>NC_136059.1:30126664-30726664 GCF_964261635.1 Lissotriton helveticus | reverse complement strand
CGCCAGCCACAACCCGAGCAGCCCTTCCTAAGAGATCAACCACCAGGGAAGACATGGTGGCAAGTATTAGTATGTCTCCGCAGCGCACGAAGCTCCGCGGAAGAATAGGTGAGCATAAGGACAGAGTAGGCCCAAACGCGCCGAGGTAAAGAAAAATAATAAGAAGAAAAAGGGAAAAGAGAAGGCCAGTGGTCCTACCTCGTCCGCTGCCGAGACGCTGACGAGCGCAGACGGGCAGGACTCTGGCACGACTCAGGCACAGGGAGGGCTTCCAAGGAATTACGGTGCAGGTAAGGGGCAGAAGCAGGGTCACTAAAAGCAAGGGAGAATCACAAAATGAAATTACAATAAAATAGACAAAACGGATAGTTTAAAATAAGCAAATAGCGCTCTGAGCGCGCGTGACCAGTAGCGAGGTGCTGAAGCACACTCTGACCACAGGTCAACTTCACCAGGCTGACCCCTCAACTTCACCAGGCTGACCCCTTCCTGACCGCGCCTTAAGTAGCCTGCTCTCACAGTCCACAAGCGCAGGGACGCTCCAAGATGGCGGCCACAGTTAAGTTCCTGATCCAAGATGGTACTCCCCGCCCACAACCTCCCGGGAACCGGACCCGCAAAACAGCGGTAGGGCTTCCAAGGAATTACGGTGCAGGTAAGGGGCAGAAGCAGGGTCACTAAAAGCAAGGGAGAATCACAAAATGAAATTATACAAAAATAGACAAAACGGGTAGTTTAAAATAAGCAAATAGCGATCTGAGCGCGCGCGACCAGCAGCGAGGCGCTGAAGCACATTCTGACCACAGGTCAACTTCACCAGGCTGACCCCTCCCTGACCGCGCCTTAAGTAGCCTGCTCTCACAGTCCACGAGCGCAGGGACGCTCCAAGATGGCGGCCACAGTTCAGTTCCTGATCCAAGATGGTCCTCCCCGCCCACAACCTCCCGGGAACCGGACCCGCAAAACAGCGGTGGGGCTTCCAAGAAATTACGGTGCAGGTAAGGGGCAGAAGCAGGGTCACTAAAAGCAAGGGTGAATCACAAAATGAAATTACAAAAAAATAGACAAAACGGGTAGTTTAAAACAAGCAAATACTGAGCGCGCGCGACCAGCAGCAAGGCGCTGAAGCACACTCTGACCACAGGTCAACTTCACCAGTCCCTCGGCTTTGGTACTTGCAAGTTCCAAATCAAAGATCCCAAGGGGATACCCAAAAACTAAGGACTGGGAGACGCTCCACTCATACTTAACTGAGGTATCGATGTCGGCACCAGAAGACCCGTCTATCGTCTCGCTTTACAAATCATCAAAGGGTCCAAGACAGGGCGACAGTCAGGGCAGCAGTCCTTCGTAGCCGCCAGGAAAGCGGGAAGACTCGCAGAAAAGACCTTCAGTCCACATTTGACATGCCGGGGTCGATAAAGTGGTGGCCGTCCTCGAGAATTTCCTCACGAAGCTCCTCACGATCTTCAGACCTGGTACCGCTGAAGTCGCCCAACGTTGGGCGCCAAATGAAGAACCGGGTTATTTAAGACCCAGCGGCGCCAGGGGAAACGCCCTAGTCTCCGGGTCCACCTGTCTTAGAGTACAGAGACACGGGGTACTTCTTGGTGACGTTAAAGATCAATTTTATTAGCTGCAGCCAGTAACAGAGATCCTAGAAGTACAACACTGTGTATGTTCTCAGGAGACTGCTCAACTTTACAAAGCCAGTCATCCCTTTTTATACCAAATATTATGCTTCAGGCAAACATTCCTTATTTACAGTTGACCACTCACATATTTTCACGACAAAGAAACAGTAGGAGCATGATGACAAGCCCAATTTTCAGTTTGTCCAGCCCATAATCAATTATTGGTCAAAACCAACATTCTTCATCAGACAGGTAAATCGAACCAATAATAAAAACGGGCACCTCCTCATCGTAAATAGGTCATAAAGAAAGGAGCAGAGACAGGTGTGAGCAAGATAAGACATAGTTGTGTGCAATGAAAAGGTTTATGGTGTCCTGTGCCTTGCTTCGTAATCTTGATCAGCTACTGGGAAGGGAACTGGCCTAACAAGTTTGGCTTCAGGCAAGAGGGTCGCTTGCTCAGGTCATTCAGAAGTCAGCTAAAATGTACGTGTGCTTGAAAACTCGTTCTGCCACTGTCATCGGCCTATGTGAGGGCAACCACAAAATGGCTGCCGTGCACAAAATGGAACCCGAGGGTTCAGAACGAAATTCCATATGTCATCGTGAATCCATCATGCGAGCATGACGAAAACACTCGTACATAATATACCCGCTATTTTCGGTCTGCTGACACCAAAATCGTCATGATACGATGACTTTTATGAGACGGGTTCAGAATCTCAGTACCTTCAAGTTTGGTGTCTTTCCTTGGTCTCCCTCTTGATCCCCAGCCGAGCATTGAAAGCCGTGTGCATTGACCCTCAGATGAGGGTCTTTCTAGAGCATGAATCATAGATGGTGAATGTTTTTTGATGGGGTATTTCCGTGGTCACCCTTTTGATCCTGGTCGGCAAGGATGTGTCATATGTATTGACCCATAGATGAGGGTCCTTCTAGAGCACAGGGCACAGATGGAGAATGCTTCTTGTTGGGGTCTTTCCATGGTCACCCTCTTGATCCCTAGCTCAGCAGGGATGAGTCATATGTGTTGACACATACACAAGGGTCTTTCTAGAGCACAGGGGCACAGATGGAGAATGCTTCTTGTTGGGGGTCTTTCCTTGGTCACCCTCTTGATCCTAAGCTTGGCATTGATGAGTTGTGTGCGTTAACCCTTAGGCAAGGTTCTTTCCTGAGCGCGGGAACACAGATGTAGAATGCCTCATGTTGGGGCCTTTCCTTTGTCACCCTCTTGATACCTAGTATGGCAGTGACCAGTTGTGTGCTATGACCCATAGACGAGGGTCTTTATAGAGCATGGGGGCACAGATGTAGAATGCTTCTTGTTGGGGTCTTTCCTTGGTCACCCTCTTGGTTCCCAGCCAGGCAGTGACAGGTTGTGCACATTGACACTTAGACAGGGGTCTTTCTAGAGCATTAGGCACAGATGGCGAATGCTTCTTGTTGGGGTCTTTCCATGGTCACAATCTTGATCCCTAGCTCAGCAGTGATGAGTCACATGTGTTGACACATACACGAGGGTCTTTCTAGAGCACGGGGGCACAGATGGAGAATGCTTCTTGTTGGGGTCTTTCCGTGCACCTGTTCTTGCTCTCCAGCTGGACAGAGACATGTTGTGCACATTGAAACATATACGAGGGTCTTTCTAGAGCACGGGCCCAAATGGAGCATGCTTCTTGTTGGGGGTCTTCCCTTGCTCACCCTCTTGATCTCCAGCCAGGAAGTGACAGACCGTATGCATTGACCCATAGATCAGGGTCTTCTATAGTATGGGGCGCAGATGGAGAATGCTTCTTGTGGGGGTCTTTCCTTGCACCCGTTCTTGATCCCCAGCTGGGCAGTGAAAGTTTGTGCACTTTGGCCATTAAAGAAGGATTTTTCTAGAGTACTGGGCCACAGATGAAGAATTCTTCTTGGGTCTTTCCTTGGTCACCCTCTTGATCCTCATCCAGGCAGGGAAGGGTTGAGTGTGTTAACTCTTAACAACCAAATACTGGCCACAAGATAGCCTGATGCAGTGGGTCTTTCTATGCAGTCTGGAAGGGAGTGCCACTTAATAGCAAGGGGGGGGGGATTGTGGTTAGGTGCCTCGTGATAACTCAGGTGGCTTCATGGAAGACAGCCTTCAGTAGAGCGAGGCTTGAGCCTTGTAGGGTGGTGGGTACTAGTGCACAGCTCTATGGCAGGCGTTATGTCTGTTATCGCTTGATGGTCACTTTGACCTCTGTCAGTAAGTATAACTCAATAGAGCTGTCCACTGCACTGCCTTTGGTGGGTCACATATTTCTCAGGGTGGTGTCTCCACTCGGCTAGTATCAGCGCGTGCCATTCGTCCACCGTGTGCATTGCTTGAACCTTTTTGACCTCATGTACGTTTTTTCTCACCATATTGTCTTACAATGGGTAACTCTTTTGATAGTATTAAAATGTATATTCTTTGAACTCTTCTCTAGGAAGCAGGAAGGAACGGGATTGCAAAGCAGCAGCTGCTAACCTCAGTGTGATGGTCAAAGGCGTCCGCACAGCCAAGGATGTGATGGGGGATGCCGCGGTGATGATGACACCTATCGCCAAATTAGAGGAGTTCCTAGTGGCCGCCCCGCGCTCCATCGCCATCATAGCAGAACTGGCCAAGCTCTCATCAACCCAAGAAGACTTTGCAATCAACCTGCAGCCGCCCACTGGTGGCTTCAAATACATGAAATACCCACAGTCCTTCGCTGCTTCCTTAATGCAGGTCAGCAACGCTGCCTGGTCTGCGTTCAACACAGCAAACAAAAACATGGACCAGATAAGGCTTCTTTCGGCCTCCATACCAAAATCTAGTGTAAACATAATGTGGGTTTTGTTCCAGAGACCTTCGATAGCTAACACCCTGCTCCCAAGTCAACTAGAAAGACTGCTCGGTGTATCCAGAGAATGCACATCATTGGCTCATTCCGCTGGAGCAGGATTTAGATCAGCCAATCGTCTTATGCAGGAAGTGATGGAAGCTTACAGGAACTCAAGGAAGGCCAGCAAGATGATGAGAAGCGACCTGAACCATACCTCGGTGAATGTAACTGTGAGAGCAGAGTCTTCAAACAAGTCTTCAGCGTACGGAAGGCACTCCATAAAAAACCTGACCACTGTCTACATGCAGTCAATGGGTCACGTGCCTTCAATGAGGAACTCCACGGCTGTCCATCTTCTCAACCAGTCCATCAGCAACTTGGTGGAGACGGTTAGATCCGTGCAGGGCATTCCCAGCTACCCCTCTGATGCCTCTGTGAAGGACTTGTTGTACCGCCAAGCAGCCAGAGTCAGTGACATTGCCCACCTGGTCAACATGATCTCGGCTACCTACGGCGAGGTGTCCCAGCGCTTCCTGATGGACCGTGTGAGCGCCTTGGGGAGGCTCATCAGCATGGACCACTCAAATCCAACCTTCCAGGTGGAGCACCAGAAGCTACAAACAGGGCTCTCCCAGGATCAAGACGCGATCAAAGAGACAGTAACTGTTCAAAAGCAAAAGTTTGACTCGACCGTACAGACAAGAGTTGATTGGATAAATTGCCAAATAGGTGCAGCCTTCTCACGCACGCCCACAGGTGTGGCCCCGCTCGCTCCAGCCACTGCAGCGCCAGGTAAACCTGCAGCTTCATAGGAATCAAGGCCAGGTAGAACCACCCACCAGTGTCACCATGACCCGGTCTTACTGTATGGGGGGTATTTCAGTCTTGTCTACTGCTTTTCTTTCTTGAGTTACTTTTATTCCATATGGTTTTGTCTGGGTGACGGTTCTTCTGTTGGAGCAGAGCACAGTTAAAACAAGATATTGCTAAGAACTTAATCTTGGTTTATTCGAGAAATCTGTGTTCCAATCCCCACTAATGCAAACTGTGATTAGTTCTGCGAGTGGAATATCACCTGAAATGAAATGAAATTAAAGGAATCTTATAATGCGCAACTAAGCCCGAGGGCATCAAGGCGCCTGGTTGCCAGTCATTCCATTGAATGGTTTAATGAAGAGGCCTTGACCCATGTCTGCGAAATGTAGACGAGTGTTCGCAGTTTATGTATCGAAGACAGGAGCCATGCATTATGGGGTCCTTCACACCAAGAGTAGACTTTTTATTTTTTAGTGCAACACTGTGCAGTAGCCAAAGTTGTTGTGCTGTGCAAAGGGGAGAAGGCAGCGCAGAACAACATTTATTAACAAGCACTGGCAAAGCCAATAGGTCTGGCTCTGGCAGCCAGCCTTTTGGCTTTGCCAAGGCTTGTTTTGATTTTTCACGGGTAATTGCAAAATGGTATTCTTGGACAAGCTGCTGGGCCCTCATCAACCTAGAATAAATGGCAAGAACATAAACAGTTTTTGGTCTCAAAAAGCACACATTGCCATAGAAGTCCCTGGCACTTAAGGGAAGTGATTTGCGTGTGGATGTGGTTCTGTGAATGGGCACCATGCTGTCACTCACAGTGAAGCCAGCCAATGGCTTAGGGGGGCTGACGCGTTGCCAAATGCTGTAGGTTATAGTGGGAAGAAGAGAAATGTGCATGACTCAATAATGGACTGATGGATGAACATGGTTCACTAAAAGCCCAGATCATTAAATACATTATGTGAATAGTTTTAGTAAAATCAAAACATCATGGTGGTGCAAAGCTGCAGAAGCCGCAATTTTCACCAGGAAAAGGGCAGCTTTCTGGAGCAAAATACCTTTGTGCTTCAACGTTAATACCTTTCCAAGACTTTGTGCCGCTTTTCATGACTTTTCACCAGTGGAAAGCCTTGGAGAATCTGCCCCCAAGGCTGCCCCTGACAAAAACCACAGCACACTGCACACACCACAGGACCATGCACAATATTGCACCGCTGCCCCCAGGAAGGACCTGGGCTTTCCATAGACCAAGCACAACTGTGAAATATTGAACTGCATTGACACGGCCTGATCTGTGCAGGATGGCGCTTGTTTTCGACCGACTGCTGTGAAACGTGCTGGTAGCACCCGCTCGTCGACGCAGATATGTTTCAAGGGCCCTCATGGATTCCACCTCTAATCAAAAATAATCAAGCATTGACATAGCCAATAGGTATCGCTTTTGGGATCTTATAAGTGTTTAGCCATTTAACACTGGATGTTGTTTAATGACGGATATTGTGCTGGATAACTAAACACTTACAATGTCACAAAGGCGAGACCTATTGGCTATGCATTGGGGGGCCTTTTAAATGCTTAGGTAGAGCTATTGACTTTGCCAATGTTTCTAAGCTGTGCTGTAGAAAAGTATGGCTGCTGTGAAGCATGTTGAGAAGTTGTAATTAAAAAGTGTAAGAAGCACTGAGTGATGCTGTGGTGTCGTTGAGTGATGCTGTGATGTCGTTGAGTGATGCTGTGTGTGCCCTGAGTTATGCAGCAGTGGCGCTGAGTGATGCTGTGCTGGCCCTGAGTTATGCTGTGGTGGCCCAGGGTGATGCTGTGGTGGCCCTGAGTGATGCTGTGGTTCTAACTGATGCTGTGGCGATGCTGATTGATGCTGTGGTGCTGCAGAGTGATGCTGTGGTAGCGCATAGTGATGCTGTGGTGGTACTGAGTGATGCTGTGGTGTTCCTGAGTGATGCTGTGGTGGTGCTAAGTGATGCTGTAGTGATGGTGAAGGTGAAGGTGAGTGATGCAGTGATGGCCCTAAGCGATGCTGTGGTGAAGGTGAGTGATGTTGTGATGGCCCTAAGTGATGCTGAGTGATAATGTGGTGCTGCTGACTGATGCTGTGGTGGTGCTGACTGATGCTGTTGTGGCCCTGAGTGATGCTGTGGTGGTGCTGATTGATGCTGTGGTGGTGCTGAGTGACGCTGTGGTGGTGCTGACTGATGCTGTGGTGACGTTGATTAATTTTGTGCTGGCCCTGAGTAATGCTGTTGTGACCCTGAGTGATGCTGTGGTTGTGCTGACTTGCTGTGGTGATGCTGATTGACGCTGTGGTGGTGCTGACTGATGCTGTGGTGGTGTTGAGTGATTTTGTGCTGGCCCTGAGTGATGCTGTGGTGGCCCTGAGTGATGCTGTGGTGGTGCCGACTTGCTGTGGTGATGCTGATTGATGCTGTGGCGCTGCAGAGTGATGCTGTGTTGGTACTGAGTGATGCTGGTACTTGGGATAGCATCAGTTAAAGTTACAGACCCTATGTTACTGTAACGTCTGGCTGCCTAAATATAAATAAATGTGAATGTAAATGTGTTGTATTTGTAAAGCGCACGGCTGCCCACGTGAAAGGGCATCCCGGCACTGCACTCATACCGCTGTGGAACCCTTCCTGGCTTTTCCATGTGAAATGTCCACTCCTGGGCACCCCCATGGTGAAGCCAGGCATCCAAGCGCTGCTGGGGCCATTGTGGAGATTAAGCAAGCTATTGCCCAGAGTCACAGAGTGGGACCCATGATTAGACTAGGCACCGAGGCGAGAATTATCAGGTCCGGGGAGATTGAGTCGAAGAGCCGCGGGAATTGAACCCTGGTCCCGGGCCAGACCTCTGCATCAGGGTCTGCCGCTCTAACCATTGAGCCACACTTCTCCACTCCATCTCAATAATAACTCCAAAACAGCTCAACAGCTCATCTTAAACATGGGCCTCAGGTGCTGTACTTGACGCGATGTCTGCTACCAGAAGGCATAAGTGTTTAAGAAATTAATCCCGCTGACCAATGTGGTCTTAAGTAAATAACATTACGCTTTTGGAGACTGTCTATAAAAACACGGTCCTTTGGGTGTCCAAAGCTCCCAACTGTGACCATCATGAAGAAGTATAAACCTCCTAAGGGGTTCACAGATACACCTGGTTCCTTTAAACCAACAAAGAAGAGATTGGCACAGAAGCTGTAATATAAAGAAAACATATTTATTGACCTCAAATGAGGGAGACTACGTCACACAGTACCCTCAGGCAACTGTAGGAGGCATTCTAAGGAGTACAGAAAACAGGGTCCTTATATATGCTTAGGTTACATTAGTCAGCATAAAACCAAGGGGATGACTCATATGGGTATGCAAGATTTGCTTGCTCAACAAAGTGGGAGGAGAGATATTTCTCCTTACATCAGCAAGAATAGCCTGACAGTTATAACATAAGAGCAGTTGCATTCTACCAGCTAGGCCCCTCTGAGCATGTGCAAGGCTCTGGAAGAGGGAGACAGCACATGGCAAGCACATGGCCAACTAAGATGTCTGCCAAGTAAAATCTTGAACAGATAGTCCTTTTATCATGAGCTAAAGACATTCCTATGATCCAGTAGGAACATAGAAAATATTTGCACATATATTTTCATAAATGTATCAGTATCCAAATTCATTGCTAGTTGGGCATTTTTCAATATAAACATTTCATTAAGCGGGTATATATAAGGTATAAGCAGGAGTACAAAGGAAACAGAGCATTGGATCATAATTAACATACAGATAGCAGGAGAGAGTAAGGACTATTACCACGAACAGAATTATCATTTTTTTTCAGTCCTAAGCAAAAAGCAATTCCTAGAACCATCTAGTAAAAACATGTTCAGGGCTCCTATGCATTTGATTGACCATCCATTTCAATTTCAGAATAGCCAATAGCACATTTCTAATAAAAACATTTTCAATAGATTTTCCAGTGTTTCCTTTATGAGGGCTAGAACATCAATCATATTTTTAGGAGGACGGCAAAGCAACATTTTTCAATTGCTCAGAAAAACGTTTTTCGTGTAGAATATAGATTACAAGTAATGCAAATATTAAGGAAATCAGACAGATTATTACAAAAACAATTCTGGCTCCAAAGGACGAAGAGGAGCACACAGGGTCATAGGCATTAGAACGAGAAGCCGCAAAGGACTGCTCCTCCTCAAAAATGGGACGACCAAAAGGATACATTATTAACAACAAAAGAAAAAGAAAAAGTCTTTGGGAAATGGAAGTCGCTGTACAACCAGCCAGAGGGTAGTCTTCTCCCTGTGTCCTTTTGAGCCTCACCGGCAGGCTCTTGTTGTTTCCACGGTGGAGCTGCACAACTCGCAACTCAAGAATCACAGCCCAGTTTCAAGGAAAAAGTTTCTTCTTTCAGGATAGGGCAACCACCCCCCAGGGCAAATGCCCTCAGCGATCCTGTCCGGTGTCTCAGGCAGTGCACCAGTTTTCTTCACTTCAATCTAACAGGCACCAGAGACACAGCACCTGTACCCTAAACTCAAGTCCTTCCCTAACTCCTGTATTGCTCTGCTGGCACAGTGCTCTTTCGTTGGGGCCAAACATTGCATCCAGTGCGCTCAGGTATCTCTTGAACAACAAAGGTGTAAACTTGCATTCACTTTGGGACCAGGATTCAGAGTCCTGATGCTAGGATCTCTGAAGCAACCCTTGTTTCAAAAGGGGTCACCTCAAGCAAAGCCTCCTCGCCGTTCTGGTCGGTCTGTGACTCTCTCAGCTGGGCATCAAAAACTTGATCTACAATTTCTCCTTTCTGATTTGTGACCCCGTCTTTCGTCTAAGACGGTGGCATGGGGTACACAATTCACATCCCAGGGCTTCCGCCTTTACTGAGGTCCTAGTTAGCAGCAACACCTGTGCTGGTTACTTTCACTTTGGCTTCAGGCTGGACTGGTGCTGACTCCCCAAGCTGGATTTGATCTCCGGGTACCTCTGGCAATGGTTGTAGGGCAGCAAATATCTATTGGTGAACAGATCAAAACGTCTTTAGACAAGGCACAGAAATAATCTATCAACAGAGAGGATAGTCTCAAAAAATGATTCATTTTGAACGCAGAGAACAGCTAGAAGACCACAGATTTCAGAGCGCTGGTAAAAACTAAATGCTCACGTTTTAAACTTGTGTCAAAAATAATGTTATTTTAAATATTGAAAGCACTCACTTTTGTTGTTGTACAGCGCTCGTGTCCCCGGTCCACCGGCAAAAGTTTGGTTTGCGTGGAGGGACGGCGAACAGCCCACCAGTGAGGAAGTGACTACAACTTCCTGATCCCCCACCAATCAGCGATTAGCAGCTGACTCCCCACAGGCTTATATGCCGCTCCCACAATCGCTCTGTTGATTCATTTTGAACGCAGAGAACAGCTAGGAGACCACAGATTTCAGAGCGCTGGTAAAAACGAAATGCTCACGTTTTAAACTCGTGTCAAAAATCATGTTATTTTAAATATTGAAAGCACTCACTTTTGTTGTTGTACAGCGCTCGTGTCCCCGGTCCACCGCCAAAAGTTTGGTTTGCGTGGATGGACGGCGAACAGCCCACCAGTGAGGAAGTGACTACAACTTCCTGATCCCCCACCAATCAGCGATTAGCAGCTGACTCCCCACAGGCTTATATGCCGCTCCCACAATCGCTCTGTTGATTCATTTTGAACGCAGAGAACAGCTAGGAGACCACAGATTTCAGAGCGCTGGTAAAAACGAAATGCTCACGTTTTAAACTCGTGTCAAAAATCATGTTATTTTAAATATTGAAAGCACTCACTTTTGTTGTTGTACAGCGCTCGTGTCCCCGGTCCACTGCCAAAAGTTTGGTTTGCGTGGAGGGACGGCGAACAGCCCACCAGTGAGGAAGTGACTACAACTTCCTGATCCCCCACCAATCAGCGATTAGCAGCTGACTCCACCCCTATCCATATACTCCCATGTGTCCTCGGCCGCGCAGCGGGCACGCGCAGCGGGCACGCCGATGTCGCGCCGAAGTCAAGCCAAAGTCCTGCCCGTCTGCGCCCGTAGGCGACCATACGGGACCAGGGGCCATAACCCATAGCTCTACCTCCAAAACTCTCCTTACTTACTCCAGAGATATTCTACTTGCATGCAATACCGCTCAATGCTCACAAGGCACGGCCTTCAACTGCATGCATACCCCTCTAATATGTACCAACTGCAACTTAAGCCTCCTATCTATACCCTCCGCAATCAACATGGAAACTGCCGATTTTCCACCGTCCCGGCCCACACAAGATCTTACTCCATCCCTAAATAAATTCTCTTTCATTAGTTTGAACTGCAGGTCATTACCAAAACATAAAATGGATATCTTTGATCTACTTACAACATCCCAACCAGCGGCACTTTTTCTTACTGAGACCTGGTTGAACAGCAGCTCGGGGCCAGATATAGCAGCAGCCCTACCCGCGAACTATACCTACATTAGCAAAAATAGACTGCATAAAGAGGGTGGCGGGATTGCAATCATCTTTCAAAATATATACACCTGCAAATGGATAGATCTTGACATCCAAAACTGTGAGGGTGGACACTTTAAACTCCTACTATCCCCAAATTTCACCTTATCCGGTGCTCTAATCTATCGTGCTCCTGGCACAGCTAGCATCTGGGCAACCTCCTTTCCTGAGCTCATTGCCCCATTCCTGTTAGAGGCCGCTAATTTTCTGATAGTCGGAGACTTAAATATCCACTTCAATGATATCTTTTGTCATACCAGTACTAACCTCATAGCTGACCTAGCTGCATTAAACCTTACCCTCTGCAACTCTGGCCCAACCCATAAAGCCGGCAATCTACTGGATCCGGTCTTTTCCAATCTTGATAATATTATATGTAAACCACATGTACCCATCCCCTGGTCCAATCATTACTTGGTGGAATTTATAATAACTGTCCCCTTGCCTATCACCTCTCAGAATGCTCCCACTGGACCTAGGAAAATGAGAAATTGGAAAAAACTCGACATCGTCCAGCTGAACACACGCCTTGACGAAACCAGACCCCTTACTAACATAACAAACATCCAGGAAGCCGCAGTTATTCATAACTGGCTTAGTTCTGCCATCAATGTATGTCTTCCACAAAGAAATAAACAACAGAACCCACATCATCCCCCTGCCCCTTGGTTTACTGACTCAATTAGGCTTGAAAAAACTGCTTGTAAAAATTTAGAACGCCGATGGCGTGCACACTACGACCCCTTGATAAAGCTACTATATAAAGCTGCCCTATCAAAATATCATGAGAAATGTAAAATAGCCAGAGCTGACTATACTAAATCAACTATTGAAAATGCACAAAATCGTCCCAAAGCACTTTTTAAAATTGTGCAAGAACTCTCCGGTTCCACCAGTCAGCCGAAAGCCCCCTGTCTCAAGTCCTCACAGTGTAATGCTCTTGCAGAATTTTTTATAAACAAAATAGAAAAAATTTATGCAGACTTCAAAGAACCAACTTCATCTCCAATATTACTTGAATCTCCCATAATGACTCCCTATTCCGATGATGTTAGACCGGATCCATCTTCAGGTAACACCCCTCAGAATTTAGCTAACTGGGATCTGCTCAACCTGTCAGCATTACGTGAAATCATTAAAACTATCAAATCTGGCTCCCCTTTGGACCCTTTTCCCCCACAAATCCTTATGACACTTGACACCCCCTCACTTATGCTCATTCTAGAGCTCCTCAACTCTTCTTTAAGGGAAGCCAAAGTCCCCAAGACATGGAAACATGCCATGGTATCACCCTTACTGAAGAAAGCTACTGCGGATCCAGATGACCCTTCTAATTTCCGCCCAATATCGCTCCTACCCCTATTTTCCAAAATCTTGGAAAAACATATTGTGACCCAACTTACCTACTTTACAGAAACAAATAACCTCCTTCACACATCCCAATCGGGATTTAGGGCAGGCTTCTCAACCGAATCAACCCTCCTAGGGGTCTCCAAGACCATACGCCGGCAAGTTGACAATGGAGAAACCGTGGCACTCATTTTACTCGACCTCAGTGCCGCATTTGATACGGTTTCCCATACCATTCTTCTTAACACCTTGCAAACTTGTGGCATAACTGGATCTGCCCTTGCATGGCTCAAAAGCTTTCTTACTGACAGAACTTTCCAAGTCTTTTCTTCTACATCCTCTTCCAAACCCCATGACTCTCAATTTGGTGTTCCCCAAGGCTCAATCCTTAGCCCTATTTTGTTTAACTTATATATTAGTCCGCTTGCTTCTTTAGTAGAACAATCTGGGTTGACGATTTACTCATATGCTGACGATACCCAGCTCATTTATTCACTCTCCGCCAATGCACACTCTAGCCCGTCTTCCCTCTGCTCCGGTCTAAACAACATTGCCAAATGGATGCATGATAATAAACTGAAACTTAACGGAGGAAAGACCGAACTGCTTCTGTTTGGTAAACACACCGCTCTATGGGGCCCCCAACATTGGCCACCCCAGATGGGTACAACACCCTCTCCATCCAAAACCGCCCACAATCTTGGTATCATTTTTGACGACCAAATGTCTATGAAACAACAAGCGGTTAGAGTTGCAGCCACCTGTTTTACCATCCTCAAGTGGCTCAGGAAAATCATGTGGATGATCCCCCAGGATACACAAAAGACCGTAGTCCAAGCCCTAATTACATCTAGATTGGACTACGTCAACATCTTGTACCTGGGAGCCTGCAAAGAAGTCACTAGGAAACTCCAAACAGTACAAAATGAAGCGGTTAGGCTGCTTTGCAAACTTCCCAAAAAATCTTCCACCTCCTCTGGTCTACGCAGTCTTCATTGGCTTCGAATCGAATGCCGCACAAAGTTTAAAGCCATGTGTTTCATGCACAGAATTAAGGCAGGTAAAGCACCTTCCTACCTGAGCACCCTTGTTCATCAATACTGCCCCCCAAGAACCCTTCGCTCCTCAGGCCAACATAAGTTTCAGGTACCCAGGATAACCCGAGCAAGAATGGGTGGACGTTCCTTTTCATACCTTGCCCCTTCTCTTTGGAATTCTCTCCCCATACAACTCCGCACAGATAAATGCTACCTCCAATTCCGTAGGAACCTAAAAACATGGTTGTTTAACCAATAACCCCTTACAGGCCCCTATGTTCCCCAACTGTACTGTCGCTCAAGATGTCTTAGCGCCGGGAAACCTCCGGGTAGCTGCGCGCTCTATAAAAATAAATATAATAATAATAATAATAATAATAATAATAGTCTTGGGGACGCCCCATACATTAGCAAGGCACCCAAGAACCACTTCATCTATCTGAGAAAGAAAACAACAGCCTGGACCTATTGGCAGGTATAAAAGGAACGTTTTGGTGAACTGACAAGAGTAATACATCACCCAATCCCAAGCAGCCAAGGAAGTCTGTGTTCATGTACTAAATTCTGAGATGAAGAGAAAACAATACATACATACCCTAAACCCTTACATCTGTGCATTCCTATATTACTAATCTGAAGACCCTCAAGAAAAAAGGAAATGTTCTACACTTTTACTAATAGATTTTCCATTACTTGTACAGGACTGCAGATACTTCTAAAATGATTTCTCTTAATAAAATCACCTACATTGTATACTTAGGACGATACTCTCATATTATAAGTGCAGCAGGGAAATCTAAAACTGCAAATTTAACAGGGATTCTTATTACAAAAAGAAGTTAAAAAAAACTTCAACATAGTGGGTACATTTTCTCCAGCAGAACATGTTGTGAAAAACAAACTCATATAAAACAATATTTTCTTCAAAAATCTTTGCTAAGGATCACATGGGCATCTTCCCTGCATTCTACTTTTCACCATCTAAACTATGCAACATCAGTTCTAATACAGACTGTCGGCTTATTTGCACAGACTAGCTAATAATAATGGTGTTATCACATGAGAATTGTACAACAAAAAGTACCCACATCTAGTTCCCCTTAAAGATCAAATAAGGGAACAGCAATCTAGACTACTCATCCTTTCATAATTCTTTCAAACAGGATGGGCATTAACATAGCATATATATTTTATTCATTTTATTAATGCTAACAATGTTTAAAACATTATTACTGAATAGCCAATTAAATGTCTCATGGCTGTTTCACAGACAACTTAGACAGGCTAAAACAAAGTAAGAAAAAGAGAGAGAAAACATAAATTTACTTACCCTTAATTTGTAGAGGAGCTAGCTTCCTTCCCCCATTTTGACAGTAGGAAACCCTGAAACATGTTTTGCTTCTGTCAACACTATCAACCCCTATTTGTAGCAACTGGGCATAAACAAACTCGTAGGAGGTAAATAGCACATTGAGCTAGCTAGAAACATTAATAACCAACCACCAATCCCTTTAGCAAGTATACTAGTGATAACATGAGGGCACATGAAGTCAAACTAAATCCCATTGCCTCCACCCTTGCACAGTAATCTTCAAACTAAAAGCATTAGTGCTGTATACATGGCAAAGCTATAAGTTAATCAAAGTTCAGATATATCATTATATTGCCTTGCGTTCATATAAGTGCATAAAATCCTGCTCTTGCCAAAAAAAAGGTAAGCAAAACTACTCCTTCTCTCCCTGCACTGCCATCTTGTCTTTCAGAAATTGGCAGAGGTCAAAATGTCAAAGGCAAACCTTGCTCTGAGCCCTGCCAGGCTTCTAAATGTAGAACTCAACTGTAACTCTTTACCAACTGTCCTATTTTGTGTGTAAGGCTTTCCATGCAGTTCTCCCAATTCAAAGTGACCCTGGAGCGTGATAGCTGAAAAGCAGACCTATTCCATTCCTGTGTGCCAGCAATTTAGAGGTAAGAGAATAATTTCTGCTGGATTTTATACATATTTTCAATTGTAAGCAGTGTGCGGTATACTTTTCTAGCAGTATAGAGGACAGCTATTTATGATATACTTAAATGTGTGCATTGACTGAAGCCTAAGAGCAGTTCGAAAGCTGCTCTGTGTGGCAGAACTGCTTTTAAATAGTGAATTTTGCCCAATTTCAGCTTGATGTTTGGGGCACTTAAAATAAATATCCTACAATATTTTTGCATAATAGGAATCCCCAGAGTGTTCTCTAGATAGCCCAGAAATGGGAAATCAGAAATGTATAAGGTATACCCTTATACAAATGAGTTTTGTATGCCTGGGTAAAGAGACATTTCACATTTAAGTTTCCTCCTATTGCGGTACAGCACTCCTTAAATTCAACTTAAATGCTAGGAGTTCACAGTATGATTATTAGGCTTTATAAAGATTAAAAAACTAATTTAAAGCACTTATTTTTTAATAATATTCTTTTTTCGTATAATTATTATTATTATTATTTTTAATAAAACCAATCATTTTGATGGTCCCACATATGAAAAGCACGCTTCATTACTTGCCTATCATATTTAAACACATTCATTGATTAGCTTAAGCACAGAAGCCTTACTTGTAACATGAAATATCTGCGCCATTTTTTCAAGGACAGTTATTATTTAACATCAGAACCACGGATGTGTTTATGTAGAACGGTATTAAGAAAGGAAATCCCTACTTGCAATTTTTCCCTGTTATCCAAAATAATGAAACTGATTTTTTTGTGACTTTTTAAAAGCTTGCAAGCCTCTATACCAGGCTGACACTGACTTGAATTCCTAGTTCACTCAGTATTCCTTTCTCTCTGTGGACTGCAGTCAAAAATAGCCATGTGCTATTGATGCAGCTGTTACTTAACCTACAGGCATCAAATTATCATGCCTTTCTCAGGAAATGAAAATATTTTTATATAGGTGTAATGCCCTGACAAAGTATAAACTCTGTTGGTTGTGTAAGACAGCTGCTACTCAGTGAGACAAATAAAGCACAGCTGTTGGAAAGCTTCTTTTTTCCTAGTGTTGAAATGTAAGCACAGTGACATTCTATTTAAAAACTGAGGCATTTGAATGCAGTCAAATCTATCGTTCTATAATGTGTGTTTAATTCAGCAACAATCAAATTCACTCATATGAGGTGAATGCCTTTTAATATCTAATACAATGTATCTAAGGAAAATGCTGTAACCGTATGTATTTTAGTCTATTTATTGCAAAACACACAATTTCATTTTTCTTCCTCTGTATGAGGTGTATTTAATAGTAACATGCAGCTATTTAGCATATGTTATATAATTCATTTCTGGATTTTTATTTAATATGTAAGTAACTAAATGACATTTTGCATAACAGAATGATGACTGCAAAAAAAAAAATTAAACAGACATATTGAGCTCATTCCAGACATTTACCGAAGGGGGTCATACACTTAGAACACACAATACAGTGCGCTTGAGGCTAGCCATTCTTACACAAAAAGCGCAATCGCTACTTCCTTACACAAGTACCACCAATGTCAAATCACATAGACATTTAAAGACACATTTAACCCACAAATCAACACTTAAGACAGAAACAAAAGACAGCCCACAGACTTCTCAAAAGTAGTAAAAAAAAAAAACTGCACAAAAAACAGCCCAAAGACTGTTCCATTTTGAAGAAGCTAAAATACACCAAATTCACTAGTTGTGGCTGGCAGAACACCAAAGAATCGCTCTGCATCATTACTAAGTGCACAGAGCAGGATCCATTTTTTATGTACATATTTTAATTCCATGGGGTACGTAGACACCAAGGAAGAAATATGTTTTTTATACCTAAACCTATTTAGGTATGCCCTCTAGGGGAGCCGGCTGATTCTATTTAAATCCTATTATGGTACCTCCAAAAAGCAACACAGTCTTCGATGTGCGCTTCAAAAAGGAATGCCAAAAATATTGCAGCATATGCAATATTATATGCAAAGTAGCACTTAAATTACGGAGTGCCATTCAAATTTTATAAAAAGTAGAGAAAAGTCTCCTCATTACCTGCCTACATAAATTGCAATTCATATATTTCCATATTCCATAATCTTTGGCCTAAACCAAAACAAATCACATGTCGATGACTTTTCAAAGCACAAATCTCCAAACCACAAATCTCCAAAGCACAAATCTCCTGTAGTGTAGTTCCTATCTTCCCAATAGGCTCTGCGCATTGGAATAATACCTACAGCAGTAAAGGCCTAGGCCAGACGTTAACTAGGTCTACTACTGTCGATACTAGACTTAAGTTTTGGGTTTGCCAGCGTAGCTCAGAGTTCGCTAGAAACTTTCTCGAATGTTCAAGGAGGAATTAACTTCCCTGATTAGACAAGAAGGGATTTAGTTTCTGACAACCATAGAACATGACAACTTTGCTCTCCCCTAATCAAGAGTCAATCTCGAGAGTCGTGTGAACAAAAGGCAATTTATTTTACTCAGTCAGTACGTGCATTCTTAGTCTCATCAGAATGTAGAGAAAAGGAAGAGACGGGCGTGTTCAATAAAAGATGTTATTTATTGATCAGTCTCTTTTCTCATACAAGAGAAATGGATCGATATTATTGCAATACTTATAGCTAAGTAAAGTGCATACATTAAAAGCAATAGTATAAAGTAATACTGTAAAAACATTGATATGGTTTCTAAGCCATAAGATGTTTAAAATGAATAAAATATATTTACATACACATATACATTTGACTAAACGTACTCAACTGGTGTTTCTAAATACGCCTACCCCGTGTACCTGACCTAAGCCTAATACGTGGGCGGGAATAGAAAGTTACAGTTTAAGTTAAGTTTGTTTTTGCCAAGTGAATAACTAAAGAATTCTCTGTGAGGGGTTATTCAGTTCTGTACCTGGAATTTAGGATGAATGAGGAATGGTATCTCTCTCTCTGGTCTCGATATTCCAGGCGGCCTGCGAGGGCTGCCCAGAAACGCCGGGGCTGGATTCTCGGCAGGAGAAAGCAGCGCGTCTCTCAGCGCGTCAGGAAGGCGGGGCTGCTGCCAGCGGGGTCTGCTCTGCTCTCGGCTTCGGCAAGTATGGCTGCTCCGTCTCGTCACCACGCGTGTGTTTGCATATGGCAAGATCGGTAATATTTATACCTTTAAGGTGCCGAGATTGACGTAAGGATGGACATAGATACGTCAATAAAGATGTCATACGACTTGCTCGTTAGCACATTCTTTTACTAAAATTCTCGGTGAAATCAAAACAATGGCCGCAGGGTTTTGCCCAGGTTGTCATAGGTTTGATTTGTTATGAGAACTCCGTATGCCTTATCAGGGGCTGGAGGAATATCGCTTGTCTAATTAGATCGCAAGCGTTATGACCTAATCAGATAACACGTTCCTGTGCCGTAGTGTGACTGCGTCAGATAACGGTATCTGCATCATGGGGGTTTTCTGCCTCATGGGCTGAATGCTAGTTAACTTGTTGGTTTGTTTAACTAGAATAGGGTCAGGAATAGGGGGATCGATTCAGAACCGATAGGAATACATGACACCCACTCCACGCTAACTATGGACATATTTACTAATCTAGGCATAGTATAACATAGTACAACATACTATAGAGTAGTGTGTATACCTTACCACCCCAAAATACATAAATGCATTTCGAAATTTTCAAATATACTGAAAAATTGCAGACATATATATTGTATGCACTCAAGCTGTAGAAAAATGCCAAAGTAATTGCATTTGTATACATTATTGCTTATTTGGTATATGAGAATTACACATGAAATGGTTTCTGACAGAAAAAAGTTTCGAGACCATTCCATCACAGAATAAAATATCTTTATGAACATGCCAGCGGGCAGCTAATGTCTATAAGCTATCTAAAATTTAGAAACCTTAGTTCTCTAAGAATAGTTCTTACTTTAAGCAGAAGATAGTGTCCCGAAAAATATGCAGAAATATTTGGGGCTGCTGAAAAAACTGCTGTCCGTGAACTGGAGCGAAAATGTTCATGTGACTTTATTTTTAAAGTTGAAGGCCGAATTCAGGGAACGCCGTGTGCGAGCTTGCTCAAAAGTCTCTATTTCTGTTCGGGTGAGAACATCATATCATTTAGGCTTTCGAAAAAACTGTCAACAGCTTCCTGGGAAAGTTCCACTAACTCGGAAATAGGTGTAATCATGCATTCTTGCGCATGATTGTCTCCATTGACATTCTGATTTGCATTACTGACAGAAGGTCGTACCTGTTCGATGCTGCTTTCATCTTGAACTTCACTACCCATCAATCGTAGTGGTGAAGCTTCCACGAATGCCGTCATCAGGATTGGTAGCCTTTGAGGGCAGCACAAAGCATGAACCTTAATCGGGCTCAACAATGTTTCTGCATCCATCGGCGCATCCGATTGTAGCGTCAGACAGGTGTCTAACACGCATTCTTCTCCGCATAGCAGACACCTCAATACAGGTAAAACACATCTTTGCCACATTGGTCGAAATGATAGAAACCAAGTCATGTTCAGGTCTCTAAGCCGGGAGAGTCCCAGGATTTTTGATATCCGGTCCCGGTATCCAATGGCTAGGATTGTTTCTTCCCTTGTCGCAAGAGTTTTGTCTGTGACATGGGTTGCCATAACGAAAAATAAGGACTAAGAATAGGATTCCTGCAATTAGTCCCAAGATCAGGGGAAGTCCGCCAAAAATCGAATGGACGAAATCTGGAAAAATACCCAGTATGGCTTTGAATGGTGTTAATGCCATCGAAAATACTGTCTTAAATACCTTTGAGACCCCATTGGTATCAGAAATATTTAAGATTTCATTCAGGATTTCCGCGAAATGTACGGGGGAATTAGTTGATAATAATGTATGTATCTCTGCAGTCGTCCTTGCGACTTGTAGATCATACGTTTCTTTTGATGACGAGAGCCTGGTAGGCGTCTGAAGAAGGACTGTTTTCATTCTGCTTAAAGTATCTATTCGAATAGAAGTAATTTTCAAATCGGGCCATGCCCTTGCATCCCTGTCTGGGAAGGAGCTGGGGAACAATGAGCGTCCACAGCACTTGACCTTCGCAGTCGTAGTAACTAGATAAGGAGTCCCGGGCATAAGACTACAACATCTGCGGTCTACAATAAGAATGTAACTCCCATTATAGAGTCTTTGAAAGAATGGTTCTATTTCAGTTGCAGGTGCGCCTTGCTGGTGACATGAAAGGTTGTATGAATTCCCTTCACAGGCTCCATGCAAACTAATTCCGTTACACAGAAGCGTGCCGCTTAGTGACATCGCACAATTGTTGCCACTAAGAAACACTTTCTGGCCTTTATTACTGACACATGCATGTGAATAGGGCAGGCTCCATGTTGTTTTAAGGTACCCCTTTCCCAATTTCTCGTACATGCCAGCCTGTATATATTTTTGGCAGTATTGAAAGCTGAAGGTTGAGATTGGAATATTTATGATTCCGTGTATTATCCATTCACTGACAGGTCGTTCTGACATTGTCATTGGTAATCTTTCTAGTTTTTCAATGCTCAAGATTGTATAATCAGCACCCTTTTGCGCCGTACCGATTTGTCTATCAGTAAGGTTAAAGATTTGGAATAGTGACGTTGTGTTGATTAGACGCCAAGGCACATAGCCTGAACGCAGATTTTGTAACGTCCAGCCACGCTGTACAATAGAACGCAATTGTGACTGACCATGTTGTAATAACAGTAAGTCTTGCGATAATATATCGATTGCTGAAGACACAATGCTGTCCAATGAAAAAATTCTGGAGGACAGAGTCATTAACCCATTGTCCACTACAGAAAGTGATTTTTCCAAATTGATACGGTCAATTTCCCGTATTCTTTCTGCTGTTTCAATTTGATTAACCTTCCAGGCCTCATTGTATGCTGCATATACAGAGGCTGCTATGAAACGCTTTTGACGCTGTTTGCGTGGTCCCATTATGAAATCACGCAAGTCAGCACCATCAGTAAGTAGTTAGGTGTTGCTTAATTTCAGGCAGTGTGGAAGTTTGTAGCCATTGAAGGCATAATTTGCCCACACTGTAGGTGGTAATTATCCCTGGATGATGTCTTTGGGGATATCTAGGGTCTGGCCTGGTCATTTTGAAACCCTGTGTTTTGTTCAGGAATCTGTCTTGACAGTTATTAGTATCTGTGGGCCAGATCAACCACTGTTTCCAATCAGGATGTGTTCTGTTTTGGTTTAATATATGGTTTACGTCTATCTCTTCATCTGTATCAGAGCTATTGCTAAACATTGTTGGCTTTGGAATAGACGGGTTATTTAAATCTTTGATTTTGGCTAGGCCAAGACAGGTGGTTTGTTGAACAGTGTCATTTAAAAATATCATTTGTTCTGGGATCATGCAGGCTCTAAACAAAGCTTCTATACCCTGTACTTGCCATTCTTTTGTACCCCAAACACTTTTCAATTCAACATTTTTGTCCCAATAATCAAAACCAAAAGTATTCATTTTTTCAAAGAATGAGTCTGAATATAACAATTTTGTGTTGGTTATCATGGTCTTGGTTCCTGTCTTGTTCGACAATTTAAAATAGAATGCTTCAGCATTACTTGTGTTAAAACCTGAAAAGTATGAATATTTGTCGTAAACGGTTCTTGAGCTCCCTTTTGGAGGTGTTGCACAGTGTTCCCATTGATTATAATTTAAAACATTTCTAGGTTGTGCAGATCTATGTAAAAAGTGGTTACCATAGTGGTTATAGCAATACATACTATCATAATTTGTAGAACCCTGCAAATAATCATGTTTGGTAAATTTAGCAGACATTACTAAATCAGACATCATATTATTAATGCTTTCGAAGTCCCAATCATCAGCAAATGAGTTTGGTTTCACAAAGTCACTCAAGGAGATCTTAATTTGGTGTGGATATTTCAGGATCTCGACCGGACCATAAATTTCATAGTCAGTGTTGTCCCATGCTACCCCACCCAGTATAGGATTAGCTGTGAAGTTGGCTGAAGAAAGTTCTCTTTTCTCGACGTGTGAAGATGTGTGTGGTTTGAGGATCAAGTTGATTTTCTGACTTGCTGTGTCCATTTTAGCATATTTTCCCTCAATGAAGCGTCCCAAAGTAAGTACCATGATGAGCCAAAGTATGAGGATAAATGCACCAAAACCCACCCAAAATTCAATCCATGGAGAAATTAGATATGTTTCTTTCAGTTGTTTCAAAAGTTCTTTAGCTTTATCTTTAAAGGTTTTTGATGATGGCTGTGTCTTTGATTCACTGAAGCCTTCAGAGGAATCATCTAAGTTTATGAAGTAGCCGGATGCAGTTCTGTCAATTGTTCCAATTGGTTCAGGATTTTTGTTTCTTGCATTGTCACTTGGTACTTCATTATAGATTGGTGTGTCTCTGCTAAATGTTTTTATTTGGGTTTTCAGAGGTCTGAGTTCTATTGCATTGTTGCATAGTCCTTGTTGTTCTTCTATAGGCGTTTCGAATGTGATGAGCCTCTTCGTTAGGACCTCTGTACTGGTAGCAAACCTTGGTGTTCTGCTACTTATTGGGAGTCCACTTGGCCTACTGTTTGTTATCGGCCACATGTTGTGGTTTTACCAGGTCGATGGATACAACTCGGTTCTCCTTTTTACCAGCAAGTGGCGGTAGTACAACTGATCTTGTCCCGTTGACAGACAAGACAGGAACTGCTTTTCTGTAAGAAGGCCCAAATTCCTTCTTTACCGCGATCTTCTCCCTGACTAGATCCCCGACTTTTGGAATCCAGACAGGTCTTGCTGGGACAGGTGGTGGTTCTTCAGTGGTTGTTGGCTGTTGTTTCAACTTTATGTTGCTCAGGTCTTTTCTTGTTTTGTTTAAGTCCTGCAAAATAGCCAAACGGTCTTTGATATCAAAGGTTTTTTCTTTCACCACTGAAGTCTGACTATCAAGGTCAGAGATCAACATCCTAGTTCCAAATAATAATTCGTACGGACTGAATCCCTTCAGAGAATTTCTTGGCAAGTTATTTAGACTACGTTGGACACTTATTAGATGTTTGACCCACCCAGCTCCTGAACCTAATATCCTTTCTGCTATAGATTGCTTTATGCCTTGGTTTTTTCTTTACACCATCCCGTACCCTCAGGAAGGAAGTGAGAAGATTCCCGCTGGGCTGTGCTCATTCGGCCATGTTTCCCCCCAGGCTGGTGGGCTTGAGTGAAAACAATGGTCGAACGTAGCATGCTCTTAGCGTATATGCCATTTAGACTCGCAAATCTTTGTATAACAGTCCGGACGTCAGCCGAGTGCTGGTGATCTACATTATAAGTGGAAACTAGCCTGTATATGTTAATCGCAAGCCATTCTTTTTACTGGTGATATTATCTGCCGTAATACGACGAGGTATCAAACTGTTTCTCTCCCCACTGCGATCTCTATTGCAGTTTGGGCAGTTTTTTACAAACATGGTATGATGCAGGCTCATGCCTGGCCACCAGTACCTTGATTGTAATTCTTCCAGAGAATCTTTTAGTTTGAGGTGTCTGAGACCCTCGCCCATGTGTGCGTCTGCGATTAACAAGTTTCTCCTGTCCATGTTTGGAATCACTCTATCCCCCACTCCAGGGATTCGAGCAAAAGGGACGGAGTTTGCATCGATTATGTATGTATAATTGAGTGGATAGTTGATCGGTAACGCTGAGCAGTCGCCTTTTGATGACGTTTTCACCGCCAGCACTGTTTCACCGTCAATGTGTTTTAATGTACGCTTTTTTCGAACTACGGGAGCCGATTTAGTGGCTGCGGCTGCGGCTGTTTCAGCCAATGAATTCCCTACAACGTTAACGCCATCACGCTGATGACTCAGTGAGTGTGTCACGTGAGTCTTTGGTAGTTCTTTTTGTAAAAGAGCTATTTGTTCCCAGAGCAGTTTCTGCTTTATTGGTGCATCTGTGTCATCTTTGTAACCGTTTTGAATCCATGTCTGCAAATCCTTGTTGTATGATTTGACGCAGTAATATGAATCTGACACTATAAGTGTCGGGAATTCGCGATCCGCATTATCTAGCGCCATTTTCAATGCTATTATTTCAGTTTGTTGTTCTGAATTAGTTTCTACTGAGTGTGATTTTGTTAATAGAGGTCTTAGTTTACCTCCGCGCCACACTTCTTTTGTAATCTCACATGTGGGGTTGTATGCCTGTTCTCCCCAAACGGAGGGTTGAGCATGTCCGTCTGTATAGATTACACAGGCGTAATGTCGTAGAGGCAGAATGTCGATTGGCAGAGGGTATGTTTCTTCATATTCTAGATTTTCCATTTCTTCTAGTTCTTAGAAAATTGTCAACCAGGCTATACTTGATAATTCATATCCTACGTACAAGACTGTTAGATGGGCAATTCTGGACTTTTTAAAGTTGAATTTGTAACCCTCTGCAGCGAACCCAAGTATTATGGTGTTCACTCTCTTCAAGTGAGTCTCCAAGTCATCATCTGTTAAGTAAATGTCATCGACATAAGATAATGCTTCATCGTCATATAGTTGTAGTAATTCTGTTACTCTCGCTGAGAATACCCCCGGGCTGTTCTTGTACCCCTGGGCTAACCGACAGAATTGCTTTTGAGTGCCATTTACTGAGAATGCAGTTAAATATCTGCTCTCTGGTGCTATGTTTTGACAAAAGAATCCATTGGAGATGTCCAAGGTTGTTTTGTATTTTTTGCGCACTATGTTATTCATTAGTGCAGCACTGTGTGAGTTTTGCACTGCAAAAGTTTTGCAACATGTGTTAAGGTGTCGGTAATCCAAAACTAGACGATATGAATTGTCTGGTTTGGAGACCGGAAACAAAGGATTGTTCATTTGTGAAGTGCAAATTTCAATCCCCCCTGGTATTCTAGCTGATCTAGTATTTCATTTACCTGTTTTTTAGCTTCTTGCTTAATTGGGTACTGCCTTTGTGCAGTAGGTTGTGATTTTAACTGGATTTTGTGAGGAGGAGAATCCTCATCCCATCCTACATGATTTTTATATAAAGCAGGTGCTAGAGCCACTGCCCACTTTCTAGCAAGTGTGTATTTTTTATGAATTGGAATTTGATTTGAGAAGGCAGGCATAATTACTTCTTCGCCATGAGGGCACTCCCTGACAAACTCTGGTGGCCAGTCTTTTTCAGCTAGAAGGATATCATAGCCCTTGGAGAGATTATCCCAAAATAGTCCCCTTATTTTCCTAGTCTTATCTCCCTCTATACGTAATGTTATCTCGTATATCTTGTGAGGTTTGCTAACCCTGGTGTCTGCAGTTTCCACTTGAAGATATTCATTCGTGTCCACTGTCTCCAGATGATTCATAAGGACTTTGCGAGCTATGCTCACTTCTGCTGCACTGCCTAGCATTGTCTGAGCCCACTCTCCGTTTTTCAGTTGTGTCCTCAATATTCTCGGCATTGTTAACTACCTTGATACTGGCTACCTTCTTTTTTGGAAATTGTAATTTCTTTTTTAGTTGAGCAGGTTCCTTGTCTTTGGACTTGGCGTGCTCTTCTCTTTGTTCTGATCGTCCTCTTCTTTCCGATTTCTGCGAGGAATTCTGAAAAGATTGAGAGGGACGTGTATCAATGTCTTGATATCTATCAGGCTTTTTTATATTATCCCTATTTCTAAGGTTATATCTTTTCCCAGAGGGGTCACTCTGGGGTGACCTGTGTCTCTGGTTCGGAGATTTCTCCCTTCGCCTAGGAGACCTTCCTCGGGACTGGAATTTCTTTTCTTTTGGATTGGATTGTTTGTTTCCATCCCAGTTCTTTTTTGGTGAATTATTATTAAAAAATATTTTTTCTGGACTTTCAGTCAGTTGCGGTCTTACTGGTATTCCACCTAAACTATCTCTACCTAGTTCCTCATAGGATTTTTCTATGATTCTGGCAATTTCAGCTGGTTGGTCTGCTATATCTGTCTCCTTTAACCTCTGGCGGATCGCCACGTTTGCTGCTTCACCTTTTATGTTGGCTAATAGTATAGCCGAGACCTGCTTGAAGTCTTTTAGTAATTTCATACCAAGAGTTAAAGCAGGTTCTGGACCGTATTCGTCTTGAATTTGTTTTAGCACATCTGGTATCACCGAAATGGATGGAACACCGTGCGTTTTTGTGTAGATGGAAGCAAAGACTGTACCCCAAGTGTCACAGTCCTCAATGTGTGGTGCGATTCCCATTGGAAGACAGATAGTCAGAATCCTGTGTTTTTCTAATGGGGTGGTGTCAGGAAACACCGCCTCTATTTGGGTAATTTTCTGTGCCAACCAGAATGGTATTTGTTCCCGTTTAGCCGGTACTTTACCTAGGCAGGACTGGATGTTCTGTGGTGTAATTTTATTTGTGTTCCCCTGGTGAGGGGTCAGCTGTGGAAGTTTAATCGCTGGCTGAATTGTTGAAGTCCGCATCACATACTGGACTAATTGTCTATGAATTTTTATTAATTGTTTTAGTTGTACTAAAAGATCTGCTGCAGGCATTCTTTCGAAGTCTGGATGTGGTGTGTATCCGGCTAGTACCGGCCACGTTGCTCCTGGTCTACCTAAAGGACCGAGCCTGGTGATGTGATTATTATGTTTTAGGGCGCCATCAAATAAGAGCAAATGCTCTTGGAATTTGAGTGGTACTTCCACCTCCTCGAAAGGAGTGTACCTCTATTTTGTAATAGTGGAAGTACTTTGTTACAGCATTAGCTGCTGGAAAATGTATCCATGAATAATATACCTCTGTCTGCCGATATTCGTGTGCCTCAATTACGAATATGACTGTGCCACCTCTAGGTGTCAGTCCATTTTCTATAAGTTTTAAGGTTATAGATTTCCTTTTGATGACCGGGATGAGTATTATCTCCGGGTCAGCGTCTTGTAGTGCAGTATCAGCTGCTGCGATTTCAGCTGCTAATCTAACTGCCTCTCTTTCTTCATCATTGTCTGACATTTTACTGTCAGGATGGTTATTTTGTTTGTTTGCAGATCAGGTTTCTTATGGAAACAAAGATTAGATGCACAATATTTTGGAACTGTTTATCCTTCAACGTTGACTTAACCAAGAACCATACATAGGAGTTCCCTCCTGCGAGGTCTGGCGGATATAACCTTTCACCCACTCCAGACGTCTTTGGAGTATTGTGGGAAAAGGGGTCTGAGTGAGAAAGCACGACTGAGTTACTCTAAATGTCTTACGTTAGTTTTATCGCCCTTTCCAAACGCGTTGGGCGCCATGTAGTGTAGTTCCTATCTTCCCAATAGGCTCTGCGCATTGGAATAATACCTACAGCAGTAAAGGCCTAGGCCAGACGTTAACTAGGTCTACTACTGTCGATACTAGACTTAAGTTTTGGGTTTGCCAGCGTAGCTCAGAGTTCGCTAGAAACTTTCTCGAATGTTCAAGGAGGAATTAACTTCCCTGATTAGACAAGAAGGGATTTAGTTTCTGACAACCATAGAACATGACAACTTTGCTCTCCCCTAATCAAGAGTCAATCTCGAGAGTCGTGTGAACAAAAGGCAATTTATTTTACTCAGTCAGTACGTGCATTCTTAGTCTCATCAGAATGTAGAGAAAAGGAAGAGATGGGCGTGTTCAATAAAAGATGTTATTTATTGATCAGTCTCTTTTCTCATACAAGAGAAATGGATCGATATTATTGCAATACTTATAGCTAAGTAAAGTGCATACATTAAAAGCAATAGTATAAAGTAATACTGTAAAAACATTGATATGGTTTCTAAGCCATAAGATGTTTAAAATGAATAAAATATATGTACATACACATATACATTTGACTAAACGTACTCAACTGGTGTTTCTAAATACGCCTACCCCGTGTACCTGACCTAAGCCTAATACGTGGGCGGGAATAGAAAGTTACAGTTTAAGTTAAGTTTGTTTTTGCCAAGTGAATAACTAAAGAATTCTCTGTGAGGGGTTATTCAGTTCTGTACCTGGAATTTAGGATGAATGAGGAATGGTATCTCTCTCTCTGGTCTCGATATTCCAGGCGGCCTGCGAGGGCTGCCCAGAAACGCCGGGGCTAGATTCTCGGCAGGAGAAAGCAGCGCGTCTCTCAGCGCGTCAGGAAGGCGGGGCTGCTGCCAGCGGGGTCTGCTCTGCTCTCGGCTTCGGCAAGTATGGCTGCTCCGTCTCGTCACCACGCGTGTGTTTGCATATGGCAAGATCGGTAATATTTATACCTTTAAGGTGCCGAGATTGACGTAAGGATGGACATAGATACATCAATAAAGATGTCATACGACTTGCTCGTTAGCACATTCTTTTACTAAAGTTCTCGGTGAAAAGATCCGTACAAGACAGAAATATATAAATAAGCAACATATAAGCATACCTATCAATATATATATATATACATAACCAGCTAAGATTTTACCGATGATCAATACATGATATCAGGGGAGATTTGCAATGATCAAATCTCCCGCCGCCCAATCCTAATTAATTATTTATTTAAAACCTGACCCTCCCTCCACTCTTTCAGGGGGACCCATATTTTACAGCCAAAATCACGCAGTTTCCTACCCTTGTGCAAATACAGCGTAGATTCTATATTATGGATAGCGAGAAGCCTGGCGAGCCACATTGAAAAAGTCGGGGCATTTGAGTCTTTCCAGGCAGCTGACAGCAGAATACGTAGGACAGCAACAGCCAGGAAGATAAATGCCTCCGTTTCTAAGCTGCTGAAACCCAGCTTACTATCGCTCCCGAGAATCATCACTGTCGGGTATAGACTGATCTTAGAGCCTAGCAGCCCCTCTAGGAATTTCTCGATCTCGGTTTTAATCACGGTAAGCTTTTCACAAAAAAAGAACATATGCCGCAATTCCCCCGGGCCTTTCTGACATCTGGGCAATTACTATCGGTCCTCATACCCCAGTCATACAACTTAGATGGAGTGTAGTACAGATTAAAGAGAGTTTTGAAATGCTGTACCTTCAGATTTGAGGACCGAAGTACCTGCCTATCCAGATATAGAGCTTTGTCGAGATCTGCATCTGGATCTTGCAGTTTAGCTGCCCAGGCGGCCTCGTGCTTCTCAAGATCATCTGGCACCTTTTCAGTTAATTCCTGGTATATAACCCGGATCCTATTCCCTCCTTTCAATAGGTATTCAAGTGTGGGGCTGCGAGCGCCAAGAGCAGCGTCAAAGCCAACAGCTTTAAGCGTTTGCGAGACCTGGAAATATTTAAATCTTTGGCCGGTTGGCAAACCATACTTCTGCTGCATGGCATTGAATGTCATAATACTGCCATTCAGCATTATCTCCCCCACTGTCTGGATACCCTGCTGTTCCCAGCATTTCCAGGCCCCGTCCGCGCTCAGATTCGGAAAGAAACCTGATTTCCACAGTGGCGTATGCGTGTTAATCCTAGGGATCTGTAATAGTTTCTGCAGTGTTTTCCACTGATCCCAAGCGCCATGGGGAACCTTGTGCCGGGTTTTCTTAAAGAATCTGCGACCAGTTTTTCTCAGCAGTGTGCCTACGGCCTCCTTTCCCATCAAAAATTCATATATTGATGGGAGGGCATACAAATCAGAGGTCGGGTCCTGGGTATATTTTTCACTAGGTGTAAGTTCAAATAAGATAGACATCTGAGTCAGCAAACAGGCCCAATGATTGAATCTTACGTTTGGAGCTCCTAAACCTCCGCGTTCCTGGGGGGGAGGGTCATGTATTTTACTGCCTGCCTAGTCTTGCCATATTGCCACAGGAAACTGTTAAAAATAGACTACATTTTTTTTATCACCCCCTCCTCGATTAAATAAGGGATGGATCTAAATAGATAGAGAAGTTTGGGCAACATGGTCATTTTTAGCACATTTGTCCTACCTATAAGGGACAGATGAAGTGCATCCATACGCTTCAAATCTATCTCAATTTTTTTAAGGAGTGGATTAAAATGATCTTGAACAATTGAGCCTGTTGCTGCATTAATTATTACCCCAAGATAAGTCGCAGAGTTGACATACCGTTGATCGAGTTTGACGATGTCCTTAGAGCATATTACCTGAGTTTTTACCTCATTCAGGCGATACCCAGAGTGATATCCAAATTGCTTAGTGATTTCCACCAAAGTTCGCATGGTCTCGGCAGGCTCTGATGTAATAACTGCCAAATCGTCAGCATACGGTTATGGTTATTACCGGCTTGATACTATGATTCCCCAGTATCTGCCTGAGCAGCGGGTCGATATATAATGCGAATAAAATAGGTGAGCAGGGACACCCCTGACGGGTACCTCTGCTTATCATGATCTTATCTGAGCTCTGACCCATCATCTGGATTCACGCCACCGGGTCACAATACATGGCCTTAATAGCCGTCAGGATTTTTGGCCCAAAACCTCTCTCCACAAGGACGTCCCACAGATACTGCCATCTAACACGGTCGAACGCTTTTTCTGCATCGAGGAGGATCATGGCAACCCCCCTCCCCCCCCGCTGCATGGGCCTCAAACAACGAGATTGCTCTTCTAATATGGTCCGTCGTACCACGACCAGGGATGAACCCGTGCTGCCAGGGGGAGACGAGCCCACCAATGATCCTCTCCAACCTCGTGGCTAAGATCTTCACGTAGAGCTTGTTGTCCGAATTTATGAGGGAGATCGGCCTATAGGACCCTGGGCTTTCTCTTGGCTTTCCCTTTTTATGGAAGACCACTATATTAGTGTCTCTCCATGTTTCGGGGATTTTGCCCGTGCAGATGATTCCATTAAATAAATCCAATAACATCGGAGCGACTTCAACCGATAGACATTTATACAGCTCCAAGGGAATGCTGTTGGGACCAGCAGCTTTGCCGGCAGCCAGATTGAGTAATGTTTCCCGTACCTCATCGGCCGTTACATCGCTCTCTAGATTTTCCATCTCGAGCGGACCCAATTTGGGACCTAAGGCCGGGTAGCGGCCATCCAGACATGCATCCCCTATTTCTTCCTTGCACAGGATTTGATAAAAATTTGCAAACACCGAGAGGATGTCCTGAGGACCCACAAAATCCCGTCCATCCTCGTGGATACTGGTTATTACATTTTTAACACTATCTTGCCTAATTCTCGATGCCAATGCCCTCACAGCCTGCTCCGCTGTCTCGTACATTTTCCTCCTATATGTCCAGTATTCTGTCGCCGCCTTTTCGGCCAGATGTTTCTGCAATTCTGCTTTAATTAGACAGATACTGGTTCGACTCTCCCTACCTTCTTTCCCTTGTGTCAGATCAAGGCAGCGCTGTTCTTCTGCCTTGACTAAGTCTCCTAGGAGCTTGTTCTTCCCAGCCTGTAGTTTTTTCCTAGCCTGGGCAGTATAGCTGGTGACCTCCCCCCTTAGTGCTGCCTTAAATGAGTCCCAGACAGAGTTCCTCGAGGCACTGTATCGATTAGCATCGAAGAACTCCCGAGCCCATTTCCGTAGATGTTCCACGAACGGAGCGTCAGCCAGAAGTTTCCGATTGAATGTCCAGGCCCTACTTTTTCTGACCGGCCCTAGACCACTATATCTGATTACCAGTGGGCTATGATCCGAAAGCACCTTGAGGAGCTTCATAATGTTAACCTTACCGATTTCTACAGATGAAATTAAGAAATAATCCAATTTACTATACTTCTGGTGAGGGCATGAAAAATATGTGAACCCTGGATCGTCGGGGTGCTTTGTCCCCCATATGTCAGTTAAACCATGTGAATGCATCATTGAGAGAAGTGCCTTGGAGACCCTTGGCTTCCTACCCATATATGGTACTCTCTCAGTCAAATCAATTGAGATATTAAAATCACCGCACATCAAAATGGGTACAGGCCAGGTTGACAATTCCCCCTCCAGTATTTCAAATACTGCTGGGTCATCCTGATTTGATCCGTAAATCCCACAGATTGTTAAGCCACACTCCAGCTCCACCAAGGTTCATCTCCCAATGGCATCCGATTGAACTCGTTTAGCTCCCGACAGCATTGTTTTACCTAGAATTACTACCCCCCTTATTGTTGATGTCTGAGAGGAGCATGACAAAACATCAAATCCACCAACCCGTAGCAGCTGTCTTTTCACCCAAGGTAGATGCGTTTCCTGCATACACAGGATATCAATGGGTTCAGATTTAATAAACTCCACCAGTCTAGCTCTCTTTCTCCAGTCGTTCAGCCCCCCTATGTTGATCGAGTATATACTAAGGCTCGACATCCTTATTTTTCTGCCGTCTCCTAATTCTTATTGCCAGAGATTGAATAAGGACAATTTCCACACCATATACATTATACCTCGCGAAAACAGACTTTATACCGCATATTCTCATTTTTTTAATGCTTTTCCCCCACCCTCACCCGCCACCCGTGGCCCCCGCCCCCCCCTTTGTACCCGCCCCAACCTCCCTTCCCCTGATCCCCTCCCTCTCCCACTGGAAGTGCTCAGACCGAGGTCTGTGCGTCTGATGGATGTGTGCAGCAGCGTGGTGCATGGGTGCAACTACCATTTCAAAACAAAATGCATAAATAACGTACCCTACCCCTAGAACCCTTCCCCCCACGGGACTCAAAGTCATACAAAAAAAAAAGGAGGAAGCGGATAGCCAAAAAAAAAGACCATCCACCTGTGCCGAATACCCAGTAACGAAAGCAAAAACATCAGTGGTTACCATAAAACGGTTCAAAGAGATAGAGGCCGGTGACAATTCGGACCCGACTCAGTGATACCCAAGAGTTCCGGGGGCAAACCCAGCGCCCTGCTAATTACTCTTCTTCTTTTTCTCTTTTTCTTCTAGTTCACAGAGAGTCCAGGAACTCCTTTGCCTTCACCTCAGACGAAAAATATTGAGTCTTGCCATCTCTCACTACCTTAAATTGTGCTGGATTAACTAAATAAACCTGCCTGTGCGTGTCCTGGAGAGGCTTGATCAACTGTCGGAGTCTCCAACGCCTCTCGACCGTTGCGTGGCAAAAATCCGGTCTAACAAAAAACAACAAGCCCTCACTAGATCTTCTTGCATCGGGTCTAGCCTTGTCAGATATGATTTGCCTGAGGATGAAGTTCCCAAGAAAGATTAAGACTGCTCTTGGCTTATCACCACCTGCCCCATGGCGCACTCTGAACGGGGCACAATGGGCTCTCTGAATTTCTGATGACCAATCCCAGTCTGAGAGCTCCTGGAATGCATTCTTCAATAAGTTGATCATAAAGGCACTGATATCTGACCCCTCAACCCCCTCCGGAACCCCCAGTACCCGCAGGTTATTGCGCCTTAGCCTATTAGCCTATTCTCCATGTCCTCCAGGTTCCACTGGATATCGACAAGCTGGGCGGCCTGGGAGTCAACTTTAAGTGAGGCCGCAGCAGCTTCTGATTCGGTTGCCACAATCCGTTCCTCTAGGTTAGTAACCCTGTCCCCAACATTGGCATGTGCCTTAGACAGTTTTCTGACAACGCCTTGCAGCTTACGCATTGCCGCCTGTGATTTCCGAGTGTCCTGTCTCGCTTCTTCCCTGTGCGTGAGGATAGTCAGGTAGATAACGTCCAGCAAGGGAGGGTGGGAAGCTGGTACCTTGGCATTAGGGTTTCCCTGAAGTGGCATAGCTGAGGAGTGGTCCCAGGCCAGATCCCTGTGAGGTTGTGCGTGAGCATTATCCTGGGCGACTGGTCTTTTAGCCGTACTGGGGGGGTCTGTTCCAGGTCGCTATCGGTCTCCAGGTTGCTCCCCTCCTGAGAGGAGCTCCTCTCATCATCAGACCACTCTGCCTCTTCAGACAGGGAATAGAAGCATTCGCTACTCTGCTTCTCCTTTTCCTGCTCCCTCTCCCTACAGTCCGTTAGAGTCATCAGGGCAAGAGGGGGGCATAACAGTGTAATATCTTTCTCCATGCCATCATCTCCTGTCACCAGCTCCTGTCCTGTAACCGCCTCTAATCGCTCATCGTTCGCCAGAACCAGTATGCGCGCAGCTTGTAGTAAGGCTTTGCCAATAGGGTCATTGCTGGTTGTAGTCCCGCTAACTTGGTCATCCGTCCCTGTACCAGTAGGCTCGGGGGGGGGGTCCCTGGACTATCACTACCCGCCCTGCATCAATCGAGCCGACAGACAGCCCAGCAGCCTGCTCCATTGTGTCTGTTATACATTCTACATCCTCCGACAGAGGGGTGCATGCAGCGCTTGTACCTGGATCTTTAGCGTCCTTCAGCACTACCTCCTTGGCTGGTGAATGGGGTGCCGCCGCAGCCTCGTTCTTATGCCCTTTTCCGCTGCGAACAAGCAGCTCCGATATAGAGGGAGTCTGCCTTAGGCGCGTCGCCGTTTGTTTGCCCTTTTTCGTTGACTCGGGTGACTCTTTTTGTTCCTAGGCAGGCGGCCCCCCCACCCGGGGAGCAATCTCCGGTATATTTTCATGTAGCTGCCCCATGGTTGACACTACCTGAACAACCTGAGCAGCTTGGGCAGCCTGTGCTACCTGGGCTTTCTTCTTTGCAGCTGCCGTTGCTTTTGCCGACACTACGTACACCGTCTTGGGGGCCATATCTACTGTAGTCCGCAACGGCCACCCAAATCCGTTTCCGGGAAACCGCTGTCTCCACTTCGGCCCGGTTTAATACAGCACTCCGCCCACAGCGCTGCCGATGCCGAGCCCAGAACGCCAGCACGGCAGTCAGCAGCCTCAAAATCCCGGCTGCTGCAGCTGACTGCTTTCCCCTGCAGGCTCCGGCAATACCTGCTGCCTTGCTGCGACAACAATAATCCAGCATTGGAGTGATACAGAATTTCACCGACCCTTCGGCAGGTAATCCCCAACGATTAGCGGCTACTCCTGCGGGGGGGGGGGAGGATCTATGGAGCTTTGTTGCACCGCATCCCACTGCTGCTCCGCGACTCCTCTCACACAGCTGCCAAAAATGTTCTCAGTCAGGAGCAGTAAACGTTTGGAGGATCAAACCAGGAAGACCAGAATCTCAGTGCACAGGGTACCTCCTTAGCAGATTCCTGTCCTGTCCTCCTCAGTAGATTCCTGTCTCCTGTCAAGACCACTCCCTTGGATAGCCGCTTCTCTGATGAGGTCCACGTTGAGCGCCATTTGAAGAAGTATAAACCTCCTTAGGTGTTCACAGATACATCTGGTTCCTCTAAACCAACAAAGAAGAGATTGGCACAGAAGCTGTAATATAAAGAAAACATATTTATTGACCTCAAATGAGGGAGACTACGTCACGTTGCCTGAGTACCCTCAGGAAACTGTAGGAAGCATTCTAAGGAGTACAGAAAACAGGGGCCTTATATATGCTTAGGTTACATTAGTCAGCATAAAACCAAGGGGAGGTCCTGGCATGTACCAGCCAGCAAAATTACTAATATGGATATACAAGATTTGCTTGCTCAACAAAGTGGAAGGAGAGTTATTTCTCCTTACACCAGCAAGAATAGCCTGACAGTTATAACATAAGAGCAGGTGCATTCTACTAGCTAGGCCTATCTGAGCATATTTATCTTTTGTATTATCAGTATATGGAATTTTGAAAATCTAAGAAAATGAATAAATAAAAAATAAATACATATATATATATAAAATGTTCCACTCTTGAATGATTTGATGTTTGGCTCTGAATGGTAGGTCTGTTGCCACCTTGATATTTAGGATCTCTATGTAGGACCGCTTTTAAGTATTATTGGCAGGGTTTTTTCTACGTTGACTCTTTTTGATTTCTACCCACACTAACCTGCCTATATCCTTACCCTTTTGGGGGGGCTTCCTTCTATTTTGTTGATATCCCTGATGTACATTACCCCAGAGAATGTTAATGTTCCACATATGTAATGTATGATGCACATTACCCCTGAGAATGTTAATGTTCCACATATGTAATGTATGTGGAACACTAACAGTGTGTACGCTACACATCACTTAGCGCAGTAGTGTATTACATACATTAACGCCTATGTGGCACTCTGTAAATCAAGTATAAGTTACACAGGACAAGGTTATTATATTTTCCAAGAAATATGGCAGGCAGACACGGAAGTAAATCTGTTTGAAACACACAAGAGAGGACATGAAAGAAATCTAGCATTCTTGTCCCTGTTGCTTTGCCCCTGTGTGCACATGCGCTGTTTCTAGGGTTTTGATTATAAATGCACATGGCGTTTGCTGGGTGTTTTCCTCACAGGACATGGCAATCAGGAAACAAGATAAGGTGTTATGCTTTTTTCCAAGTAAATAATCTCAAAAATGTTCTGTAGGGTGCTCGTGTGCACATGACCTCGGCGTTTCTGCAACACAATCAAGCTGCTCCTACTTAAAACAAGCGCGAGCGCCTCGCGCAAGTAGGGTGTGGGGGAGTCGGTCCGAGAGCAGGGACACCTAGCGTTTCCTTTGCGGGAGCGAGCGCGATAAGTGCTACCAGATGGTGCACCTCGCTCCCGCAAGGAATCGCCAAACATGCACGCGTTGCATTCAAAGCAATGCAACGTGTGCACGTTTTTGCCCTCAAAACCGAATCGTTTACAAGAGATCTTTTACCAATGCAGCACATGCGCGCAGCGTAGGCGAGACCAAAAATGACTCCCTGCTAAGAGCACTGGATTTTTTGCAGGTCGGTATTTTAGCCCAAAGGTTGGCTCACCTCACCTGTGCTGGGTTTCACTAGTAAGAAACGAGGAATTTAAATACCGCTTTATGCTGAAATTGAGGGGCTATAAAAACTCTGAATATCAACACAGGTGAATACCTCTTGACAGGGAGAATGGAAGATGGGCCATGGATCTTTTAAATGAGTAATTAATTTGCATCATGCCAGTAGGAACTGAGGTCACCAGTTCCCCGAGGGGTAGCTTGGCTCGAGCAGGTAGGCACCCGAAAGCTTAGGTGTAAAGTGACCATACAGCACACACATCCACTGAGGCTGGAAACGCACACAATGACTGAGACCACACCAGTAAGTTTGATTCAAATCAATAAGTTTTATCTAGATCAAGGTTCAGGGAAATCAGGAATCAAGGCATCAGCATCTCCTTAGTACATTTCATCAGGGGAGCAAAGGGAGCAATTCAAGAATCAGCATAGCATGTCTCAATAACCGTTGCATTACAGAAATAACATTCCATTACTCAGCAATCACCTTCTTATTCAAGGAATTATGTAAGAGTAACCATCTCATCAGGTCAGAGTGAAGCATTTCATTAGGCAAAAATGAACATTCATTTAGGCAAACATCTCATAAGGTGAACATAAGCATTTCAACATATAACGGTGGGCCGTGAATCATCAGCTCCTTAGGCAGGGATAAACAATGCATCAGGTAAGGAGGAACATTTCAGCAGGCAAAATATAAACCCGGCCTAAAGCAAGGATGAGCAATTCATTGGGCACAACATGAACAATCCCTTAATTCGGGCCTAGCAGTAACTGATAATCACCTTTACCCCAGGTTGGGGTTAACCTTCGGGGCCCAGCAGTCACTAGAGGGCCTTACCCATGTTCAGAGGGCCCTCTTGAGGTTAATTAGGACCAAAGGGGCCCAACAACAGTCTGCCCCAGCGGAGGGGTGAACTCGGGCCTTCTCCGGCCTTCCGCCCTCCTCTCCGGGGGTTAACTTAGTCTTCGGGCCTCCTCGGCCCCTTGCGGCGGCGATTCGGGAAGGGCGGGCCCTCGTTCTTCTCAGAGAGCCCTCCGGTGACACGGGCCCTCTCTCCAGGCCGGTGGCGGTTGGCAGGGCTCTAGGCTCACTCCGAGCCCTCGCGCCGGTGTCTCGCCTGGTCCCGGGCCTTCCTTGGGCCTGGCAGCACCCGGGGACCAATGAGAGCGTGGGCGCTCCTGCAGCCGCCTATGGCAGCGCGGCCTTCGGGGGCACGGTGTCGGCGGCTAATCAGAGCACGGCTGGGGCAGAGTCACTTGCGATGCCCCATCACGTGAGGCAGGCCTATTGGCTTCGGGTCTGGCGGGGCCTAGCGCTGCGGGCTGCAGCGGTGACCGGGCCCCTAGGCGCAACGGAGGGCAGCACCTCTCCTCAACTTTCTCCTGGGTCCGGCGCGGTCCACGGCAACACGGTGGCAGCCCTCCCCTGGCATCGGGGGCCGCTGGGGGGCAGATGACGGCAGTGTCAGCGCTCCTCAGGGCACAGCAGGCAGCCCGGGGTGCTGCGGAGACTGGGTGAGGACAGTGCCTGACAGGGGCAGCGCTTCAGAGCTGCACACAGCGTTCGGTCCTCACAGCGCCTCGTGGGGGAGAGGAGCGCTTGGAAGTGCCACACAGGTCGTCGATGTCGGTGCTTCACAGTACTCAGCAGGTGAGCGCTTGAGGGCAAAATTACAGCGCTTCTCAGGGGACAGAGTAGGAGAGCGATGGGTAGGCAGTTCAGGCAAGGCAAGACAGAGCAGGGGCCCAGATGTAGGCATAGGGGCACAAGGGGGACGCAGCCCGGTACACGGTTGATCCCCAGTAATCCTGGTTAGAGCAGGTGGGTTTCTTCTTGGCGCTTGATGGTTCTGGCGCCCTTTGTAGAGAGTTTCTTGAGGGGGAGTTGAGTTGAAGGCTGGCGATCGGATTCCTCAGCAGGTCACTGCAGGTGGTCCCTGGGTTCCCCTCCCGCCGGGCCAGATCAGTGGGCTAGTTCAGTGTTCCTCGCACAGATTGGTGTGCAGCGCCTAAATCCTGTCACCCCCAGTGGCATAGTTTCCTGACTAGGCCCAACCGCCTAAGTCTCCTGCGTAGGTTCCTCCAGGTCAGTGATGTCCCAACTGACTAAAAACTTTCCCTCCTTTCTTTATATATACCCAGGTCAGGTGACCACTCTCTAAGGCGGCAAAAGCAGACCCCGCCCCTATTCTAGAAGGTTCCAGGAGCTTCCCTACTCTAACTATGGGCAGGCAAGGCAGGCTGGTATTGCAACAATGTTTAGGGTTCCAGCCAGCTCCTGGCAACTAGGGTGCTACAAAAAAAAAAAAACACGCTGCAGTAGCAGGGGCCTGTGGCAGCCATGTTGGAAGTAGAGAGCACCAGCACCTTAGCATTGATTAGCAATGGGAAGGCGCTCAGAGACCTAAGGCCAACAAAAAAGAAGGTGGGAAAAATGAGGCAACGGCGAAAAAAATAGGGAAAGACCACCCTAGGGCTGACAGGTCTAACAATGCCTGAACACGACTAATGCATAATAAAAACATCTCAAACTAATATTATATAAACATACGTTAAAACGCAGACAGGATTCAGTCAAGTACACACAAACAGAAAAAAAGAAGTAACCTCTTCCAGCCTGATATACTTCAGAGTCACAGAATGGCGGATGGGAGGGTTTCCATCACTGATCTCAATAATATCCAAATACAATTAGAATCGTTAGACATGTACGCATTTACACCACCACCCCCTCCCCCGACAGGTAAAACTGAGTCCACATCAGCCCACGTTGACAGCTTTCTGTCGTATAACGACGAAACACCTAACACCCTCCCAAAATACGAATTTATCCTGGGACCCCTCTGCAAGGTGCTGCACTATTCTGTGTGCATCAGTGGACGCCATCACAGCCGGATAGCTGTCCTCCCTATTTCGCAGACATGAGTACCAACTCTACCAAAAAAAATCATCCATGGGTACCCTAGGAGGAGGCTAACCCATGTGTAACACTATTGTACGGGCCTGGCATGAATACTTAAATCCAATAAGCAATACATTTCAACCTAAGCTCAAATTACATTACACCACAGTACGGACCCCATGCTGAGTTACATTTGCAACCACATTTCATTTGGAGACCCTATTTCGGAAAGACTTAAAAGACGGCTAGCACATGCTCCAAGTGTAGCTTGACTCCCTAGGACAACGGCCGAGAAAACTTAGGGCAAAGTACCAGATCCCAGCTTGAATATCAGACGGCAGCAAATGCTTTTATGAGGAAGTAATCAAACACAAGCACAAGTATCAGAGTTGCTCTTCTGCCATTACAATGTATTTGCGAAAACGAATGAAGGAAGTAAACACCGATCATGCAAGAGGTCTCACTGTGCACAGAAAACGAGAGCAGAGCAGCAAATTCTCTTGCGCTTATGGAAAACCAATCCTGCTTTGCTTCATTGAAGCAAGAGCAGGTTTCCCTGCTCTCACTTCAATGAAGCAAAGCAGTTTGCAATGACAGGGTGGGAGCCGTGCTCCCTCCCTGTCATTGCAAACAGTAGTGTCCCGGGGGTGGGAACCCCGGGACACTGCAGGAGCCGGCCCTGGGGGTGGCGGTCCCTAGGGCCATAAATGGCTTCAAGTGGGGGGCCCTCTCAACAATAGCATAGCCCCCAGGGCCGGGGGTTCGCTACGGACCGACACAATTAAATATTAGTGCCCCGGGGAGGTGGCGATCCCTGGGGTGTGTGGGGGGGCTCGAGCCCCCCCCCCACACAGGTCTAATATTTTTTTTTTAAAAGCCCCGAGGGTGGCGGTCCCTGGGGATTGGGGGGCCTCCAAAGAACCCCCACAGATTATAAAAAAGCAAAGCCCGGGGGGCGTGGCGGTCCCCGGGGCTGCGGGGGGGCCATGAGCCCCCACAGATATTTAATGAAAGCACCGGGGGTGGCGGCCCCCAGGGCTGCGGGGGCCCCCACAATGTTAATTTTTCACTGCCCCTGGGACTTGGCTCACCCGGGGGCTAATTAATAATGAAGCGCGGGAGCCCACGCTTCATTTTTTGTGTTTTTACAGCAGGATCCGAGATGACTGCCAACACTTCCTGGTTTGGAGTGTTGACAGCCGATTAGCATAAAGCTTGTGATTGGGAGGGTGCGCGGATCCTCTGTGCCTCTTTATTTCAAAACTTTTATTTTGAGATTTTCTCAGCAACTACTGAATGGATTTACACCATTTCAATAAAAGGTCTTTTTCTGAACCGAGGGTTACCTTATTGCCAAATTTGGTGTAATTCCGTTCAGCAGTTTCGTCTGTAACCATGTCCAAAGTTTCCTATGGGAAATTGATTTTATCACCTCTATTTTTTTAATTTCTCAGGTACTACTGAACGGATTCACACCATTTAAAATAAAGATCTCTTTCTAAACCAAGAGCTACCTTTTTGCCAAACTTGGTGTAATTCCGTTCAGCAGTTCGGGCTGTAGTCGTGCCTGAACTTTCTTATGGGAAATAACATGGAGAAAACATGTTTTGGGACCCCGCTTTTTTCTCGGCCCCCGCTTGGCGAATCACCCCAAAACTTTCAGAATAGGAGCTGACAGGAGTGGGCCATACATTTTTGAAAATTCCGGAAAAATTCATCAACCGGTGGTAACGTTATTGGGAAAACAAAAAATTTGTTTCCTATGGAAACTAGCTCTATAACTACCTACTGGCGTCTGCCAATAGGTAATATATATATTTAAATATACATACATATATATATATATCACTGAAAAAACCATAGGTTTCAGGCCTTATATAGTTAGGAATTAGCATTTAAAAACCTTTAAAATTCACTCAAAAAACTATACGTTTTTTATGGGTGTTATAGTTAGCTGGACATTTCACTCATACAAAACCATTGAAATTGCTCCTCTATAGTTAGTTGTACTAACTATATTTCGCGCACCCGCAATCCACTGCTGATGATGTCACATATTACATCATTCATGACATGGTCAGTGACATCACTGATGACATCTCAAATGACAACACTGATGACATCACTGATGACATCATCCAGTGAATGTGGTTTGCTTCGTTATTTAAATATGCATTATATATATAGCAATTTGCATTGAAGAATGAGTGGATACATAAAAATAAATATTTGGATGGAGGATTTAGTAGCAGTGTAATTGACTGTTTACTTGACCAATTTATAGTGTCTCACTAAATATAGTGGATAGTGACTAAACTGTTTGAAGTGTGGAGAAGTGTGGCTCAATGGTTAGAGCGCAGACCCTGATGCAGAGGTCTAGCCTGGGACCAGGGTTCAATTCCCCGCCTTGGCGGGTCTTGGGCTCAAAATTCCACGGACCCGATAATTCTCGCCACGGTGCCTATTCCAATCATGGAGTCCCACTCTGCAACTCTGGGCAATAGCTTGCTTAATCTCCACAACGGCCCCCACAACGCTAAGGATGCCTGGCCTCCACCTTGGGGGTGCCCAGGAGTGGACACCTCACAGGGAAAGCCAGGATGGGTTCCACAGCGGTATTCGTACAAGCGCCTTGAGACCCTTGCGGGTGAGTAGTGCGCTATACAAGTATCAATTTACATTTACATTTGAATATCTGTATCACTTTGTCAGTTGTTGTGTAAACAGGTTCTCCAGTTGGTTACTAGCTATGTGAAAGTCTATATTAGTTATTGATTAGTTAACTGAGTATTTGTATGGGAGAGTAAATGTGTGTGTGGTTCGGTGGGGGGTGTGTGACTGCCCAAAGATGTGTGAATAGTTGATTCACTAGATATATGAAGTTAAAACTACACGTTCTAACAGTTGTTTGGGTGAGTGAATATCTTTATGGGTGTGGTGATGAGCAAATATATTTCTCAATGGTACATGTCCAACAAACTAGAAAAATAAAAGGCAGTGTATGTGTCAGTTGTTGTATATAAATAAGTATACATAAGACTCAATGATTGTGTGAGTGACTGTATGGATAACTTTATACTTGTAATAATGATTTTATAATTCACTAAGTATGACTTACTATCTAAATGAATAGATGAAGTTGTGTTTGTATAAGTGTGTAGCTAAGTAAATATGTAAGTATGATCCATTGTTTGCATAAGTGAGTAGGATGACTTCATATGTGAATAGGATGTGTGCTGGTGTGTAATGTCGATTTAGGTGTATAAGTATTTTTGATAGTGTTCTATTGTTCATTGACAGCATGTATGAGTGAATCTACAGGTAAGTGATTAGATGTGTGTTTACATCTATGAATCACTGAGTGGGTTTTTAGATACTTGTATTGCTGTAACAATGGATTCAAATATGATACTCTGTATTTTACAAAGAGTGATGAAAGATTTTACTAGTGTATTGTGGAAAAGTAAATTCTGCCATGTTCTGTGTCCCTACGCGTCCTCCATCATATGTTATGTGTGCATGATTAATATGCATATGTATTCCCCATGTTCGATTAAAGACGCAATTACAGTTGTGTCCATCTCTAGTATGCCAGTTTCCAGTTCTCGTGAATACTACGACTATCAGGCCTATGTAAAGCTACGTTGCCACGTTTCTCAGTGTGCACGTTATTTCATTGTAAAGTCCCCGTTCCTAGGCCTCAAAAGGGCCCGGACACCAGATTCAGCTCCTGTCTCCTGAAGCCCTCGCTGAGGAGCGACACGGCCCCCACCTGTATCCCTGACCCTTCACTTACTTCCTGCCTCGCAGTGCCCGGTTCAGCCTGGCTCTGCCTCTGAGTCTGCCAAGAGTATGTTATGATTCTAGTTATCAGTCCAGCCCTCCTTCTCTGCATTTCTAAGCTACTGAATCGCATCAATAGTTTCCGTCATTGTCTAGCCTTTACGTCTCCATGTTAGAGAAATACTGTATTAATGATCATTTAATATTCTTCATCACGCACTACATGTAGAATAATGCATGCTCCAGTCTCAGAGTCTGTTAGCCTTTACCCCGATAACTTTTGGATTCTATCAACATGTTCTCTAAACATCAGATAATAGATATTGTTTAGGTACATGTCGCCCTGACTCTCCAGACTTCAGTCTCTGCTCCTAGCACAGAGTTCATAGCCCCCAGCTTCTTCTAGTAACACGTCATTGCCAGCTTGCGCGCACCACCAGGTTAGAGGTCCCGGCTCCTTAGGTAGCCCCCTCCATGTTTCCGCCCCATTCATGACATATTCTGTTACGTTTACATCACATGTCTATGTATACGCCCTGTTACACCCACTTTCACCCTTATCTTTCGCGACTGCTACGCGTCACGCCTACTGCTCCACCCACTGCTCCGCCTATCATATGTACTGTAATGCAACTGTTTTACTATATATACTTGTGTATTGTTATTAAATGTTAGCGCGCTCATCCCAGATCCTGCCCCAGGCAGCTGCCATCCTATTCCTGTGCAGGTTGTCCTGTTCCTGTCCTTTATGCTGTAATAAACCTGCAAACTCCTACTACCTCGAATCTTGACTCTTATTTATTGAGCTATCTGTTATTGCTATGCCTAGTCAAACCTAGATCCGGTATTATTTATTTATATACCACATAATGGCGCCCGAATAGGGACTTGCCCTTTCCCCACGCGCCGGTGAAGCCACGCCGGCCCCCTGACCCTCTGCAGCCGTGACGGAACCATACCGTGCACGTGCAGATATTTCTGCTTCAAGTATCCCTCAGGCCCACGGAGGAGACGGAGGTGGTGGTCCAGCATCCAGACGAGGCGGTGGAGGAACGCGGCGAGTCCCGACCAGAGCCCAAGCCGAGAGTCCAAGGTCCGAGGTATCCGGAGGCCCACCCGTAACAGAAGTCCGAAGTTCGTCCGTCTGGCGTCGAAGCAGTCCAGTCCAGTCCGAGGCCTTCCGTTCTTGCTGCCCGGTGAGTACCGTTGCTGGGGTAGTATCTAGACAGGGTCAATCTAATTGTCTCTGGTCCGTGGGTTGTGGTGGTACACAGACCCAAAACGAAGTGTCCACTTCGGTGGATGCGGGTCCTGACGTGTCTCTTTATGAGACCGGTAAGTTTCGTACTGTTTTAGCAGTGCATCTAGTTTCTGTTCTAGTCAGTTCTGTTCTCGAGAAAATTCATGTGTTCTGTTCTCAGTATTCCAGGTAGTATTCTGTTCGAACTGTTATTTTAAATGTTCTTCATGTATTTCAATGTCGTGGTATGAATGTGGAGTAATTATCGTGTTCATTGTGTATTGTATTGTGTCTAGATTACAGTTCAGTCATGCCGTTATTTTCCAAACTACGTCAGTTAAAAACTAGAAAAGGTCTGCTAGAAGCAGCAGTTCCTGTCCCGCCTAGGGACAGTCCAGGTCATTTTATGTATCAGAAGCATGGCATAAGTGCCATATTATATCTAGATTTATGGGTAGAGTATACCAAAGAGTTAGAGGAAAAGTATAGATGGCCCGTATCAGGTACGTGGGATGCCGAGTGCATCATGAGAGTAGAAGAAGCATTATGGAAAAAGAAAGCCAGACAGTCACAGAAAGATGCCATCGAGTTATGGCGCAAAGAATCTCATAAAAGAACCGAAAAAGAAATCAGAAAGTCAGAACTAAGTAGAGAATCCTTAGAACGAGCCCAAGAAAGGGAATTAATCGAGATAGGTGAACGAGTCAAAACCGAACAGTCAGACAGACAGAGGAATGCCCTTATTAAGGGTATGTACCCTCTTCTTGCCGAGGGCTTGCCAAAAGCGACCCCGGAGGCATCCAGTAATTTTCCGCCACCACTAGTTCCGACCAAGCTACGTCACAAACCGACCGCAGCTGAGATATTCATCTCGTCCTATTTGAACGACACAGTCCCAGAATATGCGAATCCTGTCCCGCCAGTCCCTGTAAATAATGTAAATCCAGCTCCTCCAGACACCGGGGCACCTCTTGCAGTACCTGCTACGGTACCCCCGGTCCAGCCTACATTACAACTTCCCGCCACTCTGCCAATACGAAGAATGTCAGTCGATGATTCCAGTTTAGGGGCCGCAGGAGGAGGTCCTCCTGGTACCCCGCCGCCACACCAACGTAAAACGTTGGCCGAGTTACATGAAGGTGCGTTACAGCGTACACCCAAATATCAGTCCGTTGCAGATATCCGACGAGTCCTTACTGAGTGCCGCTATGACCCAGTCGTAGGTGATGATAGTACCGTTCTATATTCCATACGTGTAAGACGGGTGCTCGGGTTTTTAGACACCCTACCAGATATGAAAGGAGATCTAGACAGAATATATCGTTTCATCCGTACAGGGGATGATCCAGAAAGTATTAGCGAAGCCATGTCTCAAAGAAAAGCTGAAATCCAGCTTAGGTTATTAAAGTTTCTGATTAATTGTCTAATAAGAGAACAAGATTACCCGACTAAAGATCCGGTCGAAATGAGAACTCTGACAAGGTGGAGTGATAATATAGCTGAGGGTAAGCACAAAACTATCAGTAGTATAGAGAGTATGTACAAGAAAATTCGTAAGGAAATAATAAGGTTACACGAACAACGTAAAGCAGCACAAGTAAGCGAGAAGGAAAATGACTCTACGGAAGAGGTAGAGGACGAGAATCCAGCCAGAATGGCGTATGTAGGAAAATCTAGATTTCCAGATCGCCATTTACGCCTAGAACACAAGTCAGTTTTTCATCATCCAGCACTAGAACAAGGTTCTCTAGAACAAGTATTTCAAGCTACCGATCACATTCTGAAATCACGAATCGGTTATAGCGAGTTAAGTACTATGCATGAACAAGAACTAGCCCGATCAGCGGTCCGATGGGCTACTGATTCTACCACTTTTCCAGACGAAATAGTGGCACAAACGTTTCTGAAACTGCCCCCAGCCGAGCAACGACTGGTGGGTATGTATATGATCCAGCACCTCATTACATTGTATGAGGGTCAACATTCTGATCCAGGTCCGTTACATGATGTCCTGAACGAGTTACTCCAGTATAAATGGAAAGGTCTAGGTACCGATTTAATTAGTGTCATTCTAGAACAGCGCCACAAATATAGTATGTTTTTGAACCCGCATTTTGTTCATGTCTCACCCCCAGAAAGTAAACCCTTTTACATAGACAGACAGAATCCGTTACGAGAAGTACATCCAGTCAGGACAACAGCTGGTGAAATGCAACGAGTGTTTGTTTACACCCCGATCACAAAGATGGAACTCTTAGAGATGAAAAAGTTAATTCCCTGTCATGATAAAGATCCAGCAGGGTTCCACCGAGAATTAAAAGACATGCTCCGTATGGGAGAATACACGTATCCAGATATTATTAAAATGCTAAAGGTTCTGTTGCCCGCAGGGGTATATGAGAAACTCAAGGAAAAAGATTGGGAGGTGGGAGAGAAAAAGATCGATTGGGCAGTTCTAGAAGCTGAAGATAAGGCACGAGTACCAGGTACCGGTCTTGGAGATAAATGTAAAGAATTACCAGAATTGTTAATACAAGTTTTGCCCAGGTTATTAGCTACTAGAAAGGAAGACTGGGATGCAATCTCAGCCTGTAAACAGAAACAAGATGAAGATATTAGTGATTTTTATTCTAGATTTGAGAAATGTTTTAGCATCAACAGTGGCCTCAAGACAAGTAGCGAGTCATACCCTCACCTTTTTGTTACTAAATTAGTCAAGAATTCGAGTCCACCAATTAAAAACCGAGTTTTGAAAGTCGAAAGTACCTGGCAAGCTAATACCCCGTCCCAGATGTTGCAGATGCTTCAATACCACCAGAATAGAATCAGAGAAGAGCAAGATCACGAGAGAAAACATATGAAAGACACGAAAATGAAAGTACTAGTTGCACAATCTGTTCCTCAAGACAGTCAGAAGAGGGGTCCGAATCAAGCCAGTCATCCTACAGCTCCCGTTAAAGGGAACTGCAATTATTGTAAACAGCCAGGTCATTTTATAAACGAGTGTGCAGTTCTGAAACACAACATAGCTACTGGTAAGACTAAAGAAAGACCACGTCCGCCTAGACAAGAACAAGTTTCACAGGCTCCTCAGCCACAGAATGGACAACAGACAGCTACAGTACCGCAGCCTATTACTGCAACACAGCATGTTACACAACAGATGTACCAGTATGCACAGTCCGAGTATCCAGAGTACCAGCCATATTCATGAAACAGCCTAGAGAGGGAGGTAGGCTTGCCTCTCATCGAGATACCTGTAGATCAAGAAGGTCCCTATGTTCACAGTCAAGTATTAGGGAAAGACAGAAAGTTTCTGATTGATACAGGGGCAAGTAGGACCACCATCAGTCACGCCGAAGTTCCAGGGGCTCCGCTCTCAGGCTCTAGAAATGTTTCCCTTGGATTTTCAGGAAAGCCTATCGTGAACGAGATATCTAAGCCAGTTACTCTAGAAGTGGGTCCACTGTCCCGCACTACTGATCTGTTACTTACTAAGTCATGTCCAGAAAATTTATTAGGCATTAAGACACTGAAAGAGTTAGGTGCAGTTATTTGCTGCTCCCCCGAGGGAATACGATTGTTCCTACGTGACTTCAAGGGTCACTATGTATTACGAGATTTTGATCCGAGATTGTCTAATGTTCCGCAGCATCTATGGGCGCAAGGTCCAACTGATGTTGGTTATATGCAAATCACACCCTATCGTGTGACTCTCAAGCCAGGTGTAGTGTTACCACGAATCAGACAGTACAGATTGCCACCTGAGGCTGTAGCAGCCTTATCCAAAATTATTGACGAGCTTATGGCTCAAGGAGTAGTTGTAGAAACTGACTCCAATGTATGTAATTCTCCGATCATTCCCGTCATGAAACGTACTGATCCAAATGCTCCCCCAGTATATCGATTAGTGATTGACCTTCGAGAACTCAATAAATGTATTATTCCCCAGTACCCAGTTGTCCCAGATATCTCTTCCCTATTGACAGCCATAGATTCTGAAGCCACATTTTTTACAGTCATAGATCTCAAGAACGCGTTTTTCAGTGTCTCCATTCATCCAGACAGCCAGTTTCTTTTCGGATTTTGTTTAAATGGAAGGAGCTATATGTTCACACGCGCTCCTCAAGGTTTCACAGAAAGTCCTAGTATTTACAGTCAAGCACTTAAGAGACAACTAGACAACATTCACATGCCAACTGACACTGCCCTGCTCCAGTATGTCGATGATCTACTGATCACAGCCCGTTCTGAACGTACTTGCGAGCGAGCCTCACTTACAGTTCTGTATTTCCTAGCCGAGATGGGGCACAAGGTGTCCCCTTCGAAGCTTCAATTCTGTGTCCAGCAAGTGATCTATTTAGGCCACTTACTGTCCAAGAGGGGTAGGCAGTTGACACCTGACCGTATTCAGTTAATAGCGAGTCTTCCTCAGCCCAAGACCCAGAAGGAGGTACGTGCTTTTATCGGCCTTACTTCTTATTGTCGACAATGGATTCCTCAGTATGCATTTCTAGCCAAACCACTGATACAGTTAACGACACAGGAGGCAGCCGTATCGACTATCCTCCCTTGGACATCTGAACACACACTTAGTTTCAATGAGTTAAAGAAAGCTTTATGCCAAGCTCCAGTTCTAGCAACACCGAACTACAGTAAGCCTTTTACACTTTTCGTCACTGAACGTGAAGGTACAGCATTATCTGTTCTCACACAAGATCAAGCAGGACAATACAAGCCTTGTGCTTATTTTTCGAGCACATTAGATCCTGTAGCCCAGGCTCTACCTGCGTGCCTCAAGTCAGTTGCAGCCACAGCGCTAGCTATCAGACAAAGTGATTCCATAGTATTAGGACACTCCCTGACAGTACAAGTTCCACACTCCGTGGAAGTTCTTTTAAACCGAACACAGACTCAGCACTTGACAATTGCACGTTTAACAGGTTATGAATTGACACTGTTCCAGCCACACATAGAAATCAGACGCTGCAACGTTTTAAATCCTGCTACATTGTTACCGTCAGTTACTTCGAATTCTGCCACACACGACTGTGTGGAAGTAGTTAACATTATGACAAAGCCAAGACAAGATCTGACAGATATTCCATTACCAGATCCCGACCTGACGCTTTATGTGGATGGTTCATGTATGAGAACAAGTACAGGAGAACTAGTAGCCGCGTATGCAGTGACTACTGACACTGAAGTTATAGAGACACACCGTATTGACACCCTGTCTGCTCAAGCAGCAGAGCTAGTCGCTCTGACACAAGCCTGCATACATGCCAAGAACCTGAAAGTTAATGTTTACACAGATTCACGTTACGCATTTGGAGTCGTACACGACTTTGGAGTGCTCTGGCAGGAGAGAGGTTTCATGACTTCTCATGGAACCAAGATTCAGCACGGTCTCCTTATTCAGGCTCTGTTAGATGCCATACACTTACCGACATCCATTGCTATCATGAAATGCAAAGCACATACGAAAGTTACTGACACTATTTCCCAAGGTAATGATCTAGCAGATCGCACAGCCAAGCTTACAGCACAGACTCCAGACATTCCAGTTAACCCGACACAGACACATACTCCAGATCCGACTACATGTATGACAGTTAAGGACCCTACTCAAGATGTCATAGATATCCAGTTACATGCTACTCCCGATGAAATTAAGAAATGGTCCGAACAAGGAGGGGTCCAGACAGATCAGGGATGGGTGACGAAGGGAAAAACCACATGGTTTCTCCCCGACTCTATGGTTCAAGTCATTGTTAATACCGCACATAGTCCAGCACATTTAGGAGAAAAAGCAATGTTAGACAGTATCCAGAACATTTGGTTCAACAAGCATTTACGAGCTGCAGCCAAGCAGAAAGTCCGTACCTGTATGATATGTTGTCAGATTAATCCAGGTAAAAGTGTCCCGGTGGAACAAGGTGGATTCCAGCCCCCTGACCACCCTTTTGAAGTCCTCCAGATGGATTACATTCAGATGGAGCGATGTCGAGGTTTCAAGTATGTCCTTGTAGTTGTATGCGCTTTGTCCAGGTGGACAGAAGCATATCCAGTCCCAGATTACACAGCCACGACTACTGCCAAGCAGTTGGTTCGTGAGTTCTTCCCCCGTTATGGACTCCCTAGAGTCGTATATTCTGATAACGGCCAGCCATTCTCATCTGAGTTGATGAAACACGTTTCCCTGTTGTTAGGGTACCAGTGGAAGTTCCATTGTGTACGCCATCCTGAAGCAGCCGGTCTCGTAGAGAGACATAATCAGACCCTGAAAATCCGAATTGCAAAAGTTTGTCAAGAGAAAGGTGTGGACTGGCTAGTAGCTCTGCCAGTTGCTTTGTTTTACATGCGCATGGTCGCACATTCCAGATCAGGTCTGTCCCCGTACGAGGTCGTATTCGGCCGCCCCTCTAACATGTGGGGTACACCTAGACCCCGAAGTATTACCGATGTTTCAAGTAATATGCTGACAGATTACCTAGCTTCCTTGATGTCTGCCCTCAATTCTTGTCGTTCACAGGTTGCCGCCGCATTTCCAGACAATACCGAGGTGGCACCGCATGAAATCGTTCCCGGATCCATGGTCCTAGTGCGAAACTTTGATCGTTCAAGTCCGCTGGAGCCTCGCTGGAAGGAACCCCGACAGGTCCTCCTAACCACCCGTACAGCCGTGAAGTTGGAGGGGAGAAAAGGCTGGGTGCATCTTTCGCATATCAAAAAGTTTTATGGATTGAAGCCCGTTTCAAAGAACGTTTCCGAGCATTCAAAGGACTGCCAAAGTACTATTCTTAAGGACTGTCCCGCAAAAGACAATGATACTGCACCCTCCCTGTTAGAGAAAACTCCGCAACAGGAGTATAAGAAAAAGTTAAGGTCTAGAAAAAAAAGTCAGCCAGTTTGATTGTCTAAGTCCTCCCCTAGGTGAAACGGTTAGACCGGTTTCTGACATGTATAAAATAGACCCCCATAGTGAGAAAGTTAGTCAAAACTCAATCCGATGTATCGTTTTTCTAAGTTTCGTTTTGTTTCTCAGCATTATGATTTCCTGCACTAGTTATGCATTTTACCTGTATTTTCCAGTTTCTCATGTAAATAAGTCTGCTAATGTTACGGTAGAGCACACGTTTAGTGATCTGCCTCCTCATGAACTCTCTTACCGTCTCGCTATGCGTAACAATTCCTTTATCCGCATGTTACATTACTCACACCAGACCAGCAATGCCACTAATTGTTGGGTGTGTGGTCGACTCCCCCCTTTCCAGACACCGAAGGGAGTTCTGCCACTCTTTCCTTATCCATTTTCACATAATGGTTCGTGTGGAGCATGGTCCACGTTAACGTCATCCTCAACAGATATGTCTTTTCTTAACAGTACATGTTTCCCAGACAAGCAAGGTCTCCCCCACAGAACCGGGTTAGATCTAGAAAATGAAGTTTACAATTTAGGAAATTATTCTTCGAATTTCATGGTCCTGAATGTTCAGTCTGATACTACTCCAGACTTACCTGCTATTTCAGTACTACCAGTCAAAGGCGAATTATGTGTTCGAAATTATGGTTCCGTACATGTAGGACATAGTGATTGTACTACTATTGTCAAGTATAGTGACAGTGGGAAATCTATTTTCAAAGCCTCACGTCATTCTTATTTTGTTTGTGGTCAGACCGCATATGTTCGTCTGCCCCTCGATTGGGAGGGAACCTGTTACATTGCCTTCCTACTGCCACCAGTTTTTCTAGCCCCATCTGATTATCATAGAAACACACATCTAGTACACATTAGACATAGAAGGGAGATCGAGTCCCCAATTGTCGATTATACTGAAACTGCTCTAGAACAGTATACAGATTTCAATAAAGGTTTCTTCTTCTTTATAGGACCTGTACAGAATAGTAAGCTAATCCGTAGGTTAACCAGAACCCTTGAAGCAGTAGTGAATGAGACTGCCTCTGCCCTGGGTAACTTAACCGAAGAGCAATCTGCTATGAGATTTGTCGTGCTCCAAAATCGTCTCGTCCTTGACGTCATACTGGCCGATAGGGGCGGGGCATGTAGAGTCATCGGATCTAGTTGCTGCATTTTCATTCCAAATAACGCGCCGTCTGTTTATTCAGCTATAACCAGACTCCATAAAATTGCCCATCTGTTACACCAAGATCCAGGCACCTGGACATGGTCCGGTTGGTTCTGGAATATAATTTCCGCTTGGGGATGGAAAGTATTGTCCTTTCTAGGTATTGCAGTAGCGATCATATTCAGTTGCTGCCTCTGTATACAATGTGGCCCTGCGATTTGCGGCATTTGTGCTACCTCTTGTATTCCTAGTCCCAAGCCCATTTCTAAATCCCGTTCCAAGAAAATTCGAGACGAACAATTGATGCTGTATGAAATGATAGATGGTATCATGAATATTGATGTTTCCTGATGGAAACGTAGTGACAAGGAGGGAATGTGGAAAAGTAAATTCTGCCATGTTCTGTGTCCCTACGCGTCCTCCATCATATGTTATGTGTGCATGATTAATATGCATATGTATTCCCCATGTTCGATTAAAGACGCAATTACAGTTGTGTCCATCTCTAGTATGCCAGTTTCCAGTTCTCGTGAATACTACGACTATCAGGCCTATGTAAAGCTACGTTGCCACGTTTCTCAGTGTGCACGTTATTTCATTGTAAAGTCCCCGTTCCTAGGCCTCAAAAGGGCCCGGACACCAGATTCAGCTCCTGTCTCCTGAAGCCCTCGCTGAGGAGCGACACGGCCCCCACCTGTATCCCTGACCCTTCACTTACTTCCTGCCTCGCAGTGCCCGGTTCAGCCTGGCTCTGCCTCTGAGTCTGCCAAGAGTATGTTATGATTCTAGTTATCAGTCCAGCCCTCCTTCTCTGCATTTCTAAGCTACTGAATCGCATCAATAGTTTCCGTCATTGTCTAGCCTTTACGTTAGAGAAATACTGTATTAATGATCATTTAATATTCTTCATCACGCACTACATGTAGAATAATGCATGCTCCAGTCTCAGAGTCTGTTAGCCTTTACCCCGATAACTTTTGGATTCTATCAACATGTTCTCTAAACATCAGATACTAGATATTGTTTAGGTACATGTCGCCCTGACTCTCCAGACTTCAGTCTCTGCTCCTAGCACAGAGTTCATAGCCCCCAGCTTCTTCTAGTAACACGTCATTGCCAGCTTGCGCGCACCACCAGGTTAGAGGTCCCGGCTCCTTAGGTAGCCCCCTCCATGTTTCCGCCCCATTCATGACATATTCTGTTACGTTTACATCACATGTCTATGTATACGCCCTGTTACACCCACTTTCACCCTTATCTTTCGCGACTGCTACGCGTCACGCCTACTGCTCCACCCACTGCTCCGCCTATCATATGTACTGTAATGCAACTGTTTTACTATATATACTTGTGTATTGTTATTAGATGTTAGCGCGCTCATCCCAGATCCTGCCCCAGGCAGCTGCCATCCTATTCCTGTGCAGGTTGTCCTGTTCCTGTCCTTTATGCTGTAATAAACCTGCAAACTCCTACTACCTCGAATCTTGACTCTTATTTATTGAGCTATCTGTTATTGCTATGCCTAGTCAAACCTAGATCCGGTATTATTTATTTATATACCACAGTATGAAAAGCTGTATGTGATTGTCACGTGGATGATGTCATCAGTGATGTCATTTGAGATGTCATCAGTGATGTCACTGACCATGTCATGAATGATGTAATATGTGACATCATCAGCAGTGGATTGCGGGTGCGCGAAATATAGTTAGTACAACTAACTATATAGGAGCAATTTCAATGGTTTGGATGAGTGAAATGTCCAGCTAACTATAACACCCCTAAAACGTATAGTTTTTTGAGTGAATTTTAAAGGTTTTTTAAATGCTAATTCCTAACTATATAAGGCCTGAAACATATGGTTTTTTCAGTGAATTTCAAAGGTTTTTTAAATGCTAATTCCTAACTATATAAGGCCTGAAACCTATGGTTTTTTTAGTGAATTTGCAAGGTTTTTTAAATGCTAATTCCTAACTATATAAGGCCTGAAACCTATGTTTTTTTCAGTGAATTTCACAGTTTTTTTTAATGCTAATTCCTAACTATATAAGACCTGAAAGCCCACCAGGAATCTCCAGTATGTGCCAGGGGACTGCATTGCAGAGAGGTGTTATGAAGCCACGCCCCTTTTTACACCCTTTTTACACCTCTCTACAACGCAGCCCCCGGGCGTGTTTGAAGAGGAGGAACTAATTCCCCTTGCATACTGGGGGCCCCTAGCGGCCAACTAGCCCACCTGGAACCTCCAGTATGCGCCAGGGGGCTGCATTGCAGAGGTGTAATGAGGCTATGCCCCTTGTTACACCTCTCTGCGACGCAGCCCCCTGCTGCGTTTGCAGAGGGGGAACTAATTCCCCTTGCATACTGCGGGTCCCTGGGGTCCAACTAGCCCACCAGGAGCCTCCAGTATGCGCCAGGGGGCTGCATTACAGAGAGGTGTCATGAGGCCACACCCTTTTTTACACCTCTCTGCAATGCAGCCCCCGTGCATGTTTGACGAGGGGGAACTAATTCCCCTTGCATACTAGGGTTCCCTGGGGGCCACCTAGCCCACCTGGAACCTCCAGTATGCGCCAGGGGGCTGCATTGCACAGAGGTGTAATGAGGCTATGCCCCTTTTTACACCTCTCTGCAATGCAGCCCCCTGGCGCGTTTGCAGAGGGGGAACTAATTCCCCTTGCATATTGCGGGTCCCTGGGGTCCAACTAGCCCACCAGGAGCCTCCAGTATGCGCCAGGGGGCTGCATTGCAGAGGTGTAATGAGGCTATGCCCCTTGTTACACCTCTCTGCGACGCAGCCCCCTGCTGCGTTTGCAGAGGGGGAACTAATTCCCCTTGCATACTGCGGGTCCCTGGGGTCCAACTAGCCCACCAGGAGCCTCCAGTATGCGCCAGGGGGCTGCATTACAGAGAGGTGTCATGAGGCCACACCCTTTTTTACACCTCTCTGCAATGCAGCCCCCGTGCATGTTTGACGAGGGGGAACTAATTCCCCTTGCATACTAGGGTTCCCTGGGGGCCACCTAGCCCACCTGGAACCTCCAGTATGCGCCAGGGGGCTGCATTGCACAGAGGTGTAATGAGGCTATGCCCCTTTTTACACCTCTCTGCAACGCAGGCCACTGGCGCGTTTGCAGAGGGGGGACTAATTCCCCTTGCATACTGGGGGTCCCTGGGTCATATCTGCCCAAACGCCGATATTCCGAACGATTGAAAATGACTTTTCTTGAGAAACATTTGGATTTGGATTATCATGTCCTATACTTTGGAATTTTTGAAAGACTGACTTTGAGGATGCTATAAATTACTCAAGTCTGCCCGAATTGTGTGGGTAAAATTGATACCTAGTCACTTTGAATAAGAATGTTCTTACGTCTCGTCTAACATTTGGAAGAAATATCTAGTTATATGACAACAGGATACCGACATAACTTGAAGGAAATAAGAACGCCCTGAAGAAGTTCTGTTGTACAGAACGAAACGTGTCGGCTGGCTGTGGTACATAAACTTAAGGAAAATAAAAGCATTTGAATATACACCAAGATTCAGCGCTTCAATAAGGACTCTAAGTGATATGATTTGATTGGACTTATTGTGCAAGTGGTGCTGTGCCAAACTTTGGAATATTCTCCACTACTCTCTACTACTTACTCTCTCCTACTCCACTACTCTCTAATACTCACTCTCTACTACTCATTCTCTACTACTCTACTACTCTCTACTACTCTCTCTCTACTACTCACTCCCTACTACTCACTATCTACTACCCTCTACTACTCACTCTCTACTACTCTCTACTCTCTACTACTCGCTCTCTACTACTCTCTCTCTACTACTCACTCTTTACTACTCACTCTCTACTACTCTCTACTACTCACTCTCTACTTCTCACTCTCTACTACTCTCTACTACTCACTCTCTACTACTCTCTCTCTACTACTCACTCTCTACTACTCACTCTACTACTCACTCTCTACTACTCTCTACTACTCACTCTCTACTACACTCTCTCTACTACTCTCTACTACTCACTCTACTACTCACACTCTACTACTCTCTACTATTCTCTCACTCTGCTTACCCACTCTCTACTACTCTCTACTACTCACTCTCTACTACTCACTCTCTACTACTCTCTACTACTCACTCTTTACTACTCTCTACTACTCACTCTCTACTGCTCTCTACTACTCACTCTACTACTTACTCTCTACTAGTCTCTACCACTCACTCTCTACTACTCACTCTCTACTACTCTCTACTACTCACTCTACTATACACTCTACTACTCTCTACTACTCACTCTCTGCTACTCTCTCTACTGCTCTCTACTACTCTCTACTACTCACTCTCTACTCTCTACTCGATACCTCTCTACCTCTCTCTACTTCTCTCTCTACTCGTCTCTACCTCTCTACCTCTACCTCTCTACCTCTACACCTCTACCTCTCTCTACACGCACACATATACACACATATATATATGCATATATATGCATATGCATTTATATATATGTATGTGTATATATATATATACATATATAAACATATATAATCTGTATATCTATATAAATACAAATATAAATGCATGCATACATATACATATATGCATACATATGCATGTTATTTACATGAAAGCTTAAAAAACACTAATAAAAGCAAAGCTAAAAAGCCACCTCATTACAAACAGAAAGGCTTTAACTTAAACGAGGGCGAGATCTATTGCATTTTCAATGCTTGTTTACTTTGGTTCCATCAAGAAGGCATTCAGATGTGTCACACATTTGCCATAAATTCTGAATGTTAGCACTCTAATTGCTCATTAGATTACTGTAGTAAAGCTACTGCTCACCAGGGAAGTCTGCTGCTGGTATTCAAAGTGCATGTTTCAGTCTGCATGTCAGAATTTTTTTAATGAAATAGAAGAGGATTTGAGAAGTCACTCAAAATGTTCCCTAATTTTTTCTTTCTGAAGCACTAATCATACTTTCTATGGCAAAATGAACCCCCTCATTTTGTTCCTTTTTAAATTAAATGTTTTCAGACTTACCACTTCATTCCAATCAAGATGGCTTCTGGTGTGCCATACTTTTGTCATAAGTAAGACTGTTAGCGCTCCAGTTGTTCTTTAGAACACTCTGGGACATTCTGTCATTGGGCTATACTTGGGCTACATCTGGGTGATATTTGGGCTACATTTGGGCACTTTTGTCTCTGGTGGCCATCTTGGGAGACTGCATGTCAGAATGTTTTAATGAAATTGAAGAGGATTTGAGAAGTCACTCAAAATGTGCCCTAATTTTTCTTTATGCAGCACTAATCATACTTTATATGGCAAAATATACCCCCTCATTTTGTTCCTTTTTAAATTAAATGTTTTAAGAGTTACCACTTTATTCCAATTAAGATGGCTTCAGGTGTGCCATACCTTTGTAATAAGTAGGACTGTTAGCGCTCTAGTTGTTCTTTAAAACACTCTGGGACATTCTGTCATTGGGCTATACTTGGACTACATCTAGGTGATATTTGGGCTACATTTGGGCACTTTTGTCTCTGGTGGCCATCTTGGGAGACTGCATGTCAGAATGTTTTAATGAAATTGAAGAGGATTTGAGAAGTCACTCAAAATGTGCCCTAATTTTTCTTTCTGCAGCACTAATCATACTTTCTATGGCAAAATATACCCCCTCATTTTGTTCCTTTTTAAATTAAATGTTTTAAGAGTTACCACTTTATTCCAATCAAGATGGCTTCAGGTGTGCCATACCGTTGTAATACGTAGGACTGTTAGCGCTCTAGTTGTTCTTTAGAACACTCTGGGACATTCTGTCATTGGGCTATACTTGGGCTACATCTGGGTGATATTTGGGCTACATTTGGGCTCTTTTGTCTCTGGTGGCCATCTTGGGAGACTGCATGTCAGAATTTTTTTATGAAATAGAAGAGGAATTGAGAAGTCACTCAAAATGTGCCCTAATCTTTCTTTCTGCAGCACTAATCATACTTTCTATGGCAAAATATACCCCCTCATTTTGTTCCTTTTTAAATTAAATGTTTTAAGAGTTACCACTTTATTCCAATCAAGATGGCTTCTAGTGTGCCATACCTTTGTAATAAGTAGGACTGTTAGCGCTCTAGTTGTTCTTTAGAACACTCTAGGAGGCTGCAGTAGAACACAAAGGAATCAACTGACAGTCTCTGTCCTTGTTGGATGTACATGTTTTACTGAGAATGTCAGACTTCATTCTCACATGACTGAAAAGATAATGTGAATTTACAGAAAATATGCTTTCAGTTTAGGTTATAGATCCCCTTCCAAACCACTGTGGGAAAAGCATGAGATAATAGTTTTCTTTCAAACATGATTCATGATATCCCAGCAGAAGGCTTTTTCACATGGTAAAATCACCTTAGAACACACCACAATTCCTAAAATGAGTATGGTACCATCAACAAATGATTTATAATGTAACTAAAGTCCTAAAACCCTCTATTAACTACAATGTTTTTTCATGAGGTGCGTTCATGTATATTGGTCCCAAGATGGCTGCCAACACTTCTTGGATGAAGTGCTGACAGCCAATCAGATCAGATGTGTGGTTAGGCTCCGCCCAGATATATATGTGTTTTTGAAGTTAATTTTCATAAAAACCACTGGAGACATTTTCACCAAATATAGCAAAGGCACTTCTGCGTACCAGTCCCTACAATTTTGTCAAGTTTGGTGTAATTCCATTCAGCGGTTCGGGCTGTAGACTTGTCAGAACGTCCATTGGAAATTAACATGGGGAAAACACGTTTTGGGACCCCCCTTTTTTCTCAGTCCCCACTTCACAAATTCCCCCGAAACTTTCAGGGAAGGAGCGCAGCGGAGCTGGCCAAAATTTTGGAAAATTACACGCAAATTCCTCAACCGGCGCCAAAGTTATTGCCAATAGAATGTTGCGGATTTCCTATGGTAGCTAGGTCCTAACTATATATACCTACTGGCTATCGCCAGTAGGTAATATATATATATAATGTAATTATATTTAAAATTATGTTTTTAATATTTAATTATTTAAAATATTGATTATTTTTTAATATTATTAAGTTAATGTATATGTAAAAAAAAATGCATGTTTATTTTTTTAACTTCCATTTAATATTTATTAATTTTAAGGTTAAGTAGTTTTAAGTATGTTTTACTTAATTATAGTTATTTCACTAATTTTATATTACTTTTAAGAAATTTAAAGAAGTTGATATTTTTGCAAACTATATTATTTACAACGATATTTAGGATATAATATTTTTGTACTTACCTGTTTGTAGATAGGAATTCGATATTCTGGTAGTCGATATTCTGTCAGTGATTCGTGCTCACACAGTTCTGCCTCTGAGCCGTTTTCCTTAGACCCCGTGAGCGCCTAACCATCATCGCTTGGAGGCTTGGACACTGGGAATGAAAAATAGAAGTGGCCACAATTCGCGAATCTAATAGTTACAAAAAGTGCCCAACATTTACAAACCTGGGCAGTTGTGAACTTCTAAAGACATGCTGCATGGATGTTTTTCAAGGTGTGGGAGATTGCATGCATTTGTTCTTGCTGCAGGTGCTGTTTGTATTAATATCAGTGAAACTAGCAGTAAAAGAACAGCCACCAGGCAAGTAAACAGCCAGATTGCCTTATAGGCCAGTCCGACCTGCTGGACGGTTGTGTCCTTGGTCCGCTGCAACTGCCCAGACAAGGGAGAGCAGTAGGGCATGTTAGACAGTACTTCCGGGGGAGGGGCCACTGGTCACAGAGACATGGCGGGTGGGGGGAGGGGCTTCCTGGGCGTGGCCAGTGTCCTGGGACAGAACTTCCCACAGTGATGCAGCAACTGGGCTCCCCACTTTCTAAAAGGGGAAGTGTTATTGCACTGAATGGTTATGCCAAAGCAGAAGTCAAAACCTGAAGTCTAAAAGTGAAAAGAAAACCAGGGTTTTCACCAGTAGATCCCATTTAACTGCAACTTCAAATACTGTTTTACGCTCTCTCTATTACTGTAGTCTAGATTTGAGTGTTGTAAACTTACGAGAATAGTCTACACGCCTTTGAGTCTGCAAACTGTCAGCTTTGGGCTTTTCAAGACTGGTGCCTAAGTACATGTAATGAGAGTGGTGCCAAGAACAGCGCTGCTTTACCTGTAGCGCCTTGAATCAGTATTTAACTCTTACTTGCACGCAGGCACTAGGTTGTACCTTTCCTCTTTGCACCAAATGCTGTTGAGTGTTTCAACAGTAACTTTACCTTTTTCTCCTCTGCAGGACTGGAGAACAGAAATGCCACCAGTGAAGTCCTGGATGGGAAGGTGTCCAGGAGACACAAGGGTGAGTATTGCCCGGGTGTGGTCCATCGTCTGAGCTCCCTGCAGGGTGCTGCTCCATCCGCAGACCTCTGTTGAAGAACGTCCTGGGGGGGGCCCCGTCAACGTAGAAACCCAACCCAAGATGGCGCCGGTAACTCTGGACCGCTGGGAGTCTAGTTCTGTAAGGGGACTTGTAGTGCCTGTGCTTGCTTCTGCCTCTGAAGGTTGATGTCTCATGGCCTCTCGACTCACAGCAACGTTACTGTCTCTGAATCCAACAGTTTTGCACTTTGTTTCTTGTGTCCTGTAATGTGCAACAATCCTGGCCCTGGCCCCACCCCCCCTGTGATGCTGAAACCTCTGCAGCTGCGGCTCCGATGGGTGGGGCTTGGCAACCTTGGAAATGGGCTCCCATGGGACCCCATTCACCCTCTACAATGTCTCCAAACCATACAACACGCATGTAACATGCCACACAGCCACAGCACTGGGAGGAGAGATTAGGACTCAGGTATGCGGTACTGTCTGACCTGTGCACATGATGGCTGCTGCAGCCTGCTGTAGGAAGCCGGCTCTCTATAGAGCGCACTGAAACGAAGTGCACTGTGCAGAGAGCACAGTGAGTCCAAGAGTCGTAACAAAGGCAAAAGTAGATAATACTAAGGCTCTATTTGTGGTAGTGTGGGTGAGCAGTAGGCTTATCAGAGGGTAGTTCTAAGCATTTTCTTGTATGCACAGAGGCAATAAATGGGACACACACTCAAGAATAAATCAGAGACCAATTTGTAAAAATAACAAGTATCGTTAGAAAAATATTTAAGGCACCAAAATAAGTACGATTAGGCAAGTGCGTTTCGAAAATGCAGTAGAAAGCTGTTGCAGTAGAAAATACTTAAACACCATCAAGTATTTACCGTGATAGTCAATCTAGAATACACGGCAGGATTTTAGTATTGCAGTCAATGGTGGAATCGTCTGACGGGCAGGACCGTCAATCAAACACCGTCACAGCTTTTTCCAGCTTTGAGCTGACAGCACATTGGGTTAGATTTAGTTTCTACTCCTTCGAAGCAGAGGTCTTTGGGGTCCCAGGACCCAAGTGTAACAGGGAGTTCTCAATTACCTTGCCCAGGGATGCTGGATGTAAGGGCACGTGGAAATGTAAGGCGCCGGGGGTGGGTGCACCAAAGATGCACCTCGGTCTGTCCATCCACGTGTGGTATATAAATAAATAATACCGGATCTATTTTTGAATGAATGAATGAATAACAGATAGCTCAATAAATAAGAGTCAAGATTCGAGGTAGTAGGAGTTTTGCAGGTTTAATACAGCATAAGGACAGGAACAGGACAACCTGCATAGGAATAGGATGACAGGGCCCAGCAGCTGCTGGGGCTGGGTCTGGGATGAGCGCGCTAGCTTTTAATAACAATACACGAGCATATATATACATAGCGCAAACACATAGCATTACATTGCAGTAGGCGTAGCAGTGGGTGGAGCAGAAGGCGTGACGCGTAGCAGTCGCGAAAGATAAGAGTAAAAAGAAGGTGTAACTCAGACATGTGATGCAAACGTAACAGAATATGTCATGAATGGGGCGGAAACATAGGAGGGGGCTACCTAAGGAGCCGGGACCTCTAACCTGGTGGTGCGCGCAAACTGGCAATGACGTGTTACTAGGAGAAGCTGGGGGCTATGAACTCTGTGCTAGGAGCAGAGACTAAAGTCTGGAGGGTCGGAGCGACATGTACCTAAACCCTATCTAGTATCTGATGTTTAGGGAACATGTTGATATAAACTAGAAGTCATGAGGGGAAAAGCTAACTGACTCTAAGACTGGAGCATGCATTTATTCTACATGTAGTGCGTGATGAAGAATATTAAATGACCATTAAATACAGTATTTCTCTTAACATGGAGCCGAATAGGCTAGACAATGACGGAAACTATTGATGCAGTTCAGTAGCTTAGGAATGCAGAGAAGGAGGACTAAACTGATAGCTGGAATCATAACATAGTCTTGGCAGACTCAGAGGCAGAGCCAAGCTGCACCGGGCACTGCGAGGCAGGAAGTAAGTGAAAGGTCGAGGATACAGGTGGGGGCTGGATCGCTCCTCAGCGAGGCTTCAGGAGACAGGAGCTGAATCTGATGTCCGGGCCCTGTTGAGGCCTAGAAACGGGGACTTTATAATGAAATAACGTGCATACTGAGAAACGTGGCAACATTACTTTACATAAGCCTGATATTCGTAGTATTCACGAGGACTGGAAACTGGCATACTAGAGGTGGACACAACTATAATTGCGTCTTGAATCGGACATGGGGAATAACATATGCATATTGGTCATGCACACATAACATATGATGGATGACACGTAGGGACACAGAACATGGCAAAATTTACTTTTCCACATTCCCTCCTTGTCACTACGTTTCCATCAGGAAACATCAATATTCATGATACCATCTATCATTTCATACAGTACCATTTGTTCATCTCGAATTGTCTTGGAACGGGATTTAGAACGGGGCTTGGGACTAGGAATACAAGAGGTAGCACACATGCCGCAAATCGCAGGGCCACATTGTATACAGAGGCAGCAGCTGAATATGATCGCTACTGCGATACCTAGAAAGGACAGGACTTTCCATCCCCATGCAGAAATTATATTCCAGAACCAACCGGACCATGTCCAGGTGCCTGGATCTTGGTGTAATAGATGGGCAATTTTATGAAGTCTGGTTATAGCTGAATAAACAGACGGCGCGTTATTTGGAATGAAAATGCAGCAACTAGATCCGATGAGTCTACAGGCCCTGCCCCTATCGGCCAGTATGACGTCAAGGACGAGACGATTCTGGAGCACAACAATTCTCATAAAGGATTGCTCTTCGGTTAAGTTACCTAGAGCGGAGGCAGTCTCATCTACTACAGCTTCAAGGGTTCTTGTTAACCTACGAATTAGCTTACTATTTACAACTGTACCTAAATAAGGGAACACACCTTTATCAATATCAATGAATTGCTCTGCAGCAGTTTCAGTATAATCGACAATCGGGAGGTTTCTCTTGTGTCTGGTATGTACTAGGTAGGAATTCCTATGGTAGTCAGGTGGGGCTAGAAAAACAGGTGGCAGTAGGAAGGCAATGTAACAGGTTCCCTCCCAATCGAGGGGCAGACGAACATATGCAGTTTGACCACAAACAAAATAAGAATGACGTGAAGCTTTAAAAATAGATTTCCCACTGTCACTATACTGGATAATAGTAGTACAATCACTATGTCCTACGTGTACAGAACCATAATTACGGACACATAATTCGCCTTTGACTGGTAGTACTGAAATAGCAGGTGAATCTGGAGTAGTATCAGACTGAACATTCAGGACCATGAAATTCGAAGAATAGTTACCTAAATTATACACTTCATTTTCTAGATCTAAACCTGTTCTGTGGGGGAGACCTTGCTTGTCTGGGAAACATGTACTGTTAAGAAAAGACATATCTGTTAAGGATGACGTTAACGTGGACCATGCTCCACACGAACCATTATGTGAAAAAGGATAAGGAAAAAGTGGCAGAACTCCCTTCGGGGTCTGGAAAGGGGGGAGTCGACCACACACCCAACAATTAGTGGCATTGCTGGTCTGGTGTGAATAATGCAACATACGGATGAAGGTATTGTTACGCATAGCGAGGCGGTATGAATATTCGTGAGGAGGCAGATCACTAAACGTGTGTTCTACTGTAACATTAGAATGCTTATTTACATGAGGAACTGGGAAACACAGGAAAAATGCGTAACTAGTGCAGGAAATCATTATGCTGATGAATAATATGAAACTCAGAAAAACGATACATCGGTTTGAGTTTTGACTAACTCTCTCACTATGGGGGTCTATTTTATACATGTCAGAAACAGTCTAACCGTTTCACCTAGGGGAGGACTTATACAATCAAACTGACTGACTTATTTTACTAGACCGGAGTTTTTGCTTATACTCCTGCTGCGGAGTTTTCTCTACCAAGGGAGGGGTTGTATCAATGTCATTTGCGGGACAGTCCTTAGGAACAATGTTTTGACAAGTCTTGATATCCTGGGAAATGTTTTTAAAGACGGGTTTCAGTCCTTTAAAGAGTTTAACATGAGAAAGGTGCACCCAGCCCTTGCGTCCTTCCAACTTCACGGCTGTACGGGTGGTGAGGAGGACCTGTCGGGGCTCTTTCCAACGAGGCTCCAGCGGACTTGATCTGTCGAAGTTCCGGACGAGCACCATCGAACCTGGAACAATCTCATGCGGTGCCACCTCGGTATTGTCTGGAAATGCGGCGGCAACCTGTGAACGACATGAGTTGAGGGCAGACATCAAGGAAGCTAGGTAATCTGTCAGCATATTACACGAAACATCGGTAATACTTCGGGGTCTAGGAGTACCCCACATGTTAGGGGGGCGGCCGAATACGACCTCATACGGGGACAGACCTGATCTGGAATGTGCGACCATGCGCATATAAAACAAAGCGACTGGCAGAGCTACTAGCCAGTCCACACCCTTATCTTTACAGATTTTGGCAATTCGAATTTTCAGAGTCTGATTATGTCTCTCAACTAGACCGGCTGCTTCAGGATGGCGTACACAATGGAACTTCCACTGGTACCCTAACAACAGGGAAACGTGCTTCATCAACTCGGATGAGAATGGCTGACCGTTATCAGAATATACGACTCTAGGGAGTCCATATCGAGGGAAAAACTCACGAACCAACTGCTTGGCAGTGGTCGCGGCTGTGTAATCTGGGACTGGATATGCTTCTGTCCATCTGGACAAAGCGCATACAACTACAAGGACATACTTGAAACCTCGACATCGCTCCATCTGAATATAATCCATCTGGAGGACCTCAAAAGGGTGGTCAGGAGGCTGGAAACCACCTTGTTCCACCGGGACGCTTTTACCTGGATTAAACTGACAACATATCATACAGGTACGGACTTTCTGCTTGGCTGCAGCTCGTAAATGCTTGTTGAACCAAATGTTCTGGATACTGTCTAACATTGCTTTTTCTCCTAAATGTGCTGGACTATGTGCGGTATTAATGATAACTTGAACCATAGAGTCGGGGAGAAACCATGTGGCTCTACCCTTCGTTAACCATCCTTGATCTGTCTGGACCCCTCCTTGTTCAGACCATTTCTTGATTTCATCGGGAGTAGCATGTAACTGGATATCTATGACATCTTGTGTAGGGTCCTTAACTGTCATACATGTAGTCAGATCTGGAGTGTGTGTCATGTTAACTGGACTGTCTGGAGTCTGTGCTGTAAGCTTGGCTGTGCGATCTGCTAGATCATTACCTTGGGAAATAATGTCAGTAACTTTCGTATGTGCTTTGCATTTCATGATAGCAATGGATGTCGGTAAATGTATGGCATCTAACAGAGCTTGAATAAGGAGACCATGCTGAATCTTGGTTCCATGAGAAGTCATGAAACCTCTCTCCTGCCAGAGCACTCCAAAGTCGTGTACAACTCCAAATGCGTAACGTGAATCTGTGTAAACATTAACTTTCAGGTTCTTGGCGTGTATACAGGCTTGTGTCAGAGCAACTAGCTCTGCTGCTTGAGCGGACAGAGTGTCAATGCGGTGTGTCTTAATAACTTCGGTGTCAGTAGTCACTGCATACGCGGCGACTAGATCTCCTGTACTAGTTCTCATACATGAACCATCCACATAAAGTGTCAGGTCAGGATCTGGTAACGGAATGTCTGTCAGGTCTTGTCTTGGCTTTGTCGTAATGTTGACTACTTCCACACAGTCGTGTGTGGCAGAATTTGAATTAACTGATGGTAACAGTGTAGCAGGATTCAGGACGTTGCAGCGTCTAATTTCTATGTGTGGCTGAAACAGTGTCAATTCATAACCTGTTAAACGTGCAATTGTCAAGTGCTGTGTTTGTGTTCGGTTTAAAAGAACTTCCACGGAGTGTGGAACGTGTACTGTCAAGGTATGTCCTAAAACTATGGAATCACTTTGTCTGATAGCTAGTGCTGTGGCTGCAACTGACTTGAGGCACGCAGGCAACGCCTGGGCGACTGGATCTAGTGTGCTAGAAAAATAAGCACAAGGCTTGTATTGTCCTGCTTGATCTTGTGTGAGAACAGATAATGCTGTACCTTCACGTTCTGTGACGAAAAGTGTAAAAGGCTTACTGTAGTTCGGTGTCGCTAGAACTGGAGCTTGACATAAAGCTTTCTTTAACTCGTTGAAACTAAGTGTATGTTCAGATGTCCAAGGGAGGACAGTCGATACGGCTGCCTCCTGTGTCGTTAACTGTATCAGTGGCTTGGCTAGAAATGCATACTGAGGAATCCATTGTCTACAATAAGAAGTAAGGCCGATAAAGGCACGTACCTCCTTCTGGGTTTTGGGCTGAGGAAGACTCGCTATTAACTGGATACGGTCTGGTGTCAACTGCCTACCCCTCTTGGACAGTAAGTGTCCTAAGTAGACCACTTGCTGGACACAGAATTGAAGCTTCGAAGGGGACACCTTGTGCCCCATCTCGGCTAGGAAATACAAGACTGTAAGGGATGCTCGCTCGCAGTCACGTTCAGAACGGGCTGTGATCAGTAGATCATCGACATACTGGAGCAGGGCAGTGTCAGTTGGCATGTGAATATTGTCTAGTTGTCTCTTGAGTGCTTGACTGTAAATACTAGGGCTTTCTGTGAAACCTTGAGGAGCGCGTGTGAACATATAGCTCCTTCCATTTAAACAAAATCCGAAAAGAAACTGGCTGTCTGGATGAATAGGAACACTAAAAAATGCATTCTTGAGGTCTATTACTGTAAAGAACGTGGCTTCGGAATCAATAGCTGTCAATAGGGAAGAGATATCTGGGACAACTGGGTACTGCGGAATAATACATTTGTTAAGTTCTCGTAAATCAATCACTAATCGATATACTGGGGGTGCATTTGGATCAGTACGTTTCATAACTGGAATGATCGGAGAGTTACATACATTGGAGTCAGTTTCTACAACTACTCCTTGAGCCATGAGCTCGTCAATAATTTTGGATAAGGCTGCTACAGCCTCAGGTGGCAATCTATACTGCCTGATTCGTGGTAACACTACACCTGGCTTCAGAGTCACACGATGGGGTGTGATTTGCATGTAACCTACATCAGTTGGACCTTGCGCCCATAAATGCTGCGGAACTTTAGACAGTCTTGAATCAAAATCTCGTAATACATAGTGACCCTTAAAGTCACGTAGGAACAGACGTATTCCCTCTGGGGAACAACATATAACGGCACCTAACTCTTTCAGTGTTTTAATGCCTAATAGATTTTCTGGACATGACTTAGTAAGTAACAGATCAGTAGTGCGGGACAATGGACCTACTTCTAGAGTGACTGGCTTTGAAATCTCATTAACGATAGGCTTTCCTGAAAATCCAAGGGAAACATTTCTTGAGCCTGAGAGCGGAGCCCCTGGAACTTCGGCATGACTAATTGTGGTCCTACTTGCCCCTGTATCAATCAAAAACTTTCTGTCTTTCCCTAATACTTGACTGTGAACATAGGGACCTTCTTGATCTACAGGTATCTCGATGAGAGGCAAGCCTACCTCCCTCTCTAGGCTGTTTCATGAATATGGCTGGTACTCTGGATACTCAGACTGTGCATACTGGTACATCTGTGATGTAACATGCTGTGTTGCAGCAATAGGCTGCGGTGCTGTAACTGTCTGTGGTGCATTCTGTGACTGAGGAGTCTGTGAAACTTGTTCTTGTCTAGGCGGACGTGGTCTTTCTTTAGTCTTACCAGTAGCTATGTTGTGTTTCAGAACTGCACACTCATTTATAAAATGACCTGGCTGTTTACAATAATTGCAGTTCCCTTTAACGGGAGCTGCAGGATGACTGGCTTGATTCGGACCCCTCTTCTGACTGTCTTGAGGAACGGATTGTGCAACTAGTACTTTCATTTTCGTGTCTTTCATACGTTTTCTCTCGTGTTCTTGCTCTTCCCTGATTCTATTCTGGTGGTACTGGAGCATCTGGAGCATCTGGGACGGAGTATTTGCTTGCCAGGTACTTTCGACTTTCAGAACTCGGTTTTTAATTGGTGGACTTGAATTCTCGACTAATTTAGTAACGAAAAGGTGAGGGTATGACTCACTACTTGTCTTGAGGCCACTGTTGATACTAAAGCACTTTTCAAACCTAGAATAAAAATCACTAATATCTTCATCTTGTTTCTGTTTACAGGCTGAGATTGCATCCCAGTCTTCTTTTCTCGTTGTTAATAATCTGGGTAAAACTTGAATTAATAATTCTGGTAATTCTTTACATTTCTCGCCTAGACCAGTACCTGGTACACGTATCTTATCTTCTGCATCTAGAACTGCCCAATCTATCTTTTTCTCTCCCACCTCCCATTCTTTTTCCTTTAGCTTTTCATACACCCCTGCGGGCAACAGAACCTTTAACATTTTAATTATATCCGGGTAAGTGTATTCTCCCATACGGAGCATGTCTTTTAATTCTCTATGGAACCCTGCTGGATCTTTGTCATGACAGGGAATTAATTTCTTCATTTCGAGGAGTTCCATCTTTGTGATCGGAGTGTATACAAACACTCGAGAATCAATAAGGTGGTTAGAATGACCGCGTGCCTCATTTAGGAAACGAAAGGCTTTGGAAGTTGTCCTTGCTCATTTCCACTGAACAACAAGAGTGCGGATTTTACGTTGGTCCGACAGAGCATAAACCTACAAGCAGACGCCAGAATTTCTGCTTACCTGCCGTGAGGGGAACGGCTGCTGTTGCTGATTCTTCTGCCCTTGCCTCGCCTTCAGCTTCCTGCACAGCGCGAGTGAGACGCCGTGAGGGGAACGGCCGACGCGCTTGCTCCGCCATTGTGCCTACAGCCACCGGGGGTCAAAGACTACACCTCCCAGGTGCCCCGGCGGCTGAGTCGCGTCCCTGACGCCACCTCTGCGCCCGGAGGCGCCTGAAAAGAGAGGAGCGCCGAGCGCTCTGAGGGACGCCAGAATTTCTGCTTACCTGCCGTGAGGGGAACGGCTGCTGTTGCTGATTCTTCTGCCCTTGCCTCGCCTTCAGCTTCCTGCACAGCGCGAGTGAGACGCCGTGAGGGGAACGGCCGACGCGCTTGCTCCGCCATTGTGCCTACAGCCACCGGGGGTCAAAGACTACACCTCCCAGGTGCCCCGGCGGCTGAGTCGCGTCCCTGACGCCACCTCTGCGCCCGGAGGCGCCTGAAAAGAGAGGAGCGCCGAGCGCTCTGAGGGACGCCAGAATTTCTGCTTACCTGCCGTGAGGGGAACGGCTGCTGTTGCTGATTCTTCTGCCCTTGCCTCGCCTTCAGCTTCCTGCACAGCGCGAGTGAGACGCCGTGAGGGGAACGGCCGACGCGCTTGCTCCGCCATTGTGCCTACAGCCACCGGGGGTCAAAGACTACACCTCCCAGGTGCCCCGGCGGCTGAGTCGCGTCCCTGACGCCACCTCTGCGCCCGGAGGCGCCTGAAAAGAGAGGAGCGCCGAGCGCTCTGAGGGACGCCAGAATTTCTGCTTACCTGCCGTGAGGGGAACGGCTGCTGTTGCTGATTCTTCTGCCCTTGCCTCGCCTTCAGCTTCCTGCACAGCGCGAGTGAGACGCCGTGAGGGGAACGGCCGACGCGCTTGCTCCGCCATTGTGCCTACAGCCACCGGGGGTCAAAGACTACACCTCCCAGGTGCCCCGGCGGCTGAGTCGCGTCCCTGACGCCACCTCTGCGCCCGGAGGCGCCTGAAAAGAGAGGAGCGCCGAGCGCTCTGAGGGACGCCAGAATTTCTGCTTACCTGCCGTGAGGGGAACGGCTGCTGTTGCTGATTCTTCTGCCCTTGCCTCGCCTTCAGCTTCCTGCACAGCGCGAGTGAGACGCCGTGAGGGGAACGGCCGACGCGCTTGCTCCGCCATTGTGCCTACAGCCACCGGGGGTCAAAGACTACACCTCCCAGGTGCCCCGGCGGCTGAGTCGCGTCCCTGACGCCACCTCTGCGCCCGGAGGCGCCTGAAAAGAGAGGAGCGCCGAGCGCTCTGAGGGACGCCAGAATTTCTGCTTACCTGCCGTGAGGGGAACGGCTGCTGTTGCTGATTCTTCTGCCCTTGCCTCGCCTTCAGCTTCCTGCACAGCGCGAGTGAGACGCCGTGAGGGGAACGGCCGACGCGCTTGCTCCGCCATTGTGCCTACAGCCACCGGGGGTCAAAGACTACACCTCCCAGGTGCCCCGGCGGCTGAGTCGCGTCCCTGACGCCACCTCTGCGCCCGGAGGCGCCTGAAAAGAGAGGAACGCCTCTCGCCCCGCGAGTCGCGCGCGGGAGCGCCCAGGCGAAGCCCGGGCAAAGGGCGGGCCCTCTGTGGCCCTCAGAGGCCGAGGTAGGCCGGGCTGGGCCCCGTCTCTTTATTTTTGTTGTTCTATTCTTATGTTGTTTGGTCCGGATGACGTAAGGTCTCGAGTTGAGAGGGACTGCACTATTCCATTATCCGGAGTACCTGACCACTGACCGCATTGACTTAATTTATTATTTTAAATCGTGATTATTCACTCTTACGTATTATTTTTATATACCACCATCTCGCAAAGCCGGAGTGGGCGAAGTTTATAGTAAAAGATGACAAAAAAACTTCGCTCGGGGAGAATGGTAGGTGGAAGAACCTGTGCAAAAACTAAATCAAATCCCTTGAGAAATATGGTCGTGAATCAACAGCTGTTAAAAGGCCAGTGTCAGCTCTTTGAACTGTGGGAAAAACCGGTGGAAAATCCCCCAATGGCCGCTCTAAAAGGTAACACTGTTTCTGGCATTCAAGTGAATGATAACCACACTGCAGATGCTAATGCCTCTTCTGTCCCTCTTGAAACACCTATGGTGTCACGTATGGACACCTCCTGCATTGTGCATTCGGAGGAGGACAAGGTTAATATTCTTCCTGCCCTCTCACTGAATGACTCGTTAGTGAATAATTCCATGCCTCCCCTGGAGTCTTCCCTGAACAGCTTGGAGGCTCAAGCCTCACCACCTCTCTCTATTGATCTGGAACTCTGTGGCCGGTATGTGAAGCCGATCAGTCCGGCTGCTCCAGAAACGGACAATCTTATAGGAGGGGCGACACCGTCTGGGCTGCTACTTTTTAGTAGTACCCCGTCTGTGAACAGTCAATGTTTATCTGATGCATTAAATGATTCCAGGAATCCATTTTTCAATCTATCCGGCAATTGTCCTACTGTCGGGGCTGGTGAGAAACCTTTATCAGAATCCTTGATTGCACTGGAACATCTGTTAGCATCTATTCTGTTCCTACTGGGAAAATTTGTTGGCAGCTCGGACTGCATTCTGGATTCGGTTACTAAAATCTTGGAAAATTTACTACAAAAAGCACCGGCAATGAAGAATACCCCCCTTTTTCCACAGGGTACGAAATTAAATAAGGGGGAGGCCGAGCAGCTTATAGAAAACTCCAAGATAAAGGTTCCCGAACCAGTGTCAGCAGAACCTCATTGCAGCATTGTTAAAGGTTCATGTGTATCTGCTGCACCGAACTGTATCTTGAAGGCGGATTTGGGGATAACGGAAGAAATCATGCCTAGCCCTGACCGCCAAGTACCACAAGAACTTTTTCCGATCTTCTGTTCGGAAAATAAAAAAGTCATTTCCGTGGTTAATCAAGAAGGAGGGGGAAAAAACGGAAAATGTACAAAACATAAAGGCAACAAAAGGAAACTGGTGCGTAAACATAAGAAGAGAAGACAGAGGCGGATAAGATTTCTTGACTCTATAATTCTAACTGATCAGGAAGATAAAGCTACTGAAGTTATTCGATCCACCGTTACGGTGACTCCAGAGCCCAATCCTTCCTATGGTGTTCCAGAGATCTTTAGAAATTCTCCATGTAGGATCAGGGAGGCTCCAATACAGGAGGATGGCTTGGGCTCTAACTCTTCCTTTGAATCAAACTTAAAGAGCCCCAATCCAGCTATTTCTGAGCTACTGAATCCTTTGGCTGTTCCTTTCCCTTTCACAGGTGGGACAGGGGAACCGCTTCGTCCCACGGTGGAACAAAAAGAGGTTATACCCTATGTGGACACTTATGTGTTGGATTTTCTTCCACTATTTGAGGTTGACTTATTTTTAAATAGATCATGGCTACTCAAACGCTTTAGTGAAATGGATAAGTTACATCGTATTCAAACAAGCGATATTGAGTTAGTCTCTTTGCTAGGGGGAAATAATGTTACTAGTATAAGGGTCAAATTCTACTCTAAAATAATTGTAAATTTGGTTTTGCAACAAGCAGAGAGTTTCCAACGCACAGGTATCGATGTTTTACCTATTGTGAATTTTGATTACAAAGACGTTTCCCATGGGTTGTCTCATAAGGATGATAGTCAAAGTGGGGCTTCCTTATTACCTAAAGATATAAAGATCTGGGTTTCAAAAGGAAAACGTGTGGTTGCCCAGGTGAAACCTCCACCACTGATTCAAAAACCCTCGCAATTAGAGGACTTTAATCAGTGGAATTGGCTGCACAACGCTTTGTCCTCTAAACCTACCGACAACCCTAAACTGTTTCAGCACCTTTAACAATCAATTGAAAATTATTTCATGGAACGCTGCCGGGATACACAGTAGTCCGGAGAAACTTGAGTTTCTTTTCTCCTTGGGTGCAAATGTGATTTGCATTCAAGAAACATGGTGTATCAATAGAATGGATGTTTTAAAGGATTATTTTGTGTTGGAGGTCCCGGCGGTTGCTTCTAGGAAAGGGCATGCTAAGGGGGGTATTGCGTGCTTGCTATCAAACGAATGGAATTGGAAATTCTCTCAGTATATTGACCCAAGTAACCTCTTCCAAGCCATAACTTTAGCCAATCTCCCCACCCCCTCTAAGACGGCGTCTTTTATAATTATTAACGCTTATATCCCTCCGGAAAAGGGTTTTAATGTTGTGTTGAAGCAGATCTTCCAATATATTGATCAGGTTAAAAAAATATCACCCCTTTCAGAAGTGATCCTTGTGGGTGATTTAAATTGTAAAATATCTAACTCCAGTATGAACCTCTTTAGAAATAAAGCCAAAGAAGAGGCGCATTTCATTCCCCAATCCCTTTTTCCCGATAAAATAACAACTAATAAAAGAGGGAAGATACTGTTGGAGGAACTTTCGGCAGTCGAGGGTCTTATCCTAAATGGAAGATTCCCCTCGGACGTACCTGCAAAATTTACGCATAAATCGCACAATAAATCTTCCATAATTGATTATGCGATTTCGGACTTTAATATATTTCCTTGTATCTTGGATTTGACGATAGTCCCCACGATATTGAGTGACCATAATGTAATACTCTTGACTATCTCTTCAAAACCTCCTAGTACGGCTTCATGGGCGATTAACAGCAAAGATACAGCCTTCCATGCATCCTCCGGTAGATGCTTTTGGAATCCATCTTTAATTTCCGGGGTGCATGTTATTTTACGTAAAACCATAGCAGATCTGAATGCTTGGTATGGTTCGGAAATTGCTAGTTTTGAGAACCTTATGTTGAACATCACTTCTGATGTGAAAAAGGCTAGACGGCCCTCGAAGCGGGCATATGTGCCCAATGCCCTGTACATACTGAATAAAGAAATAAATAAATTAGTCCGTGCCCAATTTGTAAATAGATCGGGGGAACGGGGAAAAGAACTTTTGAGGTTAAAAAGAAAGAGAGTTAGACTGAAAGTGAAATTACAAAAGGAAAAGGAAGATCTGGTTTGGATAAATCTAAGGGAAGCAGTAGCGCATGGTAAGATCCGCAAATTTTGGTCCATAATCGGGATGGGATGCGGCAATAGATTAGCCCCTTGCCCAATCCCTATTACCGAAGAGGTTTGGTCTGCCTATATCAGGGATCTTTACGGGGGGTATGGTACCTTAGCAGATTCTAGCCCCCCCGATGTATTCACTGATGGAGAAATTATGTATCCATCAGAGGAAATAATTGCTATGGCCATAAAGAACATGCGCTCGTCCGGTGCAATGGGGCCGGACGAATTACCTATGACGGTCCTGAAGCAGGAACCCTCCCTCTGGAGTAAAATACTCTATCCCTTATTTAAATCCTGTTTTGATTCAAAGAAGGTTCCAGCATCTTGGAGGGGTAGTATCCTGGTCCCTATCTTTAAGAAGGGCTCGAGGGATACCCCCAGCAATTACCGTTTAATTGCTCTCCTCGACGCAGTCGGTAAGATCTTTGCGAAGTGTCTTTTAAATTTACTTTCGGACTGGGTCGATGCGAACAATATTTTACCACGTGAACAAACAGGATTTCGTAGGGAGCACGGCACTCTAGACAATCTGACCGCCCTTCATGTGATATCGGACAAGTATACGCAGGTGAGAGGGGGAGTTGTGTACGCAGCTTTTATCGATTTCTCCACGGCGTTCGATAGAGTGGATCGTAGAACGCTGTGGAGAAAATTAGCAACTATTGGAGTACCCCCATACTTGCTGGAACTTGTTCGTACATTACATACGGAAACTTGGTGTAGGGTGTTGCAGGGGGGTGAAAGGGGTCTCTCTGACCGTATACCCTCTTTAAACGGCCTGAAACAGGGTTGCCTTTTGGCACCTCTGTTATTTTCTTTATATACCCAGGATTTACCTGCAGCCGTATCTGTTTGTGAGGGCATTGCTCCAGTGTTAGGGGGGGTCCCCATCTCATGCTTGATGTATGCTGACGATATTCTCGTCTTGGATCTAACACCCAAAGGGCTAGCAAATAGGTTGCAAGCACTTCATGCCTTTGCAGTTGCCCACTCTATGAGGATTAATATATCTAAAAGCAAAATCATGTGCATAAGGGGGAAAAAATTGTGCCGCTCAGAAAATTTTGGGTGGTCGATTGGTGGTCAGAAGGTGGAGGTAGTTAAAACTTATACCTTCTTGGGAAAGATCATTGCTGCCAACCTGAGCGAGAGGCCTCATATTGATCACTGTTCGCGAAAAGCCCTTGCGCATGGTAAAGGCATAAAATCACTATACGTAGCAACTGGGAAAAGACATTTCTCTTGTATGCTTGAGGTTTACAGAGCTAAGATCCCCGCTACCCTTATTTATGGTATTGAACTCGTTGAGTTAAAACTCTGGGATTTCTGCCATAAAACTGAAGGGAAACTACTAAGATCCTTGACTTCATTAAATACCAACTGCTCCTTGGCAGCATGCAGACTTGAGTTCGGCCTAAGGAGTAGTTGGGTGCAGGGATTATGTGCCCTGGTACGTTGGGTGGCCTCACTTGCCAGAGCAGAACCGGGGACGATGAGAGCTCTACTTAAAAGCGAATTGTTAGGCAACTTTAAAGAGTTTTCACAACTTATAAAGAACTTCAGAAAAGCGGTGACTCTCTTGAAACTGGATGAAAGTACTTTGTTCCTCCACTCTCGAGCACAATTAAAAATTTTGCTAAAACATGCATCTTGGGAACTAGGCTTTCAACTAGACAAGAATGAGATACAAAGAAAAGGTGGTTGTGATCTCCTTATTAACTCATTTGTTGCCAAGAAAGCCCAAGCCTACGTATTATGGAATATACCTCATGGCATTAGAAGGTTGTGGTTCCTTATTCGTCATGATCGATTGCCTTTAAATATCCTCTTGTCTAAATGGCATGGAACATCGAAAATGTGTAATTTTTGTAATCTAAGTATACAGGATCGTATGCATGTTCTATTAATTTGCCCGGCACTTCGTACTTTGCGCCTTAAATGGCTAAAACCAATTTGCATTCGCTTGGGTATTTCCAATGTAAATATCTTCCTACAATTTTTGTACTCACCTATAAATGAAATGTTCTGCTTCTACATTTTTAAATTTTTTAAAGGATTTTTAGATATTTATTAATATGCTATAAAAATCTTATCGGCCTTTTGGTGGTACTCTTGCTAATGGATGAATCATGGACTTTTATAACATATGTTTGTGGAATACTCTGTTTGAATTTGTATTTACCTTTTGAACATGTTACATGTGCTTCTTTTATATTTTTTTTCTTTTTTCTTATTATGTCATAAATGCTTTCTTTTATCTTTTATGTGGCCCTCTATGAGAGCCAAAACATAAATAAATAAACTTTGAAACTTTACAAACACTCGTTGCATTTCGCCACCCGTTCCTCTGACTGGGTGGACTTCTCGTAACGGATTCTGTCTGTCTATGTAGAATGATTTACTTTCTGGGGGTGAGACATGGACAAAATGCGGGTTCAGAAACGTTCTATATTTGTGACGCTGTTCTAGAATGACACTAATTAAATCGGTACCTAGACCTCTCCATTTGTACTGGAGTAACTCGTTCAGGATATCATGTAACGGGCCTGGATCAGAATGTTGACCCTCATACAGAGTAATGAGGTGCTGAATCATATACATACCCACCAGTCGCTGCTCGGCTGGGGGCATTTTCAGAAACATTTGTGCCACTATTTCGTCTGGAAAAGTGGTAGAATCAGTAATCCATCTGACTGCTGATCGGACTAGTTCCTGTTCATGCATAGTACTTAACTCACTATAACCGATTCGTGATTTCAGAATGTGATCGGTAGCTTGGAATACTTGTTCTAGGGAACCTTGTTCTGGTGCTGAATGATGGAAAGTAGACTTGGGTTCTAGACGTAAATGGCGATCTGGAAATCTAGGTTTTCCTACATACGCTATTCTGGCAGTATTCTCGTCGTCTTCCTCTTCAGGATCAGAGGTACTTTCTTTCTCGCTTACTTGTGCTGCTTTACGTTGTTCGTGTATCTTTATTATCTCTCTACGGATTTTCTTGTACATACTTTCCATGGCACCAATGGTATTGTGCTTTCCTTCGGCTATATTATCACTCCACTTTGTTAGAGTTTTCATTTCTTCCGGGTCTTTAGACGGGTAATCTTGTTCTCTTATTAGACAGTTAATTAAGAACTTTAATATCATGCGCTGAATCTCGGCTTTCCTTTGAGACATGGCATCACTAATACTTTGTGGGTCATCCCCTGTACGGATGAAACGATATATCCTGTCTAGATCTTCTTTCATATTCGGCAGGGTGACTTTATACTCGGTCACTCTCCTTACGCGTACGGAATATAAAACCATATTAAACTCGCCTGGGACTGGGTCATAGACACATTCGCCAAGGGTTTGCCTGATTTCTGCAACAGACTTATTACTCTTGGGAGTACGCTGTGATGCTTGAGCATGTAATTCGAGTGCTGATAAACGTTTGTATGGCGGCGGAGTTTGAGGAAGACCTCCTCCTGCGGCCCCTAAACTAGAATCATCAACTGATGCTTTTCGTCCTGGCAGGGTGGGTAATTGTAACGTGGGCTGGACTTGTATGGCGGGCTGACCCGGGGGGGCTGTTAAGGGCACCCCGGTGTCTGGAGGAGCAGGAATTACCTGATTTACAGGGACTGGCGGAGCGCGAACAGGATTTGCATATTCGGGGACTGTGTCGTCCAGATAGGACGAAATAAAAATATCAGCTGCGGTCGGTTTGTGACGTAGCTTGGTCGGAACTAATGGTGGCGGGAAATTACTGGATGCCTCTGGGGTCGCTTTTGGCAAGCCCTCAGCAAGAAGAGGATACATACCCTTAATGAGGGCATTCCTCTGTCTGTCTGATTGCTCAGTTCTAACTCGTTCACCTATCTCGATTAATTCTCTTTCTTGGGCTCGTTCTTGGGATTCTCTACTTAGTTCTGACTTTCTGATTTCTTTTTCGGTTCTTTTATGAGCTTCTTTGCGCCATAACTCGATGGCGTCTTTCTGTGATTGTCTGGCTTTCTTTTTCCATAATGCCTCTTCTACTCGCATGATGCATTCGGCATCCCATGTACCCGATACGGGCCACCTATACTTTTCTTCTAACTGTTTGGTATACTCTACCCATAAATCTAGATACAATATGGCACTTATGCCATGTTTCTGATACATAAAATGACCTGGACTGTCCCTAGGCGGGACGGGAACTGCTGCTTCCAGCAGACCCTTTCTAGTTTTTAACTGACGTAACTTGGGAAATATGGGCATGACTGAACTGTAATCTAGACACAATACAATACACAATAAACACGATACTTATACCCCATTCATACCACGACATTAAAATACATGAAAAACATTTAAAAATAACAGTTCGAACAGAATACTACCTGAAAATACCGTGAACAGAACACATGAATTTTCTCGAGAACAGAAACTGACTAGAACAGAAACTAGATGCACTGCTGAAACAGTACGAAACTTACCGGTCTCTTAAAGAGACACGTCAGGACCCGTATCCACCGAAGTGAACACTTCGTTTGTGGGACTGTGTACCACCAACCCACAGACCAGAGTCAATTAAATTGACCCTGTCTAGATACCACCCCAGTAACGGTACTCACCGGGCAGCAAGAACGGAAGGCCTCGGACTGGACTGGACTGCTACGACGACGAACTTCGGACTTCGGACTTCAGTTACGGGTGGACCTCCGGATACCTCGGACCTTGGACTCTTGGCTTGGGCTCTGGTCGGGACTCGCCGCGTTCCTCCACCGTCTCGTCTGGATGCTGGACCGCCTCCTCCGTCTCCTCCGTGGGCCTGAGGGATACTTGAGCAGAAATATCTGCCACTGCGCAGAAGAGTTCCGTCACGACTGCAGAGGGTCAGGGGGTCGGCGTGGCTTCACCGACGCGTGGGGAAAGGGCAAGTCCCTGTTCGGGCGCCATTATGTGGTATATAAATAAATAATACCGGATCTGTTATTCATTCATTCACTCAAAAATAGATCCGGTATTATTTATTTATATACCACACACGAACGGTGGTCATGCCAAGACAGTTTCTATCACACAGTCGACACTACCACACAGGAGATACAAAAAAAAGAGCGTAATCGTTTTCGACGTCTGTCGCGGGTGCTGTGGAGTGCCCTCTTGTCAGAGTGAAGACTGAAGGAGTGGTGGCCTGTCTGGCTACCAACAAACCTTGGATGCGGCAAATGTAGTTGAAAGGGACCTGACAGGCTGGAGACCCTTTGGAGAAAGGCAGGGGCTCTGATTGTCGGTGAGAGCTGGCTATCACTCTTGGAGTTCTCTTGCCACTTTGCTGTGGGTCACCACCTTGATGGACCCATCGCTGAGCTCTTGTTGTTGTTTCGGACTTGGCCTGCGACATGCAGGGCACAGGTTCCACCAATCCAAGGGAGTTCCTGGTTCTTTGTCAAAGACAGTCAGGCTCCCAGGTTTCTGCAGTACAGATGCAGGACGAGTTAGCTTTTGATTCAGGAGTCAGGTACAACAGGCAGGCTCGCAGAGTTTGCACAAGGTCTGTCACCCGTCCTCTTCTCCTTGCTCTATGCGGCTCTTCAGTGTCCTTCATCTTTAGTCATCAGGATCTAAGTTTTGGGCAGAGGAATGCCACCCAAATACTACATTTTGGGGTGTTAAAGGCAGTACCAGTTACTAGCCAATGGGCTACCTACCTTTAGAGAGACTACACCCTCCTATGCCACTTCCATTGAGAAGTGGGCATAGGTTGGCTAATTCTCTGCAAGACAAGAAGGAGGAATTGGAAAAGGTGTGTCCACATCGCCTACCCTACCCTAGGGGTGGTGCTGGCTGAATGTGGGCACACCTCCTGATCTAACTTATTTTCCTGCCTGTCCTCCCACCAAAAGGGGAGCAGGACAGGTGGGTAGGTATCCTCCACTAACTGGAGATGCCACAGTTGCATTTCAAAGGGAGCATCCCCTTGGAAGCTTCACGCCTTGGAAAGTCATTCCGGCCTGGGGGAGGTTTGAAGGACCTCTGCCCAGGGCGGGCTTTGATCCTGGCATCTGAGAGAGCTGGCTGTCTCCCCATGAGCTCAGAAACATGTCTGGAGGTGGCAGGCTAGATGATTAGTCAGAGGCCACACCAGGGCTTAATACATTTTCTGGGGACACTCTAAGAAGTCCCATGTTTGCATTTATTAAATAAATCCAACACTGGTATCAGTGAATATTTTTTAAGACAAGATGTTTGGTAAAGCCATCATGGATTTAGGAAACTCGTAATGACAAGTATCCAGCCTGTGTACTCTCTATGGCTTCCCTGGGCACTTACCGTACCCATGAATAGTGTTAGATATTGTAGGGTCACATTTGCTCATGCAGCGATGTCCGCACATGAGATACAGTTCTCCCTGCCTTAGTGCTGTAAGGCTGCAGTAGGGGCTGTGTGCCATGTGGATTCTTCGGTTTTCTCTGCACCAAGACAAGCAGCCCGCAACGGCAGTTTGCATGGTCCTAGTGATGGGGTCCCTAGGGTGGCACAATTCCTGCTGCAGCCCTATCGGACCCACTTAAGTTCCCATGCCCTAGGTACCAGGGGTACCATTAACTAAGGACTTATAGTGTGCCAATCGTGGAACAGTTTTTGGGAAGAGACCTAGCACTGAGAACCGGGTTAGCAGGGACCCATGCACTTTCACTCTAAACCACACCATGCACAAGGCAAAACGTGGGGGCCGACCATGAGAAAAGAGGCCCTTTCCTACACTTGCCCACCAACACAAGCCCCTCAGAGCTCAGCATGAATGAGAAGTAGACTCCAACAGTGGATTTTTGGGGGTACAATCTGAGCGCACCCCGGAAGACTGCAGACCCAGGTGTGCTTCTGGTGAAATGTCAGTGAAAAGAGGAAGAAACCCCAGATTTGCTTGTCCACTCGAAAGAGGGAAAATCATGGCGATTGTGTCAAAACTTAAAAGAGTGAGAGGGGCCCTTCTTGGCCCTGCAGTATATACCCCTCTGTTACCAGTTGAGCAGGAATTAACCCTGTCCAGAGTGCGAGTACTTCTGTCCAGAAGATCATTTACCCTTGTACAGAAGAGAATTGCCCCTATCTAGAAAACCATTATCCCCCTCCAGGCGATAATTACCTCCCCCGCCCCCCCGGAAGAAGAAATTTACCCTAGTCCAGAAGAGGATTACCCCTATCTAGAAACCCATTATACCCCGCCCGGCGATAATTACCTCAACCACCTTCCCCCGGATGAGATGTACCCTTGCCCAGAAGAGAACTACATCTGTCTAGGAAAGGCCTACCAAGTGCAGAGAAGATATGGAGGCTCATGTGTGCCTGGACAAAGGATTTCTTCAGCATAGATGTAAGCACCATCTCCACGCCACATGGCACCACCGAGGTCCCTTATTGGAAGACTTTCATCTGAGCCACAGGAAATGAGCGAGGCAGAGTAAAACTGCCGGGGAAGCACGGTGACCCAGTTATTAGTTAGAAAATACTGCCCTCACTCACACACAAATGTGTGTGTGTGACATGCTTCATCATCGGGTCTGCTACGACGCCCTGGCTAGCCACGCACAGGACGGAGCATAGGGGGAGGATCATAAAACACAAAGACAGGACACACTAATGAAGGTGACAACAGTGTTCACAACAAAATGTGTCAGTCAAGGACTGGGTACAGTGGTAAAACAAAAAAGTGCAGACAAGAACGTGAGTTTAAAACTGGCTCATGGATACCTGATGTACCTTTATTCGTAGGTTCCAAGGTCAGGATTAAAAGAGAATCAAGGATGGTGGTGTTAAGGAAGGAAGGTTTATGAACCTATAACACCCCTCCTAAGCTCCTAAGCTGCTGGAGTCAACATGTTTCGACCTTAGCTTGCCCCCAATCAATCGCCGCGGCGCCAGAGAAAGGGGCACAAGAGGTGTTGGAGACGTCCTACAGAACAGTTGTGTTCTTTGGAGCTCCACCCCACTGGCGTCTTTTCGAGCTTAATTTACCAATAAACTCGTAAGTGTCTACCGTGTGGGCGGTACTTCCTCCACACTGCCAAGATCAAATAGATCTATTATCACTTCCTTAACTACTGACTAAGGTAAGGGGGTTCATATGTGGGACTGGGAAGGTTAGATTTCCTGAAGAAGACCAAAGTGACCTAGTGATTGGGGGCACGCTAAGGTCGAAACATGTTGACTCCATCAGCTTAGGAGGGGTGTTATAGGTTCATAAATCTTCCTTCCTTAACACCACCATCTTTGATTCTCTTTTAATCCTGACCTTGGAACCTACGAATAAAGGTATATCAGGTATCCATGAGCCAGTTTTAAACTCACGTTCTTGTCTGCACTTTTTTGTTCTACCACTGTACCCAGTCCTTGACTGACACATTTTGTTGTGAACACTGTTGTCACCTTCATTAGTGTGTCCTGTCTTTGTGTTTTATGTCCCCCCCCCCCCCATGCTCCGTCCTGTGCGTGGCTACGCCAGGGCGTCGTAGCAGACCCGATGATGAAGCATGTCACACACACACATTTGTGTGTGAGTGAGGGCAGTATTTTCTAACTAATAACTCTGTGTCACCGTGCTTCCCCGGTTGTTTTATATGTGTTGCCTCTCCACCCCTTTCTGTGTATATTATGTGGACTTCAGGGGGTTCGGGGTGGTAGAGTAGTACTTAGACCCTCTCCCCTCTTGTATGAGATAGAGTAAAACTGCCCCCGGGCCCAGAAATCCCTTTTTTGCTCTCTTGAGGGTGGTTGGAAACTTACATTGTATCAAAGGGTCCACCAAACTGTTCCTGCAGGTGATATTAGTGCCCACCCCTTGAAAGACTGTGAGGGTGATACGAGCTAGTGGCGATCACTGTGAGGAAGACAGGAGCAAGGGACAATAACTGTGGGGAGACAGGAACAAGAGGCAATTAATGTGGGGAGACAGGAGCAAGGGGCAAACGCTGTGGGGGAGGCAGGAGCAAGGGGAAATCACTGTGAAAAAACATGAGCAAGGGGCAATCATTGTGGGGAGACAGATGTAAGGGGTAATCACTGTGGGGAGACATGTGTAAGAGGCAATCATTGTGGGGAGACAGAAGAAAGGAGCAATAACAGTGAGAAAACAGGAGTAAGGGGCAATCACGGAGGGGGATACAGGAGCAAGGGCCAATCACTATGGGGGAGGCAGGAGCAAGGGCCAATCAGTGGGGGGGGAGAAAGAAGCAAGGGGAAATCACAGTGGGGGAGACAGGACAAAGGAGCAATCACTATGAGGAGACAGGAGCAAGGGGTAATCACTAGGGGTAGACATGTATAAGAGGCAATCACTGTGGGGGGGAGAGAAGCAAGGGGCTGACAGAATTAAGGGGCAAGCACTGTGGGGAAACAGGAGCAAGGGGGAATCACTGTGTGGGAGACAGGTGCAAGGGGCAATAACTGTGAAAAAGCAGGAGCAAGGGGCAATCCTTGCGGGGAGACAGGTGTAAGAGGCAATCATTGTGAGGAGACAGGAGAAAGGAGCAATAACGGTGAGAAAACAGGAGTAAGGGGCAATCACTAAGGGGGAGACAGGAGCAAGGGGCAATCATTGCGGGGAGACAGGAGCAAGGGGCAATCACTATGGGGGAGACAGGAGCAAGGGGCAATCACAGTGGGGGAGACAGGAGCAAGGGGGCATCTCTGTGGAAAGACAGGAGAAAGGGACAATAACTGTGAGAAAACCGGAGCAAAGGGCAATCACTGTGGGAAGACAGACGTAAGGGACGAGCACTGTGTGGGAGACGGAGCAACAGGCAATCACTGATGGGGAGTAAAACGAAGTTAGCAGTCCAGTAGCTGGGGTGGGCGGAGTTAGGTGGGCAGAGGGGAAGAGGAGGGGACAGGACAGGAAAGGGCAGTCAGAGTAGGGACAGGGACCAGAGCAGTTGTATGAGAATAAAGCTCCAGTAAATATACTATAGAGCGTCTGTGGTTATTGTAGCTGGATGCTACAGCTGGCGACGAGGGTGGGATGCGCTTGAACCCAACCCACAGAACCCCACAAGAAAGCCCTGTCCCCAGGCAGCCTCGAAGAGAAGGAGACGCTGACCAAGAGGACGAAATTACGACCTGCCACGTGAGGCCGGTAGCAGGTGACCCTGTCCCCCCCCCCAGCGGACGAGAGGGACCCCAGAGGGAGCCGAGGCACCAAGCGTCTTAACGCTCGAGGTAGAGGAGACCTTTTCGCGCTAAAACGCGACTTGCGCAGGAAGCGCGCAGTGACCAGCCAGTGCTGCAGGAGCAGAAGCCAGGAGCCTACCCTGACTCTGCCAGACCCCACTGGAGAAGAGAAAGTGTCCCAGCGTGGAGGACGGCGCCCCACGGAGACCGCCTGTCAAGCGGTGCTGAACGAGCGCTGTTCGCGCCAAAAAACGGAAGAAAAGCTCACCCCCGATGCGTGAGACATCGCCTGCTTGCCACGCAGTGAACCGGGAGCTCGCTTGAGTCGCGTCTGACTGCTCCGGTGTCCGAGGAGCGTCTGGAGAGGTGCGGAGGGTGAGCTGCCTGAAGAAACCGGCTGCCGGTGAGTGCCAAGTGGAGAATGGAAGCTTGAATGAAATCCTGTGGAACACGAGACTCCCATAGCGGCGGCCATCTTTAAGTCAGGCGACTTCCGGGACATCCTCCCTGGGCAAAATAGAAGCGGCCATTTTGAAGTCAGGCATAAAAAAAAAAAAGTGGGAAAACAAGCATCGGCCATCGATAAAGAAAGAGAAAGAGAAAACAAGCATTGACAGCCGCAAGAGACAAACAAGCATTGCTAGCCACAAGTAATCAAACCTTGGAAACGCACGCCTGACGCAAGAAGCGGACGCAGGCGCCAAAACCTCATTGCCAAGATGTCTAACCCTCCCGCGCAGAAGGACGTCAAGGGAGGCACCCACCTGCGAGCCCCGGAGCCACTGTCAGTCACAACAGGAAGCAGTATGGGACTAAAATGGCAAGAATGGCTAGAGGACTTCGAGGACTATATTGAAGAGTCCAAAATTGAACCAGACAAGGACAAGATCATAGCCCTTCGCAATCTAGGGGGGCGTGAAATAAGCAAGATTGTACGAGAGATTCCAGCCACAGATGGTGACACCTATGATAAAGTAAGAACTTTTCTAAACAATCGTTTTCTGCATAAGAGAAACGTCGACTATGAGAGACACAAGTTCCACCAGCAGCGCCAAGGAAAGGAAGAACCACTGAGCTCTTTCATACATCGACTGCGGAGGCAGTCCCAACATTGTGACTTTACCAACTTCTCGCCGGATGCGGCCATCAAATCTCAAGTAATCACGGGGTGTCACTCGGAGTCGCTGAGACGGCGACTGCTGAGAAAAGCACAAGAACTAGCAGAGATCGAAGAAAACTCCCGACTGTACGACCAAGCCGAAGAAAATGCGGCGGAAATCGAAACAGGACCCAGTACCAGCCGTGAACACGCCAACCGCATCACTGAGAGACGGCAGGGACGACAGGACCGGCGCGAGAGTGGAAGACGTCACCCGTGAGACCGATCGCGGCGCTCCAAGTACTCGCCCCGGCGACGCCCGGACTACAGGAGGAAAGTATCCGAGAGGAGAGATCGCCGACCGGAACGCACGAGACGATGTTTCAGGTGTGGATACGACTACCCTCACATTGACTCCTGCCCTGCCATGGGCCAACGGTGCAGAAAATGTGGACGGTCCAACCACTTTGAGGCCATGTGTGGGGATTACCACAAAGAAAAACGCAACAATGGTGACAGACGGGATGAGTCGCAGCGACCCTCACGAACAGAGGCCAAGCGTCATCACATCAGAGCAGTTCAAGAAGAGCCTCCTAGATCTCCCACGTCCTCACACTCCAGTCACGACTCCCGGCGCTCCCGATGGGACCGTCGTTCCCCCTCAAGAGACTCAAGATCGTCCTCATCCAGGCACTCATCCTACACCACCGAATATGTCAATTTTGCTGATCATGACCAGTTCAAACGTTATCCACGTCTCAACATCAAAGTGGGCAACCATGCCGCCAAGTTCATGATGGACAGCGGAGCATCGCTCAACTACATATCTGTTGCCGAACACGACCGCATGGACCCCAAACCACGTTTGCATTTCGCGCCTGTCCGCGTCTAGACCTGGATGGCGAAGAAACCCCTCCAGTGCTTGGGCAAATTTGACACCACCCTCACGCATGGCAAGCTCTCCATTCCTGCGGTTATCCATGTGATTAAAGGACCGGAGGCTGACTGTCTTCTGAGCCTCCCCACGGCGGAACGTCTTCAGTTGGTGCACATCCTTTTCAACGTCCATGACATCTCGGACTGCGCCGGAAAGTTCCCTTCCCTCTTCCGAGGTTTGGGGAAACTGAAGGGCCGCCAAATCCACCTGCACATCAACGAGAAAGTCAAACCAGTGGCTCAACACCCGCGAAGAGTGCCATTTCACTTGCAATCCGCGGTTGAATGTGAACTGCAGGAACTCCTGGACGCCGACATCATTGAGCGCACTGCGGGACCCACTCCATGGGTGTCCCCGGTGGTCATCGTCCCCAAGAAAGGATCCCAGAATAAAGTCTGCCTCTGTGTGGACATGCGTCTGCCGAACACAGCCATCGAGAGGGAGAGACACCCAGGCCCACTCCTAAGCGACATGATCACGGCCCTCAACGGGGCAACTGTGTTCTCCAAACTGGACCTGAACAAGGGCTACCACCAGCTCGAGCTAGACGACAGCTCTCGCCCCATCACGACGTTTGCCACCCATCTCAGCCTTTTTCGCTACAAACGTCTCAGCTTTGGCGTCTCATCGGCCGCCGAGATCTTCCAAGAGGCCATACGTCTCGTCATCCACCACATCCCTAACGCTCTTAATTACAGCGATGACATCTTGGTCTACGGTTCGGACACGCAGGAGCATGACACCGCCCTTGATCGTGTCTGCCTCGCTCTGATGGAAGCTGGGTTAACCCTCAACAAGGACAAATGCGAATTTCATCAGTCGACCCTGAAATTTTTCGGACACATCTTCTCAGCGAGTGGCATGAAACCGGACCCGGATAAAATCACCACGCTCAATAACACCAAGAGTCCGGCGGACGTCAACGACCTGCGTTCCTTTCTTGGGATGGCCAGCTACTGCGCCCGCTACATTCGTGACTACGCCACCGTGAGTCACCCTCTGAGGCTCCTCACGAAAGCCGGCGCTCAATTTGTGTGGACCCCGGAGTGTGAGCGCGCCTTCAAGGACATCAAACACGCTGTGGAATCAGCCAAGTGCCTCTCCTATTTCAATCCCATGAGGAAAACGGAAATCACCGTGGACGCAAGCCCCGTGGGCTTAGGGGCCATCCTGGCACAGTACGACCATGAGTCGGATCAGAGGAGGATCATCGCCTATGCCAGTCGTAGCCTAACAGACCCGGAGAAAAGATACTCCCAACCAGAGAAGGAGAGCCTGGCCGTCGTGTTGTGGTAAATAAATAATTAATTACCTGTGCTATTTTTCAGGATACTCATACAAATAGATAGCTCAATAAATAAGAGTCAAGATACGAGGTAGCTAGAGTATACAGGCTTTAATTAAGCATAAAGGACATGAACAGGACAGCCTGTACGGGAATAGGAATGATGCGCATCGGGGGCAGGAACAGGATACAGGGATAACTTTTTAATAACAGAACATTAGTATATATAGTTAAACAAAATACATGCAGTTCAATACAGTAGGCGTAACAGTAGGCGTTTCTCGTAGCAGTCGCGAAAGATAAGGCATGACTGATGCAACAAAAAGGCGTGTTCAGGGCGTATACATAGACATGTGATGCAAACGTAACAGAATATGTCATAAAAAGGGGCGGAAACATGGAGGGGGCTACCTGAGCAGCTGGGACCTCTAACCTAGTGGTGCGCGCAAACTGACAATGACGTGTTACTAGGGAGAACTGGGGGGCTATGACTTCTGCGCTAGAAGAGGAGACTAAAGTCTGGAGTCAGAGCGACATGTACCTAAACACTATCTAGTATCTGATGTTTAGAGAACATGTTGATAGAATCCAAAAGTTATCAGGGCAAAGGCTAACAGACTCTAAGACTGGTGCATGCATTATTCTACATGTAGTGCGTGTTGAGGAATATTAAATGACCATTAATACAGTATTTCTCTTACATGGAGACGTAAAGGCTAGACCATGACTGAAACTATTGATGCGATTCAGTAGCTTAGGAATGCAGAGAAGGAGGGCTGGGCTGATAACTAGAAACATAACATACTCTTGGCAGACTGGAGGCAGAGCCAGGCCGAGCCGGGCACTGTGAGGCATGAAAGTAAGCGAAGGGTCAGGGATACAGGTGGGGGCTGTATCGCTCCTCGGAGAGGGTTCAGGAAACAGGAGCTGAATCTGAGTCCGGGCCCTTTTGAGGCCTAGAAACGGGGACTTTTCAATGAATTAACGTGCACACTGTAAAACGTGGCAACGTAGCTTTACATAGGCCTGATATTCGTTGTATTCACGAGAACTGGAAACTGGCATACTAGAGATGGACACAACTGTAATTGCGTCTTTAATCGATCATGGGGGAATACATGCATATCGATCATGCACATATAACATAGGATGGGGAACACGTAGGCACATATAACATGGCAAAATTTACTTTTCCACATTCCCTCCTTGTGCCCTACGTTTCCATCAGGAAACATCTATATTCATGATACCATCTATCATTTCATATAGCATCATTTGCTCGTCTTGAATTGTCTTGGAACGGGATTTAGAGCGGGACTTGGGACTAGGAATACATGATGTAGCACAAATGCCGCAAATCGCAGGGCCACATTGTATACAGAGGCAGCAACTGAATATGATCGCTACTGCAATACCTAGAAATGACAATACTTTCCATCCCCAGGCAGATATGATACTCCAGAGCCAACCGGACCATGTCCAGGTGCCTGGGTTCTGGTGTAACTGATGGGCAATTTTATGAAGTCTGGTTATAGCTGAATAAACAGACGGCGCGTTATTAGGAATGAAAATGCAGCAACTAGATCCGATGACTCTACATGCCCCGCCTCTATCGGCCAGTATGACGTCAAGAACGAGACGATTCTGGAGCACGACAAATCTCATAGCAGATTGCTCTTCGGTTAAGTTACCTAGAGCAGAAGTAGTCTCATTCACTACTGCTTCGAGGGTTCTGGTTAATCTACGGATTAACTTACTATTCTGGATAGGGCCTATAAAGAAGAAAAAACCTTTATTGAAGTCTTGATACTGTTCTAGAGCAGTTTCAGTTTGATCGACAATTGGGGACTCGATCTCCCTTCTATGTCTAACGTGTACTAGATGTGTGTTTCTGTGATAATCAGATGGGGCTAGAAAAACTGGTGGCAGTAGGAAGGCAATGTAACAGGTTCCATCCCAATCGAGGGGCAGACGAACATATGCGGTCTGACCACAAACAAAATAAGAATGACGTGAAGCTTTGAAAATAGATTTCCCACTGTCACTATACTCGACAGTAGTAGTACAATCACTATGTCCTACATGTACGGAACCATTATTTCTGACACATAATTCGCCTTTGACTGGTAGTACTGAAATAGCAGGTAAGTCTGGAGTAGGATCAGACTGAACATTCAGGACCATAAAACTCGAAGAATAATTACCCAAATTATAAACTTCATTTTCTAGATCTAACCCTGTTCTGTGGGGAAGACCTTGCTTGTCTGGAAAACATGTTCTATTCAGAAGGGACATATCATTTGAAGATGACGTTAACATGGACCATGCTCCACACGAACCATTATGTGAAAACGGATAAGGAAACAATGGCAGAACTCCCTTCGGTGTCTGGAAAGGGGGGAGTCGACCACACACCCAACAATTAGTAGCATTGCTGGTCTGGTGAGAATAGTGTAGCATTCTGATGAACGTGTTATTTCTCATAGCAAGACGATAGGATAGCTCGTGAGGAGGCAGATCACTAAATGTGTGCTCTACTGTAGCATTAGAAAACTTATTTACATGAGAAATTGGAAAACATAAATGCAATGCATAACTTGTGCAGGTAACCATCAAACTCAAAAATAGAAAAAAAACATAAAATAACGATACATCTGATAGAGTTTTGACTAACTCTCTCACTATGGGGGTCTATCTCATACATGTCAGAAACCTGTCTAACCGTTTCACCCGAGGGGGACTTAGACAATTAAACTGGCTGACTTATTTTACTAGACCGGAGCTTACTTTTATACTCCTGCTGCGGAGTTTCCTCTAACAGGGGAGGCTTGGAATCAAAGTTTGTAGCGGGACAGTCCTTGAGAATAGGGCAGTCTTTAGAATTCTGGCAGTCTGTAGAAATGGAACAGTCTTTGGAATTGTCATTAAAAGTCTTGTTTCGGAGTCCGTGAAATTTCTTGACGTGGGACAGGTGCACCCAGCCTTTGCGGCCTTCCAACTTCACGGCCGTGCGGGTGGTCAGAAGGACAAGTTGAGGTTGTTTCCAGCGGGGCTCCAGCGGACTTGAACGATCAAAATTCCGGACCAACACGAGGTCGCCTGGAATGACCTCATGTGGTTTGACTTCAGTATTGTCGGGAAATGCAGCGGCAACCTGTGAACGACAAGAGTGTAGGGCAGACATCAAGGAAGCTAGGTAATCTGTCAGCATATTACTGGAAATATCTGTAATACTTCGGGGTCTAGGTGTACCCCACATGTTCGGGGGGCGGCCGAATACGACCTCATAAGGGGACAGACCTGATCGAGAATGTGCGACCATGCGCATATAAAATAGGGAGACTGGCAGAACTACTAGCCAGTCTACACCTTTCTCTTTACAGACTTTGGCGATGCGGATTTTCAATGTCTGATTATGTCTCTCTACGAGACCTGCTGCTTCAGGATGGCGCACACAATGAAACTTCCACTGGTACCCTAACAGAAGGGACACATGCTTCATTAACTCAGATGAGAATGGCTGGCCGTTGTCTGAATACACGACCCTAGGGAGTCCATAACGAGGGAAAAATTCACGAACCAGCTGCTTGGCAGTGGTCGCGGCTGTGTAATCTGGAACTGGATATGCCTCTGTCCACCTGGACAAAGCGCATACAACTACAAGGACATACTTGAAACCTCGACATCGCTCCATCTGAATATAATCCATCTGGAGGACTTCAAAAGGGTGGTCAGGGGGCTGGAATCCACCTTGTTCCACCGGAACACTTTTACCTGGATTGAATTGACAACATATCATACAAGTACGGACCTTCTGCTTGGCTGCAGCTCGTAAATGCTTGTTGAACCAAAGGTTCTGGATACTGTCTAACATAGCCTTTTCTCCTAAATGTGCAGGACTATGTGCGGTATTAATAATGACTTGAACCATTGAGTCGGGGAGAAACCATGTGGTTTTTCCCTTCGTCACCCATCCCTGATCTGTCTGGACCCCTCCTTGTTCAGACCATTTCTTGATTTCTTCAGGAGTAGCATGTGACTGTATGTCTATGACATCTTGTGTAGGGTCCTTAACTGTCATACAAGTAGTCGGATCTGGAGTGGATGTCTGGGTCTTGCTAACTGGAATGTCTGGTGTCTGAGCTGTAAGCTTGGCTGTTCGATCTGCTAAATCATTACCTTGGGAAATAATGTCAATAACTTTCGTATGTGCCTTGCACTTCATGATAGCGATAGATGTCGGTAAATGTATTGCATCTAACAGAGCTTGAATGAGGAGACCATGCTGAATCTTGGTTCCATGAGAAGTCATAAAACCTCTTTCTTGCCAGAGCACTCCAAAGTCGTGTACGACTCCGAATGCATAACGTGAATCTGTGTAAATATTAACTTTCAGGTTCTTGGCACGTATGCAGGCTTGGGTCAGAGCGACTAGCTCTGCTGCTTGAGCGGACAGAGTGTCAATACGGTGTGTTTCTATAACTTCAGTGTCAGTAGTCACTGCATACGCGGCTACTAGTTCTCCTGTACTTGTTCTCATACATGAACCATCCACATAAAGTGTCAGGTCGGGATCAGGTAACGGAATATCTGTCAGGTCTTGTCTTGGCTTTGTCATGGTGTTAACTACTTCCACACAGTCATGTGTGGCAGGATTTGAAGTAACTGACGGTAACAGTGTAGCGGGATTTAGAATGTTGCAGCGTCTGATTTCTATGTGTGGCTGGAACAGTGTCAATTCATAACCTGTTAAACGTGCAATTGTCAAGTGTTGGGTCTGTGTTCGGTTTAAAAGAACTTCCACGGAGTGTGGAACTTGTACTGTCAGGGAATGTCCTAACACTATGGAATCACTTTGTCTGATAGCTAGTGCTGTGGCTGCAACTGACTTGAGGCACGCAGGCAGAGCCTGGGCTACTGGATCTAATGTGCTAGAAAAATAAGCACAAGGCTTGTATTGTCCTGCTTGATCTTGTGTGAGAACAGATAATGCAGTACCATCACGTTCTGTGACAAAAAGTGTAAAAGGCTTACTGTAGTTCGGTGTTGCTAGAACAGGAGCTTGGCATAAGGCTTTCTTTAATTCATTAAAACTAAGTGTATGTTCAGATGTCCAAGGGAGGACAGTCGATACGGCTGCCTCCTGTGTCGTTAACTGTATCAGTGGCTTGGCTAGAAATGCATACTGAGGAATCCATTGTCTGCAGTAAGAAGTAAGGCCAATAAAAGCACGTACCTCCTTCTGTGTCTTGGGCTGAGGAAGACTCGCTATTAACTGGATACGGTCAGGTGTCAACTGCCTACCCCTCTTGGACAGTAAGTGGCCTAAATAGATCACTTGCTGGACACAGAATTGAAGCTTCGAAGGGGACACCTTGTGCCCCATCTCGGCTAGGAAATACAGAACTGTAAGTGACGCACGCTCGCAGTCACGTTCAGAACGGGCTGTGATCAGTAGATCATCGACATACTGGAGCAGGGCAGTGTCAGTTGGCATGTGAATATTGTCTAGTTGTCTCTTAAGTGCTTGACTGTAAATACTAGGACTTTCTGTGAAACCTTGAGGAGCTCGTGTGAATTTATAGCTCCTTCCATTTAAACAGAATCCGAAAAGAAACTGGCTGTCTGGATGAATGGGGACACTAAAAAATGCGTTTTTGAGGTCTATGACAGTGAAAAATGTGGCTTCAGAATCAATGGCTGTCAATAGGGATGATATATCTGGAACAACTGGGTACTGGGGAATGATACATTTATTAAGTTCTCGAAGGTCAATCACTAATCGATATACTGGGGGTGCATTTGGATCAGTACGTTTCATGACTGGAATAATAGGAGAATTACATACATTGGAGTCAGTTTCTACAACCACTCCTTGAGCAATGAGCTCGTCAATAATTTTGGATAAGGCTGCTACAGCCTCAGGTGGCAATCTGTACTGTCGGATTCGTGGTAACACTACACCTGGTTTGAGAGTCACACGATGGGGTGTGATTTGCATAAAACCAACATCAGTTGGACCTTGTGCCCATAGATGCTGCGGGACCTTCAGTAATCTTGGATCAAAATCACGTAATACATAGTGACCCTTAAAGTCACGTAAAAACAAACGTATTCCTTCTGGGGAGCAGCAAATAACTGCACCTAATTCTTTCAGTGTCTTAATGCCTAACAAATTTTCTGGACATGATTTCGTAAGTAATAAATCAGTAGTTCGGGACAATGGACCTACTTCTAGAGTAACTGGTTTGGAAATCTCGTTAATTATTGGCTTTCCTGAAAATCCAAGGGAAACATTTCTAGAGCCTGAGAGCGGAGCCCCTGGAACCTCGTCATGACTGATAGTAGTCCTACTTGCCCCTGTATCAATCAGAAACTTTCTGTCTTTCCCTAATACTTGACTATGTACATAGGGACCCTCTTGATCTACAGGTATCTCGATGAGAGGCAAGCCTACCTCCCTCTCTAGGCTGTTTCATGAATACGGCTGATACTCTGGATACTCGGACTGGGCATACTGGTACATCTGCTGTGTAACATGCTGTGTTGCAGCAATAGGCTGCGGTGCTGGAACTGTCTGTTGTGCATTCTGTGGCTGAGAAGTCTGTGAAACTTGTTCTTGTCTAGGCGGACGTGGTCTTTCTTTAGTTTTACCAGTGGCTATGTTGTGTTTCAGAACTGCACACTCGTTTATAAAATGACCTGGCTGTTTACAATAATTGCATGTCCCTTTAACGGGAGCTGCAGGATGACTGGCTTGATTCGGACCCCTCTTCTGACTGTCTTGTGGAACAGATTGTGCAACTAGTACTTTCATTTTCGTGTCTTTCATACGTCTCCTTTCGTGTTCTTGCTCTTCTCTGATTCTATTCTGGTGATACTGGAGCATCTGTAACATCTGGGACGGGGTACTAGCTTGCCAGGTACTTTCGACTTTCAAAACTCGATTTTTAACTTGCGGACTTGAATTCTCGACTAGTTTAGTAACAAAAAGATGAGGGTATGACTCGCTACCTGTCTTCAAACCACTGTTGATGATAAAGCATTTCTCAAATCTAGAATAAAAATCACTAGTATCTTCGTCCTGTTTCTGTTTGCATGCTGAGATTGCATCCCAGTCTTCCTTTTTCGTGGCTAATAACCTAGGCAAAACCTGAATCAATAATTCTGGTAATTCTTTACATTTATCTCCAAGACCGGTACCTGGTACTCGTATTTTATTTTCAGCTTCTAGGGCTGTCCAATCGATCTTTTTCTCTCCCACCTCCCATTCTTTTTCCTTGAGTTTCTCATATACCCCTGCGGGCAACAGGACCTTTAACATTTTAATAATATCTGGATACGTGTATTCTCCCATACGGAGCATGTCTTTTAATTCTCGATGGAACCCTGCTGGATCTTTGTCGTGACAGGGAATTAATTTCTTCATCTCTAAGAGTTCCATCTTAGTAACAGGAGTGTAAACAAATACTCGTTGCATCTCACCAGCCGGTGTCCTAACTGGATGTACTTCTCGTAACGGATGCTGTCTATCTACGTAAAACGGTTTACTTTCCGGAGGTGAGACGTGAACAAAATGCGGGTTCAGAAACGTTCTATATTTGTGGCGCTGTTCTAGGATGACACTAATTAAATCGGTACCTAAACCTTTCCATTTATACTGGAGTAACTCGTTCAGAACATCATGTAACGGACCTGAATGTTGACCCTCATACAATGTAATGAGGTGTTGAATCATATACATACCCACCAGTCGCTGCTCGGCTGGGGGCAGTTTCAGAAACATTTGTGCCACTATTTCGTCTGGAAAAGTGGTAGAATCAGTAATCCATCGGACTGCTGATCGGGCTAGTTCTTGTTCATGCATGGTACTTAATTCACTATAACCGATTCGTAATTTCAGAATGTGATCGGTAACTTGAAATACTTGTTCTAGAGAACCTTGTTCTGGTGCTGGAAGATGAAAGACTTTCTTGTGTTCTGGACATAAATGTCGGTCTGGATATCTAGATTTTCCTACATACGCTATTCTGGCGGTATTCTCGTCTTCTACTTCTTCGGTATCAGATTCATTTTCTTTCTCGCTTACTAGTGCTTCTTTGCGTTGTTCGTGTAACCTTATTATTTCTTTACGTATTTTCTTGTACATACTCTCTATACTACTGATTGTCCTGTGCTTACCCTCGGCTATATTATCACTCCACCTTGTCAGAATTTTCATTTCGTTCGGATCTTTAGTCGGACAATCTTGTTCCCTAATTAAACAATTGATCAGAAACTTTAATAACATAAGCTGGGTCTCAGATTTCCTGAGAGACATGACTTCACCAATACTTTCTGGATCTTCTCCTGTACGGATGAAGCGATACATTCTGTCTAGATCTTCTTTCATATTCGGTAGGGTGGCCAAATACTCGGTCACCCGTCTTACACGCAAGGAATATATAACCATATTATCCTCGCCTGGGACTGGATCATAACAGCATTCAGTAAGAGCTCGCCTGATTTCTGCGACGGACTGATATTTGGGCGTACGCTGTAACGCACGTTCATGTAACTCGACTAACGCTAAACGTTTATTTGGCGGCGGGGTACCAGGAGGTTCTCCTCCCGCGGCCCCGGAACTAGAATCGTCGACTGATACTCTTCGTGCTGGTAGAGTGACTGATGTAGCGGGAACTTGTACTATGGGCTGGACCGGGGGTACCGTAACAGGTACTGCAACAGGTGCCCCGGTGGCTGGAGGACCATGAATTACATTATTTACAGGAACTGGCGGAGCAGGATTTGCATATTCTGGGACTGTGTCGTCCAAATAGGACGAGAGAAAAATATCAGCTGCGGTCGGTTTGTGACGTAGCTGAATCGGAACTAATGGCGGCGGGAAATTACATGGTGCTTCCGGGGTTGCTTTTGGCAAGCCCTCGGCAAGAAGAGGATACATACCCTTAATGAGGGCATTCCTCTGTCTGTCTGACTGTTCGGTTTTAACTCGTTCACCTACTTCGATTAGTTCCCTTTCTTGGGCTCTTTCTGAGGATTCTCTACTTAATTCTGACTTTCTGATTTCTTTTTCTGTTCTTTTATGAGATTCTTTGCGCCATAACTCGATGGCATCTTTCTGGGACTGTCTGGTTTTCTTTTTCCATAATACTTCTTCTACTCGCATGATGCACTCGGCATCCCACGTACCTGATACGGGCCATCTATACTTTTCCTCTAACTGTTTGGTGTACTCCACCCATAAATCTAGATACAATATGGCACTTATGCCATGCTTTTGATACATAAAATGACCTGGACTGTCCCGAGGCGGGACAGGAACTGCTTCTTCTAACAGACCTTTCCTAGTTTTTAACTGACGTAACTTGGAGAACAGAGGCATGGCTGAACTGGAGTCTAGACACAATACAATACACAATGAACACGATAATTACTGAAAAACACCACATTCATACCACGACATTGAAAACACATTGAAGAACATTTAAAATAGCAGTTCGGAAAAAATACTACCTGGAATACTGAAAACAGAATACATGAATTTCTCGAGAGCAGAACTGACTAGAACAGAAACTAGAATGACTAGATGCACTGCTAAAACAGCACGAAACTTACCGGTCTCATAAAGAGACACGTCAGGACCCGCATCCACCTAAGTGGACACTTCGTGTTGGATCTGTGTACCCAAACCCACGGACCAGAGACAAATCAATTGACCCTGTCTAGATACTACCCCAGCAACGGTACTCACCGGGCAGCAAGAACGGAAGGCCTCGGACTGGACTGGACTGCTACGACGACGGACGGACGAACTTCGGACTTCTGTTACGGGTGGGCCTCCGGATACCTCGGACCTTGGACTCTCGGCTTGGGCTCTGGTCGGGACTCGCCGCGTTCCTCCACCGCCTCGTCTGGATGCTGGACCGCAACCTCCGTCTCCTCCGTGGGCCTGAGGGATACTTGAAGCAGAAATATCTGCACGTGCACGGTATGGTTCCGTCACGGCTGCAGAGGATCAGGGGGCCTGCGTGGCTTCTCCGGCGCGTGGGGAAGGGGCAAGTACCTATTCGGGCGCCATTATGTGGTAAATAAATAATTAATTACCTGTGCTATTTTTCAGGATACTCATACAAATAGATAGCTCAATAAATAAGAGTCAAGATACGAGGTAGCTAGAGTATACAGGCTTTAATTAAGCATAAAGGACATGAACAGGACAGCCTGTACGGGAATAGGAATGATGCGCATCGGGGGCAGGAACAGGATACAGGGATAACTTTTTAATAACAGAACATTAGTATATATAGTTAAACAAAATACATGCAGTTCAATACAGTAGGCGTAACAGTAGGCGTTTCTCGTAGCAGTCGCGAAAGATAAGGCATGACTGATGCAACAAAAAGGCGTGTTCAGGGCGTATACATAGACATGTGATGCAAACGTAACAGAATATGTCATAAAAAGGGGCGGAAACATGGAGGGGGCTACCTGAGCAGCTGGGACCTCTAACCTAGTGGTGCGCGCAAACTGACAATGACGTGTTACTAGGGAGAACTGGGGGGCTATGACTTCTGCGCTAGAAGAGGAGACTAAAGTCTGGAGTCAGAGCGACATGTACCTAAACACTATCTAGTATCTGATGTTTAGAGAACATGTTGATAGAATCCAAAAGTTATCAGGGCAAAGGCTAACAGACTCTAAGACTGGTGCATGCATTATTCTACATGTAGTGCGTGTTGAGGAATATTAAATGACCATTAATACAGTATTTCTCTTACATGGAGACGTAAAGGCTAGACCATGACTGAAACTATTGATGCGATTCAGTAGCTTAGGAATGCAGAGAAGGAGGGCTGGGCTGATAACTAGAAACATAACATACTCTTGGCAGACTGGAGGCAGAGCCAGGCCGAGCCGGGCACTGTGAGGCATGAAAGTAAGCGAAGGGTCAGGGATACAGGTGGGGGCTGTATCGCTCCTCGGAGAGGGTTCAGGAAACAGGAGCTGAATCTGAGTCCGGGCCCTTTTGAGGCCTAGAAACGGGGACTTTTCAATGAATTAACGTGCACACTGTAAAACGTGGCAACGTAGCTTTACATAGGCCTGATATTCGTTGTATTCACGAGAACTGGAAACTGGCATACTAGAGATGGACACAACTGTAATTGCGTCTTTAATCGATCATGGGGGAATACATGCATATCGATCATGCACATATAACATAGGATGGGGAACACGTAGGCACATATAACATGGCAAAATTTACTTTTCCACAGTGTGGGCGTGCGAACACTTCCACATCTTTATTTACGGGAATCACTTCACACTCATAACCGACCATCAGGCACTTGTCACGATCTACGGAAATCCCAAGTGCAAGATGCCTCCCAGGATCGAGAGATGGGGCTTGCGGCTGCAAGAATACACGTTCTCGATCATTCACAAACCGGGGAAGGATGAGAATCCTGCTGACTATATGTCTCGCCACCCCAGAGACTCATCAGAGACTGCGCCCTCCATTGCGGAGGAATACATCCACTTCGTGACTACTCATGCTCGTCCACCAGCCATCCCCATGCACGCCATTCGGGAAGCGACCAACCAAGACAGCATCCTACAAGCAGTAATAAAGCGCACCCGAATGAACAGATGGAGATACCACCCGCAGGAGGAAGAGGAAAGCCCTGCCGCCAAGAAAGAACTCCAAGCCTTCCGGCATGTCTCCGAGGAACTCTCCGTAACTGGTGACGACCTCCTCCTCAGAGATCACAGACTAGTCATACCAGCGACACTGAGACAAGGAGTAATTGACTTGGCCCACGAAGGCCATCGAGGGGTCGTCTCCACCAAAAGAGCACTGAGAGAACGTGTCTGGTTCCCAGCCCTCGACCAGATGGTCGAAGACACATTGAAAGACTGTCACCCGTGTCAACTGACCAGCCACAGCAATCCACCTGCACCCCTACAGATGACCCCATTGCCTGATGGGGTATGGCAAGAAGTCGCCATGGACTTTTATGGCCCCCTGCAATCCGGGAAGTATGTAGTCGTCATCCTGGATGAATACTCCAGATTCCCAGTGGCCCGGTTCATATCATCCACCAGTGCCGCCTGCACCCTCAAGGTACTTGAAGAAGTCTTCGCGACTTGGGGCGTCCCCAGGGTCATCAAGACGGACAACGGGCCCCCATTCAACGGTCATGAGTTCAGCGACTTCGCGAAACACATGGACTTTCAACATCGCAAAGTCACGCCACTCTGGCCTCAGGCCAACGGCACTGTGGAAAGATTCATGTCCACCATCAAGAGAACATTCCAACCAGCCTCGGCTGAAAGGAAAGATCTTCAGTCAGCCTTGAACGAGGTCCTTAGTGCCTACCGGACCACCCCCCACTCTACAACGGGCTAATGCCCTGCGACTCTCATGCTGGGGAGGACAATGAGAAATCGGATCCCCACATGGGACGGAGCCTTGAGAAAACCTCTGTCGGATCAACAACACAGAGACATGGCCATAACGGATCGACACCGCAAGGACAAGATGAAGGAGTATGCGGACCGCAAGCGAAGGGCCCGGTCCCCCTCCCTGCAGGAAGGCGACAGAGTTGTTGTCAAGCAGGAACAACGCAAAAGACTGATTGTCGTTTCAAAGATGGGCCACTAACAATTACCCAACAAAAGGGCACCATGGTGACAGCAGAATCAGAGACACGAAGAGTCACCCGCAACGCTTCTCATTTCAAGAAGTGCTCTCCTCAAATCCATGAAAGTGTACCTGTGGTCCCCACACTTGAACGCAGGGACAACCCTGAGACTGTCGCACCCGACACCGGATCTTCACCTACAGAAGAACCCTCACCTGAAGCTGTCGTGTCCACACCAGCGAGACCCCGCCGTCACGTGCGGCCTCCCAAGAGACTGATTGCAGAGATGGACTAATCTCTATTTCTTTCATCTGTTGCTTTATTAAGAAAGGGGGAGATGTAACGAAGTTAGCAGTCCAGTAGCTGGGGTGGGCGGAGTTAGGTGGGCAGAGGGGAAGAGGAGGGGACAGGACAGGAAAGGGCAGTCAGAGTAGGGACAGGGACCAGAGCAGTTGTATGAGAATAAAGCTCCAGTAAATATACTATAGAGCGTCTGTGGTTATTGTAGCTGGATGCTACAGGGAGGAAGGATCAAGGGGCAATCACTGTGTAGGAGACAGGTGCCAGAGGCAATAACTGTGAGAAATCAGAAGCAAGGGGCAATCACTAAGGGGGAGACAGGAACAAGGATCAATCACTATGAGAGAGACAGGAGCATGAGGCAATCATCGAAGGGGAGGTAGGAGCAAGGAGCAATCACTGTGTGGGAGACACGTGCAAGGGGCAATAACTGAAAAAAAACAGGAACAAGGGGCAATCATTGTGATGAGACATGTGTAAGAGGCAATCATTGTGGGGAGATAGGAGAAAGGGGCAATCACTGAGAGAAAAACAGGAGCAGGGGGCAATCACTAAGGGGGAGATGGGAGCAAGGGGCAATCACTGAGGGGGAGAATGGAGCAAGGGGCAATCACTGAGGGGGAGAATGGAGCAAGGGACAATCACTGGGGGGAGAAAGGAGTGAGGGGCAATCACAGTGGGGGAGAGAGGGGCAAGGAGCAATCACTATGAGGAGACTCGAGCAAGGGCACTCATTAAGGGGAGACAGGAGCAAGAGGCAATCACTGTGGGAAGACAGGAGAAAGGAGAAATCACTGTGGGCAGACAGGAGCAAGAGGCAATCACTGTGGGGAGACAGGAGCAAGGGGCAATAACTGTGAGAAAACAGGAGCAAGGGGCAAACACTATGGGGAGACAGGAGCAAGGGGCAATTAATGTGGGGAAACATGTATAAGAGGCAATCACAGTGGGGGAGACATGAGCAAGGGGTATTCACTGAGGGGAGACAGGAACAATGGGCAATCAATGTGGGGAGGCAGGAGCAAGAGGTAATCACTTAGGGGAGACAGGAGCCAGGGGCAATACCTGTGAGAAAACAGAAGCAAGGGTCAATCACTAAGGGGGTGACAGGCTCAAGGGGCAATAACTGTGAGAAAACAAGGGGCAATCACTGGGGGTGAGACAGGAGCAAGGGGCAATAACTATGGGGGAGAGAGGAGCAAATGGCAATCACAGTGGGGAAGACAGGAGCAAGGAGCAATCACTATGAGGAGACAGGAGCAAGGGGCAATCACTATGAGGAGACAGGAGCAAGGAGCAATCACTATGAGGAGACAGGAGCAAGGGGCAATCACTATGAGGAGACAGGAGCAAGGAACAATCAATGTGGGGGAGACAGGAGCAAAAGTGCAATCACTGTGGTGAAGACACGAGCCATGAATAATCACTGATGGGAGGCAGGAACAAGGAGCAATCCCTGAGGGGAGACAGGAGCAAGGGGCAATCACTGTGGAGAAATAGGAGCAAGGAGCCATCATTGAGAGGGGACAGACGCAAGAGGCAATCACTGTGGGGAAGACAGGAGCAAGTGGCAATCATTCAGAGGACACAAGAGCAAGGGGCAATCACTTTGGGGGAGACAGGAGCAAGGGCTAATCGTTGAGGGGACACAAGAGCAAGGGGCAATCACTTTGGGGGAGACAGGAGCAAGGGGTAATAATTGAGGGGACAAAAGAGCAAGAGGCAATCATTATTTACATCAGTTCAACAGAGATCGTTATATGTAAAGCAGTGCACCGGTATTATTATATATAGAACTGTGATTGGTGCACTGGAGAGCACTGTATATAAACAGGGCTCAGGAGCGAGTACCTACAAATCTGCTCACCAGAGGACGTCATATGTAAAGCAGTGTAATGGGATGATTATATATAAAAGCATTGTAGGAGAGGTACTGTATGTAAAGTGGTGTGCTGCCTGATTATGTGTAAAACACTATTTTAGGGCCCGTCCTTCTGTTTATCTTTGCCGTTTTGCACTAGCATCGCACTGCCTTTTCTTGATCCAGATATATCTATTACTTATTTCGTGGTTCATTATATCGTAATATATACTGTATATATTTCTACTTGTCATGTAAAGCGCTCTGATACTCGCAAGAGTCTTGTTCGCGCTATATAAAACCTTCAAAATAAATAAATAAATAAATTATGGGGAGACATTAGCAAGCGGCAATCACTGTGGGGGAGATGGGTGCAAGGGGCAATCACTGTGGGGAGAAAGGAACAAGAGGCAAGCACTGTGGGGAGGCAGGAGCAAGGGACAATCACTGAGGTGGGACAGGAGCAATGGCAGTCACTGAGTGGGAGATTGGAGAAAGGGGCAATCGCAGTGGGGGAGACAGAAGCAAGTGACAATCACTGTGGAGAGATAGGAGCAACAGGCAATCATTGAGGGGAACAGGAGCAAGGGGCAATGACTGTGGGGGAGAGAGGAGCAAGTGGCAATAACTGTGGGGGAGACAGGAACATGGGGCAATCACTTTGGAGAGACAGGAGCATGGAGCGATCACTGTGAAAAAACAGGAGCAAGGGGGAATCAGTGAGGGGGAGACAGGAGCAAGGGGCAATCATTGTGGGGAGACAGATGTAAAGGGTAATCACTATGGGGAGAGAGGAGCAAGGGGCAACACTGTGGGGAGACAGGAGCTAGGGGCAATCACTGAGGGGGAGACAGGAGCTAGGGGCAATCACTGAGGGGGAGACAGGAGCTAGGGGCAATCACTGAGGGGGAGACAGGAGCAAGGGGCAATTACTGTGGGGAGACAGGAGCAAGGGGAAATCACTGTGAGGGAGACAGGAGCAAGGGGCAATCACTAAGGGGGAGACAGGAGCAAGGGGCAATCACTGCGGAAAGACAGGAGCAAGGGGAAATCACTGTGAGGGAGACAGGAGCAAGGGGCAATCACTAAGGGGGAGACAGGAGCAAGGGGCAATCACTAAGGGGGAGACAGGAGCAAGGGGCAATCACTGAGGGGGAGACAGGAGCAAGGGGCAATCACTAAGGGGGAGACAGGAGCAAGGGGCAATCACTAAGGGGGAGACAGGAGCAAGGGGCAATCACTGTGGGGGAGACAGGAGCAAGGGGCAATCACTAAGGGGGAGACAGGAGCAAGGGGCAATCACTGTGGGGGAGACAGGAGCAAAGGGCAATCACTGTGGGGGAGACAGGAGCAAGGGGCAATCACTGTGGGGGAGACAGGAGCAAAGGGCAATCACTGTGGGGAGACGGGTGTAAGGGGAAAACACTATGGGGAGACAGGAGCAATAATCACTAGGAATGTGACAAGACCAAATGGCAATCACTGAAGGGGATTCAGGATCAAGGAATAATCACTGAGGGGGAGACAGGAGCAAGAGGCAATCAGTGTGGAGAGATAGGAGCAAGGAGCAATCACTGAGGGGAGAAGGAACAAGGAGCAATCACTGTGGGAGACAGGAGCAAGGGGCAATCATTGAGGGGACACATGAGCAAGGTGCAATCCCTGTGAGGGAGACAAGAGCAAGGGACTATCACTGTGGGGGAGTTACTCAATTTGTCCCTCAGATGTAACGCTGTGCACAACATCTCCAGATACATGAGCTGCTTCTAGGCGTGTGTTGGACTTTTGTGAAAGTACATTAGACTTCCGAGAAGTGGTTCAAACCCTTATTCCCAAAGGACAGCCCTTGCACCAAGCAGGCAAGCTCACTACAGCCTTGTTGGGCCCCTCGGGGCCACAAGGCCCCCACCTTGATGCACCAAGCTGACAATATCTAGCTGAGAAGACCCCAGCTTTCATGAGAGGAGCTTGCCACTGACTGTGGCCAGGGACATTTTCATCTTCTCTGTAACCCTTGAGTGTGGGCTACAAGTGCAGCTCAAATGAGGCCCTGTTCCTTCTGCAGAGTCTATAAAAGTCACCCAAATTACAATTACAAATACAAACACAATATATTAACAATTTCAATATGTCCAATATGGATCCTACCCTTAACTCCATTCCTTCTCCTGACCCTCACCCCAACTGGACAGTAACTCTATCCCTGTCTCTAAACCCTTATTCTATTACTTACATTAGAAATCAGCCGACCCGAACCCCATCCCTCATTCTCACCCAAACCGTAATCCCACCCGTAATCCTAATGTTATGTAACTGTGAACCTCACCCTGTGATTTATCCTGATCTGAACTCTAGTCCTCAATCCTTACCCTAAACCTGGTCTTATCCCTAACCCTTCCCGCTAATTGTAACATTAACCACACACCGCCTGCAGACAGGTTGTGCACTCTAGAAATATTTTGGAAACATATCAGAGAGACAATAACGGTTTAAGATCTATAGTTAGACACTTGTTCAGTGATTTTAGTAGTTTATTTTGTCAGCTGAAGAGAGTTATAGTCATATTTCTGACTTTTTGTTTTGGGGCCACGGCTGACCCTTATGCTGGGACCAGTTATGGGTATGGCCCTATCCCATGTGCCTCCCGACAACAGACCAGCTGACGTGGGACTTTCTGGGGTCAATATGACGTGTTTTATCCAGTGACTCCCTTGTTTCGTCACTAGCGTTTTTGGTTTGATCTCCTGGTGCAGGACCATGATGGGTCCTAGGTGTGGTTGGGTGTCCTGTTAATTGGGAAGGTTTATGGAGCCTGCAGTTGGTGAGTTGTACAAGAATATGAACATCTTTGTTAGAAATGGAATCCCCCCATGGGTGAGGGTCGTACCCCAGTCCAGTAGGAACCCCACTTCCACATAAAGGAAGGGAGGTGCCCTTCCCAAAATGACGCCTGCTCCTCTTGGTAGGATGGTAGCTAGGGCAAGCAGGCTTATTCTCTAGTAGGCGTGCCAAGCATTTCGGACTGCACGTGGTAGTAGAAAAGACCCACTACAAAATAGACAGGACACAGAGTTCTAGTAAAAATATTGGCTTCTTTATATAACTTTCTCACAATCCGCACGGTACCTCAAGACGAGGCCGCGGTTCGATTATCAAGGTTCGTGGCGCACCAGCAGTGCGGGCCGGAGTATGCTTCGTACTCGCGGTTCTATCCTCAAAGTTCATGGCGCACCATCAGTGCGGGCAGGAGTACGCTTGGTACTCGGGGTTTGGTTCGTTGCTACTGGTTAGTAAGTGCGGACGAACAGCATCAGCAGGCCTCAGGTGATGGTGAAAGCTTGGAGCCGCGACAGCGTCAGCAGGGCTCAGGTGATGGTGGAAGCTTGGAGCCGTGCAGCAGGGCTCAGGGGGTGGTGGAAGCTTGGAGCCGCGACAGCGTCAGCAGGGCTCAGGTGATGATGGAAGCTTGGAGCCGTGACAGCGTCAGCAGGGCTCAGATGATGGCGAATTCTTGGAGCCGCGACAACGTCAGCTGGGCTCAGGTGATGGCGAAGACTTGGAGCCATGACAGCATCAGCAGGGCTCGTGGTGATGGCGAAGACTTGGAGCCGCAACAGCGTCAGCAGGGCTCGTGGTGATGGAGAAGACTTGAAGCCGCAACAGCGTCAGGAGGGCTCAGGTGATGGCAAAGACTTGGAGCCGCAACAGCGTCAGCAGGGCTCAGTTGATGGTGAAGACTTGGAGCCGCGACAGCGTCAGCAGGGCTCAAATGATGGTAAAATATTTGGAGCCGCAACAGCGTCAGCAGGGCTCAGGTCTTTTTAGAGGCACACTCGCAGTGCCTTAGGAGGGCTCCCGGGTTGCACCTTCAGAGGTTCCCCCAACAGATCTGATTCTCTAGTCCCAGCGTCCTTGTTTTATCCCAGACAATGTCTTTGATCTCCTTTTGTAGGCCGGGAGTTTCCCTCCCCTGGGCCCGGTTGGGGGTGGTTCCCGTCATGGGCCACCTCATCCTTTGAAGCAGGAAGGCAGGGTCGTCAGCCGCCCAGCAGGAAGTGGCGTCGGTATTGTGGAGGACAGGACGCAGCCCCGAAACTACTCCTCCTCTCTAATCTAAAGGGCAGACAGCTGACACCAGATGGCAGGGTTTCCCCAGGCCCTGTCACTATCCCTAGACGGGGAATACACATTCTGGCAGTATTGTCCAGCAAGATTGCATGGAGAACAGTCCCGGCCAAGAAGTCCTATTTCTAGACCTAGGAGGTGGAGAGCACTCTTCCTAAAGAGTGTATTAAGTAATTCTGATTTTAGGGATGTTAGTCTCGTATTTTTCCCATGTTCACTGGGTCAGATAAATAATAAGGGGTATGAATCAAAAAGCTACTAAAACGAAGATGGCTGCAAAATATTACGAGGTCATGCGACCCGCACTTGGGCAGGACCTACCTTCTACTAACAATGCGCCCTGCCCAAGGGTCGACCATAGGGGTGCTGGGTAGGTCGAAAAGGGAACACAAATAGGCTTGAGAAAAGGGTAAAGGTGTCGTAAAGTTCAGGGGTTAGCTTTGGAAGAAGGGCCAGGTCCAACAATCTTGGTGTATTTTCTGAAATAAAAGACCAAGAAGGGTTCTAGAGATGGGTAAGGGTCTTTCTAGAGCACGGGGGCACAGATGGAGAAGGCTGCTTGTTTGAGGTCTTTCCTAAGTCACCCTCTTGATCCCCAGCAGTGCAGTGACGAGTTGTGCGCATTTACCCTTAGGCGAGATTCTTTTTAGAGCACTGGAACACAAATGGAGAATGTTTCTTTTGGGGTATTTCCTGGATCACACTCTTGATCCCTAGCCAGGCAGTGAACGCTGTGCGCATTGCTCCTTAGATGAGGGTCTTTCTAGAGCACAGAGCACAGATGGAAAATGCTTCTTGTTGGGGTTTTTCATCGATCACCCTCTTGACCCTCAGCAGGGCATTGATAGGTTGAGCATAATGACCCATAGACGAGGTTCTTTATAGAGCATGGGGCCACAGATGGCGAATGCTTCTTGTTGGGGTCTTTCCTTGGTCATCCTCTTGTTCTCCAGCCGGGCAGTGACAGACCGTGCGCATTGACCCATAGACAACGGTCTTTCTAGAGTACAGTGGCAGAGTGAAGAACCGGGTTATTTAAGACCCAGCGGCGCTAGGGGAAACGCACTAGTCTCCGGGTCCACCTGTCTTAGAGTACAGAGACACGGGGTAGTTCTTGGTGACGTCAAAGATCAATTTTATTAGCTGCAGCCAGTAACAGAGATCGTAGAAGTACAACACGGTGTATGTTCTCAGGAGACTGCTCAACTTTACAAAGCCAGTCATCCCTTTTTATACCAAATATTATGCTTCAGGCAAACATTCCTTATTTACAGTTGACCACTCACATATTTTCACGACAAAGAAACAGTAGGAGCATGATGACAAGCCCAATTTTCAGTTTGTCCAGCCCATAATCAATTATTGGTCAAACCCAACATTCTTCATCAGACAGGTAGATCGAACCCATAATAAAAACGGGCACCTCCTCATCGTAAATAGGTCATAAAGAAAGGAGCAGAGACAGGTGTGAGCAAGATAAGACATAGTTGTGTGCAATGAAAAGGTTTATGGTGCCCTGTGCCTTTGCTTCGTAATCTTGATCAGCTACTGGGAAAGGAACTGGCCTAACAAGTTTGGCTTCAGGCAAGAGGGTCGCTTGCTCAGGTCATTCAGAAGTCAGCTAACGTGTACGTGTGCTTGAAAACTCGTTCTGCCACTGTCATCGGCCTATGTGAGGGCAACCACAAAATGGCTGCCGTGCACAAAATGGAACCCGAGGGTTCAGAACGAAATTCCATATGTCATCGTGAATCCATCATACGAGCATGACGAAAACACTCGTACATAATATACTCGCTATTTTCGGTCTGTTGACACCAAAATCGTCATGATACGATGACTTTTATGAGACGGGTTCAGAATCTCAGTACCTCAGACCCTCCTTTTGCCCTTACATAGACAATAACCTAAACCCATGTCAGTCTGAGTCCAGGTCTATACTCATCAGATCATCAAGATGTTGCTGTAGCATCATCCTATTACTTAGCACGTCTCTTGATACAGGTTTCCATACACACGATGTAGCACAGAGGCCACATATAGCAGGAGCACACTGTACACAAAGACAGAACAGGAAAAGGATGGCTAAGATCATCCCAATGACCATCAGAATCTTCCATCCCCATGTAGATAACAGTTCCCAAAACCATCCCACCAGCGACCAATCTCCTTCGTCCACATGTATAGACTCGGAGATCTTGTGGAGCTTGGAAATGGCCTGGTACACTGTCGGAGCATTGTGTTGAATGAAAACACAGCAACTTGATTGGATCACTTTACATACCCCACCTTGATCTGCAAGTATGACATCTAACGCAGCTCTGTTCTGGAGAGTCATAAGACGATCCGACTGGAGCTCAGCAGTCAAGTTACTTAGGGCACCGGCAGTTTCAACTACGGTGGACTCAACCACTCTTGTCAATTGCCGTATGTTCCTGCTGTTGACCATAGGTCCCCAAAATGGCAGAAAACCCTTCAAGAAAACTCCTAATTCTTGACCTGCAGTATCTTCCTTACTGAAGACACCTCTAACAATTCTTGTTTTGTGGTAATCTGCTGCAGCTGTGTAGGTGGGAGGTAACAGGAACGAGACAAAAACATGTGCCCGAGAAATCAGGGGGCAACCATGTGTATGCTCTATCATTACAGATGAAATAGGTACCCTTAGCTGCCAGGAACGATGGGGAAGCCTGGGACGCAAAAACATACGTCTCAGTGCAGATACTCTTCCCTAACTAAGCTCTCAGATTCTTGCCATTCCCTTGCAGACAAAGATGACCCTGATGGGGTACAAAGAAATGACCTAAGTAGGTCACTTCTTGTCGACAATACTGTAATTTCGAAAGAGACACTTTATGATGCAAATAAGACAAATGACGCAACAACGACAAAGTGGCTTCTTTACAAATCTCCTCAGTATCTGCAGCTACTAACAAATCATCGACGTACTGAATAAGAGCAGCACCATCAGGTAAAACAATCGTATCAAGCTGTGTTTTCAAAGCCTGACTATATATTGATGGACTCTCACAATAGCCTTGAGGAGCGCGCTTGAACCGGAAGCTTCGACCTCCTAAAGAGAAGACGAAAATATCCCTACTCTCCTCAGCAATCGGGATGCTGAAGAAAGCATTCTTCAAATCAATCACCGAAAACCACGTGGCTGAAGCTGGAATCATGGTCAGTAAGGCAGTGATATCTGGAACGACTGGGAATTGCGGAACTACAATCTTATTCACCTCGCGAAGATCAATCACGAACCTATATACAGGTGGTTGTGAAGAATCAGTCCTTTTTAGAACAGGCAAAACCGGACTATTGCACACATTACCTCTCATTTCTTCAATTACATCTTTCTCAATTAGGTCATGAATGATCGCTAGCAACGCCCTTTCACCTTCACTAGAGATCTTGTATTGGGGAATACGTGGCATTTTAACATTCGTTTTCAATGTCACAACATATGGCGGTATTTCCAAAAGACCCACATCATTAGGACCAGTAGCCCAAAGAATATCAGGAAGAGACGACAATTCTGTCGGAAGTTTATCCTTTGACAAATACATCTGGGAGACCACTTTCTTACCCAATGTAAGTTGTACTCCCGAAGGAGAACAATACAATGTCGCGTACAATATTTTCAACAGATCCAATCCCAACAAGTTCTCACCACAACCTGTTGTCAGAATAAGGGGTGCTTCGAATTCACAAGGTCCAACAGACAGAGACATAGGACTGGAAACCTGGTTTCTAACTGGGGCGCCAGAAAAACCTACCGAAACGTTCGTTAAGCCGGACAAAGGTGCGCCAGGGAGTTTACAGTGCATAATAGAACTCTTCGCAGCACCAGTATCCAACAGAAAAGGCTCTGACACACCTGATGTAATCACTTCAACATAAGGTCCACTCTGGTCTACTGGAACTGAAACAACTCCCTCTCTTTGTCCATGGCTGTCCTAGCAATCATTACCATCCATATTCTCACCTTCAACATAGTAGTCATCAGCATAGTACTGAGTCGGCCTACCAGACACGTTATTCTGCTGATCAAAACTATTCATTGAATTTTGCGGAGGAAAGGAACGTGCGTTCTGGGGGAACCCTCCACGTCCTCTACCTCTAGAAGCTTGTGGAACACCCCGACCTCTTGCGCTAAAAACACCATTCATACGCTGTAACAAAACAGGTCAGCTACTCTTAAAATGACCCTCTTCTTTGCAATATGCACATTGATTAGGGCCTACAGGAAAACGTGGTTGAGAAGGCTCGAACCTTTGCGAGTTTCGCTGAAACTGCTGAGGCTGCTGATAATCACGCTGATTACTACGAGGCGGATACGCTTGCTGTAAAAGAACCTTCGTCTTTAACTCTTTAGTCTTCTTCTCTGCTCTATCCTTCTCATCATTATCCCTATTTTCGTAGTATTGCGCAGTAGCCAATATCTGTTCTGATGAGGAAGCGGCCCATGAACTCCCGGAATCCTTCAACTTGGTACATAACTCGGGAAGCAAATTATGCACAAACTTATCAACAAACAACCGTTGACCACCTTCAGTACTCATGTCTTGACCACTGTGGTCAATAAATGTTTCTTCAAACCTACTGAAGAAATCGGACACAGTTTCATCTTTCTTCTGCTTACACGCAGACAATTTGTCCCAGTTTACTCGCATAGCAGGCATTAAAGTCTTCATGTAAGTAATGATCCTACCAGGAAGTTTTGCAACTTCAGGCTCAGGTTTAGCACCACCAACTTGTCGGCCATCTGCAGCAGCAATATTAACCCAGGTATCACCTAACTCCTGCGCATGATCCGTGTGACGAATCAAACCCCATAAAGGTTGTGGAACCACATTTCCAAAAAACATATCTATATCAGCTAGATTCATAATACATGAGTCTGCAGTCTGTGACAATTCCTTATAGTACCCTGCGGGATTTTTACGGGGGTCAGGCAAAGTCTGCTTAAGAGCCAAGACTTCAGCACGTTTCCACGGAACATGTACCCAAACACGCTGAAAATGAGCCGGTAAGGCTACAATATTAAGACCAGCATCAGCCTGAACTGCTTCCTTCCATACAGGAGGAACTTCTCTAATGGGATATTGTCTCACTTTCCTCCTAACAGAGGGATCAGACTCAAACAACGACGAGAAAGAGACTCGCTCCTGAACGAAAGCAGTGTCGCTACCGCTGTTTCAACGTCGAGACCCACAATCGTGCCTTTCGCAAACTCAAACCGTACTCGGCACAACTCAGGCGGAGTTTGTCCTAGATCACCATCTTCCAATTCTTCGCAAAGAAAGTCACACATTTTGTCAAAAACATACCTCTGCTTCGAAGCTTCCCATTGGCGGAAGACATCCATAACAGATTCTAACTCATATCTTGTAGGATCAGTAACCCATTTGTGCGCCAAATGATCCAATACTCCCTTCTCTTTAGAATCAGGCAGCTGGCTACGCAACTGTTTACCCTCTGAAACTCGCTTGTTCTTCTTCTTTATCTTTATACTGCATAGCAGCTTGCTTTATCGAGATACCCTTTTCTCTTTTATTTCTCTTTGCTAATTTAATTTCTTTCTGTTTGGCTTCCTTTCGCCATAGGCGGAAAGAGTCAAACATCGCCGGCCGGGCTTTCTTCTTAAAAAGTCTAACCTCTAGATTATCTAAAATTTCCGTGTCAAAACTACCATATTGGGGCCATTGTAGGACACCGTCCTTTTTCGTGTATCGAATCCATACTTCATTATACGTGATGGGGCCCACGCCATGCTTCACATAGAGCTCATAGGTTGGAGTTCCAATCGGAGGAACCGGACACGAGTCCTCCAATCGGGAATCCCTATTTCGACCACAACAAAACAAATTTCCAAGTCTGCTAAGACCAGGCATCTTCGCTCACTAGTCTAGCTTCAAACTTCAAGGGAATATCGAATACGATAGTCTCGTGAATACACAAGTTATGTTATGTTATGTTATAGGGGTCTCTTTTATAGCGCACGGCTACTCCAGGGAGTGTCCTGGCGCTTTGGCAAAGAGAACTGGAAAACAGTACACAACACAGCAACTCACCGAGGGTCAACAGAATATTATTGGGAGAAGAGCCAAGTCTTCAATTCCTTTCTGAAGGAGAACAAACTGTTGGCTTTTCTTAGGGAAATGGGAAGCTCATTCCAGCAGCGAGGTGCCAAGTAACGAAAGGAGCGACCTCCAATACGAGCCCGTCTGATGGAGGGAACCACGGCTTTGGCCAACAAGGCCGACCACAGAGTCCTCCTAGGAGCGTAAGAAGCCATACGCTTCCCAATATATTTTGGGCCAATCGAATGAAGGGCCTTAAAAGCAATAGTCATAACCTTGAAAGTTATTCTCTTGGAGACAGGAAGCCAATGCAGTCTCTCGAGCAACTCCGAGGCTTTTGCCCGACGCTGAAGGCCAAAAATGGCTCTGGCCGCAGAATTCTGCACGATCTGCAGACGAGTCAAAAGATATTTGAGGAGGCCAAGATAAAGGGCGTTCGCGTAGTCCAGACGCGAGCCTATCAAAGCCTGAACAATGATTTTTTTATTTTGCAGAGACAGCAATGGAAGAAACTTCAGCAATATTTTCAGGATGCCGAAGCATTTCCCTGTCAACCCAATGATCTGGGGTCTGAAAGAAAGATCGTCATCGCACAGAACACCAAGATTTTTGGCTTTTGAAGAGGCAGCGTCAGGCGGAAACATATCCTGAGGCCACCATGTCTTCCAACTGGGATCAGGCGGACATCCAAAAAAAAGCAACTCCGACTTATCGGAGTTGCACTTTAGGCTGTGCCGCCGGAACGAGTCAAAGACCGCACCCAGGCATTTTTTGATCCGACTATCGTCGAAAGCCTCACCCTTATTACACGTAAAAAGGAGCTGGGTGTCATCAGCATAGGATATGATCCGGGCACCAAAAGATTCCGCCACCGCCGCCAGAGGGGCCATATAGATATTAAAGAGGGTGGGGCTCAGGATAGATCCCTGAGGAACCCCCACCTCCGGCGGCGGCATTTCGGCGGAAAACAGAGGTGCCCAGACCACTTGTCGACGGCCGGTCAGAAATGACTTAAACCAATTCCACTCCGTACCACGAAAGCCGATCTCCCAGAGTCTTAAAAAGAGACTGTCGTGGGGAACGGTGTTGAAAGCCGCCGACAAATCCAACATAACCAAGATGGCCTTACCCCCAGAATCAAGAGTCTCTCTTATGGCGTCAGTGATCTCGAGAAGGGCTGTCTCCGTGCTAAAATTAGCACGGAAGCCAGATTGAGAGTCGTGCAAGATGTTATTGCTCTCGATAAAGCTGGAAATGGAGAGATGCACATGCTTCTCAATCACCTTAGCCAAAGAAGGGAGGAGGGAAATAGGTCTATAATTCGCGTGAATAAGGGGATCTAAATTGGGCTTCTTAATCAACGGCAGAATCAAGGCATGTTTCCAAGCCAGGGGTACCTCTCCCGTGATCAGGGAGGAATTGAGCAGTGGATTAAGCAAGGTGTTAACTGCAGACGCCACTTTCCCCAGGCATTTCGCTGGACAAGGGTCGAGTGGCGAGCCGGATTAAAGCCGAGACAGGAGATCAAGAGAGGAAACAGAAGACATAGGAGGAAAAGCAGAAAAAAGGACCTTTCCCTTCTAATGGTAAGGGTAAAGTGCTCAGGTGGCTCGCAGCTGAAATAGGGCCAGCATCAGGAGAGGAGTCCAGAATGGATTTAATTTTATTTATAAAGAAGTCACCCAGCTGGCTAATCCAAGCTTCAGTATGAGAGTGGGTGGGCGTGCTCAGGGAAGGGGAGGTAAACTCTTTTACTATCCTAAAGATTTCTTTACTCGAGTTTTCAGCTTCCTCGATTCTACGCTCCAAATATACTTTTTTCCCATCCAAAATATATTTGTGATAGAGTCTAATAGCATCCCTGTATTTGACTTTATCGTCAGGGTCATACGAGCGCCGCCAAGCTCTTTCAGCCTTCTTACAATCTTGGCGCATCTTACCAAGAAAGGGAGTGAACCAAGGGGCCGAGGCGTGCCTACCCGCAGACTTAGCTGGCTTACCAGGGGCTAACTCCTCAAATCTAGCTGTAAGCCACTTCTGGACCAGGTCAAGATTTTCCTCCAGGTTACCAGATGTCTGACAGGGATGTCGGCGAAGAGCATCAGACAGCATTTCCGCCGTGACCTGATGAAAAGGCCGGGCCACCCCTCTAACATATTTTGGCAATCTTGTACCAATCTTGACAGAGGAAGAAATACAAAAATTAATTAAAAAATGGTCTGACCATAAAACTGGAAGCGGCGGAGACACAACAATCGGACTAGTCGAAAAAATCTGATCAATAGTATGGCCTTTGTTATGGGTGGGACTAAAAATGTAAGGAACCAGCCCTAAAGAGGAGGCAATGTCCTGCAGCTTGATGGTATCAGAGTCCGCTGTAACATCCATATGAAGATTCAAGTCTCCCAGTAGAATACAGTGCTCAGATCTAAGGCAGGGCACGGAGAGCGCTGCATGCAGTTCATCAAAAAAGGAGCCAAGGGGCCCCGGTACTCTATAGATGAGGATCCCAGCGCATGTTTGATGGGGAGATAACCTGAGGGTGAAACCTAAGGCTTCACAACCCGTAATATTATCAACGGGAAAGGTAGTACAAGGGAAGCGCTTGTCCACGATTAGTGCCACACCCCCGCCCCTGCCATCCACTCTATCCCTTCTAAAGATAGTATAGTCCAGGGGAATGGCAGTCACCGATCAGGACCAGAATACTCTCCCAGCCAGGTCTCAGTTAGAAACAGACAGGATGGTTTAGAGTCCGACAACAAATTCCAGATGTCAGTGGAGAGTCTACTGAGAGATCTGGTATTGAGGAGAGAGCATTTTTTATATATAAGAGGGGAAATGGACAGGATTCCCTCCTGACCGGGAATGCGCCAGCCACAACCCGAGCAGCCCTTCCTAAGAGATCAACCACCAGGGAAGACATGGTGGCAAGTATTAGTATGTCTCCGCAGCGCACGAAGCTCCGCGGAAGAATAGGTGAGCATAAGGACAGAGTAGGCCCAAACGCGCCGAGGTAAAGAAAAATAATAAGAAGAAAAAGGGAAAAGAGAAGGCCAGTGGTCCTACCTCGTCCGCTGCCGAGACGCTGACGAGCGCAGACGGGCAGGACTCTGGCACGACTCAGGCACAGGGAGGGCTTCCAAGGAATTACGGTGCAGGTAAGGGGCAGAAGCAGGGTCACTAAAAGCAAGGGAGAATCACAAAATGAAATTACAATAAAATAGACAAAACGGATAGTTTAAAATAAGCAAATAGCGCTCTGAGCGCGCGTGACCAGTAGCGAGGTGCTGAAGCACACTCTGACCACAGGTCAACTTCACCAGGCTGACCCCTCAACTTCACCAGGCTGACCCCTTCCTGACCGCGCCTTAAGTAGCCTGCTCTCACAGTCCACAAGCGCAGGGACGCTCCAAGATGGCGGCCACAGTTAAGTTCCTGATCCAAGATGGTACTCCCCGCCCACAACCTCCCGGGAACCGGACCCGCAAAACAGCGGTAGGGCTTCCAAGGAATTACGGTGCAGGTAAGGGGCAGAAGCAGGGTCACTAAAAGCAAGGGAGAATCACAAAATGAAATTATACAAAAATAGACAAAACGGGTAGTTTAAAATAAGCAAATAGCGATCTGAGCGCGCGCGACCAGCAGCGAGGCGCTGAAGCACATTCTGACCACAGGTCAACTTCACCAGGCTGACCCCTCCCTGACCGCGCCTTAAGTAGCCTGCTCTCACAGTCCACGAGCGCAGGGACGCTCCAAGATGGCGGCCACAGTTCAGTTCCTGATCCAAGATGGTCCTCCCCGCCCACAACCTCCCGGGAACCGGACCCGCAAAACAGCGGTGGGGCTTCCAAGAAATTACGGTGCAGGTAAGGGGCAGAAGCAGGGTCACTAAAAGCAAGGGTGAATCACAAAATGAAATTACAAAAAAATAGACAAAACGGGTAGTTTAAAACAAGCAAATACTGAGCGCGCGCGACCAGCAGCAAGGCGCTGAAGCACACTCTGACCACAGGTCAACTTCACCAGTCCCTCGGCTTTGGTACTTGCAAGTTCCAAATCAAAGATCCCAAGGGGATACCCAAAAACTAAGGACTGGGAGACGCTCCACTCATACTTAACTGAGGTATCGATGTCGGCACCAGAAGACCCGTCTATCGTCTCGCTTTACAAATCATCAAAGGGTCCAAGACAGGGCGACAGTCAGGGCAGCAGTCCTTCGTAGCCGCCAGGAAAGCGGGAAGACTCGCAGAAAAGACCTTCAGTCCACATTTGACATGCCGGGGTCGATAAAGTGGTGGCCGTCCTCGAGAATTTCCTCACGAAGCTCCTCACGATCTTCAGACCTGGTACCGCTGAAGTCGCCCAACGTTGGGCGCCAAATGAAGAACCGGGTTATTTAAGACCCAGCGGCGCCAGGGGAAACGCCCTAGTCTCCGGGTCCACCTGTCTTAGAGTACAGAGACACGGGGTACTTCTTGGTGACGTTAAAGATCAATTTTATTAGCTGCAGCCAGTAACAGAGATCCTAGAAGTACAACACTGTGTATGTTCTCAGGAGACTGCTCAACTTTACAAAGCCAGTCATCCCTTTTTATACCAAATATTATGCTTCAGGCAAACATTCCTTATTTACAGTTGACCACTCACATATTTTCACGACAAAGAAACAGTAGGAGCATGATGACAAGCCCAATTTTCAGTTTGTCCAGCCCATAATCAATTATTGGTCAAAACCAACATTCTTCATCAGACAGGTAAATCGAACCAATAATAAAAACGGGCACCTCCTCATCGTAAATAGGTCATAAAGAAAGGAGCAGAGACAGGTGTGAGCAAGATAAGACATAGTTGTGTGCAATGAAAAGGTTTATGGTGTCCTGTGCCTTGCTTCGTAATCTTGATCAGCTACTGGGAAGGGAACTGGCCTAACAAGTTTGGCTTCAGGCAAGAGGGTCGCTTGCTCAGGTCATTCAGAAGTCAGCTAAAATGTACGTGTGCTTGAAAACTCGTTCTGCCACTGTCATCGGCCTATGTGAGGGCAACCACAAAATGGCTGCCGTGCACAAAATGGAACCCGAGGGTTCAGAACGAAATTCCATATGTCATCGTGAATCCATCATGCGAGCATGACGAAAACACTCGTACATAATATACCCGCTATTTTCGGTCTGCTGACACCAAAATCGTCATGATACGATGACTTTTATGAGACGGGTTCAGAATCTCAGTACCTTCAAGTTTGGTGTCTTTCCTTGGTCTCCCTCTTGATCCCCAGCCGAGCATTGAAAGCCGTGTGCATTGACCCTCAGATGAGGGTCTTTCTAGAGCATGAATCATAGATGGTGAATGTTTTTTGATGGGGTATTTCCGTGGTCACCCTTTTGATCCTGGTCGGCAAGGATGTGTCATATGTATTGACCCATAGATGAGGGTCCTTCTAGAGCACAGGGCACAGATGGAGAATGCTTCTTGTTGGGGTCTTTCCATGGTCACCCTCTTGATCCCTAGCTCAGCAGGGATGAGTCATATGTGTTGACACATACACAAGGGTCTTTCTAGAGCACAGGGGCACAGATGGAGAATGCTTCTTGTTGGGGGTCTTTCCTTGGTCACCCTCTTGATCCTAAGCTTGGCATTGATGAGTTGTGTGCGTTAACCCTTAGGCAAGGTTCTTTCCTGAGCGCGGGAACACAGATGTAGAATGCCTCATGTTGGGGCCTTTCCTTTGTCACCCTCTTGATACCTAGTATGGCAGTGACCAGTTGTGTGCTATGACCCATAGACGAGGGTCTTTATAGAGCATGGGGGCACAGATGTAGAATGCTTCTTGTTGGGGTCTTTCCTTGGTCACCCTCTTGGTTCCCAGCCAGGCAGTGACAGGTTGTGCACATTGACACTTAGACAGGGGTCTTTCTAGAGCATTAGGCACAGATGGCGAATGCTTCTTGTTGGGGTCTTTCCATGGTCACAATCTTGATCCCTAGCTCAGCAGTGATGAGTCACATGTGTTGACACATACACGAGGGTCTTTCTAGAGCACGGGGGCACAGATGGAGAATGCTTCTTGTTGGGGTCTTTCCGTGCACCTGTTCTTGCTCTCCAGCTGGACAGAGACATGTTGTGCACATTGAAACATATACGAGGGTCTTTCTAGAGCACGGGCCCAAATGGAGCATGCTTCTTGTTGGGGGTCTTCCCTTGCTCACCCTCTTGATCTCCAGCCAGGAAGTGACAGACCGTATGCATTGACCCATAGATCAGGGTCTTCTATAGTATGGGGCGCAGATGGAGAATGCTTCTTGTGGGGGTCTTTCCTTGCACCCGTTCTTGATCCCCAGCTGGGCAGTGAAAGTTTGTGCACTTTGGCCATTAAAGAAGGATTTTTCTAGAGTACTGGGCCACAGATGAAGAATTCTTCTTGGGTCTTTCCTTGGTCACCCTCTTGATCCTCATCCAGGCAGGGAAGGGTTGAGTGTGTTAACTCTTAACAACCAAATACTGGCCACAAGATAGCCTGATGCAGTGGGTCTTTCTATGCAGTCTGGAAGGGAGTGCCACTTAATAGCAAGGGGGGGGGGGATTGTGGTTAGGTGCCTCGTGATAACTCAGGTGGCTTCATGGAAGACAGCCTTCAGTAGAGCGAGGCTTGAGCCTTGTAGGGTGGTGGGTACTAGTGCACAGCTCTATGGCAGGCGTTATGTCTGTTATCGCTTGATGGTCACTTTGACCTCTGTCAGTAAGTATAACTCAATAGAGCTGTCCACTGCACTGCCTTTGGTGGGTCACATATTTCTCAGGGTGGTGTCTCCACTCGGCTAGTATCAGCGCGTGCCATTCGTCCACCGTGTGCATTGCTTGAACCTTTTTGACCTCATGTACGTTTTTTCTCACCATATTGTCTTACAATGGGTAACTCTTTTGATAGTATTAAAATGTATATTCTTTGAACTCTTCTCTAGGAAGCAGGAAGGAACGGGATTGCAAAGCAGCAGCTGCTAACCTCAGTGTGATGGTCAAAGGCGTCCGCACAGCCAAGGATGTGATGGGGGATGCCGCGGTGATGATGACACCTATCGCCAAATTAGAGGAGTTCCTAGTGGCCGCCCCGCGCTCCATCGCCATCATAGCAGAACTGGCCAAGCTCTCATCAACCCAAGAAGACTTTGCAATCAACCTGCAGCCGCCCACTGGTGGCTTCAAATACATGAAATACCCACAGTCCTTCGCTGCTTCCTTAATGCAGGTCAGCAACGCTGCCTGGTCTGCGTTCAACACAGCAAACAAAAACATGGACCAGATAAGGCTTCTTTCGGCCTCCATACCAAAATCTAGTGTAAACATAATGTGGGTTTTGTTCCAGAGACCTTCGATAGCTAACACCCTGCTCCCAAGTCAACTAGAAAGACTGCTCGGTGTATCCAGAGAATGCACATCATTGGCTCATTCCGCTGGAGCAGGATTTAGATCAGCCAATCGTCTTATGCAGGAAGTGATGGAAGCTTACAGGAACTCAAGGAAGGCCAGCAAGATGATGAGAAGCGACCTGAACCATACCTCGGTGAATGTAACTGTGAGAGCAGAGTCTTCAAACAAGTCTTCAGCGTACGGAAGGCACTCCATAAAAAACCTGACCACTGTCTACATGCAGTCAATGGGTCACGTGCCTTCAATGAGGAACTCCACGGCTGTCCATCTTCTCAACCAGTCCATCAGCAACTTGGTGGAGACGGTTAGATCCGTGCAGGGCATTCCCAGCTACCCCTCTGATGCCTCTGTGAAGGACTTGTTGTACCGCCAAGCAGCCAGAGTCAGTGACATTGCCCACCTGGTCAACATGATCTCGGCTACCTACGGCGAGGTGTCCCAGCGCTTCCTGATGGACCGTGTGAGCGCCTTGGGGAGGCTCATCAGCATGGACCACTCAAATCCAACCTTCCAGGTGGAGCACCAGAAGCTACAAACAGGGCTCTCCCAGGATCAAGACGCGATCAAAGAGACAGTAACTGTTCAAAAGCAAAAGTTTGACTCGACCGTACAGACAAGAGTTGATTGGATAAATTGCCAAATAGGTGCAGCCTTCTCACGCACGCCCACAGGTGTGGCCCCGCTCGCTCCAGCCACTGCAGCGCCAGGTAAACCTGCAGCTTCATAGGAATCAAGGCCAGGTAGAACCACCCACCAGTGTCACCATGACCCGGTCTTACTGTATGGGGGGTATTTCAGTCTTGTCTACTGCTTTTCTTTCTTGAGTTACTTTTATTCCATATGGTTTTGTCTGGGTGACGGTTCTTCTGTTGGAGCAGAGCACAGTTAAAACAAGATATTGCTAAGAACTTAATCTTGGTTTATTCGAGAAATCTGTGTTCCAATCCCCACTAATGCAAACTGTGATTAGTTCTGCGAGTGGAATATCACCTGAAATGAAATGAAATTAAAGGAATCTTATAATGCGCAACTAAGCCCGAGGGCATCAAGGCGCCTGGTTGCCAGTCATTCCATTGAATGGTTTAATGAAGAGGCCTTGACCCATGTCTGCGAAATGTAGACGAGTGTTCGCAGTTTATGTATCGAAGACAGGAGCCATGCATTATGGGGTCCTTCACACCAAGAGTAGACTTTTTATTTTTTAGTGCAACACTGTGCAGTAGCCAAAGTTGTTGTGCTGTGCAAAGGGGAGAAGGCAGCGCAGAACAACATTTATTAACAAGCACTGGCAAAGCCAATAGGTCTGGCTCTGGCAGCCAGCCTTTTGGCTTTGCCAAGGCTTGTTTTGATTTTTCACGGGTAATTGCAAAATGGTATTCTTGGACAAGCTGCTGGGCCCTCATCAACCTAGAATAAATGGCAAGAACATAAACAGTTTTTGGTCTCAAAAAGCACACATTGCCATAGAAGTCCCTGGCACTTAAGGGAAGTGATTTGCGTGTGGATGTGGTTCTGTGAATGGGCACCATGCTGTCACTCACAGTGAAGCCAGCCAATGGCTTAGGGGGGCTGACGCGTTGCCAAATGCTGTAGGTTATAGTGGGAAGAAGAGAAATGTGCATGACTCAATAATGGACTGATGGATGAACATGGTTCACTAAAAGCCCAGATCATTAAATACATTATGTGAATAGTTTTAGTAAAATCAAAACATCATGGTGGTGCAAAGCTGCAGAAGCCGCAATTTTCACCAGGAAAAGGGCAGCTTTCTGGAGCAAAATACCTTTGTGCTTCAACGTTAATACCTTTCCAAGACTTTGTGCCGCTTTTCATGACTTTTCACCAGTGGAAAGCCTTGGAGAATCTGCCCCCAAGGCTGCCCCTGACAAAAACCACAGCACACTGCACACACCACAGGACCATGCACAATATTGCACCGCTGCCCCCAGGAAGGACCTGGGCTTTCCATAGACCAAGCACAACTGTGAAATATTGAACTGCATTGACACGGCCTGATCTGTGCAGGATGGCGCTTGTTTTCGACCGACTGCTGTGAAACGTGCTGGTAGCACCCGCTCGTCGACGCAGATATGTTTCAAGGGCCCTCATGGATTCCACCTCTAATCAAAAATAATCAAGCATTGACATAGCCAATAGGTATCGCTTTTGGGATCTTATAAGTGTTTAGCCATTTAACACTGGATGTTGTTTAATGACGGATATTGTGCTGGATAACTAAACACTTACAATGTCACAAAGGCGAGACCTATTGGCTATGCATTGGGGGGCCTTTTAAATGCTTAGGTAGAGCTATTGACTTTGCCAATGTTTCTAAGCTGTGCTGTAGAAAAGTATGGCTGCTGTGAAGCATGTTGAGAAGTTGTAATTAAAAAGTGTAAGAAGCACTGAGTGATGCTGTAGTGTCGTTGAGTGATGCTGTGATGTCGTTGAGTGATGCTGTGTGTGCCCTGAGTTATGCAGCAGTGGCGCTGAGTGATGCTGTGCTGGCCCTGAGTTATGCTGTGGTGGCCCAGGGTGATGCTGTGGTGGCCCTGAGTGATGCTGTGGTTCTAACTGATGCTGTGGCGATGCTGATTGATGCTGTGGTGCTGCAGAGTGATGCTGTGGTAGCGCATAGTGATGCTGTGGTGGTACTGAGTGATGCTGTGGTGTTCCTGAGTGATGCTGTGGTGGTGCTAAGTGATGCTGTAGTGATGGTGAAGGTGAAGGTGAGTGATGCAGTGATGGCCCTAAGCGATGCTGTGGTGAAGGTGAGTGATGTTGTGATGGCCCTAAGTGATGCTGAGTGATAATGTGGTGCTGCTGACTGATGCTGTGGTGGTGCTGACTGATGCTGTTGTGGCCCTGAGTGATGCTGTGGTGGTGCTGATTGATGCTGTGGTGGTGCTGAGTGACGCTGTGGTGGTGCTGACTGATGCTGTGGTGACGTTGATTAATTTTGTGCTGGCCCTGAGTAATGCTGTTGTGACCCTGAGTGATGCTGTGGTTGTGCTGACTTGCTGTGGTGATGCTGATTGACGCTGTGGTGGTGCTGACTGATGCTGTGGTGGTGTTGAGTGATTTTGTGCTGGCCCTGAGTGATGCTGTGGTGGCCCTGAGTGATGCTGTGGTGGTGCCGACTTGCTGTGGTGATGCTGATTGATGCTGTGGCGCTGCAGAGTGATGCTGTGTTGGTACTGAGTGATGCTGGTACTTGGGATAGCATCAGTTAAAGTTACAGACCCTATGTTACTGTAACGTCTGGCTGCCTAAATATAAATAAATGTGAATGTAAATGTGTTGTATTTGTAAAGCGCACGGCTGCCCACGTGAAAGGGCATCCCGGCACTGCACTCATACCGCTGTGGAACCCTTCCTGGCTTTTCCATGTGAAATGTCCACTCCTGGGCACCCCCATGGTGAAGCCAGGCATCCAAGCGCTGCTGGGGCCATTGTGGAGATTAAGCAAGCTATTGCCCAGAGTCACAGAGTGGGACCCATGATTAGACTAGGCACCGAGGCGAGAATTATCAGGTCCGGGGAGATTGAGTCGAAGAGCCGCGGGAATTGAACCCTGGTCCCGGGCCAGACCTCTGCATCAGGGTCTGCCGCTCTAACCATTGAGCCACACTTCTCCACTCCATCTCAATAATAACTCCAAAACAGCTCAACAGCTCATCTTAAACATGGGCCTCAGGTGCTGTACTTGACGCGATGTCTGCTACCAGAAGGCATAAGTGTTTAAGAAATTAATCCCGCTGACCAATGTGGTCTTAAGTAAATAACATTACGCTTTTGGAGACTGTCTATAAAAACACGGTCCTTTGGGTGTCCAAAGCTCCCAACTGTGACCATCATGAAGAAGTATAAACCTCCTAAGGGGTTCACAGATACACCTGGTTCCTTTAAACCAACAAAGAAGAGATTGGCACAGAAGCTGTAATATAAAGAAAACATATTTATTGACCTCAAATGAGGGAGACTACGTCACACAGTACCCTCAGGCAACTGTAGGAGGCATTCTAAGGAGTACAGAAAACAGGGTCCTTATATATGCTTAGGTTACATTAGTCAGCATAAAACCAAGGGGATGACTCATATGGGTATGCAAGATTTGCTTGCTCAACAAAGTGGGAGGAGAGATATTTCTCCTTACATCAGCAAGAATAGCCTGACAGTTATAACATAAGAGCAGTTGCATTCTACCAGCTAGGCCCCTCTGAGCATGTGCAAGGCTCTGGAAGAGGGAGACAGCACATGGCAAGCACATGGCCAACTAAGATGTCTGCCAAGTAAAATCTTGAACAGATAGTCCTTTTATCATGAGCTAAAGACATTCCTATGATCCAGTAGGAACATAGAAAATATTTGCACATATATTTTCATAAATGTATCAGTATCCAAATTCATTGCTAGTTGGGCATTTTTCAATATAAACATTTCATTAAGCGGGTATATATAAGGTATAAGCAGGAGTACAAAGGAAACAGAGCATTGGATCATAATTAACATACAGATAGCAGGAGAGAGTAAGGACTATTACCACGAACAGAATTATCATTTTTTTTCAGTCCTAAGCAAAAAGCAATTCCTAGAACCATCTAGTAAAAACATGTTCAGGGCTCCTATGCATTTGATTGACCATCCATTTCAATTTCAGAATAGCCAATAGCACATTTCTAATAAAAACATTTTCAATAGATTTTCCAGTGTTTCCTTTATGAGGGCTAGAACATCAATCATATTTTTAGGAGGACGGCAAAGCAACATTTTTCAATTGCTCAGAAAAACGTTTTTCGTGTAGAATATAGATTACAAGTAATGCAAATATTAAGGAAATCAGACAGATTATTACAAAAACAATTCTGGCTCCAAAGGACGAAGAGGAGCACACAGGGTCATAGGCATTAGAACGAGAAGCCGCAAAGGACTGCTCCTCCTCAAAAATGGGACGACCAAAAGGATACATTATTAACAACAAAAGAAAAAGAAAAAGTCTTTGGGAAATGGAAGTCGCTGTACAACCAGCCAGAGGGTAGTCTTCTCCCTGTGTCCTTTTGAGCCTCACCGGCAGGCTCTTGTTGTTTCCACGGTGGAGCTGCACAACTCGCAACTCAAGAATCACAGCCCAGTTTCAAGGAAAAAGTTTCTTCTTTCAGGATAGGGCAACCACCCCCCAGGGCAAATGCCCTCAGCGATCCTGTCCGGTGTCTCAGGCAGTGCACCAGTTTTCTTCACTTCAATCTAACAGGCACCAGAGACACAGCACCTGTACCCTAAACTCAAGTCCTTCCCTAACTCCTGTATTGCTCTGCTGGCACAGTGCTCTTTCGTTGGGGCCAAACATTGCATCCAGTGCGCTCAGGTATCTCTTGAACAACAAAGGTGTAAACTTGCATTCACTTTGGGACCAGGATTCAGAGTCCTGATGCTAGGATCTCTGAAGCAACCCTTGTTTCAAAAGGGGTCACCTCAAGCAAAGCCTCCTCGCCGTTCTGGTCGGTCTGTGACTCTCTCAGCTGGGCATCAAAAACTTGATCTACAATTTCTCCTTTCTGATTTGTGACCCCGTCTTTCGTCTAAGACGGTGGCATGGGGTACACAATTCACATCCCAGGGCTTCCGCCTTTACTGAGGTCCTAGTTAGCAGCAACACCTGTGCTGGTTACTTTCACTTTGGCTTCAGGCTGGACTGGTGCTGACTCCCCAAGCTGGATTTGATCTCCGGGTACCTCTGGCAATGGTTGTAGGGCAGCAAATATCTATTGGTGAACAGATCAAAACGTCTTTAGACAAGGCACAGAAATAATCTATCAACAGAGAGGATAGTCTCAAAAAATGATTCATTTTGAACGCAGAGAACAGCTAGGAGACCACAGATTTCAGAGCGCTGGTAAAAACTAAATGCTCACGTTTTAAACTTGTGTCAAAAATAATGTTATTTTAAATATTGAAAGCACTCACTTTTGTTGTTGTACAGCGCTCGTGTCCCCGGTCCACCGGCAAAAGTTTGGTTTGCGTGGAGGGACGGCGAACAGCCCACCAGTGAGGAAGTGACTACAACTTCCTGATCCCCCACCAATCAGCGATTAGCAGCTGACTCCCCACAGGCTTATATGCCGCTCCCACAATCGCTCTGTTGATTCATTTTGAACGCAGAGAACAGCTAGGAGACCACAGATTTCAGAGCGCTGGTAAAAACGAAATGCTCACGTTTTAAACTCGTGTCAAAAATCATGTTATTTTAAATATTGAAAGCACTCACTTTTGTTGTTGTACAGCGCTCGTGTCCCCGGTCCACCGCCAAAAGTTTGGTTTGCGTGGATGGACGGCGAACAGCCCACCAGTGAGGAAGTGACTACAACTTCCTGATCCCCCACCAATCAGCGATTAGCAGCTGACTCCCCACAGGCTTATATGCCGCTCCCACAATCGCTCTGTTGATTCATTTTGAACGCAGAGAACAGCTAGGAGACCACAGATTTCAGAGCGCTGGTAAAAACGAAATGCTCACGTTTTAAACTCGTGTCAAAAATCATGTTATTTTAAATATTGAAAGCACTCACTTTTGTTGTTGTACAGCGCTCGTGTCCCCGGTCCACTGCCAAAAGTTTGGTTTGCGTGGAGGGACGGCGAACAGCCCACCAGTGAGGAAGTGACTACAACTTCCTGATCCCCCACCAATCAGCGATTAGCAGCTGACTCCACCCCTATCCATATACTCCCATGTGTCCTCGGCCGCGCAGCGGGCACGCGCAGCGGGCACGCCGATGTCGCGCCGAAGTCAAGCCAAAGTCCTGCCCGTCTGCGCCCGTAGGCGACCATACGGGACCAGGGGCCATAACCCATAGCTCTACCTCCAAAACTCTCCTTACTTACTCCAGAGATATTCTACTTGCATGCAATACCGCTCAATGCTCACAAGGCACGGCCTTCAACTGCATGCATACCCCTCTAATATGTACCAACTGCAACTTAAGCCTCCTATCTATACCCTCCGCAATCAACATGGAAACTGCCGATTTTCCACCGTCCCGGCCCACACAAGATCTTACTCCATCCCTAAATAAATTCTCTTTCATTAGTTTGAACTGCAGGTCATTACCAAAACATAAAATGGATATCTTTGATCTACTTACAACATCCCAACCAGCGGCACTTTTTCTTACTGAGACCTGGTTGAACAGCAGCTCGGGGCCAGATATAGCAGCAGCCCTACCCGCGAACTATACCTACATTAGCAAAAATAGACTGCATAAAGAGGGTGGCGGGATTGCAATCATCTTTCAAAATATATACACCTGCAAATGGATAGATCTTGACATCCAAAACTGTGAGGGTGGACACTTTAAACTCCTACTATCCCCAAATTTCACCTTATCCGGTGCTCTAATCTATCGTGCTCCTGGCACAGCTAGCATCTGGGCAACCTCCTTTCCTGAGCTCATTGCCCCATTCCTGTTAGAGGCCGCTAATTTTCTGATAGTCGGAGACTTAAATATCCACTTCAATGATATCTTTTGTCATACCAGTACTAACCTCATAGCTGACCTAGCTGCATTAAACCTTACCCTCTGCAACTCTGGCCCAACCCATAAAGCCGGCAATCTACTGGATCCGGTCTTTTCCAATCTTGATAATATTATATGTAAACCACATGTACCCATCCCCTGGTCCAATCATTACTTGGTGGAATTTATAATAACTGTCCCCTTGCCTATCACCTCTCAGAATGCTCCCACTGGACCTAGGAAAATGAGAAATTGGAAAAAACTCGACATCGTCCAGCTGAACACACGCCTTGACGAAACCAGACCCCTTACTAACATAACAAACATCCAGGAAGCCGCAGTTATTCATAACTGGCTTAGTTCTGCCATCAATGTATGTCTTCCACAAAGAAATAAACAACAGAACCCACATCATCCCCCTGCCCCTTGGTTTACTGACTCAATTAGGCTTGAAAAAACTGCTTGTAAAAATTTAGAACGCCGATGGCGTGCACACTACGACCCCTTGATAAAGCTACTATATAAAGCTGCCCTATCAAAATATCATGAGAAATGTAAAATAGCCAGAGCTGACTATACTAAATCAACTATTGAAAATGCACAAAATCGTCCCAAAGCACTTTTTAAAATTGTGCAAGAACTCTCCGGTTCCACCAGTCAGCCGAAAGCCCCCTGTCTCAAGTCCTCACAGTGTAATGCTCTTGCAGAATTTTTTATAAACAAAATAGAAAAAATTTATGCAGACTTCAAAGAACCAACTTCATCTCCAATATTACTTGAATCTCCCATAATGACTCCCTATTCCGATGATGTTAGACCGGATCCATCTTCAGGTAACACCCCTCAGAATTTAGCTAACTGGGATCTGCTCAACCTGTCAGCATTACGTGAAATCATTAAAACTATCAAATCTGGCTCCCCTTTGGACCCTTTTCCCCCACAAATCCTTATGACACTTGACACCCCCTCACTTATGCTCATTCTAGAGCTCCTCAACTCTTCTTTAAGGGAAGCCAAAGTCCCCAAGACATGGAAACATGCCATGGTATCACCCTTACTGAAGAAAGCTACTGCGGATCCAGATGACCCTTCTAATTTCCGCCCAATATCGCTCCTACCCCTATTTTCCAAAATCTTGGAAAAACATATTGTGACCCAACTTACCTACTTTACAGAAACAAATAACCTCCTTCACACATCCCAATCGGGATTTAGGGCAGGCTTCTCAACCGAATCAACCCTCCTAGGGGTCTCCAAGACCATACGCCGGCAAGTTGACAATGGAGAAACCGTGGCACTCATTTTACTCGACCTCAGTGCCGCATTTGATACGGTTTCCCATACCATTCTTCTTAACACCTTGCAAACTTGTGGCATAACTGGATCTGCCCTTGCATGGCTCAAAAGCTTTCTTACTGACAGAACTTTCCAAGTCTTTTCTTCTACATCCTCTTCCAAACCCCATGACTCTCAATTTGGTGTTCCCCAAGGCTCAATCCTTAGCCCTATTTTGTTTAACTTATATATTAGTCCGCTTGCTTCTTTAGTAGAACAATCTGGGTTGACGATTTACTCATATGCTGACGATACCCAGCTCATTTATTCACTCTCCGCCAATGCACACTCTAGCCCGTCTTCCCTCTGCTCCGGTCTAAACAACATTGCCAAATGGATGCATGATAATAAACTGAAACTTAACGGAGGAAAGACCGAACTGCTTCTGTTTGGTAAACACACCGCTCTATGGGGCCCCCAACATTGGCCACCCCAGATGGGTACAACACCCTCTCCATCCAAAACCGCCCACAATCTTGGTATCATTTTTGACGACCAAATGTCTATGAAACAACAAGCGGTTAGAGTTGCAGCCACCTGTTTTACCATCCTCAAGTGGCTCAGGAAAATCATGTGGATGATCCCCCAGGATACACAAAAGACCGTAGTCCAAGCCCTAATTACATCTAGATTGGACTACGTCAACATCTTGTACCTGGGAGCCTGCAAAGAAGTCACTAGGAAACTCCAAACAGTACAAAATGAAGCGGTTAGGCTGCTTTGCAAACTTCCCAAAAAATCTTCCACCTCCTCTGGTCTACGCAGTCTTCATTGGCTTCGAATCGAATGCCGCACAAAGTTTAAAGCCATGTGTTTCATGCACAGAATTAAGGCAGGTAAAGCACCTTCCTACCTGAGCACCCTTGTTCATCAATACTGCCCCCCAAGAACCCTTCGCTCCTCAGGCCAACATAAGTTTCAGGTACCCAGGATAACCCGAGCAAGAATGGGTGGACGTTCCTTTTCATACCTTGCCCCTTCTCTTTGGAATTCTCTCCCCATACAACTCCGCACAGATAAATGCTACCTCCAATTCCGTAGGAACCTAAAAACATGGTTGTTTAACCAATAACCCCTTACAGGCCCCTATGTTCCCCAACTGTACTGTCGCTCAAGATGTCTTAGCGCCGGGAAACCTCCGGGTAGCTGCGCGCTCTATAAAAATAAATATAATAATAATAATAATAATAATAATAATAGTCTTGGGGACGCCCCATACATTAGCAAGGCACCCAAGAACCACTTCATCTATCTGAGAAAGAAAACAACAGCCTGGACCTATTGGCAGGTATAAAAGGAACGTTTTGGTGAACTGACAAGAGTAATACATCACCCAATCCCAAGCAGCCAAGGAAGTCTGTGTTCATGTACTAAATTCTGAGATGAAGAGAAAACAATACATACATACCCTAAACCCTTACATCTGTGCATTCCTATATTACTAATCTGAAGACCCTCAAGAAAAAAGGAAATGTTCTACACTTTTACTAATAGATTTTCCATTACTTGTACAGGACTGCAGATACTTCTAAAATGATTTCTCTTAATAAAATCACCTACATTGTATACTTAGGACGATACTCTCATATTATAAGTGCAGCAGGGAAATCTAAAACTGCAAATTTAACAGGGATTCTTATTACAAAAAGAAGTTAAAAAAAACTTCAACATAGTGGGTACATTTTCTCCAGCAGAACATGTTGTGAAAAACAAACTCATATAAAACAATATTTTCTTCAAAAATCTTTGCTAAGGATCACATGGGCATCTTCCCTGCATTCTACTTTTCACCATCTAAACTATGCAACATCAGTTCTAATACAGACTGTCGGCTTATTTGCACAGACTAGCTAATAATAATGGTGTTATCACATGAGAATTGTACAACAAAAAGTACCCACATCTAGTTCCCCTTAAAGATCAAATAAGGGAACAGCAATCTAGACTACTCATCCTTTCATAATTCTTTCAAACAGGATGGGCATTAACATAGCATATATATTTTATTCATTTTATTAATGCTAACAATGTTTAAAACATTATTACTGAATAGCCAATTAAATGTCTCATGGCTGTTTCACAGACAACTTAGACAGGCTAAAACAAAGTAAGAAAAAGAGAGAGAAAACATAAATTTACTTACCCTTAATTTGTAGAGGAGCTAGCTTCCTTCCCCCATTTTGACAGTAGGAAACCCTGAAACATGTTTTGCTTCTGTCAACACTATCAACCCCTATTTGTAGCAACTGGGCATAAACAAACTCGTAGGAGGTAAATAGCACATTGAGCTAGCTAGAAACATTAATAACCAACCACCAATCCCTTTAGCAAGTATACTAGTGATAACATGAGGGCACATGAAGTCAAACTAAATCCCATTGCCTCCACCCTTGCACAGTAATCTTCAAACTAAAAGCATTAGTGCTGTATACATGGCAAAGCTATAAGTTAATCAAAGTTCAGATATATCATTATATTGCCTTGCGTTCATATAAGTGCATAAAATCCTGCTCTTGCCAAAAAAAAGGTAAGCAAAACTACTCCTTCTCTCCCTGCACTGCCATCTTGTCTTTCAGAAATTGGCAGAGGTCAAAATGTCAAAGGCAAACCTTGCTCTGAGCCCTGCCAGGCTTCTAAATGTAGAACTCAACTGTAACTCTTTACCAACTGTCCTATTTTGTGTGTAAGGCTTTCCATGCAGTTCTCCCAATTCAAAGTGACCCTGGAGCGTGATAGCTGAAAAGCAGACCTATTCCATTCCTGTGTGCCAGCAATTTAGAGGTAAGAGAATAATTTCTGCTGGATTTTATACATATTTTCAATTGTAAGCAGTGTGCGGTATACTTTTCTAGCAGTATAGAGGACAGCTATTTATGATATACTTAAATGTGTGCATTGACTGAAGCCTAAGAGCAGTTCGAAAGCTGCTCTGTGTGGCAGAACTGCTTTTAAATAGTGAATTTTGCCCAATTTCAGCTTGATGTTTGGGGCACTTAAAATAAATATCCTACAATATTTTTGCATAATAGGAATCCCCAGAGTGTTCTCTAGATAGCCCAGAAATGGGAAATCAGAAATGTATAAGGTATACCCTTATACAAATGAGTTTTGTATGCCTGGGTAAAGAGACATTTCACATTTAAGTTTCCTCCTATTGCGGTACAGCACTCCTTAAATTCAACTTAAATGCTAGGAGTTCACAGTATGATTATTAGGCTTTATAAAGATTAAAAAACTAATTTAAAGCACTTATTTTTTAATAATATTCTTTTTTCGTATAATTATTATTATTATTATTTTTAATAAAACCAATCATTTTGATGGTCCCACATATGAAAAGCACGCTTCATTACTTGCCTATCATATTTAAACACATTCATTGATTAGCTTAAGCACAGAAGCCTTACTTGTAACATGAAATATCTGCGCCATTTTTTCAAGGACAGTTATTATTTAACATCAGAACCACGGATGTGTTTATGTAGAACGGTATTAAGAAAGGAAATCCCTACTTGCAATTTTTCCCTGTTATCCAAAATAATGAAACTGATTTTTTTGTGACTTTTTAAAAGCTTGCAAGCCTCTATACCAGGCTGACACTGACTTGAATTCCTAGTTCACTCAGTATTCCTTTCTCTCTGTGGACTGCAGTCAAAAATAGCCATGTGCTATTGATGCAGCTGTTACTTAACCTACAGGCATCAAATTATCATGCCTTTCTCAGGAAATGAAAATATTTTTATATAGGTGTAATGCCCTGACAAAGTATAAACTCTGTTGGTTGTGTAAGACAGCTGCTACTCAGTGAGACAAATAAAGCACAGCTGTTGGAAAGCTTCTTTTTTCCTAGTGTTGAAATGTAAGCACAGTGACATTCTATTTAAAAACTGAGGCATTTGAATGCAGTCAAATCTATCGTTCTATAATGTGTGTTTAATTCAGCAACAATCAAATTCACTCATATGAGGTGAATGCCTTTTAATATCTAATACAATGTATCTAAGGAAAATGCTGTAACCGTATGTATTTTAGTCTATTTATTGCAAAACACACAATTTCATTTTTCTTCCTCTGTATGAGGTGTATTTAATAGTAACATGCAGCTATTTAGCATATGTTATATAATTCATTTCTGGATTTTTATTTAATATGTAAGTAACTAAATGACATTTTGCATAACAGAATGATGACTGCAAAAAAAAAAATTAAACAGACATATTGAGCTCATTCCAGACATTTACCGAAGGGGGTCATACACTTAGAACACACAATACAGTGCGCTTGAGGCTAGCCATTCTTACACAAAAAGCGCAATCGCTACTTCCTTACACAAGTACCACCAATGTCAAATCACATAGACATTTAAAGACACATTTAACCCACAAATCAACACTTAAGACAGAAACAAAAGACAGCCCACAGACTTCTCAAAAGTAGTAAAAAAAAAAAACTGCACAAAAAACAGCCCAAAGACTGTTCCATTTTGAAGAAGCTAAAATACACCAAATTCACTAGTTGTGGCTGGCAGAACACCAAAGAATCGCTCTGCATCATTACTAAGTGCACAGAGCAGGATCCATTTTTTATGTACATATTTTAATTCCATGGGGTACGTAGACACCAAGGAAGAAATATGTTTTTTATACCTAAACCTATTTAGGTATGCCCTCTAGGGGAGCCGGCTGATTCTATTTAAATCCTATTATGGTACCTCCAAAAAGCAACACAGTCTTCGATGTGCGCTTCAAAAAGGAATGCCAAAAATATTGCAGCATATGCAATATTATATGCAAAGTAGCACTTAAATTACGGAGTGCCATTCAAATTTTATAAAAAGTAGAGAAAAGTCTCCTCATTACCTGCCTACATAAATTGCAATTCATATATTTCCATATTCCATAATCTTTGGCCTAAACCAAAACAAATCACATGTCGATGACTTTTCAAAGCACAAATCTCCAAACCACAAATCTCCAAAGCACAAATCTCCTGTAGTGTAGTTCCTATCTTCCCAATAGGCTCTGCGCATTGGAATAATACCTACAGCAGTAAAGGCCTAGGCCAGACGTTAACTAGGTCTACTACTGTCGATACTAGACTTAAGTTTTGGGTTTGCCAGCGTAGCTCAGAGTTCGCTAGAAACTTTCTCGAATGTTCAAGGAGGAATTAACTTCCCTGATTAGACAAGAAGGGATTTAGTTTCTGACAACCATAGAACATGACAACTTTGCTCTCCCCTAATCAAGAGTCAATCTCGAGAGTCGTGTGAACAAAAGGCAATTTATTTTACTCAGTCAGTACGTGCATTCTTAGTCTCATCAGAATGTAGAGAAAAGGAAGAGACGGGCGTGTTCAATAAAAGATGTTATTTATTGATCAGTCTCTTTTCTCATACAAGAGAAATGGATCGATATTATTGCAATACTTATAGCTAAGTAAAGTGCATACATTAAAAGCAATAGTATAAAGTAATACTGTAAAAACATTGATATGGTTTCTAAGCCATAAGATGTTTAAAATGAATAAAATATATTTACATACACATATACATTTGACTAAACGTACTCAACTGGTGTTTCTAAATACGCCTACCCCGTGTACCTGACCTAAGCCTAATACGTGGGCGGGAATAGAAAGTTACAGTTTAAGTTAAGTTTGTTTTTGCCAAGTGAATAACTAAAGAATTCTCTGTGAGGGGTTATTCAGTTCTGTACCTGGAATTTAGGATGAATGAGGAATGGTATCTCTCTCTCTGGTCTCGATATTCCAGGCGGCCTGCGAGGGCTGCCCAGAAACGCCGGGGCTGGATTCTCGGCAGGAGAAAGCAGCGCGTCTCTCAGCGCGTCAGGAAGGCGGGGCTGCTGCCAGCGGGGTCTGCTCTGCTCTCGGCTTCGGCAAGTATGGCTGCTCCGTCTCGTCACCACGCGTGTGTTTGCATATGGCAAGATCGGTAATATTTATACCTTTAAGGTGCCGAGATTGACGTAAGGATGGACATAGATACGTCAATAAAGATGTCATACGACTTGCTCGTTAGCACATTCTTTTACTAAAATTCTCGGTGAAATCAAAACAATGGCCGCAGGGTTTTGCCCAGGTTGTCATAGGTTTGATTTGTTATGAGAACTCCGTATGCCTTATCAGGGGCTGGAGGAATATCGCTTGTCTAATTAGATCGCAAGCGTTATGACCTAATCAGATAACACGTTCCTGTGCCGTAGTGTGACTGCGTCAGATAACGGTATCTGCATCATGGGGGTTTTCTGCCTCATGGGCTGAATGCTAGTTAACTTGTTGGTTTGTTTAACTAGAATAGGGTCAGGAATAGGGGGATCGATTCAGAACCGATAGGAATACATGACACCCACTCCACGCTAACTATGGACATATTTACTAATCTAGGCATAGTATAACATAGTACAACATACTATAGAGTAGTGTGTATACCTTACCACCCCAAAATACATAAATGCATTTCGAAATTTTCAAATATACTGAAAAATTGCAGACATATATATTGTATGCACTCAAGCTGTAGAAAAATGCCAAAGTAATTGCATTTGTATACATTATTGCTTATTTGGTATATGAGAATTACACATGAAATGGTTTCTGACAGAAAAAAGTTTCGAGACCATTCCATCACAGAATAAAATATCTTTATGAACATGCCAGCGGGCAGCTAATGTCTATAAGCTATCTAAAATTTAGAAACCTTAGTTCTCTAAGAATAGTTCTTACTTTAAGCAGAAGATAGTGTCCCGAAAAATATGCAGAAATATTTGGGGCTGCTGAAAAAACTGCTGTCCGTGAACTGGAGCGAAAATGTTCATGTGACTTTATTTTTAAAGTTGAAGGCCGAATTCAGGGAACGCCGTGTGCGAGCTTGCTCAAAAGTCTCTATTTCTGTTCGGGTGAGAACATCATATCATTTAGGCTTTCGAAAAAACTGTCAACAGCTTCCTGGGAAAGTTCCACTAACTCGGAAATAGGTGTAATCATGCATTCTTGCGCATGATTGTCTCCATTGACATTCTGATTTGCATTACTGACAGAAGGTCGTACCTGTTCGATGCTGCTTTCATCTTGAACTTCACTACCCATCAATCGTAGTGGTGAAGCTTCCACGAATGCCGTCATCAGGATTGGTAGCCTTTGAGGGCAGCACAAAGCATGAACCTTAATCGGGCTCAACAATGTTTCTGCATCCATCGGCGCATCCGATTGTAGCGTCAGACAGGTGTCTAACACGCATTCTTCTCCGCATAGCAGACACCTCAATACAGGTAAAACACATCTTTGCCACATTGGTCGAAATGATAGAAACCAAGTCATGTTCAGGTCTCTAAGCCGGGAGAGTCCCAGGATTTTTGATATCCGGTCCCGGTATCCAATGGCTAGGATTGTTTCTTCCCTTGTCGCAAGAGTTTTGTCTGTGACATGGGTTGCCATAACGAAAAATAAGGACTAAGAATAGGATTCCTGCAATTAGTCCCAAGATCAGGGGAAGTCCGCCAAAAATCGAATGGACGAAATCTGGAAAAATACCCAGTATGGCTTTGAATGGTGTTAATGCCATCGAAAATACTGTCTTAAATACCTTTGAGACCCCATTGGTATCAGAAATATTTAAGATTTCATTCAGGATTTCCGCGAAATGTACGGGGGAATTAGTTGATAATAATGTATGTATCTCTGCAGTCGTCCTTGCGACTTGTAGATCATACGTTTCTTTTGATGACGAGAGCCTGGTAGGCGTCTGAAGAAGGACTGTTTTCATTCTGCTTAAAGTATCTATTCGAATAGAAGTAATTTTCAAATCGGGCCATGCCCTTGCATCCCTGTCTGGGAAGGAGCTGGGGAACAATGAGCGTCCACAGCACTTGACCTTCGCAGTCGTAGTAACTAGATAAGGAGTCCCGGGCATAAGACTACAACATCTGCGGTCTACAATAAGAATGTAACTCCCATTATAGAGTCTTTGAAAGAATGGTTCTATTTCAGTTGCAGGTGCGCCTTGCTGGTGACATGAAAGGTTGTATGAATTCCCTTCACAGGCTCCATGCAAACTAATTCCGTTACACAGAAGCGTGCCGCTTAGTGACATCGCACAATTGTTGCCACTAAGAAACACTTTCTGGCCTTTATTACTGACACATGCATGTGAATAGGGCAGGCTCCATGTTGTTTTAAGGTACCCCTTTCCCAATTTCTCGTACATGCCAGCCTGTATATATTTTTGGCAGTATTGAAAGCTGAAGGTTGAGATTGGAATATTTATGATTCCGTGTATTATCCATTCACTGACAGGTCGTTCTGACATTGTCATTGGTAATCTTTCTAGTTTTTCAATGCTCAAGATTGTATAATCAGCACCCTTTTGCGCCGTACCGATTTGTCTATCAGTAAGGTTAAAGATTTGGAATAGTGACGTTGTGTTGATTAGACGCCAAGGCACATAGCCTGAACGCAGATTTTGTAACGTCCAGCCACGCTGTACAATAGAACGCAATTGTGACTGACCATGTTGTAATAACAGTAAGTCTTGCGATAATATATCGATTGCTGAAGACACAATGCTGTCCAATGAAAAAATTCTGGAGGACAGAGTCATTAACCCATTGTCCACTACAGAAAGTGATTTTTCCAAATTGATACGGTCAATTTCCCGTATTCTTTCTGCTGTTTCAATTTGATTAACCTTCCAGGCCTCATTGTATGCTGCATATACAGAGGCTGCTATGAAACGCTTTTGACGCTGTTTGCGTGGTCCCATTATGAAATCACGCAAGTCAGCACCATCAGTAAGTAGTTAGGTGTTGCTTAATTTCAGGCAGTGTGGAAGTTTGTAGCCATTGAAGGCATAATTTGCCCACACTGTAGGTGGTAATTATCCCTGGGTGATGTCTTTGGGGATATCTAGGGTCTGGCCTGGTCATTTTGAAACCCTGTGTTTTGTTCAGGAATCTGTCTTGACAGTTATTAGTATCTGTGGGCCAGATCAACCACTGTTTCCAATCAGGATGTGTTCTGTTTTGGTTTAATATATGGTTTACGTCTATCTCTTCATCTGTATCAGAGCTATTGCTAAACATTGTTGGCTTTGGAATAGACGGGTTATTTAAATCTTTGATTTTGGCTAGGCCAAGACAGGTGGTTTGTTGAACAGTGTCATTTAAAAATATCATTTGTTCTGGGATCATGCAGGCTCTAAACAAAGCTTCTATACCCTGTACTTGCCATTCTTTTGTACCCCAAACACTTTTCAATTCAACATTTTTGTCCCAATAATCAAAACCAAAAGTATTCATTTTTTCAAAGAATGAGTCTGAATATAACAATTTTGTGTTGGTTATCATGGTCTTGGTTCCTGTCTTGTTCGACAATTTAAAATAGAATGCTTCAGCATTACTTGTGTTAAAACCTGAAAAGTATGAATATTTGTCGTAAACGGTTCTTGAGCTCCCTTTTGGAGGTGTTGCACAGTGTTCCCATTGATTATAATTTAAAACATTTCTAGGTTGTGCAGATCTATGTAAAAAGTGGTTACCATAGTGGTTATAGCAATACATACTATCATAATTTGTAGAACCCTGCAAATAATCATGTTTGGTAAATTTAGCAGACATTACTAAATCAGACATCATATTATTAATGCTTTCGAAGTCCCAATCATCAGCAAATGAGTTTGGTTTCACAAAGTCACTCAAGGAGATCTTAATTTGGTGTGGATATTTCAGGATCTCGACCGGACCATAAATTTCATAGTCAGTGTTGTCCCATGCTACCCCACCCAGTATAGGATTAGCTGTGAAGTTGGCTGAAGAAAGTTCTCTTTTCTCGACGTGTGAAGATGTGTGTGGTTTGAGGATCAAGTTGATTTTCTGACTTGCTGTGTCCATTTTAGCATATTTTCCCTCAATGAAGCGTCCCAAAGTAAGTACCATGATGAGCCAAAGTATGAGGATAAATGCACCAAAACCCACCCAAAATTCAATCCATGGAGAAATTAGATATGTTTCTTTCAGTTGTTTCAAAAGTTCTTTAGCTTTATCTTTAAAGGTTTTTGATGATGGCTGTGTCTTTGATTCACTGAAGCCTTCAGAGGAATCATCTAAGTTTATGAAGTAGCCGGATGCAGTTCTGTCAATTGTTCCAATTGGTTCAGGATTTTTGTTTCTTGCATTGTCACTTGGTACTTCATTATAGATTGGTGTGTCTCTGCTAAATGTTTTTATTTGGGTTTTCAGAGGTCTGAGTTCTATTGCATTGTTGCATAGTCCTTGTTGTTCTTCTATAGGCGTTTCGAATGTGATGAGCCTCTTCGTTAGGACCTCTGTACTGGTAGCAAACCTTGGTGTTCTGCTACTTATTGGGAGTCCACTTGGCCTACTGTTTGTTATCGGCCACATGTTGTGGTTTTACCAGGTCGATGGATACAACTCGGTTCTCCTTTTTACCAGCAAGTGGCGGTAGTACAACTGATCTTGTCCCGTTGACAGACAAGACAGGAACTGCTTTTCTGTAAGAAGGCCCAAATTCCTTCTTTACCGCGATCTTCTCCCTGACTAGATCCCCGACTTTTGGAATCCAGACAGGTCTTGCTGGGACAGGTGGTGGTTCTTCAGTGGTTGTTGGCTGTTGTTTCAACTTTATGTTGCTCAGGTCTTTTCTTGTTTTGTTTAAGTCCTGCAAAATAGCCAAACGGTCTTTGATATCAAAGGTTTTTTCTTTCACCACTGAAGTCTGACTATCAAGGTCAGAGATCAACATCCTAGTTCCAAATAATAATTCGTACGGACTGAATCCCTTCAGAGAATTTCTTGGCAAGTTATTTAGACTACGTTGGACACTTATTAGATGTTTGACCCACCCAGCTCCTGAACCTAATATCCTTTCTGCTATAGATTGCTTTATGCCTTGGTTTTTTCTTTACACCATCCCGTACCCTCAGGAAGGAAGTGAGAAGATTCCCGCTGGGCTGTGCTCATTCGGCCATGTTTCCCCCCAGGCTGGTGGGCTTGAGTGAAAACAATGGTCGAACGTAGCATGCTCTTAGCGTATATGCCATTTAGACTCGCAAATCTTTGTATAACAGTCCGGACGTCAGCCGAGTGCTGGTGATCTACATTATAAGTGGAAACTAGCCTGTATATGTTAATCGCAAGCCATTCTTTTTACTGGTGATATTATCTGCCGTAATACGACGAGGTATCAAACTGTTTCTCTCCCCACTGCGATCTCTATTGCAGTTTGGGCAGTTTTTTACAAACATGGTATGATGCAGGCTCATGCCTGGCCACCAGTACCTTGATTGTAATTCTTCCAGAGAATCTTTTAGTTTGAGGTGTCTGAGACCCTCGCCCATGTGTGCGTCTGCGATTAACAAGTTTCTCCTGTCCATGTTTGGAATCACTCTATCCCCCACTCCAGGGATTCGAGCAAAAGGGACGGAGTTTGCATCGATTATGTATGTATAATTGAGTGGATAGTTGATCGGTAACGCTGAGCAGTCGCCTTTTGATGACGTTTTCACCGCCAGCACTGTTTCACCGTCAATGTGTTTTAATGTACGCTTTTTTCGAACTACGGGAGCCGATTTAGTGGCTGCGGCTGCGGCTGTTTCAGCCAATGAATTCCCTACAACGTTAACGCCATCACGCTGATGACTCAGTGAGTGTGTCACGTGAGTCTTTGGTAGTTCTTTTTGTAAAAGAGCTATTTGTTCCCAGAGCAGTTTCTGCTTTATTGGTGCATCTGTGTCATCTTTGTAACCGTTTTGAATCCATGTCTGCAAATCCTTGTTGTATGATTTGACGCAGTAATATGAATCTGACACTATAAGTGTCGGGAATTCGCGATCCGCATTATCTAGCGCCATTTTCAATGCTATTATTTCAGTTTGTTGTTCTGAATTAGTTTCTACTGAGTGTGATTTTGTTAATAGAGGTCTTAGTTTACCTCCGCGCCACACTTCTTTTGTAATCTCACATGTGGGGTTGTATGCCTGTTCTCCCCAAACGGAGGGTTGAGCATGTCCGTCTGTATAGATTACACAGGCGTAATGTCGTAGAGGCAGAGGGTATGTTTCTTCATATTCTAGATTTTCCATTTCTTCTAGTTCTTAGAAAATTGTCAACCAGGCTATACTTGATAATTCATATCCTACGTACAAGACTGTTAGATGGGCAATTCTGGACTTTTTAAAGTTGAATTTGTAACCCTCTGCAGCGAACCCAAGTATTATGGTGTTCACTCTCTTCAAGTGAGTCTCCAAGTCATCATCTGTTAAGTAAATGTCATCGACATAAGATAATGCTTCATCGTCATATAGTTGTAGTAATTCTGTTACTCTCGCTGAGAATACCCCCGGGCTGTTCTTGTACCCCTGGGCTAACCGACAGAATTGCTTTTGAGTGCCATTTACTGAGAATGCAGTTAAATATCTGCTCTCTGGTGCTATGTTTTGACAAAAGAATCCATTGGAGATGTCCAAGGTTGTTTTGTATTTTTTGCGCACTATGTTATTCATTAGTGCAGCACTGTGTGAGTTTTGCACTGCAAAAGTTTTGCAACATGTGTTAAGGTGTCGGTAATCCAAAACTAGACGATATGAATTGTCTGGTTTGGAGACCGGAAACAAAGGATTGTTCATTTGTGAAGTGCAAATTTCAATCCCCCCTGGTATTCTAGCTGATCTAGTATTTCATTTACCTGTTTTTTAGCTTCTTGCTTAATTGGGTACTGCCTTTGTGCAGTAGGTTGTGATTTTAACTGGATTTTGTGAGGAGGAGAATCCTCATCCCATCCTACATGATTTTTATATAAAGCAGGTGCTAGAGCCACTGCCCACTTTCTAGCAAGTGTGTATTTTTTATGAATTGGAATTTGATTTGAGAAGGCAGGCATAATTACTTCTTCGCCATGAGGGCACTCCCTGACAAACTCTGGTGGCCAGTCTTTTTCAGCTAGAAGGATATCATAGCCCTTGGAGAGATTATCCCAAAATAGTCCCCTTATTTTCCTAGTCTTATCTCCCTCTATACGTAATGTTATCTCGTATATCTTGTGAGGTTTGCTAACCCTGGTGTCTGCAGTTTCCACTTGAAGATATTCATTCGTGTCCACTGTCTCCAGATGATTCATAAGGACTTTGCGAGCTATGCTCACTTCTGCTGCACTGCCTAGCATTGTCTGAGCCCACTCTCCGTTTTTCAGTTGTGTCCTCAGTATTCTCGGCATTGTTAACTACCTTGATACTGGCTACCTTCTTTTTTGGAAATTGTAATTTCTTTTTTAGTTGAGCAGGTTCCTTGTCTTTGGACTTGGCGTGCTCTTCTCTTTGTTCTGATCGTCCTCTTCTTTCCGATTTCTGCGAGGAATTCTGAAAAGATTGAGAGGGACGTGTATCAATGTCTTGATATCTATCAGGCTTTTTTATATTATCCCTATTTCTAAGGTTATATCTTTTCCCAGAGGGGTCACTCTGGGGTGACCTGTGTCTCTGGTTCGGAGATTTCTCCCTTCGCCTAGGAGACCTTCCTCGGGACTGGAATTTCTTTTCTTTTGGATTGGATTGTTTGTTTCCATCCCAGTTCTTTTTTGGTGAATTATTATTAAAAAATATTTTTTCTGGACTTTCAGTCAGTTGCGGTCTTACTGGTATTCCACCTAAACTATCTCTACCTAGTTCCTCATAGGATTTTTCTATGATTCTGGCAATTTCAGCTGGTTGGTCTGCTATATCTGTCTCCTTTAACCTCTGGCGGATCGCCACGTTTGCTGCTTCACCTTTTATGTTGGCTAATAGTATAGCCGAGACCTGCTTGAAGTCTTTTAGTAATTTCATACCAAGAGTTAAAGCAGGTTCTGGACCGTATTCGTCTTGAATTTGTTTTAGCACATCTGGTATCACCGAAATGGATGGAACACCGTGCGTTTTTGTGTAGATGGAAGCAAAGACTGTACCCCAAGTGTCACAGTCCTCAATGTGTGGTGCGATTCCCATTGGAAGACAGATAGTCAGAATCCTGTGTTTTTCTAATGGGGTGGTGTCAGGAAACACCGCCTCTATTTGGGTAATTTTCTGTGCCAACCAGAATGGTATTTGTTCCCGTTTAGCCGGTACTTTACCTAGGCAGGACTGGATGTTCTGTGGTGTAATTTTATTTGTGTTCCCCTGGTGAGGGGTCAGCTGTGGAAGTTTAATCGCTGGCTGAATTGTTGAAGTCCGCATCACATACTGGACTAATTGTCTATGAATTTTTATTAATTGTTTTAGTTGTACTAAAAGATCTGCTGCAGGCATTCTTTCGAAGTCTGGATGTGGTGTGTATCCGGCTAGTACCGGCCACGTTGCTCCTGGTCTACCTAAAGGACCGAGCCTGGTGATGTGATTATTATGTTTTAGGGCGCCATCAAATAAGAGCAAATGCTCTTGGAATTTGAGTGGTACTTCCACCTCCTCGAAAGGAGTGTACCTCTATTTTGTAATAGTGGAAGTACTTTGTTACAGCATTAGCTGCTGGAAAATGTATCCATGAATAATATACCTCTGTCTGCCGATATTCGTGTGCCTCAATTACGAATATGACTGTGCCACCTCTAGGTGTCAGTCCATTTTCTATAAGTTTTAAGGTTATAGATTTCCTTTTGATGACCGGGATGAGTATTATCTCCGGGTCAGCGTCTTGTAGTGCAGTATCAGCTGCTGCGATTTCAGCTGCTAATCTAACTGCCTCTCTTTCTTCATCATTGTCTGACATTTTACTGTCAGGATGGTTATTTTGTTTGTTTGCAGATCAGGTTTCTTATGGAAACAAAGATTAGATGCACAATATTTTGGAACTGTTTATCCTTCAACGTTGACTTAACCAAGAACCATACATAGGAGTTCCCTCCTGCGAGGTCTGGCGGATATAACCTTTCACCCACTCCAGACGTCTTTGGAGTATTGTGGGAAAAGGGGTCTGAGTGAGAAAGCACGACTGAGTTACTCTAAATGTCTTACGTTAGTTTTATCGCCCTTTCCAAACGCGTTGGGCGCCATGTAGTGTAGTTCCTATCTTCCCAATAGGCTCTGCGCATTGGAATAATACCTACAGCAGTAAAGGCCTAGGCCAGACGTTAACTAGGTCTACTACTGTCGATACTAGACTTAAGTTTTGGGTTTGCCAGCGTAGCTCAGAGTTCGCTAGAAACTTTCTCGAATGTTCAAGGAGGAATTAACTTCCCTGATTAGACAAGAAGGGATTTAGTTTCTGACAACCATAGAACATGACAACTTTGCTCTCCCCTAATCAAGAGTCAATCTCGAGAGTCGTGTGAACAAAAGGCAATTTATTTTACTCAGTCAGTACGTGCATTCTTAGTCTCATCAGAATGTAGAGAAAAGGAAGAGATGGGCGTGTTCAATAAAAGATGTTATTTATTGATCAGTCTCTTTTCTCATACAAGAGAAATGGATCGATATTATTGCAATACTTATAGCTAAGTAAAGTGCATACATTAAAAGCAATAGTATAAAGTAATACTGTAAAAACATTGATATGGTTTCTAAGCCATAAGATGTTTAAAATGAATAAAATATATGTACATACACATATACATTTGACTAAACGTACTCAACTGGTGTTTCTAAATACGCCTACCCCGTGTACCTGACCTAAGCCTAATACGTGGGCGGGAATAGAAAGTTACAGTTTAAGTTAAGTTTGTTTTTGCCAAGTGAATAACTAAAGAATTCTCTGTGAGGGGTTATTCAGTTCTGTACCTGGAATTTAGGATGAATGAGGAATGGTATCTCTCTCTCTGGTCTCGATATTCCAGGCGGCCTGCGAGGGCTGCCCAGAAACGCCGGGGCTAGATTCTCGGCAGGAGAAAGCAGCGCGTCTCTCAGCGCGTCAGGAAGGCGGGGCTGCTGCCAGCGGGGTCTGCTCTGCTCTCGGCTTCGGCAAGTATGGCTGCTCCGTCTCGTCACCACGCGTGTGTTTGCATATGGCAAGATCGGTAATATTTATACCTTTAAGGTGCCGAGATTGACGTAAGGATGGACATAGATACATCAATAAAGATGTCATACGACTTGCTCGTTAGCACATTCTTTTACTAAAGTTCTCGGTGAAAAGATCCGTACAAGACAGAAATATATAAATAAGCAACATATAAGCATACCTATCAATATATATATATATTCACTGAAAAAACCATAGGTTATAGACCATATATAGTTAGGAATTAGCATTTACAAAACCTTGAAAATTCACTGAAAAAACCATAGGTTATAGACCATATATAGTTAGGAATTAGCATTTAAAAAACCTTATTTTACTCACACAAAACCATTGAAATTCCATATATAGTTAGTTGCACTAACTATATATTGCGCACCCGCAATCCACTGCTGATGATGTCACATATTACATCATTCATGACATGGTCAGTGACATCACTGATGACAACATCCAGTGACTATGTTTCTGTAAAGTTAAAATATGTCTTACATATTGAAGAATGAGTGGATGTATAAGTGTCTGGACGAAGGATTTAGTAGGTGCATGACTGAATGTATGAGTGAGTGATTAAATGTGTCTCACTGAGTGCATGGGTTAGTGACTAAACTGTCTTAATTTGTGCATCATTATGTCTGTTGTTCTGTAAACTGCTGCATGTGTTGATCAGTAGCTATATGAGTAACTATATGGGTTATTGATTGATTGCCCAAGTATTTGCATGGGAGACTGAGTGTGTGTGTGGCTGGATGGGAGGTGTGTGACTCTGTACAGATCAATGTGTACTTGTATCAATGATTGTATAAGAGAGTAAGTATGTGTTAGTATATGGTTGAAAACGTAAGGTGCTCTATGTTTAACTGTATAGAGTAGAAAATGGAAGTGTGATTGATTCTTTACAGGACTGACTAGGTGTGTGAGTAACTCCATGGATGAGTGGCAGAGTGTGAGTGTCTGTATAGGTGTATGAGTGCATATGATTGTGTTGTAAACATGAGTGATTGTATGTATGAATGATTGTATGGGTGAATGAGTGAATGTGTGTGTAGACGTAGGAATCAGTGAGTACGTATGTAGTAACTAGTATTGGTGTGTCAATGGTTTCAAAAATTATACTCTGTTTTTAACACTGGGTGAAACAGAGGTTATATTAAAATGTGAGGAGATGCATTGTATTGTCACATGAATGATATCATCAGTGATGTGGTCATTGATGTCAAATGAGATGTCATCAGTGATGTCATTTGAGATGTCATCAGTGATGTCATCAGTGATGTCACTGACCATGTCATGAATGATGTAATATGTGACATCATCAGCAGTGGATTGCGGGTGCGCAATATATAGTTAGTGCAACTAACTATATATGGAATTTCAATGGTTTTGTGTGAGTAAAATAAGGTTTTTTAAATGCTAATTCCTAACTATATATGGTCTATAACCTATGGTTTTTTCAGTGAATTTTCAAGGTTTTGTAAATGCTAATTCCTAACTATATATGGTCTATAACCTATGGTTTTTTCAGTGAATTTCAATGGTTTTTTAATAGCAAATATCATAAGCTGTCGAATGTCAAGTACGTGGTAAGAATTTTTTTTTTCGTGTTTATGCACACTGATCTGCTTTGATTGCTGCCCCCCACCCCTCATTTCTATTAGGAGTACTCTCTCTTTGCAGATAGTGAAGGGTAGTTAACGCAGCCCTTTCCCCCTTTGTAATCCGTCGTGCCTGCTTCTCTCTCCATTTGATTGATTGTTCTCTTTGGTTCATTCTCTATTTACAAACAAGCACAGAGTCGCAATACTCTGTTTAGTCTTTGCAGATAGCGAAAAATCGTGTAAAAAAACAAAAGGAATCGAGCAAAATCAGTAGGCCACTAATGGGATCTCTTTTTGACCTCGCTAAAATAGAAACATTAGGAACAACCTGTTGAAAATAGCAATGCGTATGTACATAAGCGGCGTTCATTTGTGTTCACAGTACCCCTTGTTGATTGTTTCAATCGAGCATTGAATTGTTCGATGTTAATTCTCTTAAGGATCTTCTCTACCTGCAAACGAGTAAGAATAGGAATATTCTCTCTCCCTTTGCAGATAGTGAAGGGTAGGTAACGCAAGCCTTTAACACGTCGTACCTATTTCATTCCTCATTGATTGATTGATTGTCCGAACATTGACTGTTTGGGAATTAGTTCTTTTTGGAGGTATTCCCTGTTTGCAAATAAACGTAGGAAAATCTTTGCAAGTAGTGAAAGGGTACATAATGCGGACCTTTCTCCCCCGTTGTAATCTATCATGCCTATCCCCACTGATTGATGCACCTGTTTCACCCGGACCATTTACTAGACATACGTCATCTGGCCCGACCAGAGAGCACCCCTAGTGAAAAGGACATATGCAATAATAACGAAGTGATCACTGTATCCTGTTAACAGAAACTTTAGCATGAAACAACCTGGAAAGAAAAGAATAGGAAAACGAAAATCAGTAGGCCACTGATGAACATGAACTTTTATTAAACAACGAACAAAGAAACGATAACATAACGTAATGATAAAACCTATTAATGTCCTAGAAACAAGAAAACGTTAAAATATGCCAGTGGTGAGAGACCAGAAAAACAGTAAGAGAAACCAAATCACCCCTCGCTGTCCCACCGCCTGCCACGCCAAAAAAATCGATAGACTAGGGAAAATGCAAGTCAGTAGAACATCCGCCCCCACTCTGGAAACTTCCAAGGTGGGGCAGGGTTCCGGCTACGCCCAGCCGGGAGCAGCCCATATAAGGCAGGTCCTGCTGCCACGCCTCGGCCAGGAGATCCTAACGTAGGGTGTAGCCGGAGGAGAGGCCGAGACCAACGGGACCCGGCCAGGGGATTGCCTTTACAACGCTGAACAGTTGCAGGGGGGGGGGAATGTCTCCTCGACCCTCCCCTCTCTCTCCCAGTCCGGCCGCGGTGGCCCTTGAGAGTTGCAGGTAGTCCCGCCACATGCTCTTCCGGTCCGGCCACCAACGGTCGGGGGGCCGAGGCCGACGGAATCCGGCTGCAGCCGATAAACCAAGAAACCCGTTCATGGGGCCAGAGCCAGGGGCGTCCGGCCGACATCCACCGGAAGCCCGGCCCGAAGACGGACGGGACACTTCTTTCTTTTATAATGGCTGCGACAACACTGGGGGGGGATGTCTTGCACATGCCTCCGACCCCCCCCTCGTCCTCATCGCCTGGTCCGGCCATAACAAATCTCAAGCGAGACGCCGTGGGGTGCACTGGGAGGGAGAGACGGTGCGAACAGGCCTCTCCCGCCTCCCCAGTGTAGGCTTCCCAGCTGCACCCTCAGCGGTCCAGGCGCCCGGAAAAGAGTTCTTCCACTGTGGCCATGCTGCAACGTCTCGCCCGGCAGGGTGGAGCCCGTCCGTTCATTTGACCCCGCGATCGCCAGTAGCTACCGAACTCTCAAAATGGCGGTCGACCTGGCAAGAGCGGGCCCAGCATAAAGAAATGGCCCGGTCACTGGTTGACTCCACCACCGTAGTCCTCCACGACCTTGAAGATTCTAGAGGAGCCGCGGGAGTCTCCCACCCCCGATGGGGAATGACTGCCATGATCACCCGTGGAGTGACGAAACTGTATCCGCGGGACGTCGGCGCCAGCCTCACTTTGAATTACTAGAATCCTGCAGACCTCACTTCCGGTGAAAGCACAGTGTGACCCGGTAGGAAAAATTGTTGCACCCCCTCCCCTTTTTGACTGATAGTTCAAACCACCGATCCTTTCCTTTGCCCTTTTAACGGAACTTTGGACTGCCTCCCCCTCTTTTACATTTTCTAGAGAAAACAAAACATTAACCACTACATTAGCATAGCAGTTGACACCAGAACTGTTTTCAAATTGAAAACCAACAACATCTTCAACAGAATCCTTTTTGTTTCTGCTGTGACCCTGCTCCAGCACAGGCATTGTCCCCAGCAGTAATTCTGCAATGCCGGTAAGAATAGCTGTGGTGCCTACTGGACTCACTCACCCCCGCGGCGCCCCACGCCGTTATTTGCTGGGCGGCAACTTGCTAGACATCACCTTCGTGACATCCAGATTTCAGCGCGTTCTGCTGCCTTGGAACTATTCGCACAACAGACCGCTACTGACAAGAATATTTCATTATTGGTGCTGTCAATTTCAATAAATCTATTGGATAATTCAAAATAAATTGCCACGGTCTCTTCGTTGTTTAAATGTTTTTACTGTTTTTGTTTTGTTGTATATATTTATATGTTATTAAAGTTTTATATTCCTACTACTTTGTTGGAGTGCTATATATTTTTTATGTGACACATAATTGTAAAAACTTTGATGTACAAAGAGTCATTCCTGGAATCTTCCGCTTCAGGCTCGGTCCCCTCCCCAATCACAATACAGGATAGTTTTCAGATAGTAGGAACACGTGTGGTGTGACGGATCTCATCGGGTGTGGGCCTTGATCTACTATAACTCCTTTGAAGAGGGGTGATTCTTTACAGCTGGGGCCATAAACTACATCTGCAGGGCTAGCTGATAGCCTGGACAATCGGACACAGAGGAAGAGGAGTGTCACAGGGTGCGGTAGTGAATAGGGCGAAAGGGAGGTGTCGGGCGGGCACAGTGTGATTCTCAGGGAAGAGCAGCGCAGATGGGGGGAGGTTTATTGCCCATGCATAAGACAGAGAGCGGGGGTGACCAGTGCCTGGGGAAGATGCTTGCGAGGGTGAGGAGCCATGCTACGAATCGACAGCGTGCAGAGAGTGGGTCTGGTCAAGACATCTAAAATGGCTGCCGTGCACGACAAAAGTGTGGCATTTCAAAAAAGGCAAGATGGCGCAGACAATGTTTTTCAACACTTCCTCATTTCCTTCGAATCGAACGTTAACAGACGTTGGGGCATATTACCAAAGTTAAGCGATATTTATCGCTAACGATGCTTACCAACCAATTTTTTACCACTAAGCATCGTCAGAAATTATCGAAGATAAACCTTACTATTATCAAGGTTTATCGCAAATGCGATAATAAACGGCCGCAATGCATGAATATCGCTAAAAACTCAGCGATATTCATGCATTACCGAGCTAATACTCTTAGCCATGTTATCCACCTCCCATTGGATAACATGGCTAAGAACTGCTCAGGGCAGGTGTTACTTTTTGGAGATATTCGCGCTTAGCGCGAATATCTCCAAAAGTTGGTAATAGGAGATAGATATCTTGCATGTTGTAATGCAAGTTATTGTGGTATATGGAACTCATACCATAATCTCTCAGGAAAGCAGAAACTGATCCTTTTGGGACCGCCTAAAAAGGCCTAGGGGGTGAGGAGTACTCTACTTTGCCCCCTTTTCACGTTCCGAACTATTTTATTTTACTCTCTTCTGTAATTACACAAAATACCAGCGATAAGATGCATCGGAGACACACAGTGAGAGAAAGGAGGCCGGAGATGAAGAAGACATGTCAAATACACATTGGAGATAATATAGTGGCAGAAGGGAAGTAAATATGAGTAAACTTACCATGTAACATAAAAATGTTGCACTCTATACTATAAGTCTCATTTTATACTACAATCACTTCGCTACAACCTCATAAATTAAAAATAAAAATAAATAATGTCTCAAACAATTTTTGATTTCTAAATATAAATTTATTCTTCAAAATTTTCTAAATTTGAAACAACTAGTAACATGTCCTCATCAGTAATTTCCTCTTCAATCATCTCATCTGGAATCTCCTCATTAAAAGTCTGCAATGATGATTCTTGTAACTCTATGGTCTCCAAACACTCGATAAATTCGCCATCAAGAGATTGATCAAAAAAATCATTCAAGTCATCTCCTCCTTCTGACAATATTTCATTATTGGTGCTGTCCATTTCAATCAATGTAGTGGAATCATTCAAGTCATCTCCTCGTGACAATATTTCATTATTGGTGCTCTCAATTTCAATCAATGTAGTGGAATCATTCAAGTCATCTCCTCCTTGTGACAATATTTCATTATTGGTCCTGTCCATTTCAATCAATCTAATGGAATCATACAAGCCATCTCCTCCTTGTGACAATATTTCATTATTGGTGCTCTCAATTTCAATCAATGTAGTGGAATCATTCAAGTCATCTCCTTGTGACAATATTTCATTCTTGGTGCTGTCCATTTCAATCAATCTAATGGAATCATACAAGTCATGTCCTCCTTGTGACAATATTTCATTATTGGTGCTCTCAATTTCAATCAATGTAGTGGACAATTCAAAAGAAATTGCCACGGTCTCTTCATTGTGAGCCATTTTATTTTGAAATTGCTTGCTGTAAATTGCAGAAAAAAATAATCACTTTCATTTATCGTTTTTAGTAATACATAATATAAAACTAACTTCATCAAGTATTTAGTATAACAGAAGGACTGCAAATAAATAACAGAAAACATTTTTCAAATTATCTTCAAGTGTACAACATAGTTCCCCTTACAAATTAACAACTCACCTTTTTAAAAGTAGCAGAAGTGTTAGTACTGTGTAAATCAAACACCAGAAATTCACCACCAAAAATTCCTCACAAATGTACCTCAGACAGTAGTATCACAAAATGGCTGTGGTTTCCTCTCATTTGACATATATACATAACCAATTAACTTTCATCACACACAAATACAAAACCAAAGTAACATTTTAATTGGTTCTAAATTTCAACACTTTCAAATGTGTTTTCCCCATGCAATTTTCCATAGGACATTTACATACGTCTACAGCCTGAATGGCTGAACGGAATTACACCAAACTTGGCAAAATGGTACATCAAACCTAAGAGGTCAGGAAGGATCTACTATGCCCCCTTATGGTCATTTCCCCCTTCGCTTTGGCCTCCTCTTGTCTCTCAATCCTACCGAGAGACAAGATGGCGGCCGCTACGGACTGTTTGGAATGTTGACAGACGCCGGAGAACCAATCAGCTTCGCAAAGCTCCGTAACGCGAAAAGTACGCGAAGCGGAGCGCTGTTACAGATATATATCTTTTTTTGAACGTTAATTTCTCAAAATCCACTGGAGCACATATATTGAGACCTAGCAAAGGCACATCGGGCTACCAGTCCCTAATATTTTGCCAAGTTTCGTGCAAATCCATTCAGGTGTTCGATTATTATTATTATTATTTTTTTTTGCCCCGCGGGGCCCTTTTAAAACCTCCACATCAAACCTAGGGGGTCAGCGAGGATCTACTATTCCCCCTTATGGTCATTTGCCCCTTCGCTTTGGCCTCCTCTTGTCTCTCGATCCTACCGAGAGACAAGATGGCGGCCGCTACGGACTGTTTGGAATGTTGACAGACGCCGGAGAACCAATCAGCTTCGCTTCACAAAGCTCCGTTGCGCGAAAAGTACGCGTCCTAGGACGCTGCCCGGTCCGCTGTTACAGATATATATCTTTTTTTAAACGTTAATTTCTCAAAATCCACTGGAGCACATATATTGAGACCTACAAAAGGCACATCGGGCTACCAGTCCCTACAATTTTGCCAAGTTTCGTGCAAATCCATTCAGCCGTTCGGGCTAAAAGTGAGGCCAACCGCCCTATGGAAAACTCAATGTTAAAAACACGTTTTGGGACCCCCCTTTTTTCTCGGCCCCCCCTTGACGAACCCCCCCCAAATTTTCAAGGGCTGCTCAGAAACAAAATGTGCCATTTTCCTGAAAATTTCAGCCAATTCCGTCCACAAACGCCAAAGTTATTAGACATAGAATTTTCAAAAAACCCATAGAGAAAAAATCCTAACTATATATACCTACTGGCGACCGCCAGTAGGTAATACATAACCAGCTAAGATTTTACCGATGATCAATACATGATATCAGGGGAGATTTGCAATGATCAAATCTCCCGCCGCCCAATCCTAATTAATTATTTATTTAAAACCTGACCCTCCCTCCACTCTTTCAGGGGGACCCATATTTTACAGCCAAAATCACGCAGTTTCCTACCCTTGTGCAAATACAGCGTAGATTCTATATTATGGATAGCGAGAAGCCTGGCGAGCCACATTGAAAAAGTCGGGGCATTTGAGTCTTTCCAGGCAGCTGACAGCAGAATACGTAGGACAGCAACAGCCAGGAAGATAAATGCCTCCGTTTCTAAGCTGCTGAAACCCAGCTTACTATCGCTCCCGAGAATCATCACTGTCGGGTATAGACTGATCTTAGAGCCTAGCAGCCCCTCTAGGAATTTCTCGATCTCGGTTTTAATCACGGTAAGCTTTTCACAAAAAAAGAACATATGCCGCAATTCCCCCGGGCCTTTCTGACATCTGGGCAATTACTATCGGTCCTCATACCCCAGTCATACAACTTAGATGGAGTGTAGTACAGATTAAAGAGAGTTTTGAAATGCTGTACCTTCAGATTTGAGGACCGAAGTACCTGCCTATCCAGATATAGAGCTTTGTCGAGATCTGCATCTGGATCTTGCAGTTTAGCTGCCCAGGCGGCCTCGTGCTTCTCAAGATCATCTGGCACCTTTTCAGTTAATTCCTGGTATATAACCCGGATCCTATTCCCTCCTTTCAATAGGTATTCAAGTGTGGGGCTGCGAGCGCCAAGAGCAGCGTCAAAGCCAACAGCTTTAAGCGTTTGCGAGACCTGGAAATATTTAAATCTTTGGCCGGTTGGCAAACCATACTTCTGCTGCATGGCATTGAATGTCATAATACTGCCATTCAGCATTATCTCCCCCACTGTCTGGATACCCTGCTGTTCCCAGCATTTCCAGGCCCCGTCCGCGCTCAGATTCGGAAAGAAACCTGATTTCCACAGTGGCGTATGCGTGTTAATCCTAGGGATCTGTAATAGTTTCTGCAGTGTTTTCCACTGATCCCAAGCGCCATGGGGAACCTTGTGCCGGGTTTTCTTAAAGAATCTGCGACCAGTTTTTCTCAGCAGTGTGCCTACGGCCTCCTTTCCCATCAAAAATTCATATATTGATGGGAGGGCATACAAATCAGAGGTCGGGTCCTGGGTATATTTTTCACTAGGTGTAAGTTCAAATAAGATAGACATCTGAGTCAGCAAACAGGCCCAATGATTGAATCTTACGTTTGGAGCTCCTAAACCTCCGCGTTCCTGGGGGGGAGGGTCATGTATTTTACTGCCTGCCTAGTCTTGCCATATTGCCACAGGAAACTGTTAAAAATAGACTACATTTTTTTTATCACCCCCTCCTCGATTAAATAAGGGATGGATCTAAATAGATAGAGAAGTTTGGGCAACATGGTCATTTTTAGCACATTTGTCCTACCTATAAGGGACAGATGAAGTGCATCCATACGCTTCAAATCTATCTCAATTTTTTTAAGGAGTGGATTAAAATGATCTTGAACAATTGAGCCTGTTGCTGCATTAATTATTACCCCAAGATAAGTCGCAGAGTTGACATACCGTTGATCGAGTTTGACGATGTCCTTAGAGCATATTACCTGAGTTTTTACCTCATTCAGGCGATACCCAGAGTGATATCCAAATTGCTTAGTGATTTCCACCAAAGTTCGCATGGTCTCGGCAGGCTCTGATGTAATAACTGCCAAATCGTCAGCATACGGTTATGGTTATTACCGGCTTGATACTATGATTCCCCAGTATCTGCCTGAGCAGCGGGTCGATATATAATGCGAATAAAATAGGTGAGCAGGGACACCCCTGACGGGTACCTCTGCTTATCATGATCTTATCTGAGCTCTGACCCATCATCTGGATTCACGCCACCGGGTCACAATACATGGCCTTAATAGCCGTCAGGATTTTTGGCCCAAAACCTCTCTCCACAAGGACGTCCCACAGATACTGCCATCTAACACGGTCGAACGCTTTTTCTGCATCGAGGAGGATCATGGCAACCCCCCTCCCCCCCCGCTGCATGGGCCTCAAACAACGAGATTGCTCTTCTAATATGGTCCGTCGTACCACGACCAGGGATGAACCCGTGCTGCCAGGGGGAGACGAGCCCACCAATGATCCTCTCCAACCTCGTGGCTAAGATCTTCACGTAGAGCTTGTTGTCCGAATTTATGAGGAAGATCGGCCTATAGGACCCTGGGCTTTCTCTTGGCTTTCCCTTTTTATGGAAGACCACTATATTAGTGTCTCTCCATGTTTCGGGGATTTTGCCCGTGCAGATGATTCCATTAAATAAATCCAATAACATCGGAGCGACTTCAACCGATAGACATTTATACAGCTCCAAGGGAATGCTGTTGGGACCAGCAGCTTTGCCGGCAGCCAGATTGAGTAATGTTTCCCGTACCTCATCGGCCGTTACATCGCTCTCTAGATTTTCCATCTCGAGCGGACCCAATTTGGGACCTAAGGCCGGGTAGCGGCCATCCAGACATGCATCCCCTATTTCTTCCTTGCACAGGATTTGATAAAAATTTGCAAACACCGAGAGGATGTCCTGAGGACCCACAAAATCCCGTCCATCCTCGTGGATACTGGTTATTACATTTTTAACACTATCTTGCCTAATTCTCGATGCCAATGCCCTCACAGCCTGCTCCGCTGTCTCGTACATTTTCCTCCTATATGTCCAGTATTCTGTCGCCGCCTTTTCGGCCAGATGTTTCTGCAATTCTGCTTTAATTAGACAGATACTGGTTCGACTCTCCCTACCTTCTTTCCCTTGTGTCAGATCAAGGCAGCGCTGTTCTTCTGCCTTGACTAAGTCTCCTAGGAGCTTGTTCTTCCCAGCCTGTAGTTTTTTCCTAGCCTGGGCAGTATAGCTGGTGACCTCCCCCCTTAGTGCTGCCTTAAATGAGTCCCAGACAGAGTTCCTCGAGGCACTGTATCGATTAGCATCGAAGAACTCCCGAGCCCATTTCCGTAGATGTTCCACGAACGGAGCGTCAGCCAGAAGTTTCCGATTGAATGTCCAGGCCCTACTTTTTCTGACCGGCCCTAGACCACTATATCTGATTACCAGTGGGCTATGATCCGAAAGCACCTTGAGGAGCTTCATAATGTTAACCTTACCGATTTCTACAGATGAAATTAAGAAATAATCCAATTTACTATACTTCTGGTGAGGGCATGAAAAATATGTGAACCCTGGATCGTCGGGGTGCTTTGTCCCCCATATGTCAGTTAAACCATGTGAATGCATCATTGAGAGAAGTGCCTTGGAGACCCTTGGCTTCCTACCCATATATGGTACTCTCTCAGTCAAATCAATTGAGATATTAAAATCACCGCACATCAAAATGGGTACAGGCCAGGTTGACAATTCCCCCTCCAGTATTTCAAATACTGCTGGGTCATCCTGATTTGATCCGTAAATCCCACAGATTGTTAAGCCACACTCCAGCTCCACCAAGGTTCATCTCCCAATGGCATCCGATTGAACTCGTTTAGCTCCCGACAGCATTGTTTTACCTAGAATTACTACCCCCCTTATTGTTGATGTCTGAGAGGAGCATGACAAAACATCAAATCCACCAACCCGTAGCAGCTGTCTTTTCACCCAAGGTAGATGCGTTTCCTGCATACACAGGATATCAATGGGTTCAGATTTAATAAACTCCACCAGTCTAGCTCTCTTTCTCCAGTCGTTCAGCCCCCCTATGTTGATCGAGTATATACTAAGGCTCGACATCCTTATTTTTCTGCCGTCTCCTAATTCTTATTGCCAGAGATTGAATAAGGACAATTTCCACACCATATACATTATACCTCGCGAAAACAGACTTTATACCGCATATTCTCATTTTTTTAATGCTTTTCCCCCACCCTCACCCGCCACCCGTGGCCCCCGCCCCCCCCTTTGTACCCGCCCCAACCTCCCTTCCCCTGATCCCCTCCCTCTCCCACTGGAAGTGCTCAGACCGAGGTCTGTGCGTCTGATGGATGTGTGCAGCAGCGTGGTGCATGGGTGCAACTACCATTTCAAAACAAAATGCATAAATAACGTACCCTACCCCTAGAACCCTTCCCCCCACGGGACTCAAAGTCATACAAAAAAAAAAGGAGGAAGCGGATAGCCAAAAAAAAAGACCATCCACCTGTGCCGAATACCCAGTAACGAAAGCAAAAACATCAGTGGTTACCATAAAACGGTTCAAAGAGATAGAGGCCGGTGACAATTCGGACCCGACTCAGTGATACCCAAGAGTTCCGGGGGCAAACCCAGCGCCCTGCTAATTACTCTTCTTCTTTTTCTCTTTTTCTTCTAGTTCACAGAGAGTCCAGGAACTCCTTTGCCTTCACCTCAGACGAAAAATATTGAGTCTTGCCATCTCTCACTACCTTAAATTGTGCTGGATTAACTAAATAAACCTGCCTGTGCGTGTCCTGGAGAGGCTTGATCAACTGTCGGAGTCTCCAACGCCTCTCGACCGTTGCGTGGCAAAAATCCGGTCTAACAAAAAACAACAAGCCCTCACTAGATCTTCTTGCATCGGGTCTAGCCTTGTCAGATATGATTTGCCTGAGGATGAAGTTCCCAAGAAAGATTAAGACTGCTCTTGGCTTATCACCACCTGCCCCATGGCGCACTCTGAACGGGGCACAATGGGCTCTCTGAATTTCTGATGACCAATCCCAGTCTGAGAGCTCCTGGAATGCATTCTTCAATAAGTTGATCATAAAGGCACTGATATCTGACCCCTCAACCCCCTCCGGAACCCCCAGTACCCGCAGGTTATTGCGCCTTAGCCTATTAGCCTATTCTCCATGTCCTCCAGGTTCCACTGGATATCGACAAGCTGGGCGGCCTGGGAGTCAACTTTAAGTGAGGCCGCAGCAGCTTCTGATTCGGTTGCCACAATCCGTTCCTCTAGGTTAGTAACCCTGTCCCCAACATTGGCATGTGCCTTAGACAGTTTTCTGACAACGCCTTGCAGCTTACGCATTGCCGCCTGTGATTTCCGAGTGTCCTGTCTCGCTTCTTCCCTGTGCGTGAGGATAGTCAGGTAGATAACGTCCAGCAAGGGAGGGTGGGAAGCTGGTACCTTGGCATTAGGGTTTCCCTGAAGTGGCATAGCTGAGGAGTGGTCCCAGGCCAGATCCCTGTGAGGTTGTGCGTGAGCATTATCCTGGGCGACTGGTCTTTTAGCCGTACTGGGGGGGTCTGTTCCAGGTCGCTATCGGTCTCCAGGTTGCTCCCCTCCTGAGAGGAGCTCCTCTCATCATCAGACCACTCTGCCTCTTCAGACAGGGAATAGAAGCATTCGCTACTCTGCTTCTCCTTTTCCTGCTCCCTCTCCCTACAGTCCGTTAGAGTCATCAGGGCAAGAGGGGGGCATAACAGTGTAATATCTTTCTCCATGCCATCATCTCCTGTCACCAGCTCCTGTCCTGTAACCGCCTCTAATCGCTCATCGTTCGCCAGAACCAGTATGCGCGCAGCTTGTAGTAAGGCTTTGCCAATAGGGTCATTGCTGGTTGTAGTCCCGCTAACTTGGTCATCCGTCCCTGTACCAGTAGGCTCGGGGGGGGGGTCCCTGGACTATCACTACCCGCCCTGCATCAATCGAGCCGACAGACAGCCCAGCAGCCTGCTCCATTGTGTCTGTTATACATTCTACATCCTCCGACAGAGGGGTGCATGCAGCGCTTGTACCTGGATCTTTAGCGTCCTTCAGCACTACCTCCTTGGCTGGTGAATGGGGTGCCGCCGCAGCCTCGTTCTTATGCCCTTTTCCGCTGCGAACAAGCAGCTCCGATATAGAGGGAGTCTGCCTTAGGCGCGTCGCCGTTTGTTTGCCCTTTTTCGTTGACTCGGGTGACTCTTTTTGTTCCTAGGCAGGCGGCCCCCCCACCCGGGGAGCAATCTCCGGTATATTTTCATGTAGCTGCCCCATGGTTGACACTACCTGAACAACCTGAGCAGCTTGGGCAGCCTGTGCTACCTGGGCTTTCTTCTTTGCAGCTGCCGTTGCTTTTGCCGACACTACGTACACCGTCTTGGGGGCCATATCTACTGTAGTCCGCAACGGCCACCCAAATCCGTTTCCGGGAAACCGCTGTCTCCACTTCGGCCCGGTTTAATACAGCACTCCGCCCACAGCGCTGCCGATGCCGAGCCCAGAACGCCAGCACGGCAGTCAGCAGCCTCAAAATCCCGGCTGCTGCAGCTGACTGCTTTCCCCTGCAGGCTCCGGCAATACCTGCTGCCTTGCTGCGACAACAATAATCCAGCATTGGAGTGATACAGAATTTCACCGACCCTTCGGCAGGTAATCCCCAACGATTAGCGGCTACTCCTGCGGGGGGGGGGGAGGATCTATGGAGCTTTGTTGCACCGCATCCCACTGCTGCTCCGCGACTCCTCTCACACAGCTGCCAAAAATGTTCTCAGTCAGGAGCAGTAAACGTTTGGAGGATCAAACCAGGAAGACCAGAATCTCAGTGCACAGGGTACCTCCTTAGCAGATTCCTGTCCTGTCCTCCTCAGTAGATTCCTGTCTCCTGTCAAGACCACTCCCTTGGATAGCCGCTTCTCTGATGAGGTCCACGTTGAGCGCCATTTGAAGAAGTATAAACCTCCTTAGGTGTTCACAGATACATCTGGTTCCTCTAAACCAACAAAGAAGAGATTGGCACAGAAGCTGTAATATAAAGAAAACATATTTATTGACCTCAAATGAGGGAGACTACGTCACGTTGCCTGAGTACCCTCAGGAAACTGTAGGAAGCATTCTAAGGAGTACAGAAAACAGGGGCCTTATATATGCTTAGGTTACATTAGTCAGCATAAAACCAAGGGGAGGTCCTGGCATGTACCAGCCAGCAAAATTACTAATATGGATATACAAGATTTGCTTGCTCAACAAAGTGGAAGGAGAGTTATTTCTCCTTACACCAGCAAGAATAGCCTGACAGTTATAACATAAGAGCAGGTGCATTCTACTAGCTAGGCCTATCTGAGCATATTTATCTTTTGTATTATCAGTATATGGAATTTTGAAAATCTAAGAAAATGAATAAATAAAAAATAAATACATATATATATATAAAATGTTCCACTCTTGAATGATTTGATGTTTGGCTCTGAATGGTAGGTCTGTTGCCACCTTGATATTTAGGATCTCTATGTAGGACCGCTTTTAAGTATTATTGGCAGGGTTTTTTCTACGTTGACTCTTTTTGATTTCTACCCACACTAACCTGCCTATATCCTTACCCTTTTGGGGGGGCTTCCTTCTATTTTGTTGATATCCCTGATGTACATTACCCCAGAGAATGTTAATGTTCCACATATGTAATGTATGATGCACATTACCCCTGAGAATGTTAATGTTCCACATATGTAATGTATGTGGAACACTAACAGTGTGTACGCTACACATCACTTAGCGCAGTAGTGTATTACATACATTAACGCCTATGTGGCACTCTGTAAATCAAGTATAAGTTACACAGGACAAGGTTATTATATTTTCCAAGAAATATGGCAGGCAGACACGGAAGTAAATCTGTTTGAAACACACAAGAGAGGACATGAAAGAAATCTAGCATTCTTGTCCCTGTTGCTTTGCCCCTGTGTGCACATGCGCTGTTTCTAGGGTTTTGATTATAAATGCACATGGCGTTTGCTGGGTGTTTTCCTCACAGGACATGGCAATCAGGAAACAAGATAAGGTGTTATGCTTTTTTCCAAGTAAATAATCTCAAAAATGTTCTGTAGGGTGCTCGTGTGCACATGACCTCGGCGTTTCTGCAACACAATCAAGCTGCTCCTACTTAAAACAAGCGCGAGCGCCTCGCGCAAGTAGGGTGTGGGGGAGTCGGTCCGAGAGCAGGGACACCTAGCGTTTCCTTTGCGGGAGCGAGCGCGATAAGTGCTACCAGATGGTGCACCTCGCTCCCGCAAGGAATCGCCAAACATGCACGCGTTGCATTCAAAGCAATGCAACGTGTGCACGTTTTTGCCCTCAAAACCGAATCGTTTACAAGAGATCTTTTACCAATGCAGCACATGCGCGCAGCGTAGGCGAGACCAAAAATGACTCCCTGCTAAGAGCACTGGATTTTTTGCAGGTCGGTATTTTAGCCCAAAGGTTGGCTCACCTCACCTGTGCTGGGTTTCACTAGTAAGAAACGAGGAATTTAAATACCGCTTTATGCTGAAATTGAGGGGCTATAAAAACTCTGAATATCAACACAGGTGAATACCTCTTGACAGGGAGAATGGAAGATGGGCCATGGATCTTTTAAATGAGTAATTAATTTGCATCATGCCAGTAGGAACTGAGGTCACCAGTTCCCCGAGGGGTAGCTTGGCTCGAGCAGGTAGGCACCCGAAAGCTTAGGTGTAAAGTGACCATACAGCACACACATCCACTGAGGCTGGAAACGCACACAATGACTGAGACCACACCAGTAAGTTTGATTCAAATCAATAAGTTTTATCTAGATCAAGGTTCAGGGAAATCAGGAATCAAGGCATCAGCATCTCCTTAGTACATTTCATCAGGGGAGCAAAGGGAGCAATTCAAGAATCAGCATAGCATGTCTCAATAACCGTTGCATTACAGAAATAACATTCCATTACTCAGCAATCACCTTCTTATTCAAGGAATTATGTAAGAGTAACCATCTCATCAGGTCAGAGTGAAGCATTTCATTAGGCAAAAATGAACATTCATTTAGGCAAACATCTCATAAGGTGAACATAAGCATTTCAACATATAACGGTGGGCCGTGAATCATCAGCTCCTTAGGCAGGGATAAACAATGCATCAGGTAAGGAGGAACATTTCAGCAGGCAAAATATAAACCCGGCCTAAAGCAAGGATGAGCAATTCATTGGGCACAACATGAACAATCCCTTAATTCGGGCCTAGCAGTAACTGATAATCACCTTTACCCCAGGTTGGGGTTAACCTTCGGGGCCCAGCAGTCACTAGAGGGCCTTACCCATGTTCAGAGGGCCCTCTTGAGGTTAATTAGGACCAAAGGGGCCCAACAACAGTCTGCCCCAGCGGAGGGGTGAACTCGGGCCTTCTCCGGCCTTCCGCCCTCCTCTCCGGGGGTTAACTTAGTCTTCGGGCCTCCTCGGCCCCTTGCGGCGGCGATTCGGGAAGGGCGGGCCCTCGTTCTTCTCAGAGAGCCCTCCGGTGACACGGGCCCTCTCTCCAGGCCGGTGGCGGTTGGCAGGGCTCTAGGCTCACTCCGAGCCCTCGCGCCGGTGTCTCGCCTGGTCCCGGGCCTTCCTTGGGCCTGGCAGCACCCGGGGACCAATGAGAGCGTGGGCGCTCCTGCAGCCGCCTATGGCAGCGCGGCCTTCGGGGGCACGGTGTCGGCGGCTAATCAGAGCACGGCTGGGGCAGAGTCACTTGCGATGCCCCATCACGTGAGGCAGGCCTATTGGCTTCGGGTCTGGCGGGGCCTAGCGCTGCGGGCTGCAGCGGTGACCGGGCCCCTAGGCGCAACGGAGGGCAGCACCTCTCCTCAACTTTCTCCTGGGTCCGGCGCGGTCCACGGCAACACGGTGGCAGCCCTCCCCTGGCATCGGGGGCCGCTGGGGGGCAGATGACGGCAGTGTCAGCGCTCCTCAGGGCACAGCAGGCAGCCCGGGGTGCTGCGGAGACTGGGTGAGGACAGTGCCTGACAGGGGCAGCGCTTCAGAGCTGCACACAGCGTTCGGTCCTCACAGCGCCTCGTGGGGGAGAGGAGCGCTTGGAAGTGCCACACAGGTCGTCGATGTCGGTGCTTCACAGTACTCAGCAGGTGAGCGCTTGAGGGCAAAATTACAGCGCTTCTCAGGGGACAGAGTAGGAGAGCGATGGGTAGGCAGTTCAGGCAAGGCAAGACAGAGCAGGGGCCCAGATGTAGGCATAGGGGCACAAGGGGGACGCAGCCCGGTACACGGTTGATCCCCAGTAATCCTGGTTAGAGCAGGTGGGTTTCTTCTTGGCGCTTGATGGTTCTGGCGCCCTTTGTAGAGAGTTTCTTGAGGGGGAGTTGAGTTGAAGGCTGGCGATCGGATTCCTCAGCAGGTCACTGCAGGTGGTCCCTGGGTTCCCCTCCCGCCGGGCCAGATCAGTGGGCTAGTTCAGTGTTCCTCGCACAGATTGGTGTGCAGCGCCTAAATCCTGTCACCCCCAGTGGCATAGTTTCCTGACTAGGCCCAACCGCCTAAGTCTCCTGCGTAGGTTCCTCCAGGTCAGTGATGTCCCAACTGACTAAAAACTTTCCCTCCTTTCTTTATATATACCCAGGTCAGGTGACCACTCTCTAAGGCGGCAAAAGCAGACCCCGCCCCTATTCTAGAAGGTTCCAGGAGCTTCCCTACTCTAACTATGGGCAGGCAAGGCAGGCTGGTATTGCAACAATGTTTAGGGTTCCAGCCAGCTCCTGGCAACTAGGGTGCTACAAAAAAAAAAAAACACGCTGCAGTAGCAGGGGCCTGTGGCAGCCATGTTGGAAGTAGAGAGCACCAGCACCTTAGCATTGATTAGCAATGGGAAGGCGCTCAGAGACCTAAGGCCAACAAAAAAGAAGGTGGGAAAAATGAGGCAACGGCGAAAAAAATAGGGAAAGACCACCCTAGGGCTGACAGGTCTAACAATGCCTGAACACGACTAATGCATAATAAAAACATCTCAAACTAATATTATATAAACATACGTTAAAACGCAGACAGGATTCAGTCAAGTACACACAAACAGAAAAAAAGAAGTAACCTCTTCCAGCCTGATATACTTCAGAGTCACAGAATGGCGGATGGGAGGGTTTCCATCACTGATCTCAATAATATCCAAATACAATTAGAATCGTTAGACATGTACGCATTTACACCACCACCCCCTCCCCCGACAGGTAAAACTGAGTCCACATCAGCCCACGTTGACAGCTTTCTGTCGTATAACGACGAAACACCTAACACCCTCCCAAAATACGAATTTATCCTGGGACCCCTCTGCAAGGTGCTGCACTATTCTGTGTGCATCAGTGGACGCCATCACAGCCGGATAGCTGTCCTCCCTATTTCGCAGACATGAGTACCAACTCTACCAAAAAAAATCATCCATGGGTACCCTAGGAGGAGGCTAACCCATGTGTAACACTATTGTACGGGCCTGGCATGAATACTTAAATCCAATAAGCAATACATTTCAACCTAAGCTCAAATTACATTACACCACAGTACGGACCCCATGCTGAGTTACATTTGCAACCACATTTCATTTGGAGACCCTATTTCGGAAAGACTTAAAAGACGGCTAGCACATGCTCCAAGTGTAGCTTGACTCCCTAGGACAACGGCCGAGAAAACTTAGGGCAAAGTACCAGATCCCAGCTTGAATATCAGACGGCAGCAAATGCTTTTATGAGGAAGTAATCAAACACAAGCACAAGTATCAGAGTTGCTCTTCTGCCATTACAATGTATTTGCGAAAACGAATGAAGGAAGTAAACACCGATCATGCAAGAGGTCTCACTGTGCACAGAAAACGAGAGCAGAGCAGCAAATTCTCTTGCGCTTATGGAAAACCAATCCTGCTTTGCTTCATTGAAGCAAGAGCAGGTTTCCCTGCTCTCACTTCAATGAAGCAAAGCAGTTTGCAATGACAGGGTGGGAGCCGTGCTCCCTCCCTGTCATTGCAAACAGTAGTGTCCCGGGGGTGGGAACCCCGGGACACTGCAGGAGCCGGCCCTGGGGGTGGCGGTCCCTAGGGCCATAAATGGCTTCAAGTGGGGGGCCCTCTCAACAATAGCATAGCCCCCAGGGCCGGGGGTTCGCTACGGACCGACACAATTAAATATTAGTGCCCCGGGGAGGTGGCGATCCCTGGGGTGTGTGGGGGGGCTCGAGCCCCCCCCCCACACAGGTCTAATATTTTTTTTTTAAAAGCCCCGAGGGTGGCGGTCCCTGGGGATTGGGGGGCCTCCAAAGAACCCCCACAGATTATAAAAAAGCAAAGCCCGGGGGGCGTGGCGGTCCCCGGGGCTGCGGGGGGGCCATGAGCCCCCACAGATATTTAATGAAAGCACCGGGGGTGGCGGCCCCCAGGGCTGCGGGGGCCCCCACAATGTTAATTTTTCACTGCCCCTGGGACTTGGCTCACCCGGGGGCTAATTAATAATGAAGCGCGGGAGCCCACGCTTCATTTTTTGTGTTTTTACAGCAGGATCCGAGATGACTGCCAACACTTCCTGGTTTGGAGTGTTGACAGCCGATTAGCATAAAGCTTGTGATTGGGAGGGTGCGCGGATCCTCTGTGCCTCTTTATTTCAAAACTTTTATTTTGAGATTTTCTCAGCAACTACTGAATGGATTTACACCATTTCAATAAAAGGTCTTTTTCTGAACCGAGGGTTACCTTATTGCCAAATTTGGTGTAATTCCGTTCAGCAGTTTCGTCTGTAACCATGTCCAAAGTTTCCTATGGGAAATTGATTTTATCACCTCTATTTTTTTAATTTCTCAGGTACTACTGAACGGATTCACACCATTTAAAATAAAGATCTCTTTCTAAACCAAGAGCTACCTTTTTGCCAAACTTGGTGTAATTCCGTTCAGCAGTTCGGGCTGTAGTCGTGCCTGAACTTTCTTATGGGAAATAACATGGAGAAAACATGTTTTGGGACCCCGCTTTTTTCTCGGCCCCCGCTTGGCGAATCACCCCAAAACTTTCAGAATAGGAGCTGACAGGAGTGGGCCATACATTTTTGAAAATTCCGGAAAAATTCATCAACCGGTGGTAACGTTATTGGGAAAACAAAAAATGTGTTTCCTATGGAAACTAGCTCTATAACTACCTACTGGCGTCTGCCAATAGGTAATATATATATTTAAATATACATACATATATATATATATCACTGAAAAAACCATAGGTTTCAGGCCTTATATAGTTAGGAATTAGCATTTAAAAACCTTTAAAATTCACTCAAAAAACTATACGTTTTTTATGGGTGTTATAGTTAGCTGGACATTTCACTCATACAAAACCATTGAAATTGCTCCTCTATAGTTAGTTGTACTAACTATATTTCGCGCACCCGCAATCCACTGCTGATGATGTCACATATTACATCATTCATGACATGGTCAGTGACATCACTGATGACATCTCAAATGACAACACTGATGACATCACTGATGACATCATCCAGTGAATGTGGTTTGCTTCGTTATTTAAATATGCATTATATATATAGCAATTTGCATTGAAGAATGAGTGGATACATAAAAATAAATATTTGGATGGAGGATTTAGTAGCAGTGTAATTGACTGTTTACTTGACCAATTTATAGTGTCTCACTAAATATAGTGGATAGTGACTAAACTGTTTGAAGTGTGGAGAAGTGTGGCTCAATGGTTAGAGCGCAGACCCTGATGCAGAGGTCTAGCCTGGGACCAGGGTTCAATTCCCCGCCTTGGCGGGTCTTGGGCTCAAAATTCCACGGACCCGATAATTCTCGCCACGGTGCCTATTCCAATCATGGAGTCCCACTCTGCAACTCTGGGCAATAGCTTGCTTAATCTCCACAACGGCCCCCACAACGCTAAGGATGCCTGGCCTCCACCTTGGGGGTGCCCAGGAGTGGACACCTCACAGGGAAAGCCAGGATGGGTTCCACAGCGGTATTCGTACAAGCGCCTTGAGACCCTTGCGGGTGAGTAGTGCGCTATACAAGTATCAATTTACATTTACATTTGAATATCTGTATCACTTTGTCAGTTGTTGTGTAAACAGGTTCTCCAGTTGGTTACTAGCTATGTGAAAGTCTATATTAGTTATTGATTAGTTAACTGAGTATTTGTATGGGAGAGTAAATGTGTGTGTGGTTCGGTGGGGGGTGTGTGACTGCCCAAAGATGTGTGAATAGTTGATTCACTAGATATATGAAGTTAAAACTACACGTTCTAACAGTTGTTTGGGTGAGTGAATATCTTTATGGGTGTGGTGATGAGCAAATATATTTCTCAATGGTACATGTCCAACAAACTAGAAAAATAAAAGGCAGTGTATGTGTCAGTTGTTGTATATAAATAAGTATACATAAGACTCAATGATTGTGTGAGTGACTGTATGGATAACTTTATACTTGTAATAATGATTTTATAATTCACTAAGTATGACTTACTATCTAAATGAATAGATGAAGTTGTGTTTGTATAAGTGTGTAGCTAAGTAAATATGTAAGTATGATCCATTGTTTGCATAAGTGAGTAGGATGACTTCATATGTGAATAGGATGTGTGCTGGTGTGTAATGTCGATTTAGGTGTATAAGTATTTTTGATAGTGTTCTATTGTTCATTGACAGCATGTATGAGTGAATCTACAGGTAAGTGATTAGATGTGTGTTTACATCTATGAATCACTGAGTGGGTTTTTAGATACTTGTATTGCTGTAACAATGGATTCAAATATGATACTCTGTATTTTACAAAGAGTGATGAAAGATTTTACTAGTGTATTGTGGAAAAGTAAATTCTGCCATGTTCTGTGTCCCTACGCGTCCTCCATCATATGTTATGTGTGCATGATTAATATGCATATGTATTCCCCATGTTCGATTAAAGACGCAATTACAGTTGTGTCCATCTCTAGTATGCCAGTTTCCAGTTCTCGTGAATACTACGACTATCAGGCCTATGTAAAGCTACGTTGCCACGTTTCTCAGTGTGCACGTTATTTCATTGTAAAGTCCCCGTTCCTAGGCCTCAAAAGGGCCCGGACACCAGATTCAGCTCCTGTCTCCTGAAGCCCTCGCTGAGGAGCGACACGGCCCCCACCTGTATCCCTGACCCTTCACTTACTTCCTGCCTCGCAGTGCCCGGTTCAGCCTGGCTCTGCCTCTGAGTCTGCCAAGAGTATGTTATGATTCTAGTTATCAGTCCAGCCCTCCTTCTCTGCATTTCTAAGCTACTGAATCGCATCAATAGTTTCCGTCATTGTCTAGCCTTTACGTCTCCATGTTAGAGAAATACTGTATTAATGATCATTTAATATTCTTCATCACGCACTACATGTAGAATAATGCATGCTCCAGTCTCAGAGTCTGTTAGCCTTTACCCCGATAACTTTTGGATTCTATCAACATGTTCTCTAAACATCAGATAATAGATATTGTTTAGGTACATGTCGCCCTGACTCTCCAGACTTCAGTCTCTGCTCCTAGCACAGAGTTCATAGCCCCCAGCTTCTTCTAGTAACACGTCATTGCCAGCTTGCGCGCACCACCAGGTTAGAGGTCCCGGCTCCTTAGGTAGCCCCCTCCATGTTTCCGCCCCATTCATGACATATTCTGTTACGTTTACATCACATGTCTATGTATACGCCCTGTTACACCCACTTTCACCCTTATCTTTCGCGACTGCTACGCGTCACGCCTACTGCTCCACCCACTGCTCCGCCTATCATATGTACTGTAATGCAACTGTTTTACTATATATACTTGTGTATTGTTATTAAATGTTAGCGCGCTCATCCCAGATCCTGCCCCAGGCAGCTGCCATCCTATTCCTGTGCAGGTTGTCCTGTTCCTGTCCTTTATGCTGTAATAAACCTGCAAACTCCTACTACCTCGAATCTTGACTCTTATTTATTGAGCTATCTGTTATTGCTATGCCTAGTCAAACCTAGATCCGGTATTATTTATTTATATACCACATAATGGCGCCCGAATAGGGACTTGCCCTTTCCCCACGCGCCGGTGAAGCCACGCCGGCCCCCTGACCCTCTGCAGCCGTGACGGAACCATACCGTGCACGTGCAGATATTTCTGCTTCAAGTATCCCTCAGGCCCACGGAGGAGACGGAGGTGGTGGTCCAGCATCCAGACGAGGCGGTGGAGGAACGCGGCGAGTCCCGACCAGAGCCCAAGCCGAGAGTCCAAGGTCCGAGGTATCCGGAGGCCCACCCGTAACAGAAGTCCGAAGTTCGTCCGTCTGGCGTCGAAGCAGTCCAGTCCAGTCCGAGGCCTTCCGTTCTTGCTGCCCGGTGAGTACCGTTGCTGGGGTAGTATCTAGACAGGGTCAATCTAATTGTCTCTGGTCCGTGGGTTGTGGTGGTACACAGACCCAAAACGAAGTGTCCACTTCGGTGGATGCGGGTCCTGACGTGTCTCTTTATGAGACCGGTAAGTTTCGTACTGTTTTAGCAGTGCATCTAGTTTCTGTTCTAGTCAGTTCTGTTCTCGAGAAAATTCATGTGTTCTGTTCTCAGTATTCCAGGTAGTATTCTGTTCGAACTGTTATTTTAAATGTTCTTCATGTATTTCAATGTCGTGGTATGAATGTGGAGTAATTATCGTGTTCATTGTGTATTGTATTGTGTCTAGATTACAGTTCAGTCATGCCGTTATTTTCCAAACTACGTCAGTTAAAAACTAGAAAAGGTCTGCTAGAAGCAGCAGTTCCTGTCCCGCCTAGGGACAGTCCAGGTCATTTTATGTATCAGAAGCATGGCATAAGTGCCATATTATATCTAGATTTATGGGTAGAGTATACCAAAGAGTTAGAGGAAAAGTATAGATGGCCCGTATCAGGTACGTGGGATGCCGAGTGCATCATGAGAGTAGAAGAAGCATTATGGAAAAAGAAAGCCAGACAGTCACAGAAAGATGCCATCGAGTTATGGCGCAAAGAATCTCATAAAAGAACCGAAAAAGAAATCAGAAAGTCAGAACTAAGTAGAGAATCCTTAGAACGAGCCCAAGAAAGGGAATTAATCGAGATAGGTGAACGAGTCAAAACCGAACAGTCAGACAGACAGAGGAATGCCCTTATTAAGGGTATGTACCCTCTTCTTGCCGAGGGCTTGCCAAAAGCGACCCCGGAGGCATCCAGTAATTTTCCGCCACCACTAGTTCCGACCAAGCTACGTCACAAACCGACCGCAGCTGAGATATTCATCTCGTCCTATTTGAACGACACAGTCCCAGAATATGCGAATCCTGTCCCGCCAGTCCCTGTAAATAATGTAAATCCAGCTCCTCCAGACACCGGGGCACCTCTTGCAGTACCTGCTACGGTACCCCCGGTCCAGCCTACATTACAACTTCCCGCCACTCTGCCAATACGAAGAATGTCAGTCGATGATTCCAGTTTAGGGGCCGCAGGAGGAGGTCCTCCTGGTACCCCGCCGCCACACCAACGTAAAACGTTGGCCGAGTTACATGAAGGTGCGTTACAGCGTACACCCAAATATCAGTCCGTTGCAGATATCCGACGAGTCCTTACTGAGTGCCGCTATGACCCAGTCGTAGGTGATGATAGTACCGTTCTATATTCCATACGTGTAAGACGGGTGCTCGGGTTTTTAGACACCCTACCAGATATGAAAGGAGATCTAGACAGAATATATCGTTTCATCCGTACAGGGGATGATCCAGAAAGTATTAGCGAAGCCATGTCTCAAAGAAAAGCTGAAATCCAGCTTAGGTTATTAAAGTTTCTGATTAATTGTCTAATAAGAGAACAAGATTACCCGACTAAAGATCCGGTCGAAATGAGAACTCTGACAAGGTGGAGTGATAATATAGCTGAGGGTAAGCACAAAACTATCAGTAGTATAGAGAGTATGTACAAGAAAATTCGTAAGGAAATAATAAGGTTACACGAACAACGTAAAGCAGCACAAGTAAGCGAGAAGGAAAATGACTCTACGGAAGAGGTAGAGGACGAGAATCCAGCCAGAATAGCGTATGTAGGAAAATCTAGATTTCCAGATCGCCATTTACGCCTAGAACACAAGTCAGTTTTTCATCATCCAGCACTAGAACAAGGTTCTCTAGAACAAGTATTTCAAGCTACCGATCACATTCTGAAATCACGAATCGGTTATAGCGAGTTAAGTACTATGCATGAACAAGAACTAGCCCGATCAGCGGTCCGATGGGCTACTGATTCTACCACTTTTCCAGACGAAATAGTGGCACAAACGTTTCTGAAACTGCCCCCAGCCGAGCAACGACTGGTGGGTATGTATATGATCCAGCACCTCATTACATTGTATGAGGGTCAACATTCTGATCCAGGTCCGTTACATGATGTCCTGAACGAGTTACTCCAGTATAAATGGAAAGGTCTAGGTACCGATTTAATTAGTGTCATTCTAGAACAGCGCCACAAATATAGTATGTTTTTGAACCCGCATTTTGTTCATGTCTCACCCCCAGAAAGTAAACCCTTTTACATAGACAGACAGAATCCGTTACGAGAAGTACATCCAGTCAGGACAACAGCTGGTGAAATGCAACGAGTGTTTGTTTACACCCCGATCACAAAGATGGAACTCTTAGAGATGAAAAAGTTAATTCCCTGTCATGATAAAGATCCAGCAGGGTTCCACCGAGAATTAAAAGACATGCTCCGTATGGGAGAATACACGTATCCAGATATTATTAAAATGCTAAAGGTTCTGTTGCCCGCAGGGGTATATGAGAAACTCAAGGAAAAAGATTGGGAGGTGGGAGAGAAAAAGATCGATTGGGCAGTTCTAGAAGCTGAAGATAAGGCACGAGTACCAGGTACCGGTCTTGGAGATAAATGTAAAGAATTACCAGAATTGTTAATACAAGTTTTGCCCAGGTTATTAGCTACTAGAAAGGAAGACTGGGATGCAATCTCAGCCTGTAAACAGAAACAAGATGAAGATATTAGTGATTTTTATTCTAGATTTGAGAAATGTTTTAGCATCAACAGTGGCCTCAAGACAAGTAGCGAGTCATACCCTCACCTTTTTGTTACTAAATTAGTCAAGAATTCGAGTCCACCAATTAAAAACCGAGTTTTGAAAGTCGAAAGTACCTGGCAAGCTAATACCCCGTCCCAGATGTTGCAGATGCTTCAATACCACCAGAATAGAATCAGAGAAGAGCAAGATCACGAGAGAAAACATATGAAAGACACGAAAATGAAAGTACTAGTTGCACAATCTGTTCCTCAAGACAGTCAGAAGAGGGGTCCGAATCAAGCCAGTCATCCTACAGCTCCCGTTAAAGGGAACTGCAATTATTGTAAACAGCCAGGTCATTTTATAAACGAGTGTGCAGTTCTGAAACACAACATAGCTACTGGTAAGACTAAAGAAAGACCACGTCCGCCTAGACAAGAACAAGTTTCACAGGCTCCTCAGCCACAGAATGGACAACAGACAGCTACAGTACCGCAGCCTATTACTGCAACACAGCATGTTACACAACAGATGTACCAGTATGCACAGTCCGAGTATCCAGAGTACCAGCCATATTCATGAAACAGCCTAGAGAGGGAGGTAGGCTTGCCTCTCATCGAGATACCTGTAGATCAAGAAGGTCCCTATGTTCACAGTCAAGTATTAGGGAAAGACAGAAAGTTTCTGATTGATACAGGGGCAAGTAGGACCACCATCAGTCACGCCGAAGTTCCAGGGGCTCCGCTCTCAGGCTCTAGAAATGTTTCCCTTGGATTTTCAGGAAAGCCTATCGTGAACGAGATATCTAAGCCAGTTACTCTAGAAGTGGGTCCACTGTCCCGCACTACTGATCTGTTACTTACTAAGTCATGTCCAGAAAATTTATTAGGCATTAAGACACTGAAAGAGTTAGGTGCAGTTATTTGCTGCTCCCCCGAGGGAATACGATTGTTCCTACGTGACTTCAAGGGTCACTATGTATTACGAGATTTTGATCCGAGATTGTCTAATGTTCCGCAGCATCTATGGGCGCAAGGTCCAACTGATGTTGGTTATATGCAAATCACACCCTATCGTGTGACTCTCAAGCCAGGTGTAGTGTTACCACGAATCAGACAGTACAGATTGCCACCTGAGGCTGTAGCAGCCTTATCCAAAATTATTGACGAGCTTATGGCTCAAGGAGTAGTTGTAGAAACTGACTCCAATGTATGTAATTCTCCGATCATTCCCGTCATGAAACGTACTGATCCAAATGCTCCCCCAGTATATCGATTAGTGATTGACCTTCGAGAACTCAATAAATGTATTATTCCCCAGTACCCAGTTGTCCCAGATATCTCTTCCCTATTGACAGCCATAGATTCTGAAGCCACATTTTTTACAGTCATAGATCTCAAGAACGCGTTTTTCAGTGTCTCCATTCATCCAGACAGCCAGTTTCTTTTCGGATTTTGTTTAAATGGAAGGAGCTATATGTTCACACGCGCTCCTCAAGGTTTCACAGAAAGTCCTAGTATTTACAGTCAAGCACTTAAGAGACAACTAGACAACATTCACATGCCAACTGACACTGCCCTGCTCCAGTATGTCGATGATCTACTGATCACAGCCCGTTCTGAACGTACTTGCGAGCGAGCCTCACTTACAGTTCTGTATTTCCTAGCCGAGATGGGGCACAAGGTGTCCCCTTCGAAGCTTCAATTCTGTGTCCAGCAAGTGATCTATTTAGGCCACTTACTGTCCAAGAGGGGTAGGCAGTTGACACCTGACCGTATTCAGTTAATAGCGAGTCTTCCTCAGCCCAAGACCCAGAAGGAGGTACGTGCTTTTATCGGCCTTACTTCTTATTGTCGACAATGGATTCCTCAGTATGCATTTCTAGCCAAACCACTGATACAGTTAACGACACAGGAGGCAGCCGTATCGACTATCCTCCCTTGGACATCTGAACACACACTTAGTTTCAATGAGTTAAAGAAAGCTTTATGCCAAGCTCCAGTTCTAGCAACACCGAACTACAGTAAGCCTTTTACACTTTTCGTCACTGAACGTGAAGGTACAGCATTATCTGTTCTCACACAAGATCAAGCAGGACAATACAAGCCTTGTGCTTATTTTTCGAGCACATTAGATCCTGTAGCCCAGGCTCTACCTGCGTGCCTCAAGTCAGTTGCAGCCACAGCGCTAGCTATCAGACAAAGTGATTCCATAGTATTAGGACACTCCCTGACAGTACAAGTTCCACACTCCGTGGAAGTTCTTTTAAACCGAACACAGACTCAGCACTTGACAATTGCACGTTTAACAGGTTATGAATTGACACTGTTCCAGCCACACATAGAAATCAGACGCTGCAACGTTTTTAATCCTGCTACATTGTTACCGTCAGTTACTTCGAATTCTGCCACACACGACTGTGTGGAAGTAGTTAACATTATGACAAAGCCAAGACAAGATCTGACAGATATTCCATTACCAGATCCCGACCTGACGCTTTATGTGGATGGTTCATGTATGAGAACAAGTACAGGAGAACTAGTAGCCGCGTATGCAGTGACTACTGACACTGAAGTTATAGAGACACACCGTATTGACACCCTGTCTGCTCAAGCAGCAGAGCTAGTCGCTCTGACACAAGCCTGCATACATGCCAAGAACCTGAAAGTTAATGTTTACACAGATTCACGTTACGCATTTGGAGTCGTACACGACTTTGGAGTGCTCTGGCAGGAGAGAGGTTTCATGACTTCTCATGGAACCAAGATTCAGCACGGTCTCCTTATTCAGGCTCTGTTAGATGCCATACACTTACCGACATCCATTGCTATCATGAAATGCAAAGCACATACGAAAGTTACTGACACTATTTCCCAAGGTAATGATCTAGCAGATCGCACAGCCAAGCTTACAGCACAGACTCCAGACATTCCAGTTAACCCGACACAGACACATACTCCAGATCCGACTACATGTATGACAGTTAAGGACCCTACTCAAGATGTCATAGATATCCAGTTACATGCTACTCCCGATGAAATTAAGAAATGGTCCGAACAAGGAGGGGTCCAGACAGATCAGGGATGGGTGACGAAGGGAAAAACCACATGGTTTCTCCCCGACTCTATGGTTCAAGTCATTGTTAATACCGCACATAGTCCAGCACATTTAGGAGAAAAAGCAATGTTAGACAGTATCCAGAACATTTGGTTCAACAAGCATTTACGAGCTGCAGCCAAGCAGAAAGTCCGTACCTGTATGATATGTTGTCAGATTAATCCAGGTAAAAGTGTCCCGGTGGAACAAGGTGGATTCCAGCCCCCTGACCACCCTTTTGAAGTCCTCCAGATGGATTACATTCAGATGGAGCGATGTCGAGGTTTCAAGTATGTCCTTGTAGTTGTATGCGCTTTGTCCAGGTGGACAGAAGCATATCCAGTCCCAGATTACACAGCCACGACTACTGCCAAGCAGTTGGTTCGTGAGTTCTTCCCCCGTTATGGACTCCCTAGAGTCGTATATTCTGATAACGGCCAGCCATTCTCATCTGAGTTGATGAAACACGTTTCCCTGTTGTTAGGGTACCAGTGGAAGTTCCATTGTGTACGCCATCCTGAAGCAGCCGGTCTCGTAGAGAGACATAATCAGACCCTGAAAATCCGAATTGCAAAAGTTTGTCAAGAGAAAGGTGTGGACTGGCTAGTAGCTCTGCCAGTTGCTTTGTTTTACATGCGCATGGTCGCACATTCCAGATCAGGTCTGTCCCCGTACGAGGTCGTATTCGGCCGCCCCTCTAACATGTGGGGTACACCTAGACCCCGAAGTATTACCGATGTTTCAAGTAATATGCTGACAGATTACCTAGCTTCCTTGATGTCTGCCCTCAATTCTTGTCGTTCACAGGTTGCCGCCGCATTTCCAGACAATACCGAGGTGGCACCGCATGAAATCGTTCCCGGATCCATGGTCCTAGTGCGAAACTTTGATCGTTCAAGTCCGCTGGAGCCTCGCTGGAAGGAACCCCGACAGGTCCTCCTAACCACCCGTACAGCCGTGAAGTTGGAGGGGAGAAAAGGCTGGGTGCATCTTTCGCATATCAAAAAGTTTTATGGATTGAAGCCCGTTTCAAAGAACGTTTCCGAGCATTCAAAGGACTGCCAAAGTACTATTCTTAAGGACTGTCCCGCAAAAGACAATGATACTGCACCCTCCCTGTTAGAGAAAACTCCGCAACAGGAGTATAAGAAAAAGTTAAGGTCTAGAAAAAAAAGTCAGCCAGTTTGATTGTCTAAGTCCTCCCCTAGGTGAAACGGTTAGACCGGTTTCTGACATGTATAAAATAGACCCCCATAGTGAGAAAGTTAGTCAAAACTCAATCCGATGTATCGTTTTTCTAAGTTTCGTTTTGTTTCTCAGCATTATGATTTCCTGCACTAGTTATGCATTTTACCTGTATTTTCCAGTTTCTCATGTAAATAAGTCTGCTAATGTTACGGTAGAGCACACGTTTAGTGATCTGCCTCCTCATGAACTCTCTTACCGTCTCGCTATGCGTAACAATTCCTTTATCCGCATGTTACATTACTCACACCAGACCAGCAATGCCACTAATTGTTGGGTGTGTGGTCGACTCCCCCCTTTCCAGACACCGAAGGGAGTTCTGCCACTCTTTCCTTATCCATTTTCACATAATGGTTCGTGTGGAGCATGGTCCACGTTAACGTCATCCTCAACAGATATGTCTTTTCTTAACAGTACATGTTTCCCAGACAAGCAAGGTCTCCCCCACAGAACCGGGTTAGATCTAGAAAATGAAGTTTACAATTTAGGAAATTATTCTTCGAATTTCATGGTCCTGAATGTTCAGTCTGATACTACTCCAGACTTACCTGCTATTTCAGTACTACCAGTCAAAGGCGAATTATGTGTTCGAAATTATGGTTCCGTACATGTAGGACATAGTGATTGTACTACTATTGTCAAGTATAGTGACAGTGGGAAATCTATTTTCAAAGCCTCACGTCATTCTTATTTTGTTTGTGGTCAGACCGCATATGTTCGTCTGCCCCTCGATTGGGAGGGAACCTGTTACATTGCCTTCCTACTGCCACCAGTTTTTCTAGCCCCATCTGATTATCATAGAAACACACATCTAGTACACATTAGACATAGAAGGGAGATCGAGTCCCCAATTGTCGATTATACTGAAACTGCTCTAGAACAGTATACAGATTTCAATAAAGGTTTCTTCTTCTTTATAGGACCTGTACAGAATAGTAAGCTAATCCGTAGGTTAACCAGAACCCTTGAAGCAGTAGTGAATGAGACTGCCTCTGCCCTGGGTAACTTAACCGAAGAGCAATCTGCTATGAGATTTGTCGTGCTCCAAAATCGTCTCGTCCTTGACGTCATACTGGCCGATAGGGGCGGGGCATGTAGAGTCATCGGATCTAGTTGCTGCATTTTCATTCCAAATAACGCGCCGTCTGTTTATTCAGCTATAACCAGACTCCATAAAATTGCCCATCTGTTACACCAAGATCCAGGCACCTGGACATGGTCCGGTTGGTTCTGGAATATAATTTCCGCTTGGGGATGGAAAGTATTGTCCTTTCTAGGTATTGCAGTAGCGATCATATTCAGTTGCTGCCTCTGTATACAATGTGGCCCTGCGATTTGCGGCATTTGTGCTACCTCTTGTATTCCTAGTCCCAAGCCCATTTCTAAATCCCGTTCCAAGAAAATTCGAGACGAACAATTGATGCTGTATGAAATGATAGATGGTATCATGAATATTGATGTTTCCTGATGGAAACGTAGTGACAAGGAGGGAATGTGGAAAAGTAAATTCTGCCATGTTCTGTGTCCCTACGCGTCCTCCATCATATGTTATGTGTGCATGATTAATATGCATATGTATTCCCCATGTTCGATTAAAGACGCAATTACAGTTGTGTCCATCTCTAGTATGCCAGTTTCCAGTTCTCGTGAATACTACGACTATCAGGCCTATGTAAAGCTACGTTGCCACGTTTCTCAGTGTGCACGTTATTTCATTGTAAAGTCCCCGTTCCTAGGCCTCAAAAGGGCCCGGACACCAGATTCAGCTCCTGTCTCCTGAAGCCCTCGCTGAGGAGCGACACGGCCCCCACCTGTATCCCTGACCCTTCACTTACTTCCTGCCTCGCAGTGCCCGGTTCAGCCTGGCTCTGCCTCTGAGTCTGCCAAGAGTATGTTATGATTCTAGTTATCAGTCCAGCCCTCCTTCTCTGCATTTCTAAGCTACTGAATCGCATCAATAGTTTCCGTCATTGTCTAGCCTTTACGTTAGAGAAATACTGTATTAATGATCATTTAATATTCTTCATCACGCACTACATGTAGAATAATGCATGCTCCAGTCTCAGAGTCTGTTAGCCTTTACCCCGATAACTTTTGGATTCTATCAACATGTTCTCTAAACATCAGATACTAGATATTGTTTAGGTACATGTCGCCCTGACTCTCCAGACTTCAGTCTCTGCTCCTAGCACAGAGTTCATAGCCCCCAGCTTCTTCTAGTAACACGTCATTGCCAGCTTGCGCGCACCACCAGGTTAGAGGTCCCGGCTCCTTAGGTAGCCCCCTCCATGTTTCCGCCCCATTCATGACATATTCTGTTACGTTTACATCACATGTCTATGTATACGCCCTGTTACACCCACTTTCACCCTTATCTTTCGCGACTGCTACGCGTCACGCCTACTGCTCCACCCACTGCTCCGCCTATCATATGTACTGTAATGCAACTGTTTTACTATATATACTTGTGTATTGTTATTAGATGTTAGCGCGCTCATCCCAGATCCTGCCCCAGGCAGCTGCCATCCTATTCCTGTGCAGGTTGTCCTGTTCCTGTCCTTTATGCTGTAATAAACCTGCAAACTCCTACTACCTCGAATCTTGACTCTTATTTATTGAGCTATCTGTTATTGCTATGCCTAGTCAAACCTAGATCCGGTATTATTTATTTATATACCACAGTATGAAAAGCTGTATGTGATTGTCACGTGGATGATGTCATCAGTGATGTCATTTGAGATGTCATCAGTGATGTCACTGACCATGTCATGAATGATGTAATATGTGACATCATCAGCAGTGGATTGCGGGTGCGCGAAATATAGTTAGTACAACTAACTATATAGGAGCAATTTCAATGGTTTGGATGAGTGAAATGTCCAGCTAACTATAACACCCCTAAAACGTATAGTTTTTTGAGTGAATTTTAAAGGTTTTTTAAATGCTAATTCCTAACTATATAAGGCCTGAAACATATGGTTTTTTCAGTGAATTTCAAAGGTTTTTTAAATGCTAATTCCTAACTATATAAGGCCTGAAACCTATGGTTTTTTTAGTGAATTTGCAAGGTTTTTTAAATGCTAATTCCTAACTATATAAGGCCTGAAACCTATGTTTTTTTCAGTGAATTTCACAGTTTTTTTTAATGCTAATTCCTAACTATATAAGACCTGAAAGCCCACCAGGAATCTCCAGTATGTGCCAGGGGACTGCATTGCAGAGAGGTGTTATGAAGCCACGCCCCTTTTTACACCCTTTTTACACCTCTCTACAACGCAGCCCCCGGGCGTGTTTGAAGAGGAGGAACTAATTCCCCTTGCATACTGGGGGCCCCTAGCGGCCAACTAGCCCACCTGGAACCTCCAGTATGCGCCAGGGGGCTGCATTGCAGAGGTGTAATGAGGCTATGCCCCTTGTTACACCTCTCTGCGACGCAGCCCCCTGCTGCGTTTGCAGAGGGGGAACTAATTCCCCTTGCATACTGCGGGTCCCTGGGGTCCAACTAGCCCACCAGGAGCCTCCAGTATGCGCCAGGGGGCTGCATTACAGAGAGGTGTCATGAGGCCACACCCTTTTTTACACCTCTCTGCAATGCAGCCCCCGTGCATGTTTGACGAGGGGGAACTAATTCCCCTTGCATACTAGGGTTCCCTGGGGGCCACCTAGCCCACCTGGAACCTCCAGTATGCGCCAGGGGGCTGCATTGCACAGAGGTGTAATGAGGCTATGCCCCTTTTTACACCTCTCTGCAATGCAGCCCCCTGGCGCGTTTGCAGAGGGGGAACTAATTCCCCTTGCATATTGCGGGTCCCTGGGGTCCAACTAGCCCACCAGGAGCCTCCAGTATGCGCCAGGGGGCTGCATTGCAGAGGTGTAATGAGGCTATGCCCCTTGTTACACCTCTCTGCGACGCAGCCCCCTGCTGCGTTTTGCAGAGGGGGAACTAATTCCCCTTGCATACTGCGGGTCCCTGGGGTCCAACTAGCCCACCAGGAGCCTCCAGTATGCGCCAGGGGGCTGCATTACAGAGAGGTGTCATGAGGCCACACCCTTTTTTACACCTCTCTGCAATGCAGCCCCCGTGCATGTTTGACGAGGGGGAACTAATTCCCCTTGCATACTAGGGTTCCCTGGGGGCCACCTAGCCCACCTGGAACCTCCAGTATGCGCCAGGGGGCTGCATTGCACAGAGGTGTAATGAGGCTATGCCCCTTTTTACACCTCTCTGCAACGCAGGCCACTGGCGCGTTTGCAGAGGGGGGACTAATTCCCCTTGCATACTGGGGGTCCCTGGGTCATATCTGCCCAAACGCCGATATTCCGAACGATTGAAAATGACTTTTCTTGAGAAACATTTGGATTTGGATTATCATGTCCTATACTTTGGAATTTTTGAAAGACTGACTTTGAGGATGCTATAAATTACTCAAGTCTGCCCGAATTGTGTGGGTAAAATTGATACCTAGTCACTTTGAATAAGAATGTTCTTACGTCTCGTCTAACATTTGGAAGAAATATCTAGTTATATGACAACAGGATACCGACATAACTTGAAGGAAATAAGAACGCCCTGAAGAAGTTCTGTTGTACAGAACGAAACGTGTCGGCTGGCTGTGGTACATAAACTTAAGGAAAATAAAAGCATTTGAATATACACCAAGATTCAGCGCTTCAATAAGGACTCTAAGTGATATGATTTGATTGGACTTATTGTGCAAGTGGTGCTGTGCCAAACTTTGGAATATTCTCCACTACTCTCTACTACTTACTCTCTCCTACTCCACTACTCTCTAATACTCACTCTCTACTACTCATTCTCTACTACTCTACTACTCTCTACTACTCTCTCTCTACTACTCACTCCCTACTACTCACTATCTACTACCCTCTACTACTCACTCTCTACTACTCTCTACTCTCTACTACTCGCTCTCTACTACTCTCTCTCTACTACTCACTCTTTACTACTCACTCTCTACTACTCTCTACTACTCACTCTCTACTTCTCACTCTCTACTACTCTCTACTACTCACTCTCTACTACTCTCTCTCTACTACTCACTCTCTACTACTCACTCTACTACTCACTCTCTACTACTCTCTACTACTCACTCTCTACTACACTCTCTCTACTACTCTCTACTACTCACTCTACTACTCACACTCTACTACTCTCTACTATTCTCTCACTCTGCTTACCCACTCTCTACTACTCTCTACTACTCACTCTCTACTACTCACTCTCTACTACTCTCTACTACTCACTCTTTACTACTCTCTACTACTCACTCTCTACTGCTCTCTACTACTCACTCTACTACTTACTCTCTACTAGTCTCTACCACTCACTCTCTACTACTCACTCTCTACTACTCTCTACTACTCACTCTACTATACACTCTACTACTCTCTACTACTCACTCTCTGCTACTCTCTCTACTGCTCTCTACTACTCTCTACTACTCACTCTCTACTCTCTACTCGATACCTCTCTACCTCTCTCTACTTCTCTCTCTACTCGTCTCTACCTCTCTACCTCTACCTCTCTACCTCTACACCTCTACCTCTCTCTACACGCACACATATACACACATATATATATGCATATATATGCATATGCATTTATATATATGTATGTGTATATATATATATACATATATAAACATATATAATCTGTATATCTATATAAATACAAATATAAATGCATGCATACATATACATATATGCATACATATGCATGTTATTTACATGAAAGCTTAAAAAACACTAATAAAAGCAAAGCTAAAAAGCCACCTCATTACAAACAGAAAGGCTTTAACTTAAACGAGGGCGAGATCTATTGCATTTTCAATGCTTGTTTACTTTGGTTCCATCAAGAAGGCATTCAGATGTGTCACACATTTGCCATAAATTCTGAATGTTAGCACTCTAATTGCTCATTAGATTACTGTAGTAAAGCTACTGCTCACCAGGGAAGTCTGCTGCTGGTATTCAAAGTGCATGTTTCAGTCTGCATGTCAGAATTTTTTTAATGAAATAGAAGAGGATTTGAGAAGTCACTCAAAATGTTCCCTAATTTTTTCTTTCTGAAGCACTAATCATACTTTCTATGGCAAAATGAACCCCCTCATTTTGTTCCTTTTTAAATTAAATGTTTTCAGACTTACCACTTCATTCCAATCAAGATGGCTTCTGGTGTGCCATACTTTTGTCATAAGTAAGACTGTTAGCGCTCCAGTTGTTCTTTAGAACACTCTGGGACATTCTGTCATTGGGCTATACTTGGGCTACATCTGGGTGATATTTGGGCTACATTTAGGCTCTTTTGTCTCTGGTGGCCCTCTTGGGAGACTGCATGTCAGAATGTTTTAATGAAATTGAAGAGGATTTGAGAAGTCACTCAAAATGTGCCCTAATTTTTCTTTATGCAGCACTAATCATACTTTATATGGCAAAATATACCCCCTCATTTTGTTCCTTTTTAAATTAAATGTTTTAAGAGTTACCACTTTATTCCAATTAAGATGGCTTCAGGTGTGCCATACCTTTGTAATAAGTAGGACTGTTAGCGCTCTAGTTGTTCTTTAAAACACTCTGGGACATTCTGTCATTGGGCTATACTTGGACTACATCTAGGTGATATTTGGGCTACATTTGGGCACTTTTGTCTCTGGTGGCCATCTTGGGAGACTGCATGTCAGAATGTTTTAATGAAATTGAAGAGGATTTGAGAAGTCACTCAAAATGTGCCCTAATTTTTCTTTCTGCAGCACTAATCATACTTTCTATGGCAAAATATACCCCCTCATTTTGTTCCTTTTTAAATTAAATGTTTTAAGAGTTACCACTTTATTCCAATCAAGATGGCTTCAGGTGTGCCATACCGTTGTAATACGTAGGACTGTTAGCGCTCTAGTTGTTCTTTAGAACACTCTGGGACATTCTGTCATTGGGCTATACTTGGGCTACATCTGGGTGATATTTGGGCTACATTTGGGCTCTTTTGTCTCTGGTGGCCATCTTGGGAGACTGCATGTCAGAATTTTTTTATGAAATAGAAGAGGAATTGAGAAGTCACTCAAAATGTGCCCTAATCTTTCTTTCTGCAGCACTAATCATACTTTCTATGGCAAAATATACCCCCTCATTTTGTTCCTTTTTAAATTAAATGTTTTAAGAGTTACCACTTTATTCCAATCAAGATGGCTTCTAGTGTGCCATACCTTTGTAATAAGTAGGACTGTTAGCGCTCTAGTTGTTCTTTAGAACACTCTAGGAGGCTGCAGTAGAACACAAAGGAATCAACTGACAGTCTCTGTCCTTGTTGGATGTACATGTTTTACTGAGAATGTCAGACTTCATTCTCACATGACTGAAAAGATAATGTGAATTTACAGAAAATATGCTTTCAGTTTAGGTTATAGATCCCCTTCCAAACCACTGTGGGAAAAGCATGAGATAATAGTTTTCTTTCAAACATGATTCATGATATCCCAGCAGAAGGCTTTTTCACATGGTAAAATCACCTTAGAACACACCACAATTCCTAAAATGAGTATGGTACCATCAACAAATGATTTATAATGTAACTAAAGTCCTAAAACCCTCTATTAACTACAATGTTTTTTCATGAGGTGCGTTCATGTATATTGGTCCCAAGATGGCTGCCAACACTTCTTGGATGAAGTGCTGACAGCCAATCAGATCAGATGTGTGGTTAGGCTCCGCCCAGATATATATGTGTTTTTGAAGTTAATTTTCATAAAAACCACTGGAGACATTTTCACCAAATATAGCAAAGGCACTTCTGCGTACCAGTCCCTACAATTTTGTCAAGTTTGGTGTAATTCCATTCAGCGGTTCGGGCTGTAGACTTGTCAGAACGTCCATTGGAAATTAACATGGGGAAAACACGTTTTGGGACCCCCCTTTTTTCTCAGTCCCCACTTCACAAATTCCCCCGAAACTTTCAGGGAAGGAGCGCAGCGGAGCTGGCCAAAATTTTGGAAAATTACACGCAAATTCCTCAACCGGCGCCAAAGTTATTGCCAATAGAATGTTGCGGATTTCCTATGGTAGCTAGGTCCTAACTATATATACCTACTGGCTATCGCCAGTAGGTAATATATATATATAATGTAATTATATTTAAAATTATGTTTTTAATATTTAATTATTTAAAATATTGATTATTTTTTAATATTATTAAGTTAATGTATATGTAAAAAAAAATGCATGTTTATTTTTTTAACTTCCATTTAATATTTATTAATTTTAAGGTTAAGTAGTTTTAAGTATGTTTTACTTAATTATAGTTATTTCACTAATTTTATATTACTTTTAAGAAATTTAAAGAAGTTGATATTTTTGCAAACTATATTATTTACAACGATATTTAGGATATAATATTTTTGTACTTACCTGTTTGTAGATAGGAATTCGATATTCTGGTAGTCGATATTCTGTCAGTGATTCGTGCTCACACAGTTCTGCCTCTGAGCCGTTTTCCTTAGACCCCGTGAGCGCCTAACCATCATCGCTTGGAGGCTTGGACACTGGGAATGAAAAATAGAAGTGGCCACAATTCGCGAATCTAATAGTTACAAAAAGTGCCCAACATTTACAAACCTGGGCAGTTGTGAACTTCTAAAGACATGCTGCATGGATGTTTTTCAAGGTGTGGGAGATTGCATGCATTTGTTCTTGCTGCAGGTGCTGTTTGTATTAATATCAGTGAAACTAGCAGTAAAAGAACAGCCACCAGGCAAGTAAACAGCCAGATTGCCTTATAGGCCAGTCCGACCTGCTGGACGGTTGTGTCCTTGGTCCGCTGCAACTGCCCAGACAAGGGAGAGCAGTAGGGCATGTTAGACAGTACTTCCGGGGGAGGGGCCACTGGTCACAGAGACATGGCGGGTGGGGGGAGGGGCTTCCTGGGCGTGGCCAGTGTCCTGGGACAGAACTTCCCACAGTGATGCAGCAACTGGGCTCCCCACTTTCTAAAAGGGGAAGTGTTATTGCACTGAATGGTTATGCCAAAGCAGAAGTCAAAACCTGAAGTCTAAAAGTGAAAAGAAAACCAGGGTTTTCACCAGTAGATCCCATTTAACTGCAACTTCAAATACTGTTTTACGCTCTCTCTATTACTGTAGTCTAGATTTGAGTGTTGTAAACTTACGAGAATAGTCTACACGCCTTTGAGTCTGCAAACTGTCAGCTTTGGGCTTTTCAAGACTGGTGCCTAAGTACATGTAATGAGAGTGGTGCCAAGAACAGCGCTGCTTTACCTGTAGCGCCTTGAATCAGTATTTAACTCTTACTTGCACGCAGGCACTAGGTTGTACCTTTCCTCTTTGCACCAAATGCTGTTGAGTGTTTCAACAGTAACTTTACCTTTTTCTCCTCTGCAGGACTGGAGAACAGAAATGCCACCAGTGAAGTCCTGGATGGGAAGGTGTCCAGGAGACACAAGGGTGAGTATTGCCCGGGTGTGGTCCATCGTCTGAGCTCCCTGCAGGGTGCTGCTCCATCCGCAGACCTCTGTTGAAGAACGTCCTGGGGGGGGCCCCGTCAACGTAGAAACCCAACCCAAGATGGCGCCGGTAACTCTGGACCGCTGGGAGTCTAGTTCTGTAAGGGGACTTGTAGTGCCTGTGCTTGCTTCTGCCTCTGAAGGTTGATGTCTCATGGCCTCTCGACTCACAGCAACGTTACTGTCTCTGAATCCAACAGTTTTGCACTTTGTTTCTTGTGTCCTGTAATGTGCAACAATCCTGGCCCTGGCCCCACCCCCCCTGTGATGCTGAAACCTCTGCAGCTGCGGCTCCGATGGGTGGGGCTTGGCAACCTTGGAAATGGGCTCCCATGGGACCCCATTCACCCTCTACAATGTCTCCAAACCATACAACACGCATGTAACATGCCACACAGCCACAGCACTGGGAGGAGAGATTAGGACTCAGGTATGCGGTACTGTCTGACCTGTGCACATGATGGCTGCTGCAGCCTGCTGTAGGAAGCCGGCTCTCTATAGAGCGCACTGAAACGAAGTGCACTGTGCAGAGAGCACAGTGAGTCCAAGAGTCGTAACAAAGGCAAAAGTAGATAATACTAAGGCTCTATTTGTGGTAGTGTGGGTGAGCAGTAGGCTTATCAGAGGGTAGTTCTAAGCATTTTCTTGTATGCACAGAGGCAATAAATGGGACACACACTCAAGAATAAATCAGAGACCAATTTGTAAAAATAACAAGTATCGTTAGAAAAATATTTAAGGCACCAAAATAAGTACGATTAGGCAAGTGCGTTTCGAAAATGCAGTAGAAAGCTGTTGCAGTAGAAAATACTTAAACACCATCAAGTATTTACCGTGATAGTCAATCTAGAATACACGGCAGGATTTTAGTATTGCAGTCAATGGTGGAATCGTCTGACGGGCAGGACCGTCAATCAAACACCGTCACAGCTTTTTCCAGCTTTGAGCTGACAGCACATTGGGTTAGATTTAGTTTCTACTCCTTCGAAGCAGAGGTCTTTGGGGTCCCAGGACCCAAGTGTAACAGGGAGTTCTCAATTACCTTGCCCAGGGATGCTGGATGTAAGGGCACGTGGAAATGTAAGGCGCCGGGGGTGGGTGCACCAAAGATGCACCTCGGTCTGTCCATCCACGTGTGGTATATAAATAAATAATACCGGATCTATTTTTGAATGAATGAATGAATAACAGATAGCTCAATAAATAAGAGTCAAGATTCGAGGTAGTAGGAGTTTTGCAGGTTTAATACAGCATAAGGACAGGAACAGGACAACCTGCATAGGAATAGGATGACAGGGCCCAGCAGCTGCTGGGGCTGGGTCTGGGATGAGCGCGCTAGCTTTTAATAACAATACACGAGCATATATATACATAGCGCAAACACATAGCATTACATTGCAGTAGGCGTAGCAGTGGGTGGAGCAGAAGGCGTGACGCGTAGCAGTCGCGAAAGATAAGAGTAAAAAGAAGGTGTAACTCAGACATGTGATGCAAACGTAACAGAATATGTCATGAATGGGGCGGAAACATAGGAGGGGGCTACCTAAGGAGCCGGGACCTCTAACCTGGTGGTGCGCGCAAACTGGCAATGACGTGTTACTAGGAGAAGCTGGGGGCTATGAACTCTGTGCTAGGAGCAGAGACTAAAGTCTGGAGGGTCGGAGCGACATGTACCTAAACCCTATCTAGTATCTGATGTTTAGGGAACATGTTGATATAAACTAGAAGTCATGAGGGGAAAAGCTAACTGACTCTAAGACTGGAGCATGCATTTATTCTACATGTAGTGCGTGATGAAGAATATTAAATGACCATTAAATACAGTATTTCTCTTAACATGGAGCCGAATAGGCTAGACAATGACGGAAACTATTGATGCAGTTCAGTAGCTTAGGAATGCAGAGAAGGAGGACTAAACTGATAGCTGGAATCATAACATAGTCTTGGCAGACTCAGAGGCAGAGCCAAGCTGCACCGGGCACTGCGAGGCAGGAAGTAAGTGAAAGGTCGAGGATACAGGTGGGGGCTGGATCGCTCCTCAGCGAGGCTTCAGGAGACAGGAGCTGAATCTGATGTCCGGGCCCTGTTGAGGCCTAGAAACGGGGACTTTATAATGAAATAACGTGCATACTGAGAAACGTGGCAACATTACTTTACATAAGCCTGATATTCGTAGTATTCACGAGGACTGGAAACTGGCATACTAGAGGTGGACACAACTATAATTGCGTCTTGAATCGGACATGGGGAATAACATATGCATATTGGTCATGCACACATAACATATGATGGATGACACGTAGGGACACAGAACATGGCAAAATTTACTTTTCCACATTCCCTCCTTGTCACTACGTTTCCATCAGGAAACATCAATATTCATGATACCATCTATCATTTCATACAGTACCATTTGTTCATCTCGAATTGTCTTGGAACGGGATTTAGAACGGGGCTTGGGACTAGGAATACAAGAGGTAGCACACATGCCGCAAATCGCAGGGCCACATTGTATACAGAGGCAGCAGCTGAATATGATCGCTACTGCGATACCTAGAAAGGACAGGACTTTCCATCCCCATGCAGAAATTATATTCCAGAACCAACCGGACCATGTCCAGGTGCCTGGATCTTGGTGTAATAGATGGGCAATTTTATGAAGTCTGGTTATAGCTGAATAAACAGACGGCGCGTTATTTGGAATGAAAATGCAGCAACTAGATCCGATGAGTCTACAGGCCCTGCCCCTATCGGCCAGTATGACGTCAAGGACGAGACGATTCTGGAGCACAACAATTCTCATAAAGGATTGCTCTTCGGTTAAGTTACCTAGAGCGGAGGCAGTCTCATCTACTACAGCTTCAAGGGTTCTTGTTAACCTACGAATTAGCTTACTATTTACAACTGTACCTAAATAAGGGAACACACCTTTATCAATATCAATGAATTGCTCTGCAGCAGTTTCAGTATAATCGACAATCGGGAGGTTTCTCTTGTGTCTGGTATGTACTAGGTAGGAATTCCTATGGTAGTCAGGTGGGGCTAGAAAAACAGGTGGCAGTAGGAAGGCAATGTAACAGGTTCCCTCCCAATCGAGGGGCAGACGAACATATGCAGTTTGACCACAAACAAAATAAGAATGACGTGAAGCTTTAAAAATAGATTTCCCACTGTCACTATACTGGATAATAGTAGTACAATCACTATGTCCTACGTGTACAGAACCATAATTACGGACACATAATTCGCCTTTGACTGGTAGTACTGAAATAGCAGGTGAATCTGGAGTAGTATCAGACTGAACATTCAGGACCATGAAATTCGAAGAATAGTTACCTAAATTATACACTTCATTTTCTAGATCTAAACCTGTTCTGTGGGGGAGACCTTGCTTGTCTGGGAAACATGTACTGTTAAGAAAAGACATATCTGTTAAGGATGACGTTAACGTGGACCATGCTCCACACGAACCATTATGTGAAAAAGGATAAGGAAAAAGTGGCAGAACTCCCTTCGGGGTCTGGAAAGGGGGGAGTCGACCACACACCCAACAATTAGTGGCATTGCTGGTCTGGTGTGAATAATGCAACATACGGATGAAGGTATTGTTACGCATAGCGAGGCGGTATGAATATTCGTGAGGAGGCAGATCACTAAACGTGTGTTCTACTGTAACATTAGAATGCTTATTTACATGAGGAACTGGGAAACACAGGAAAAATGCGTAACTAGTGCAGGAAATCATTATGCTGATGAATAATATGAAACTCAGAAAAACGATACATCGGTTTGAGTTTTGACTAACTCTCTCACTATGGGGGTCTATTTTATACATGTCAGAAACAGTCTAACCGTTTCACCTAGGGGAGGACTTATACAATCAAACTGACTGACTTATTTTACTAGACCGGAGTTTTTGCTTATACTCCTGCTGCGGAGTTTTCTCTACCAAGGGAGGGGTTGTATCAATGTCATTTGCGGGACAGTCCTTAGGAACAATGTTTTGACAAGTCTTGATATCCTGGGAAATGTTTTTAAAGACGGGTTTCAGTCCTTTAAAGAGTTTAACATGAGAAAGGTGCACCCAGCCCTTGCGTCCTTCCAACTTCACGGCTGTACGGGTGGTGAGGAGGACCTGTCGGGGCTCTTTCCAACGAGGCTCCAGCGGACTTGATCTGTCGAAGTTCCGGACGAGCACCATCGAACCTGGAACAATCTCATGCGGTGCCACCTCGGTATTGTCTGGAAATGCGGCGGCAACCTGTGAACGACATGAGTTGAGGGCAGACATCAAGGAAGCTAGGTAATCTGTCAGCATATTACACGAAACATCGGTAATACTTCGGGGTCTAGGAGTACCCCACATGTTAGGGGGGCGGCCGAATACGACCTCATACGGGGACAGACCTGATCTGGAATGTGCGACCATGCGCATATAAAACAAAGCGACTGGCAGAGCTACTAGCCAGTCCACACCCTTATCTTTACAGATTTTGGCAATTCGAATTTTCAGAGTCTGATTATGTCTCTCAACTAGACCGGCTGCTTCAGGATGGCGTACACAATGGAACTTCCACTGGTACCCTAACAACAGGGAAACGTGCTTCATCAACTCGGATGAGAATGGCTGACCGTTATCAGAATATACGACTCTAGGGAGTCCATATCGAGGGAAAAACTCACGAACCAACTGCTTGGCAGTGGTCGCGGCTGTGTAATCTGGGACTGGATATGCTTCTGTCCATCTGGACAAAGCGCATACAACTACAAGGACATACTTGAAACCTCGACATCGCTCCATCTGAATATAATCCATCTGGAGGACCTCAAAAGGGTGGTCAGGAGGCTGGAAACCACCTTGTTCCACCGGGACGCTTTTACCTGGATTAAACTGACAACATATCATACAGGTACGGACTTTCTGCTTGGCTGCAGCTCGTAAATGCTTGTTGAACCAAATGTTCTGGATACTGTCTAACATTGCTTTTTCTCCTAAATGTGCTGGACTATGTGCGGTATTAATGATAACTTGAACCATAGAGTCGGGGAGAAACCATGTGGCTCTACCCTTCGTTAACCATCCTTGATCTGTCTGGACCCCTCCTTGTTCAGACCATTTCTTGATTTCATCGGGAGTAGCATGTAACTGGATATCTATGACATCTTGTGTAGGGTCCTTAACTGTCATACATGTAGTCAGATCTGGAGTGTGTGTCATGTTAACTGGACTGTCTGGAGTCTGTGCTGTAAGCTTGGCTGTGCGATCTGCTAGATCATTACCTTGGGAAATAATGTCAGTAACTTTCGTATGTGCTTTGCATTTCATGATAGCAATGGATGTCGGTAAATGTATGGCATCTAACAGAGCTTGAATAAGGAGACCATGCTGAATCTTGGTTCCATGAGAAGTCATGAAACCTCTCTCCTGCCAGAGCACTCCAAAGTCGTGTACAACTCCAAATGCGTAACGTGAATCTGTGTAAACATTAACTTTCAGGTTCTTGGCGTGTATACAGGCTTGTGTCAGAGCAACTAGCTCTGCTGCTTGAGCGGACAGAGTGTCAATGCGGTGTGTCTTAATAACTTCGGTGTCAGTAGTCACTGCATACGCGGCGACTAGATCTCCTGTACTAGTTCTCATACATGAACCATCCACATAAAGTGTCAGGTCAGGATCTGGTAACGGAATGTCTGTCAGGTCTTGTCTTGGCTTTGTCGTAATGTTGACTACTTCCACACAGTCGTGTGTGGCAGAATTTGAATTAACTGATGGTAACAGTGTAGCAGGATTCAGGACGTTGCAGCGTCTAATTTCTATGTGTGGCTGAAACAGTGTCAATTCATAACCTGTTAAACGTGCAATTGTCAAGTGCTGTGTTTGTGTTCGGTTTAAAAGAACTTCCACGGAGTGTGGAACGTGTACTGTCAAGGTATGTCCTAAAACTATGGAATCACTTTGTCTGATAGCTAGTGCTGTGGCTGCAACTGACTTGAGGCACGCAGGCAACGCCTGGGCGACTGGATCTAGTGTGCTAGAAAAATAAGCACAAGGCTTGTATTGTCCTGCTTGATCTTGTGTGAGAACAGATAATGCTGTACCTTCACGTTCTGTGACGAAAAGTGTAAAAGGCTTACTGTAGTTCGGTGTCGCTAGAACTGGAGCTTGACATAAAGCTTTCTTTAACTCGTTGAAACTAAGTGTATGTTCAGATGTCCAAGGGAGGACAGTCGATACGGCTGCCTCCTGTGTCGTTAACTGTATCAGTGGCTTGGCTAGAAATGCATACTGAGGAATCCATTGTCTACAATAAGAAGTAAGGCCGATAAAGGCACGTACCTCCTTCTGGGTTTTGGGCTGAGGAAGACTCGCTATTAACTGGATACGGTCTGGTGTCAACTGCCTACCCCTCTTGGACAGTAAGTGTCCTAAGTAGACCACTTGCTGGACACAGAATTGAAGCTTCGAAGGGGACACCTTGTGCCCCATCTCGGCTAGGAAATACAAGACTGTAAGGGATGCTCGCTCGCAGTCACGTTCAGAACGGGCTGTGATCAGTAGATCATCGACATACTGGAGCAGGGCAGTGTCAGTTGGCATGTGAATATTGTCTAGTTGTCTCTTGAGTGCTTGACTGTAAATACTAGGGCTTTCTGTGAAACCTTGAGGAGCGCGTGTGAACATATAGCTCCTTCCATTTAAACAAAATCCGAAAAGAAACTGGCTGTCTGGATGAATAGGAACACTAAAAAATGCATTCTTGAGGTCTATTACTGTAAAGAACGTGGCTTCGGAATCAATAGCTGTCAATAGGGAAGAGATATCTGGGACAACTGGGTACTGCGGAATAATACATTTGTTAAGTTCTCGTAAATCAATCACTAATCGATATACTGGGGGTGCATTTGGATCAGTACGTTTCATAACTGGAATGATCGGAGAGTTACATACATTGGAGTCAGTTTCTACAACTACTCCTTGAGCCATGAGCTCGTCAATAATTTTGGATAAGGCTGCTACAGCCTCAGGTGGCAATCTATACTGCCTGATTCGTGGTAACACTACACCTGGCTTCAGAGTCACACGATGGGGTGTGATTTGCATGTAACCTACATCAGTTGGACCTTGCGCCCATAAATGCTGCGGAACTTTAGACAGTCTTGAATCAAAATCTCGTAATACATAGTGACCCTTAAAGTCACGTAGGAACAGACGTATTCCCTCTGGGGAACAACATATAACGGCACCTAACTCTTTCAGTGTTTTAATGCCTAATAGATTTTCTGGACATGACTTAGTAAGTAACAGATCAGTAGTGCGGGACAATGGACCTACTTCTAGAGTGACTGGCTTTGAAATCTCATTAACGATAGGCTTTCCTGAAAATCCAAGGGAAACATTTCTTGAGCCTGAGAGCGGAGCCCCTGGAACTTCGGCATGACTAATTGTGGTCCTACTTGCCCCTGTATCAATCAAAAACTTTCTGTCTTTCCCTAATACTTGACTGTGAACATAGGGACCTTCTTGATCTACAGGTATCTCGATGAGAGGCAAGCCTACCTCCCTCTCTAGGCTGTTTCATGAATATGGCTGGTACTCTGGATACTCAGACTGTGCATACTGGTACATCTGTGATGTAACATGCTGTGTTGCAGCAATAGGCTGCGGTGCTGTAACTGTCTGTGGTGCATTCTGTGACTGAGGAGTCTGTGAAACTTGTTCTTGTCTAGGCGGACGTGGTCTTTCTTTAGTCTTACCAGTAGCTATGTTGTGTTTCAGAACTGCACACTCATTTATAAAATGACCTGGCTGTTTACAATAATTGCAGTTCCCTTTAACGGGAGCTGCAGGATGACTGGCTTGATTCGGACCCCTCTTCTGACTGTCTTGAGGAACGGATTGTGCAACTAGTACTTTCATTTTCGTGTCTTTCATACGTTTTCTCTCGTGTTCTTGCTCTTCCCTGATTCTATTCTGGTGGTACTGGAGCATCTGGAGCATCTGGGACGGAGTATTTGCTTGCCAGGTACTTTCGACTTTCAGAACTCGGTTTTTAATTGGTGGACTTGAATTCTCGACTAATTTAGTAACGAAAAGGTGAGGGTATGACTCACTACTTGTCTTGAGGCCACTGTTGATACTAAAGCACTTTTCAAACCTAGAATAAAAATCACTAATATCTTCATCTTGTTTCTGTTTACAGGCTGAGATTGCATCCCAGTCTTCTTTTCTCGTTGTTAATAATCTGGGTAAAACTTGAATTAATAATTCTGGTAATTCTTTACATTTCTCTCCTAGACCAGTACCTGGTACACGTATCTTATCTTCTGCATCTAGAACTGCCCAATCTATCTTTTTCTCTCCCACCTCCCATTCTTTTTCCTTTAGCTTTTCATACACCCCTGCGGGCAACAGAACCTTTAACATTTTAATTATATCCGGGTAAGTGTATTCTCCCATACGGAGCATGTCTTTTAATTCTCTATGGAACCCTGCTGGATCTTTGTCATGACAGGGAATTAATTTCTTCATTTCGAGGAGTTCCATCTTTGTGATCGGAGTGTATACAAACACTCGTTGCATTTCGCCACCCGTTCCTCTGACTGGGTGGACTTCTCGTAACGGATTCTGTCTGTCTATGTAGAATGATTTACTTTCTGGGGGTGAGACATGGACAAAATGCGGGTTCAGAAACGTTCTATATTTGTGACGCTGTTCTAGAATGACACTAATTAAATCGGTACCTAGACCTCTCCATTTGTACTGGAGTAACTCGTTCAGGATATCATGTAACGGGCCTGGATCAGAATGTTGACCCTCATACAGAGTAATGAGGTGCTGAATCATATACATACCCACCAGTCGCTGCTCGGCTGGGGGCATTTTCAGAAACATTTGTGCCACTATTTCGTCTGGAAAAGTGGTAGAATCAGTAATCCATCTGACTGCTGATCGGACTAGTTCCTGTTCATGCATAGTACTTAACTCACTATAACCGATTCGTGATTTCAGAATGTGATCGGTAGCTTGGAATACTTGTTCTAGGGAACCTTGTTCTGGTGCTGAATGATGGAAAGTAGACTTGGGTTCTAGACGTAAATGGCGATCTGGAAATCTAGGTTTTCCTACATACGCTATTCTGGCAGTATTCTCGTCGTCTTCCTCTTCAGGATCAGAGGTACTTTCTTTCTCGCTTACTTGTGCTGCTTTACGTTGTTCGTGTATCTTTATTATCTCTCTACGGATTTTCTTGTACATACTTTCCATGGCACCAATGGTATTGTGCTTTCCTTCGGCTATATTATCACTCCACTTTGTTAGAGTTTTCATTTCTTCCGGGTCTTTAGACGGGTAATCTTGTTCTCTTATTAGACAGTTAATTAAGAACTTTAATATCATGCGCTGAATCTCGGCTTTCCTTTGAGACATGGCATCACTAATACTTTGTGGGTCATCCCCTGTACGGATGAAACGATATATCCTGTCTAGATCTTCTTTCATATTCGGCAGGGTGACTTTATACTCGGTCACTCTCCTTACGCGTACGGAATATAAAACCATATTAAACTCGCCTGGGACTGGGTCATAGACACATTCGCCAAGGGTTTGCCTGATTTCTGCAACAGACTTATTACTCTTGGGAGTACGCTGTGATGCTTGAGCATGTAATTCGAGTGCTGATAAACGTTTGTATGGCGGCGGAGTTTGAGGAAGACCTCCTCCTGCGGCCCCTAAACTAGAATCATCAACTGATGCTTTTCGTCCTGGCAGGGTGGGTAATTGTAACGTGGGCTGGACTTGTATGGCGGGCTGACCCGGGGGGGCTGTTAAGGGCACCCCGGTGTCTGGAGGAGCAGGAATTACCTGATTTACAGGGACTGGCGGAGCGCGAACAGGATTTGCATATTCGGGGACTGTGTCGTCCAGATAGGACGAAATAAAAATATCAGCTGCGGTCGGTTTGTGACGTAGCTTGGTCGGAACTAATGGTGGCGGGAAATTACTGGATGCCTCTGGGGTCGCTTTTGGCAAGCCCTCAGCAAGAAGAGGATACATACCCTTAATGAGGGCATTCCTCTGTCTGTCTGATTGCTCAGTTCTAACTCGTTCACCTATCTCGATTAATTCTCTTTCTTGGGCTCGTTCTTGGGATTCTCTACTTAGTTCTGACTTTCTGATTTCTTTTTCGGTTCTTTTATGAGCTTCTTTGCGCCATAACTCGATGGCGTCTTTCTGTGATTGTCTGGCTTTCTTTTTCCATAATGCCTCTTCTACTCGCATGATGCATTCGGCATCCCATGTACCCGATACGGGCCACCTATACTTTTCTTCTAACTGTTTGGTATACTCTACCCATAAATCTAGATACAATATGGCACTTATGCCATGTTTCTGATACATAAAATGACCTGGACTGTCCCTAGGCGGGACGGGAACTGCTGCTTCCAGCAGACCCTTTCTAGTTTTTAACTGACGTAACTTGGGAAATATGGGCATGACTGAACTGTAATCTAGACACAATACAATACACAATAAACACGATACTTATACCCCATTCATACCACGACATTAAAATACATGAAAAACATTTAAAAATAACAGTTCGAACAGAATACTACCTGAAAATACCGTGAACAGAACACATGAATTTTCTCGAGAACAGAAACTGACTAGAACAGAAACTAGATGCACTGCTGAAACAGTACGAAACTTACCGGTCTCTTAAAGAGACACGTCAGGACCCGTATCCACCGAAGTGAACACTTCGTTTGTGGGACTGTGTACCACCAACCCACAGACCAGAGTCAATTAAATTGACCCTGTCTAGATACCACCCCAGTAACGATACTCACCGGGCAGCAAGAACGGAAGGCCTCGGACTGGACTGGACTGCTACGACGACGAACTTCGGACTTCGGACTTCAGTTACGGGTGGACCTCCGGATACCTCGGACCTTGGACTCTTGGCTTGGGCTCTGGTCGGGACTCGCCGCGTTCCTCCACCGTCTCGTCTGGATGCTGGACCGCCTCCTCCGTCTCCTCCGTGGGCCTGAGGGATACTTGAGCAGAAATATCTGCCACTGCGCAGAAGAGTTCCGTCACGACTGCAGAGGGTCAGGGGGTCGGCGTGGCTTCACCGACGCGTGGGGAAAGGGCAAGTCCCTGTTCGGGCGCCATTATGTGGTATATAAATAAATAATACCGGATCTGTTATTCATTCATTCACTCAAAAATAGATCCGGTATTATTTATTTATATACCACACACGAACGGTGGTCATGCCAAGACAGTTTCTACCACACAGTCGACACTACCACACAGGAGATACAAAAAAAAGAGCGTAATCGTTTTCGACGTCTGTCGCGGGTGCTGTGGAGTGCCCTCTTGTCAGAGTGAAGACTGAAGGAGTGGTGGCCTGTCTGGCTACCAACAAACCTTGGATGCGGCAAATGTAGTTGAAAGGGACCTGACAGGCTGGAGACCCTTTGGAGAAAGGCAGGGGCTCTGATTGTCGGTGAGAGCTGGCTATCACTCTTGGAGTTCTCTTGCCACTTTGCTGTGGGTCACCACCTTGATGGACCCATCGCTGAGCTCTTGTTGTTGTTTCGGACTTGGCCTGCGACATGCAGGGCACAGGTTCCACCAATCCAAGGGAGTTCCTGGTTCTTTGTCAAAGACAGTCAGGCTCCCAGGTTTCTGCAGTACAGATGCAGGACGAGTTAGCTTTTGATTCAGGAGTCAGGTACAACAGGCAGGCTCGCAGAGTTTGCACAAGGTCTGTCACCCGTCCTCTTCTCCTTGCTCTATGCGGCTCTTCAGTGTCCTTCATCTTTAGTCATCAGGATCTAAGTTTTGGGCAGAGGAATGCCACCCAAATACTACATTTTGGGGTGTTAAAGGCAGTACCAGTTACTAGCCAATGGGCTACCTACCTTTAGAGAGACTACACCCTCCTATGCCACTTCCATTGAGAAGTGGGCATAGGTTGGCTAATTCTCTGCAAGACAAGAAGGAGGAATTGGAAAAGGTGTGTCCACATCGCCTACCCTACCCTAGGGGTGGTGCTGGCTGAATGTGGGCACACCTCCTGATCTAACTTATTTTCCTGCCTGTCCTCCCACCAAAAGGGGAGCAGGACAGGTGGGTAGGTATCCTCCACTAACTGGAGATGCCACAGTTGCATTTCAAAGGGAGCATCCCCTTGGAAGCTTCACGCCTTGGAAAGTCATTCCGGCCTGGGGGAGGTTTGAAGGACCTCTGCCCAGGGCGGGCTTTGATCCTGGCATCTGAGAGAGCTGGCTGTCTCCCCATGAGCTCAGAAACATGTCTGGAGGTGGCAGGCTAGATGATTAGTCAGAGGCCACACCAGGGCTTAATACATTTTCTGGGGACACTCTAAGAAGTCCCATGTTTGCATTTATTAAATAAATCCAACACTGGTATCAGTGAATATTTTTTAAGACAAGATGTTTGGTAAAGCCATCATGGATTTAGGAAACTCGTAATGACAAGTATCCAGCCTGTGTACTCTCTATGGCTTCCCTGGGCACTTACCGTACCCATGAATAGTGTTAGATATTGTAGGGTCACATTTGCTCATGCAGCGATGTCCGCACATGAGATACAGTTCTCCCTGCCTTAGTGCTGTAAGGCTGCAGTAGGGGCTGTGTGCCATGTGGATTCTTCGGTTTTCTCTGCACCAAGACAAGCAGCCCGCAACGGCAGTTTGCATGGTCCTAGTGATGGGGTCCCTAGGGTGGCACAATTCCTGCTGCAGCCCTATCGGACCCACTTAAGTTCCCATGCCCTAGGTACCAGGGGTACCATTAACTAAGGACTTATAGTGTGCCAATCGTGGAACAGTTTTTGGGAAGAGACCTAGCATGAAGAACCTGGTTAGCAGGGACCCATGCACTTTCACTCTAAACCACACCATGCACAAGGCAAAACGTGGGGGCCGACCATGAGAAAAGAGGCACTTTCCTACACCGGCCCACCAACACAGGCCCCTCAGAGCTCAGCATGAATGAGAAGTAGACTCCAACAGTGGATTTTTGGGGGTACAATCTGAGCGCACCCCGGAAGACTGCAGACCCAGGTGCGCTTCTGGTGAAATGTCAGTGAAAAGAGGAAGAAACCCCAGATTTGCTTGTCCACTCGAAAGAGGGAAAATCATGGCGATTGTGTCAAAACTTAAAAGAGTGAGAGGGGCCCTTCTTGGCCCTGCAGTATATACCCCTCTGTTACCAGTTGAGCAGGAATTAACCCTGTCCAGAGTGCGAGTACTTCTGTCCAGAAGATCATTTACCCTTGTACAGAAGAGAATTGCCCCCTATCTAGAAAACCATTATCCCCCTCCAGGCGATAATTACCTCCCCCGCCCCCCCGGAAGAAGAGATTTACCCTAGTCCAGAAGAGGATTACCCCCTATCTAGAAACCCATTATACCCCGCCCGGCGATAATTACCTCAACCACCTTCCCCCGGATGAGATGTACCCTTGCCCAGAAGAGAACTACATCTGTCTAGGAAAGGCCTACCAAGTGCAGAGAAGATATGGAGGCTCATGTGTGCCTGGACAAAGGATTTCTTCAGCATAGATGTAAGCACCATCTCCACGCCACATGGCACCACCGAGGTCCCTGATTGGAAGACTTTCATCTGAGCCACAGGAAATGAGCGAGGCAGAGTAAAACTGCCGGGGAAGCACGGTGACACAGTTATTAGTTAGAAAATACTGCCCTCACTCACACACAAATGTGTGTGTGTGACATGCTTCATCATCGGGTCTGCTACGACGCCCTGGCTAGCCACGCACAGGACGGAGCATAGGGGGAGGATCATAAAACACAAAGACAGGACACACTAATGAAGGTGACAACAGTGTTCACAACAAAATGTGTCAGTCAAGGACTGGGTACAGTGGTAAAACAAAAAAGTGCAGACAAGAACGTGAGTTTAAAACTGGCTCATGGATACCTGATGTACCTTTATTCGTAGGTTCCAAGGTCAGGATTAAAAGAGAATCAAGGATGGTGGTGTTAAGGAAGGAAGGTTTATGAACCTATAACACCCCTCCTAAGCTCCTAAGCTGCTGGAGTCAACATGTTTCGACCTTAGCTTGCCCCCAATCAATCGCCGCGGCGCCAGAGAAAGGGGCACAAGAGGTGTTGGAGACGTCCTACAGAACAGTTGTGTTCTTTGGAGCTCCACCCCACTGGCGTCTTTTCGAGCTTAATTTACCAATAAACTCGTAAGTGTCTACCGTGTGGGCGGTACTTCCTCCACACTGCCAAGATCAAATAGATCTATTATCGCTTCCTTAACTACTGACTAAGGTAAGGGGGTTCATATGTGGGACTGGGAAGGTTAGATTTCCTGAAGAAGACCAAAGTGACCTAGTGATTGGGGGCACGCTAAGGTCGAAACATGTTGACTCCATCAGCTTAGGAGGGGTGTTATAGGTTCATAAATCTTCCTTCCTTAACACCACCATCCTTGATTCTCTTTTAATCCTGACCTTGGAACCTACGAATAAAGGTATATCAGGTATCCATGAGCCAGTTTTAAACTCACGTTCTTGTCTGCACTTTTTTGTTCTACCACTGTACCCAGTCCTTGACTGACACATTTTGTTGTGAACACTGTTGTCACCTTCATTAGTGTGTCCTGTCTTTGTGTTTTATGTCCCCCCCCCCCCATGCTCCGTCCTGTGCGTGGCTACGCCAGGGCGTCGTAGCAGACCCGATGATGAAGCATGTCACACACACACATTTGTGTGTGAGTGAGGGCAGTATTTTCTAACTAATAACTCTGTGTCACCGTGCTTCCCCGGTTGTTTTATATGTGTTGCCTCTCCACCCCTTTATGTGTATATTATGTGGACTTCAGGGGGTTCGGGGTGGTAGAGTAGTACTTAGACCCTCTCCCCTCTTGTGTGAGATAGAGTAAAACTGCCCCCTGGGCCCAGAAATCCCTTTTTTGCTCTCTTGAGGGTGGTTGGAAACTTACATTGTATCAAAGGGTCCACCAAACTGTTCCTGCAGGTGATATTAGTGCCCACCCCTTGAAAGACTGTGAGGGTGATACGAGCTAGTGGCGATCACTGTGAGGAAGACAGGAGCAAGGGGCAATCACTGCAGGGAGACAGGAACAAGAGGCAATTAATGTGGGGAGACAGGAGCAAGGGGCAAACGCTGTGGGGAGACAGGAACAAGGGGCAAACGCTGTGGGGGAGGCAGGAGCAAGGGGCAATCATTGTGGGGAGACAGGAGAAAGGGACAATAACTGTGAGAAAACCGGAGCAAAGGGCAATCACTGTGGGAAGACAGACGTAAGGGACAAGCACTGTGTGGGAGACGGAGCAACAGGCAATCACTGATGGGGAGGAAGGATCAAGGGGCAATCACTAAGGGGGTGACAGGCTCAAGGGGCAATAACTGTGAGAAAACAAGGGGCAATCACTGGGGGTGAGACAGGAGCAAGGGGCAATAACTATGGGGGAGAGAGGAGCAAGGAACAATCAATGTGGGGGAGACAGAAGCAAGGAGCAAAAGTGCAATCACTGTGGAGAAATAGGAGCAAGGAGCCATCATTGAGAGGGGACAGACGCAAGAGGCAATCACTGTGGGGAAGACAGGAGCAAGGGCTAATCGTTGAGGGGACAAAAGAGCAAGGGGCAATCACTGTAGGGGAAGACAGGAGCAAGGGCTAATCGTTGAGGGGACAAAAGAGCAAGAGGCAATCATTATTTACATCAGTTCAACAGAGATCGTTATATGTAAAGCAGTGCACCGGTATTATTATATATAGAACTGTGATTGGTGCACTGGAGAGCACTGTATATAAACAGGGCTCAGGAGCGAGTACCTACAAATCTGCTCACCAGAGGACGTCATATGTAAAGCAGTGTAATGGGATGATTATATATAAAAGCATTGTAGGAGAGGTACTGTATGTAAAGTGGTGTGCTGCCTGATTATGTGTAAAACACTATTTTAGGGCCCGTCCTTCTGTTTATCTTTGCCGTTTTGCACTAGCATCGCACTGCCTTTTCTTGATCCAGATATATCTATTACTTATTTCGTGGTTCATTATATCGTAATATATACTGTATATATTTCTACTTGTCATGTAAAGCGCTCTGATACTCGCAAGAGTCTTGTTCGCGCTATATAAAACCTTCAAAATAAATAAATAAATAAATTATGGGGAGACATTAGCAAGCGGCAATCACTGTGGGGGAGATGGGTGCAAGGGGCAATCACTGTGGGGAGAAAGGAACAAGAGGCAAGCACTGTGGGGAGGCGGGCAAGGGACAATCACTGAGGTGGGACAGGAGCAATGGCAGTCACTGAGTGGGAGATTGGAGAAAGGGGCAATCGCAGTGGGGGAGACAGAAGCAAGTGACAATCACTGTGGAGAGATAGGAGCAACAGGCAATCATTGAGGGGAACAGGAGCAAGGGGCAATGACTGTGGGGGAGAGAGGAGCAAGAAGCAATCACTTTGGAGAGACAGGAGCATGGAGCGATCACTGTGAAAAAACAGGAGCAAGGGGGAATCATTGTGGGGAGGCAGGAGTATGGGCATCCACTGTGGGGGAGATGGGAGGAAGAGGCAATCAGTGAGGGGGAGATGGGGCAAGAGGCAATCAGTGAGGGGGAGATGGGGCAAGAGGCAATCAGTGAGGGGGAGATGGGGCAAGAGGCAATCAGTGAGGGGGAGACGGGTGTAAGGGGAAAACACTATGGGGAGACAGGAGCAAATGATAATCACTAGGAATGTGACAGGAGCAAATGGCAATCACTGAAGGGGAGACAGGAGCAAGGGGCAGTAACTGTGAGTAAACAGGAGCAAGTGGCAATCATTGTGGGGAGACAGATGTAAAGGGTAATCACTATGGGGAGAGAGGAGCAAGGGGCAATCACTGAGGGGGAGACAGGAGCAAGGGGCAATCACTGAGGGGGAGACAGGAGCAAGGGGCAATCACTGTGGGGAGACAGGAGCACGGGGCAATCACTGTGGGGAGACAGGAGCAAGGGGCAATCACTGTGGGGAGACAGGAGCAAGAGGTAATCACTATGGGGGAGACAGGAGCAAGGGGCAATCACTGAGGGGGAGACAGGAGCTAGGGGCAATCACTAAGGGGGAGACAGGAGCAACAGGGTAAATAAATAAATAATACCCTATTTTTGACTAGACATATATCATAACAGATAGCTCAATAAATAAGAGTCAAGATTCGAGGTAGTAGGAGTTTTGCAGGTTTAATACAGCATAAGGACAGGAACAGGACAACCTGCATAGGAATAGGATAACAGGGCCCAGCAGCTGCTGGGGCTGGATCTGGGATGAGCGCGCTGGCTTTTAATAACAATACATGAGCATATATACATAACGCCAACACATAGCATTACATTGCAGTAGGCGTAGCAGTGGGTGTGACGCGTAGCAGTCGCGAAAGATAAGGGCGAAAGTAGGTGTAACTGGGCGTATACATAGACATGTGGTGCAGACGTAACAGAATATGTCATGAATAGGGCGGAAACCATGGAGGGGGCTACCTGAGGAGCCGGGACCTCTAACCTGATGGTGCGCGCAAACTAGCAATGACGTATCACTAGGAGAAGCTGGGGGCTATGAACTCTGTGCTAGGAGCAGAGACTGAAGTCTGGAGAGTCGGAGCGACATGTACCTAAACCCTATCTAGTATCTGATGTTTAGGGAACATGTTGATAGGAACTAGAAGTTAGGAGGGGAAAGGCTGACTTGATTCTAAGACTGGACCATGCATTATTCTACATGTAGTGCGTGATGAAGAATATTAAATGACCATTAAATGCAGTATTTCTCTAACGTGGAGACGTGAAGGCTAGACAATGACGGAAACTATTGATGCAGTTCAGTAGCTTAGGAATGCAGAGAAGGAGGACTGAACTGATAACTGGAACTATAACATATTCTTGGCAGACTCAGAGACTGAGCCAGGCTGGACCGGGCACTGCGAGGCAGGAAGTAAGTGAAGGGTCGAGGATACAGGTGGGGGCTGTATCCCTCCTCAGCGAGGCTTCAGGAGACAGGAGCTGAATCTGGTGTCCGGGCCCTTTTGAGGCCTAGAAACTGGGACTTTGTAATAGAATAATGTGCACACTGAGAAACGTGGCAACGTAGCTTTACATAGGCCTGATATTCGTATTATTCACGAGGACTGGAAACTGGCATACTAGAGGGGGACACAACTGTAATTGCGTCATTAATCAGACATGGGGAATGCATATGCATATTTAATCATGCACACATAACATATGATGGATGACACGTAGGGACACAGAACATGACAAAATTTACTTTTCCACATTCCCTCCTTGTCACTACGTTTCCATCAGGAAACATCAATATTCATGATACCATCTATCATTTCATACAGTATCATTTGCTCATCTCGAATTCTCTTGGAACGGGATTTAGAACGGGGCTTGGGACTAGGAATACAAGAAGTAGCACAAATGCCGCAAATCGCAGGGCCACATTGTATACAGAGGCAGCAGCTGAATATGATCGCTACTGCAATACCTAGAAAGGACAATATTTTCCATCCCCATGCGGAAATTATATTCCAGAACCAACCGGACCATGTCCAGGTGCCTGGATCTTGGTGTATCAGATGGGCAATTTTATGGAGTCTGGTTATAGCCGAATAAACAGACGGCGCGTTATTTGGAATGAAAATGCAGCAACTAGATCCGATGACTCTACAGGCCCCGCCCCTATCGGCCAGTACGACGTCAAGGACGAGACGATTCTGTAAAACGACAAATCTCATAGCAGATTGCTCTTCAGTTAAGTTACCTAGAGCAGAGGCAGTCTCATTTACTACAGCTTCGAGGGTTCTGGTTAACCTACGGATCAGTTTACTATTCTGGATAGGTCCTATAAAGAAAAAGAAACCTCTGTTGAAATCTGTATACTGTTCTAGAGTAGTTTCAGTATAATCGACAATTGGGGACTCCCTTCTATGTCTAATGTGTACTAGATGTGTATTTCTATGATAATCAGGTGGGGCTAGGAAAACTGGTGGCAGTAGGAAGGCAATGTAACAGGTTCCCTCCCAATCGAGGGGCAGACGAACATATGCAGTTTGACCACAAATAAAATAAGAATGACGTGAAGCTTTGAAAATAGATTTCCCACTGTCACTATACTTGACAATAGTAGTACAATCACTATGTCCTACATGTACGGAACCATTATTTCGGACACATAATTCGCCTTTGACTGGTAGTACTGAAATAGCAGGTAAGTCTGGAGTAGTATCAGACTGAACATTCAAGACCATGAAATTCGACGAATAATTACCTAAATTATACACTTCATTTTCTAGATCTAAACCTGTTCGGTGAGGGAGACCTTGCTTGTCTGGGAAACATGTAATGTTAAGAAAAAACATATCTGTTGAGGATGACGTTAACGTGGACCATGCTCCACACGAACCATTATGTGAAAATGGATAAGGAAAAAGTGGCAGAACTCCCTTCGGGGTCTGGAAAGGGGGGAGTCGACCACACACCCAACAATTAGTGGCATTGCTGGACTGGTGTGAGTAATGTAACATGCGGATAAATGAGTTATTACGCATAGCGAGGCGGTAAGAGAGTTCATGAGGAGGCAGATCACTAAACGTGTGCTCTACTGTAGCATTAGCAGACTTATTTACATGTGAAACTGGGAAACATAGGTAAAATGCATAACTGGTGCAGGAAATCATAAGGCTGGAAAACAATATGAAACATAGAAAAACGATACATCGGATTGAGTTTTGACTAACTCTCTCACTATGGGGGTCTATTTTATACATGTCAGAAACAGTCTAACCGTTTCACCTAGGGGAGGACTTAGACAATCAAACTGACTGACTTAATTTACTAGACCGTAGTTTCTGTTTATACTCCTGCTGCGGAGTTTTCTCTAACAGGGGAGGGGTTGTAGCAATGTCTTTTGCGGGACAGTCCTTGAGAACAATATTCTGGCAATCCTTTGAATCCTGGGAAATGTTCTTTAAGACGGGTTTCAGTCCATTAAAAAGTTTGACATGAGAAAGGTGTACCCAGCCTTTGCGTCCTTCCAACTTCACGGCTGTACGGGTAGTGAGGAGGACCTGTCGGGGCTCTTTCCATCGAGGCTCCAGCGGACTTGATCTGTCAAAGTTGCGGACCATCACCATGGATCCTGGAACGATTTCATGCGGTGCCACCTCGGTATTGTCTGGAAATGCGGCGGCAACCTGTGAACGACATGAGTTGAGGGCAGACATCAAGGAAGCTAGGTAATCTGTCAGCATATTACTTGAAACATCGGTAATACTTCGGGGTCTAGGAGTACCCCACATATTAGGGGGGCGGCCGAAAACGACCTCATACGGGGACAGACCTGATCTGGAATGTGCGACCATGCGCATATAAAATAAAGCGACTGGCAGGGCTACTAGCCAGTCCACACCTTTTTCTTTACACACTTTTGCAATACGGATTTTCAGAGTCTGGTTATGTCTCTCAACGAGACCGGCTGCTTCAGGATGGCGTACACAATGGAACTTCCACTGGTACCCTAACAAAAGGGAAACATGCTTCATGAGTTCAGATGAGAATGGCTGGCCGTTATCAGAATATACGACTCTAGGGAGTCCATAACGGGGGAAGAACTCACGAACCAACTGCTTGGCAGTGGTCGTGGCTGTGTAATCTGGGACTGGATATGCTTCTGTCCACCTGGACAAAGCGCATACAACTACAAGGACATACTTGAAACCTCGACATCGCTCCATCTGAATATAATCCATCTGGAGGACTTCAAAAGGGTGGTCAGGGGGCTGGAATCCACCTTGTTCCACCGGGACACTTTTACCTGGATTAAACTGACAACATATCATACAGGTACGGACTTTCTGCTTGGCTGCAGCTCGTAAATGCTTGTTGAACCAAATGTTCTGGATACTGTCTAACATAGCTTTTTCTCCTAAATGTGCTGGACTATGTGCGGTATTGATAATGACTTGAACCATAGAGTCGGGGAGAAACCATGTGGCTCTACCCTTCGTTAACCATCATTGATCTGTCTGGACCCCTCCTTGTTCGGACCATTTCTTGATTTCTTCGGGAGTAGCATGTAACTGTATGTCTATGACATCTTGTGTAGGGTCCTTAACTGTCATACATGTAGTCGGATCTGGAGCATGTGTCTGTGTCGGATTCACTTGAATGTCTGGAGTCTGTGCTGTAAGCTTGGCTGTGCGATCTGCTAGATCGTTACCCTGGGAAATAATGTCAGTGACCTTCGTATGTGCTTTGCACTTCATGATAGCGATAGATGTCGGTAAGTGTATGGCATCTAACAGAGCTTGAATAAGGAGACCATGCTGAATCTTGGTTCCATGAGAAGTCATGAAACCTCTCTCCTGCCAGAGCACTCCGAAGTCGTGTACAACTCCAAATGCGTAGCGTGAATCTGTGTAAACATTAACTTTCAGGTTCTTGGCGTGTATGCAGGCTTGTGTCAGAGCAACTAGCTCTGCTGCTTGAGCGGACAGAGTATCAATACGGTGTGTCTCAATAACTTTAGTGTCAGTAGTCACTGCATACGCGGCTACTAGTTCTCCTGTACTAGTTCTCATACATGAACCATCCACATAAAGTGTCAGGTCGGGATCTGGTAGCGGAATATCTGTCAGATCTTGTCTTGGCTTTGTCGTAATGTTAACTACTTCCACACAGTCATGTGGGTCAGGATTCGAAGTAACTGATGGTAACAGTGTAGCAGGATTTAAAATGTTGCAGCGTCTGATTTCTATGTGTGGCTGGAACAGTGTCAATTCATAACCTGTTAAACGTGCAATTGTCAAGTGCTGAGTTTGCGTTCGGTTTAAAAGAACTTCCACAGAATGTGGAACTTGTACTGTCAGAGAGTGTCCTAAGACTATGGAATCACTTTGTCTGATAGCTAGTGCTGTGGCTGCAACTGACTTGAGGCACGCAGGCAGTGCCTGGGCTACAGGATCTAATGTGCTCGAAAAATAAGCACAGGGCTTGTATTGTCCTGCTTGATCTTGTGTGAGAACAGATAATGCTGTACCTTCACGTTCAGTAACGAAAAGTGTAAAAGGCTTACTGTAGTTCGGTGTAGCTAGAACTGGAGCTTGGCATAGGGCTTTCTTTAACTCATTGAAACTAAGTGTATGTTCAGATGTCCAAGGGAGGACAGTCGATACGGCTGCCTCCTGTGTCGTTAACTGGATACGGTCAGGTGTCAACTGCCTACCCCTCTTGGACAGCAAGTGTCCTAAGTAGACCACTTGCTGGACACAGAATTGAAGCTTAGAAGGGGACACCTTGTGCCCCATCTCGGCTAGGAAATACAAAACTGTAAGGGATGCTTGCTCGCAAGCACGTTCAGAACGGGCTGTGATCAGTAGATCATCGACATACTGGAGCAGGGCAGTGTCAGTTGGCATGTGAATGTTGTCTAGTTGTCTCTTGAGTGCTTGACTGTAAATACTAGGACTTTCTGTGAAACCTTGAGGAGCTCGTGTAAACATATAGCTCCTTCCATTTAAACAAAATCCGAAAAGGAACTGACTGTCTGAATGAATAGGGACACTGAAAAATGCGTTCTTGAGGTCTATTACTGTAAAGAACATGGCTTCGGAATCAATGGCTGTCAATAGGGAAGAGATGTCTGGGACAACTGGGTACTGCGGAATAATACATTTATTAAGCTCTCGTAGGTCGATCACTAATCGATATACTGGGGGTGCATTTGGATCAGTACGTTTCATAACTGGAATGATCGGAGAATTGCATACGTTGGAGTCAGTTTCTACAACCACTCCTTGAGCGATGAGCTCGTCAATAATTTTGGATAAGGCTGCTACAGCCTCGGGTGGCAATCTGTACTGTCTGATTCGTGGTAACACTACACCTGGCTTGAGAGTCACACGATAGGGTGTGATTTGCATATAACCTACATCAGTTGGACCTTGCGCCCATAAATGCTGTGGAACATTAGACAGTCTTGAATCAAAATCTCGTAATACATAGTGACCCTTAAAGTCACGTAGGAACAATCGTATTCCCTCTGGGGAACAGCATATAACTGCACCTAACTCTTTCAGTGTTTTAATGCCTAATAGATTTTCTGGACATGACTTAGTAAGTAACAGATCAGTAGTGCGGGACAATGGACCTACTTCTAGAGTAACTGGCTTTGAAATCTCATTTACGATAGGTTTTCCTGAAAATCCAAGGGAAACATTTCTTGAGCCTGAGAGCGGAGCCCCTGGAACTTCGGCATGACTAATTGTGGTCCTACTTGCCCCTGTATCAATCAAAAACTTTCTGTCTTTCCCTAATACTTGACTGTGAACATAGGGACCTTCTTGATCTACAGGTATCTCGATGAGAGGCAAGCCTACCTCCCTCTCTAGGCTGTTTCATGAATACTGCTGGTACTCTGGATACTCAGACTGTGCATACTGGTACATCTGCGATGTAACATGCTGTGTTGCAGCGATAGGCTGCGGTGCTGTAACTGTCTGTTGTGCATTCTGTGGCTGAGGAGTCTGTGAAACTTGCTCTTGTCTAGGCGGACGTGGTCTTTCCTTAGTCTTACCAGTAGCTATGTTGTGTTTCAGAACTGCACACTCATTTATAAAATGACCTGGCTGTTTACAATAATTGCAGTTCCCTTTAACGGGAGCTGCAGGATGACTGGCTTGATTCGGACCCCTCTTCTGACTGTCTTGAGGAACAGATTGTGCAACTAGTACTTTCATTTTCGTGTCTTTCATACGTTTTCTCTCGTGTTCTTGCTCTTCCCTGATTCTATTCTGGTGGTACTGAAGCATCTGGAGCATCTGGGACGGAGTATTAGCTTGCCAGGTGCTTTCGACTTTCAAAACTCGATTTTTAATTTGTGGGCTTGAATTCTCGACTAATTTAGTAACAAAAAGGTGAGGGTATGACTCACTACTTGTCTTGAGGCCACTATTGATGCTAAAACATTTTTCAAACCTAGAATAGAAATCACTAATATCTTCCTCTTGTTTCTGTTTACAGGCTGAGATTGCATCCCAGTCTTCTTTTCTAGTTGTCAATAATCTGGGTAAAACTTGAATCAATAATTCTGGTAATTCTTTACATTTCTCTCCTAGACCAGTACCTGGTACTCGTGCCTTGTCTTCAGCTTCTAGAACTGCCCAATCGATCTTTTTCTCTCCCACCTCCCATTCTTTTTCCTTTAGCTTTTCATACACCCCTGCGGGCAACAGGACCTTTAACATTTTAATGATATCTGGGTAAGTGTATTCTCCCATACGGAGCATGTCTTTTAATTCTCTATGGAACCCTGCTGGATCTTTGTCATGACAGGGAATTAATTTCTTCATTTCAAGGAGTTCCATCTTTGTAATCGGGGTGTAAACAAACACTCGTTGCATTTCACCGTCCTCTGTCTTAACTGGATGCACTTCTCGTAACGGGTTCTGTCTTTCCATGTAAAATGGTTTACTTTCTGGGGGTGAGGCATGAACAAAATGCGGGTTCAGAAACGTTCTATATTTGTGGCGCTGCTCTAGAATGACACTAATTAAGTCGGTACCTAGACCTTTCCATCTATACTGGAGTAACTCGTTCAGGACATCATGTAACGGACCTGGATCAGAATGCTGACCCTCATATAAAGTAATGAGGTGCTGGATCATATACATACCCACCAGTCGCTGCTCGGCTGGGGGCAATTTCAGAAACATCTGTGCCACTATTTCGTCTGGAAAAGTGGTAGAATCAGTAATCCATCGGACTGCTGATCGGGCTAGTTCCTGTTCATGCATAGTACTTAACTCACTGTAACCGATTCGTGATTTCAGAATGTGATCGGTAGCTTGGAATACTTGTTCTAGGGAACCTTGTTCTGGTGCTGAATGATGGAAAATTGACTTGTGTTCTAGGCGTAAATGGCGATCTGGAAATCTAGATTTTCCTACATACGCTATTCTGGCGGGATTCTCGTCCTCTACCTCTTCAGTATCAGAGTTACTTTCTTTCTCGCTTACTTGTGCTGCTTTACGTTGTTCGTGTATCTTTATTATTTCTCTACGGATTTTCTTGTACATACTCTCCATGGCACTAATGGTATTGTGCTTACCCTCGGCTATATTATCACTCCACTTTGTCAGGGTTTTCATTTCGGCCGGATCTTTAGACGGGTAATCTTGTTCTCTTATTAGACAGTTAATTAAAAACTTTAATATCATACGCTGGATCTCAGCTTTCCTTTGAGACATGGCATCACTAATACTTTCTGGATCATCCCCTGTACGGATGAAACGATATATTCTGTCTAGATCTTCTTTCATATTGGGTAGGGTGACTAGATACTCGGTCACCCTCCTTACGCGTACTGAATATAAAACCATATTATTCTCGCCTGGGACTGGGTCATAGGCACATTCGCCAAGGGCTTGCCTGATTTCTGCAACAGACTTATTACTCTTGGGAGTACGCTGTGATGCTTGAGCATGTAATTCGAGTGCTGATAAACGCTTGCGTGGCGGCGGGGTTTGAGGAGGACCTCCTCCTGCGGCCCCTAGACTAGAATCGTCGACTGATATTCTTCGTGGTGGAGCGGGAAATTGAAATGCTGGCTGGACCGGGGGTACCGTAGCAGGTACTGCATGGGGTGCCCCGGTGTCTGGAGGAGCAGGATGTGCCTGATTTACAGGGACTGGCGGAGCGCGAACAGGATCTGCATATTCAGGGACTGTGTCGTCCAGATAGGACGAAATAAAAATATCAGCTGCGGTCGGTTTGTGACGTAGCTTGGTCGGAACTAGTGGTGGCGGGAAATTACTGGATGCCTCCGGGGTCGCTTTTGGCAAGCCCTCGGCAAGAAGAGGATACATACCCTTAATAAGGGCATGCCTCTGTCTGTCTGACTGTTCGGCTTTGACTTGTTCACCTATCTCGATTAATTCTTTTTCTTGGGCTCGCTCTAAGGATTCTCTACTTAATTCTGACTTTCTGATTTCTTTTTCAGTTCTTTTATGAGCTTCTTTGCGCCATAACTCGATGGCATCTTTCTGTGACTGTCTGGCTTTCTTTTTCCATAATGCTTCTTCTACTCGCATGATGCATTCGGCATCCCATGTACCCGATACGGGCCATCTATACTTTTCTTCTAACTGTTTCGTATACTCTACCCATAAGTCTAGATACAATATGGCACTTATGCCATGTTTCTGGTACATAAAGTGACCTGGACTGTCCCTGGGCGGGACGGGAACTGCTGCTTCCAGCAGACCCTTTCTAGTTTTTAACTGACGTAACTTGGAAAATATGGGCATGACTGAACTGTAATCTAGACACAATACAATACACAATGAACACGATACTTATTCCCCATTCATACCACGACATTAAAATACGTGAAAAACATTTAAAATAACAGTTCGAACAGAATACTACCTGGAAATATTGAGAACAGAACACATAAATTTTCTCGAGAACAGAAACTGACTAGAACAGAAACTAGATGCACTGCTGAAACAGTACGAAACTTACCGGTCTCGTAAAGAGACACGTCAGGACCCGCATCCACCGAAGTGGGCACTTCGTTTGTGGGACTGTGTACCACCAACCCACAGACCAGAGTCAATTTAAATTGACCCTGTCTAGGTACCACCCCAGTAACGGTACTCACCGGGCAGCAAGAACGGAAGGCCTCAGACTGGACTGGACTGCTACGACGACGGACGACGAACTTCGGACTTCGGACTTCAGTTACGGGTGGACCTCCGGATACCTCGGACCTTGGACTCTTGGCTTGGGCTCTGGTCGGGACTCGCCGCGTTCCTCCACCGTCTCGTCTTGATGCTGGACCGCCTCCTCCGTCTCCTCCGTGGGCCTGAGGGATACTTGAGCAGAAATATCTGCCACTGCGCAGAAGAGTTCCGTCACGACTGCAGAGGGTCAGTGGGTCGGCGTGGCTTCACCGACGCGTGGGGAAAGGGCAAGTCCCTGTTCGGGCGCCATTATGTGGTAAATAAATAAATAATACCCTATTTTTGACTAGACATATATCATAACAGATAGCTCAATAAATAAGAGTCAAGATTCGAGGTAGTAGGAGTTTTGCAGGTTTAATACAGCATAAGGACAGGAACAGGACAACCTGCATAGGAATAGGATAACAGGGCCCAGCAGCTGCTGGGGCTGGATCTGGGATGAGCGCGCTGGCTTTTAATAACAATACATGAGCATATATACATAACGCAAACACATAGCATTACATTGCAGTAGGCGTAGCAGTGGGTGTGACGCGTAGCAGTCGCGAAAGATAAGGGCGAAAGTAGGTGTAACTGGGCGTATACATAGACATGTGGTGCAGACGTAACAGAATATGTCATGAATAGGGCGGAAACCATGGAGGGGGCTACCTGAGGAGCCGGGACCTCTAACCTGATGGTGCGCGCAAACTAGCAATGACGTATCACTAGGAGAAGCTGGGGGCTATGAACTCTGTGCTAGGAGCAGAGACTGAAGTCTGGAGAGTCGGAGCGACATGTACCTAAACCCTATCTAGTATCTGATGTTTAGGGAACATGTTGATAGGAACTAGAAGTTAGGAGGGGAAAGGCTGACTTGATTCTAAGACTGGACCATGCATTATTCTACATGTAGTGCGTGATGAAGAATATTAAATGACCATTAAATGCAGTATTTCTCTAACGTGGAGACGTGAAGGCTAGACAATGACGGAAACTATTGATGCAGTTCAGTAGCTTAGGAATGCAGAGAAGGAGGACTGAACTGATAACTGGAACTATAACATATTCTTGGCAGACTCAGAGACTGAGCCAGGCTGGACCGGGCACTGCGAGGCAGGAAGTAAGTGAAGGGTCGAGGATACAGGTGGGGGCTGTATCCCTCCTCAGCGAGGCTTCAGGAGACAGGAGCTGAATCTGGTGTCCGGGCCCTTTTGAGGCCTAGAAACGGGGACTTTGTAATAGAATAATGTGCACACTGAGAAACGTGGCAACGTAGCTTTACATAGGCCTGATATTCGTATTATTCACGAGGACTGGAAACTGGCATACTAGAGGGGGACACAACTGTAATTGCGTCATTAATCAGACATGGGGAATGCATATGCATATTTAATCATGCACACATAACATATGATGGATGACACGTAGGGACACAGAACATGACAAAATTTACTTTTCCACAGAGGGGACAAAAGAGCAAGGGGCAATCACTGTAGGGGAAGACAGGAGCAAGGGCTAATCGTTGAGGGGACACAAGAGCAAGGGGCAATCACTGTAGGGGAAGACAGGAGCAAGGGCTAATCGTTGAGGGGACAAAAGAGCAAGAGGCAATCATTATTTACATCAGTTCAACAGAGATCGTTATATGTAAAGCAGTGCACCGGTATTATTATATATAGAACTGTGATTGGTGCACTGGAGAGCACTGTATATAAACAGGGCTCAGGAGCGAGTACCTACAAATCTGCTCACCAGAGGACGTCATATGTAAAGCAGTGTAATGGGATGATTATATATAAAAGCATTGTAGGAGAGGTACTGTATGTAAAGTGGTGTGCTGCCTGATTATGTGTAAAACACTATTTTAGGGCCCGTCCTTCTGTTTATCTTTGCCGTTTTGCACTAGCATCGCACTGCCTTTTCTTGATCCAGATATATCTATTACTTATTTCGTGGTTCATTATATCGTAATATATACTGTATATATTTCTACTTGTCATGTAAAGCGCTCTGATACTCGCAAGAGTCTTGTTCGCGCTATATAAAACCTTCAAAATAAATAAATAAATAAATTATGGGGAGACATTAGCAAGCGGCAATCACTGTGGGGGAGATGGGTGCAAGGGGCAATCACTGTGGGGAGAAAGGAACAAGAGGCAAGCACTGTGGGGAGGCGGGCAAGGGACAATCACTGAGGTGGGACAGGAGCAATGGCAGTCACTGAGTGGGAGATTGGAGAAAGGGGCAATCGCAGTGGGGGAGACAGAAGCAAGTGACAATCACTGTGGAGAGATAGGAGCAACAGGCAATCATTGAGGGGAACAGGAGCAAGGGGCAATGACTGTGGGGGAGAGAGGAGCAAGAAGCAATCACTTTGGAGAGACAGGAGCATGGAGCGATCACTGTGAAAAAACAGGAGCAAGGGGGAATCATTGTGGGGAGGCAGGAGTATGGGCATCCACTGTGGGGGAGATGGGAGGAAGAGGCAATCAGTGAGGGGGAGATGGGGCAAGAGGCAATCAGTGAGGGGGAGATGGGGCAAGAGGCAATCAGTGAGGGGGAGATGGGGCAAGAGGCAATCAGTGAGGGGGAGACGGGTGTAAGGGGAAAACACTATGGGGAGACAGGAGCAAATGATAATCACTAGGAATGTGACAGGAGCAAATGGCAATCACTGAAGGGGAGACAGGAGCAAGGGGCAGTAACTGTGAGTAAACAGGAGCAAGTGGCAATCATTGTGGGGAGACAGATGTAAAGGGTAATCACTATGGGGAGAGAGGAGCAAGGGGCAATCACTGAGGGGGAGACAGGAGCAAGGGGCAATCACTGTGGGGAGACAGGAGCACGGGGCAATCACTGTGGGGAGACAGGAGCAAGGGGCAATCACTGAGGGGGACACAGGAGCAAGGGGCAATCACTGTGGGGAGACAGGAGCAAGAGGTAATCACTATGGGGGAGACAGGAGCAAGGGGCAATCACTGAGGGGGAGACAGGAGCTAGGGGCAATCACTAAGGGGGAGACAGGAGCAAGGGGCAATCACTGAGGGGGAGACAGGAGCTAGGGGCAATCACTAAGGGGGAGACAGGAGCTAGGGGCAATCACTAAGGGGGAGACAGGAGCAAGGGGCAATCACTGAGGGGGAGACAGGAGCTAGGGGCAATCACTAAGGGGGAGACAGGAGCAAGGGGCAATCACTGAGGGGGAGACAGGAGCTAGGGGCAATCACTGAGGGGGAGACAGGAGCTAGGGGCAATCACTAAGGGGGAGACAGGAGCAAGGGGCAATCACTGAGGGGGAGACAGGAGCTAGGGGCAATCACTAAGGGGGAGACAGGAGCTAGGGGCAATCACTGTGAGGGAGACAAGAGCAAAGGACTATCACTGTGGGGGAGTTACTCAATTTGACCCTCAGATGTAAAGCTGTGCACAACATCTCCAGATATATGAGCGGCATCTAGACGTGTGTTGGACTTTTGTGAAAGTACATTAGACTTCAGAGAAGTGTTTCAAACCCCTGTGCCCAAAGGACATCCCTTGCACCAAGCAGGCAAGCTCGCTACAGCCTTGTTGGGCCCCTCGGAGCCACAAGGCCCCCACCTTGATGCACCAAGCTGACAATATCTGGCTGAGAAGACCCCAGCTTTCATGAGAGGAGCTTCCCACTGACTGTGGCCAGGGGCATTTTCATCTTCTCTGTAACCCTTCAGTGTGGGCTACGAGTGCAGCTCAAAGGAGGCCCTGGTGCCTCTGCAGAGTCTATGAAAGTCACCCAAATTACAATTACAAACACAAACACAATATAATAACAATTTCAATATGTCCAATATGGATCCTACCCTTAACTCCATTCCTTCTCCTGACCCTCACCCCACCTGGACAGTAACTCTATCCCTGTCTCTAAACCTTGATCCTAATACTTACATTAGAAATCAGCCGACCCGAACCCCATCCCTCATTCTTACCCAAACCGTAATCCCACCCGTAATCCTAATGTTATGGAACTGTGAACCTCACCCTGTGATTTATCCTGATCTGAACTCTAGTCCTCAATCCTTACCCTAAACCTGGTCTCATCCCTAACCCTTCCCGCTAATTGTAACATTAACCACCTACCGCATGCAGACAGGTTGTGCACTCTAGAAATATTATGGAAACATATCAGAGAGACAATAACAGTTTAAGATCTGTACTTAGACACTTGTTCAGTGATTTTAGTCGTTTATTTTGTCAGCTGAAGAGAGTTATAGTCATATTTCTGACTTTTTGTTTAGGCGCCGCGGCTGATTATGCTGGGACCAGTTATGGGTATGGCCCTATCCCATGTGCCTCCCGACAACAGACCAGCTTACGTGGGACTTTCTGGGGTCAATATGACGTGTTTTATCCAGTGACTCCCTTGTTTCGTCACTAGCGTTTTTGGTTTGATCTCCTGGTGCAGGACCATGATGGGTCCTAGGTATGGTCGGGTGTCCTGTTAATTGGGAAGGTTTATGGAGCCTGCAGTTGGTGAGTTGTACAAGAATATGAACATCTTTGTTAGAAATGGAATCCCCCCATGGGTGAGGGTCGTACCCCAGTCCAGTAGGAACCCCACTTCCACATAAAGGAAGGGAGGTGCCCTTCCCAAAATGACGCCTGCTCCTCTTGGTAGGATGGTAGCTAGGGCAGGCAGGCTTATTCTCTAGTAGGCGTGCCAAGCATTTCGGACTGCACGTGGTAGTAGAAAAGACCCACTACAAAATAGACAGGACACAGAGTTCTAGTAAAAATATTGGCTTCTTTATATAACTTTCTCACAATCCGCACGGTACCTCAAGACGAGGCCGCGATTCGATTATCAAGGTTCGTGGCGCACCAGCAGTGCGGGCCGGAGTATGCTTCGTACTCGCGGTTCTATCCTCAAAGTTCATGGCGCACCATCAGTGCGGGCAGGAGTACGCTTGGTACTCGGGGTTTGGTTCGTTGCTACTGGTTAGTAAGTGCGGACGAACAGCATCAGCAGGGCTCAGGTGATGGTGGAAGCTTGGAGCCGTGACAGCGTCAGCAGGGCTCAGATGATGGCGAATTCTTGGAGCCGCGACAACGTCAGCTGGGCTCAGGTGATGGCGAAGACTTGGAGCCATGACAGCATCAGCAGGGCTCGTGGTGATGGCGAAGACTTGGAGCCGCAACAGCGTCAGCAGGGCTCGTGGTGATGGAGAAGACTTGAAGCCGCAACAGCGTCAGGAGGGCTCAGGTGATGGCAAAGACTTGGAGCCGCAACAGCGTCAGCAGGGCTCAGTTGATGGCGAAGACTTGGAGCCGCGACAGCGTCAGCAGGGCTCAAATGATGGTAAAATATTTGGAGCCGCAACAGCGTCAGCAGGGCTCAGGTCTTTTTAGAGGCACACTCGCAGTGCCTTAGGAGGGCTCCCGGGTTGCACCTTCGGAGGTTCCCCCAACAGATCTGATTCTCTAGTCCCAGCGTCCTTGTTTTATCCCAGACAATGTCTTTGATCTCCTTTTGTAGGCCGGGAGTTTCCCTCCCCTGGGCCCGGTTGGGGGTGGTTCCCGTCATGGGCCACCTCATCCTTTGAAGCAGGAAGGCAGGGTCGTCAGCCGCCCAGCAGGAAGTGGCGTCGGTATTGTGGAGGACAGGACGCAGCCCCGAAACTACTCCTCCTCTCTAATCTAAAGGGCAGACAGCTGACACCAGATGGCAGGGTTTCCCCAGGCCCTGTCACTATCCCTAGACGGGGAATACACATTCTGGCAGTATTGTCCAGCAAGATTGCATGGAGAACAGTCCCGGCCAAGAAGTCCTATTTCTAGACCTAGGAGGTGGAGAGCACTCTTCCTAAAGAGTGTATTAAGTAATTCTGATTTTAGGGATGTTAGTCTCGTATTTTTCCCATGTTCACTGGGTCAGATAAATAATAAGGGGTATGAATCAAAAAGCTACTAAAACGAAGATGGCTGCAAAATATTACGAGGTCATGCGACCCGCACTTGGGCAGGACCTACCTTCTACTAACAATGCGCCCTGCCCAAGGGTCGACCATAGGGGTGCTGGGTAGGTCGAAAAGGGAACCCAAATAGTCTTGAGAAAAGGGTAAAGGTGTCGTAAAGTTCAGGGGTTAGCTTTGGAAGAAGGGCCAGGTCTAACAATCTTGGTGTATTTTCTGAAATAAAAGACCAAGAAGGGTTCTAGAGATGGGTAAGAGTCTTTCTAGAGCACGGGGGCACAGATGGAGAATGCTGCTTGTTTGAGGTCTTTCCTAAGTCAACCTCTTGATCCCCAGCAGTGCAGTGACAAGTTGTGCACATTTACCCTTAGGCGAGATTCTTTTTAGAGCACTGGAACACAAATGGAGAATGTTTCTTTTGGGGTATTTCCTTGATCACACTCTTGATCCCTAGCCAGGCAGTGAACGCTGTGCGCATTGCTCCTTAGATGAGGGTCTTTCTAGAGCACAGAGCACAGATGGAAAATGCTTCTTGTTGGGGTTTTTCATCGATCACCCTCTTGACCCTCAGCAGGGCATTGATAGGTTGAGCATAATGACCCATAGATGAGGTTCTTTATAGAGCATGGGGCCACAGATGGCGAATGCTTCTTGTTGGGGTCTTTCCTTGGTCATCCTCTTGTTCTCCAGCCGGGCAGTGACAGACCGTGCGCATTGACCCATAGACAACGATCTTTCTAGAGTACAGTGGCAGAGTGAAGAACCGGGTTATTTAAGACCCAGCGGCGCTAGGGGAAACGCACTAGTCTCCGGGTCCACCTGTCTTAGAGTACAGAGACACGGGGTACTTCTTGGTGACGTCAAAGATCAATTTTATTAGCTGCAGCCAGTAACAGAGATCGTAGAAGTACAACACGGTGTATGTTCTCAGGAGACTGCTCAACTTTACAAAGCCAGTCATCCCTTTTTATACCAAATATTATGCTTCAGGCAAACATTCCTTATTTACAGTTGACCACTCACATATTTTCACGACAAAGAAACAGTAGGAGCATGATGACAAGCCCAATTTTCAGTTTGTCCAGCCCATAATCAATTATTGGTCAAACCCAATATTCTTCATCAGACAGGTAGATCGAACCCATAATAAAAACGGGCACCTCCTCATCGTAAATAGGTCATAAAGAAAGGAGCAGAGACAGGTGTGAGCAAGATAAGACATAGTTGTGTGCAATGAAAAGGTTTATGGTGCCCTGTGCCTTGCTTCGTAATCTTGATCAGCTACTGGGAAAGGAAGTGGCCTAACAAGTTTGGCTTCAGGCAAGAGGGTCGCTTACTCAGGTCATTCAGAAGTCAGCTAAAGTATACGTGTGCTTGAAAACTCGTTCTGCCACTGTCATCGGCCTATGTGAGGGCAACCACAAAATGGCTGCCATGCACAAAATGGAACCCGAAGGTTCAGAACGAAATTCCATATGTCATTGTGAATCCATCATGCAAGCATGACGAAAACACTCGTACATATTATACTCGCTATTTTCGGTCTGCTGACACCAAAATCGTCATGATACGATGACTTTTATGAGACGGGTTCAGAATCTCAGTACCTTCATGTTTGGTGTCTTTCCTTGGTCTCCCTCTTGATCCCCAGCCGAGCATTGAAAGCCGTGTGCATTGACCCTCAGATGAGGGTCTTTCTAGAGCATGAATCATAGATGGTGAATGTTTTTTGATGGGGTATTTCCGTGGTCACCCTTTTGATCCTGGTCGGCAAGGATGAGTCATATGTATTGACCCATAGATGAGGGTCCTTCTAGAGCACAGGGCACAGATGGAGAATGCTTCTTGTTGGGGTCTTTCCATGGTCACCCTCTTGATCCCTAGCTCAGCAGGTATGAGTCATATGTGTTGACACATACACAAGGGTCTTTCTAGAGCACAGGGGCACAGATGGAGAATGCTTCTTGTTGCGGGTCTTTCCTTGGTCACCCTTTTGATCCTAAGCTTGGCATTGATGAGTTGTGTGTGTTAAGCCTTAGGCAAGGTTCTTTCCAGAGCGCGGGAACACACATGTAGAATGCCTCATGTTGGGGCCTTTCCTTTGTCACCCTCTTGATACCTAGTATGGCAGTGACCAGTTGTGTGCTATGACCCATAGACGAGGGTCTTTATAGAGCATGGGGGCACAGATGTAGAATGCTTCTTGTTGGGGTCTTTCCTTGGTCACCCTCTTGGTTCCCAGCCAGGCAGAGGCAGGTTGTGCACATTGACACTTAGAGAGGGGTCTTTCTAGAGCATTAGTCACAGATGGCGAATGCTTCTTGTTGGGGTCTTTCCATGGTCACCCTCTTGATCCCTAGCTCAGCAGTGATGAGTCACATGTGTTGACACATACACAAGGGTCTTTCTAAAGCACGGGGGCACAGATGGAGAATGCTTCTTGTTGGGGTCTTTCCGTGCACCTGTTCTTGCTCTCCAGCCAGGCAGAGACATGTTGTTTGGGATGTTGTTTGGGATGGGATTTAACCATATGAAACAGACGCGGCCAGACGGGGAAACAAAGCGCACCGAATTGAAGTGACAAACTACCCATACCCGCGGCCAGAACCCATGTGAATGGAAAAGGGATTAAACCGTAAAGGATGGACCCTTAAACCAAGAAGTGGCCCTGAATCCCAGTGGAAAGATAAACAGCCCAGCATCCACAAATATAATAATACAAGGAACATTTTGTCTAGAAATTGGGAATTGAAGGTTGAATAAGAAAACAACCCCAGGAACCACAAAGGAATAAAGGAAAGAAAGAAAAACTTTAAAACTTAAGACAGGGTCCTCCATATAGAAAGAAGAGGAAACCTATGACCAGTTCTCGACACATAGGTGCGAAAATACGGGTAATGCTGATTGAAAAGGAGAAGTAACATTAAATTGTCCTGAGGAAGGTGGTTAAAATTATTCATAAACCGCCGAAACGCGTCGACGCCTTACTGCAAGTTAAATTTAGAGTGGTCAACACCCATGAGGGGATCAGGAAATGTTACCTAACCTTTTGTTGAATCAACTGTTTATACATTAACTGAACATAAGACAGATTTTATTGTCTTGTTACTGTGATTTCTCCTGCACTATTGTATGTTTCGTCGTATTATTATTTTGTTTTGTTTTATGGATTTGTTGTATAGATAATTGTGTATTTAAATATGTTTTTAAACCTTTTTTAATAAATAACATATATATATAATCATATATATATTTTTTTCAAAAAAAATTCTTTGGGATAACCTAATCTTTTTGTGAAATTTTCACTGTAGAGCATCAGGATGTATGACTGAAATTGAATGATTCATGGCGAAGTGTGGTGAGAGGACCTTATGATATAAATCTTCATACCCTAAGGGATAAATTTGTGTTTACTGAGAGACATGTTGGGCACATTGAACCATATACGAGGGTCTTTCTAGAGCACGGGCCCAAATGGAGCATGCTTCTTGTTGGGGGTCTTCCCTTGCTCACCCTCTTGATCTCCAGCCAGGAAGTGACAGACCGTATGCATTGACCCATAGATCAGGGTCTTCTATAGTATGGGGCACGGATGGAGAATGCTTCTTTTGGGGGTCTTTCCTTGCGCTCGCTCTTGATCCCCAGCCGGGCAGAGACAGGCTGCGTACATTAAATCTTAGACAAGGGTCTTTCTAGAGTATGGAGCCAGAGATGCAGACTGCTTCTTGTGGGGGGTCTTTCCTTGCACCCGTTCTTGATCCCCAGCTGGGCAGTGACAGTCTGTGCACTATGGCCATTAAAGAAGGATTTTTCTAGAGTACTGGGCCACAGATGAAGAATGCTTCTTGGGTCTTTCCTTGGTCACCCTCTTGATCCTCATCCAGGCAGGGAAGGGTTGAGTGTGTTAACTCTTAACAACCAAATACTGGCCACTAGATAGCCTGATGCAGTGGGTCTTTCTATGCAGTCTGGAAGGGAGTGCCACTTCCTAGCAAGGGGGGGGGGGAATTGTGGTTAGCTGCCTTGTGATAACTCAGGTGGCTTCATGGAAGACAGCCTTCAGTAGAGCGAGGCTTGAGCCTTGTAGGGTGGTGGGTACTAGTGCATGGCTCTCTTCAGTGGACTGAAGGCTCTATGCCTTGTAGCAGCTGAAGGTGGTGAGGTGAAGGAGACGTATGGCTGATGGTATGTCTGTTATCTCCTGATGGTCACTTTGACCTCTGTCAGTAGGTGTAACTAAATAGAGCGGTCCACTGCACTGCCTTTGGTGGGTCACATATTTCCCAGGGTGGCGTCTTCACTCGGCTTGTATCAGCTTTTGCTATTTGTCCAACTTGTGCATTGCTTGAACCTTTTTGACCTCATATAGGTTGATCCTCACCATATTGTCTTACAATGGGTAACTCTTTTGATATTATTAAAATGTATATTCTTTGAACTCTTCTCTAGGAAGCAGGAAGGAATGGGATTGCAAAGCAGCAGCTGCTAACCTCAGTGTGATGGTCAAAGGTGTCCGCACAGCCAAGGATGTGATGGGGGATGCCGCGGTGATGATGACACCTATCGCCAAATTAGAGGAGTTCCTAGTGGCCGCCCCGCGCTCCATCGCCATCATAGCAGAACTGTCCAAGCTCTCATCAACCCAAGAAGACTTTGCAATCAACCTGCAGCCGCCGACAGGTGGCTTCAAATATATGAAATACCCACAGTCCTTCGCTGCTTCCTTAATGCAGGTCAGCAACGCTGCCTGGTCTGCGTTCAACACAGCAAACAAAAACATGGACCAGATAAGGCTTCTTTCGGCTTCCATACCAAAATCTAGTGTAAACATAATGTGGGTTTTGTTCCAGAGATCTTCGATAGCTAACACCCTGCTCCCAAGTCAACTAGAAAGACTGCTCGCTGTATCCAGAGAATGCACATCATTGGCTCAGTCCGCTGGAGCAGGATTTAGATCAGCCAATCGTCTTATGCAGGAATTGATGGAAGCTTACAGGAACTCAAGGAAGGCGAGCAAGATGATGAGAAGCGACCTGAACCATGCCTCGGTGAATGTAACTGTGAGAGCTGAGCATTTAAACAAATCTTCAGCGTACGGAAGCCACTCCATAAAAAACCTGACCACTGTCTACATGCAGTCAATGGGTCACGTGCCTTCAATGAGGAACTCCACGGCTGTCCATCTTCTCAACCAGTCCATCAGCAACTTGGTGGAGATGGTTAGATCTGTGCAGGGCACTCCCAGCTACCCCTCCGATGCCTCTCTGAAGGACTTGTTGTACAACCAAGTAGCCAAAGTCAGTGACATTGCCCACCTAGTCAACATGATCTCGGCTACCTACTGCGAGGTGTCCCAGCGCTTCCTGATGGACCGTGTGAGCGCCTTGGGAAGGCTCATCAGCATGGACCAATCAAATCCAACCTTCCAGGTGGAGCACCAGAAGCTACAAACAGGGATCTCCAAGGATCAAGACGCGATCAAAGAGACAGTAACTGTTCAAAAGCAGAAGTTTGACTCGACCGTACAGACAAGAGTTGATTGGATAAATTGCCGTATAGGTGCAGCCTTCTCACGCACGCCCACAGGTGTGGCGCCGCTCGCTCCAGCCACTGCAGCGCCAGGTAAACCTGCAGCTTCATAGGAATCAAGGCCAGGTAGAACCTCCCACCAGTGTCACCATCACCCGGTCATACAGCATGGGGGATATTTCAGTCTTATATACTGTTTGTCTTTCTTGAGTTACTTTTATTACATAGGGTTTCGCTTACAGTGGTCTGGGTGAGGAGTTTTCTGTTGGAGCAGATCACAGGAAAAACTAGATAGTGCTAAGAACTTAATTTGTCTTTGGTTTATACGAGAAATCTGTGTTCCCCACTAATACAAACTGTGATTACTTCGGCGAGTGGAATATCACCTGGTTGCCAGTCATTCCAGTGAATGGTTTAATGAAGAGGCCTTGACCCCTGTCTGCGATATGTAGACGGGTGTCGGCAGTTTATGTATCGAAGACAGGAGCCATGCATTATGGGGTCCTTCACACCAAGAGTAGACTTTTTATTTTTTAGGGCAACACTGTGCAGTAGCCATAGTTGTTGTGCTGTGCAAAGAGGAGAAAGTAGGGCAGAACAACATTTATTAATAAGCACTGGCAAAGCCAATAGGTGTAGCAGCCAGCCATTTGGCTTTGCCATTGCTGGTTTTGCTTTTTCAGGGGTAATTGCAAAATGGTATTCTTGGACAAGCTGCTGGGCCCTCATCAACCTAGAATATATGTCAAGAACATAAACAGTTATTGGTCTCAAAAGGCACACATTGCCATAGAAGTCCCTGGCACTTAAGGGAAGTGATTTGAGTGTGGATGTGGTTCTGTGAATGGGCACAATGCTGTCACTCACAGTGAAGCCAGCCAATGGCTTTGGTGGGCTGACGCGTTGCCAAATGCTGTAGGTTATAGTGGGAAGAAGAGAAATGTGCATGACTCAATAATGGACTGATGGATGAACATGGTTCACTGAAAGCCAAGATCATTAAATACATTATGTGAATAGTTTTAGTAAAACCAAAAGATCATGGTTAACATCAGAGCTACAAATGGTACTGCCCTCATCACCGGCACTGACTGGCACACACACAGGCTGTCCCGCACCATGCACAACCTTTGCCACAATGTGCAGGGTGTCCACATGATGTCCAGTGTGGGCTTTGTACTGGGAGCCTATCCTCACTGTACCAAGTCCTATGTCTCGACAAATTCTGAAACATGCCACACACTGTGCGAAGCCTTGGAGAATCTGCCCCCAAGGCTGCCCCTGACAAAAACCACAGCACACTGGACACACCACAGTACCATGCACAATATTGCACCGCTGCATCCAGGAAGGACCTGGGCTTCCCATAGACCAAGCACAACTGTGAAATATTGAACTGTATTGACACGGCCTGACCAGTGCAAGATGGCGCTTGTTTTCGACCGACTGCTGTGGAACGTGCTGGTTGCACCCGCTCGTCGGCGCAGATACGTTTCAAGGGCCCTCATGGATTCCACCTCTAATCAAAAAAATACAAAATAAACTCTCTTCATCTTCTTTGATAATAAACTGATTGATTACTTGCTTTGTTGAAAGTGTTTTTATTTTTCTCACCAGTAACATGTTTGTAGCACAATAAACTCATCTGCATAAAGCTTGTGACATCATTGGCCCTGGTTTTGATTGGATTAATAGGGAGAGGAAGGGGTTGAACTTCATGCCTGAGGGGTTCATTGCAACTTAATATGCCTTGAAGCTACGTTGACACTTTTCATATGAGGAGCTAGGGACAGCCCCGAGGTCCGTGAGCGAGGTGCGGTACGCATAACACAACACTACACAACACAGCGCCATGCATATTACAGCACTGCGTTGAACACTGGTCACAAATACACATAAGACAACACTACACAACACAGCGCCATGCATATTACAGCACTGCGTTGAACACTGGTCACAAATACACATAAGACAACACTACACAACACAGTGCCATGCATAACACTGTGCCGTGCATATTACAGGACTGCACATAACACATTACTGCTCATACAAAAGCATTGCGTATAACACTGGTCACAGATAGCACTGTGCCTAGTGCATAAAACAGTGCCATGCATAACAGCACCCGGTATAACAATGTGCTACACATAATCCAGTGCCAAACTTAACACTGTGTCACACATACACCCGAGCTGCACATGGTACCGTACACTGCACACACCACAGAGCCATGCACAATATTTCACTGCATGTAAAACAGTGTCACACATAACACTGTGTCACACATACACCCGAGCTGCTCATAGCACAGCACATGTTGTGTAGTTCCTATAAATCTATATATGATCTGCACGTTTAGACAAGTTACACTGTGGGACTGGTGTCCAGACTAATTCCAGACACGCCCACTGGATATGTTCGCCTGGATACCTGCTAGCTCGCAGTGCCACTATGAACACCTCTTACCGATAAGAGAATAGTTTCTGGCAACTATCGAACATGACAACCCTGACCCCTCAGGGATTGTGGTAACAATACAATACTTTTTGTCCAGTCACTCGTGCTCACTTTGTCTCAGAGGGATACACAGAATAAACAATGGTGACATTTTCAATAAGCATTTATTGAACCAGCGTCATTCTAGTGTAACATAAGTGTGCTGCAACAACTATAAGACAGAAACAAATGTATATGGTTATAAGTACTAACAGAGTAAATAGATGGTAGAATTCTACCATGGTGCTAAAACAATGGATATATACAGGCATATAAATACTTGGCAGTAATAATGCGTACTTCTACGATACTAACCCTAACAGTGTACCTAGCATGTATGCAGGTGGATAGCCAAAAACCCCCCTAGGATAGAGCTAACCCCATTACCTGATGTGAGCGAATGAAGGACCCCGTCTTCGTCTCAAGATGGACACCCTGAGAGGGATGTCAGACCACCGCCTGCTGGAGTGTCTGCGTGTAAGAACCTCAGTGTCTCGTGTCAGCATGGAAGGCTTTCTCCTCTGCCTGCCCCAGCCAAGATATGGTGTTTATATACCCAAAATGTACCCTCAGGGGTTCTACCTTGCCGTATCATGTAGGCCGAGGATGACAATAGTGATGATAGTTTTGAAGCAGAAGATAGTAATCCTGCTGTGATACTGAGAATCCTCCTGCATAATAAATGAGGCTAGTTTTCGGAGAAAACGCTACTCAACATTTATGCAGCACCTAACTAAGCAAAAGGTCAACACCAAACCCGTTGTGTAGTACAATCGGAAGGTAAATGGAGGTGAAAGGTTAGGTGACTGCCCAGGCCTTTATTGGAGTACATTGTGAATAATAACACTCACTCACTGGACGATATACTACAACATTAAAAGGGAATGTCTTTATAATCAACAATAAAAACAATGTTAACAAACTGTTCTGAAACGTTACAAAGATACTTAAAAACCTTATAAGTCCTTTATATATGTTAAAAAGCTATATGTCATTTAAAATAAGTACATATATGGTTTGAACAACTGAGTATGTCCGAAAGCCATGTTGCTCAGTAAAAGTAAGAAAGAGAAAAAATAGATTTTTTTTCTTTTAAAATTCCATTTTTGGAAAAAGGTTGAATTCTTCCCAGCACACGGAGAGCCAAACGTTTATGTGTTGTATGTGGGAGATGCAACATCACTGCTGCTAGCCTTCGCAGAAGACGGTCCCTGTAATCCTCACAGATCTGGTCAGTCGAGCAAAGGTGATCTTCTTCACTCCCCACAGCATATGCTGAGGAAGCATTTGAAACATACAAACCCTGTGTGCCTGTGGTAGATCCAGTATCCAATCCAACAGGAACTGAAGCATCCCGTAGTCGCTCTAATAATGCCGACATCAATATAGGAATACGCAGAGGACACTGCACTGCGTGGGCATTTAACGGGTCCAGCAATATATCCACGTCCGGATGCGCAACCGATGGAAGTGTTAGACAGAGGTCCAACATGCATTCTTGTCTGCAGAATAAGCAGCAGAGAACAGGTAAAACAAAGTCAATCCAGACTGGTTGGAATGATAGGAACTAAGACTCGCTTAGCTCCCGAAGTTGAGGTGTGCCCAGATTGAATACCATGCGATCACGGCAACGTTGCTCCAAGAGTGTTTCCTCCATCTCTTTGGTGATTGAGAAGTCCACTGCGAAGCAGACATTTTTTAATCAGGATACCCACTACCAGTAACAGAATTAGTGGAAGCCCTGCAGAAATGCTTCCCAATAGAGAGTGCCGAAAGGTGCCAAACAGTCCAGAACCTATGGTCTTAAATAGGTGTACAATACCCTTTTTATCAGACATGTTAAAGATACGCTGTACCATTTCTCTGAAATTGGAAGGGCAGTTAGTTTGTACTAGTGCCTGTATCTCAGCTGAGGACCTAGCAACCTGAAGATCAAAAGTCTCTCGGGCTGAGGTTAAGGGCACGTTCTTTTGTAAAAGCATGGCTTTCAGTCAGCTCAGAGAATCAAACTGTATAAAGAAAACATTCAACGAAGGCCATAATGGCGCCTCCCTGACTGTGTGGGTCAGTGGAAACAATACTTGCATACAACAAGTAACCCTAGAACTTACTGTTACTAGATATGCGATGAGAAAAAACAATAACAGGCCACTGGGTCTAATACAGCAATAAAGTACTGGGGTATCCCTTTTTAAGGACAAATCCCCTCACCAACTGAGGGTGGCATGCTTCATCATAGGGGATCTCCTCGCACTACAAACCTAGTCGTAGTGCGGGCTTCAACCCTCTTTCTAAGAGGAAGGAGCTCAGGGATGTTTTGATGGAGATAGTGAGGTAAGCTAAACCTCTCGATGAGCAGGGGATGGGGATGGGCTAAGTGAATAAGTGAAAGTGACTACAACTAGCTCTATGTGTGCCAAACCATTTTAATACTGCATACTAGGATTAAAAGAAAATAGCTTTGACAGAGGGGAATTCACTCTCTCAAACAAAGTGAAAAAAGGTTGACATGTTTCAGCCTAGTGCTCCCATAGGGATGCTTTCATCAGGATCAGAAAAATGTGCAAAACCTGAAATACCAATAACCACTTATATAACCTTGAAACAGTGGTAACAGATCTTTATACAGAACCATAGGTGGAGTGATATGTCACTCAGACGTTGAGTATACTGGTCAGCAAACTCCCTAGAAAGAAAAATAAAGAGTGTGCTTCAACAATCAGATACACAACCCCTAACATGTATGAATATAATTACAGTGCATATAGTAATGTAATTTACTGTAAGTGTAATATATGGCACCTTACCCAAATCATCGGGTGAATGCATGGAACCTATAACCTTTGTATCATCGACTCAAGGCGGCATCCAATTCCTATAAAAATTCCTATAAATTCCTATAAAAATGTATAGAGGTGGTGACAAAAATGACTATGAAATTGTTGGACCTGGCCTCGTGGCGTGGTTCCCCCCCGTTCCTCAGCACCCCGTTAGCCTAGCTCTGCACCCAGAAGCCCCTGGTCGTCCCGTTCCCTGTCCGCCCAAACTCCCTACACGACCCCACCAACCGACGACCAGCCCCGCATTCCCCGTCCTCCTTCCCGGCCCCAGCGAAACTCAGGCCCCAGACGCGCCAGTCCCGGCTGGGGGGTAAAGGGCTCCCCGAGTGAGATAAGGCAGAGAGTTTCGATTGCATCTCCGGCCTCCCCTGGGAGACTGGATTCCCTCACACCTCTGGCCTTCCCCCTGTGGGCCGGTTTCGATCACACCTTTGGCCTCCCCGAGAGCTGTCTCCAGACCATGCTGGGCGTCTGGGAATTCCCGGACGCATCTTCAAAGAAATCAAAGGGCCAACCGACGGACCTCTCCAACGACCAGCCCCCAAGGCATGAGACCTCCGCATGCGAGGGTCCAGACATCAAAGGGCCACTGGACTATAGCAATGCCCACCCAACAACTAGCGGGCAGTTGTATCCTGGACAAGAGAGCCCTGCTGATCTGATTGCGGCTTACCCTTGGGGAAAACTGAACCTTCGAACTCATCGAGCCCTGCGGACGCTGTCGCGGCTCATCTTCGTAACGACGGAACTGGAACTTCGGAGCCCTGCTGACGCTGTCGCGGCTCATCCTCGTAAAGACGGAACTAGAACATCGGAGCCCTGCTGACCTCGTCGCGGCTCGATCTTGAACCCTAAAGACCTTTGTGGAACCTCCTGAGCCCTGCTGACGTGATCGCGGCTCCTCAAGAACTAACCTCCGGATCGAGCCCTGCTGACCTCGTCGCGGCTCGAGGAGTATTCTGGTCCGGCTAGACCATCGAAGCTACCAACACGACCTAGTTAGTCCTGAAGTGAGTGAAGCAGCCAGTACGATCATCATCTTTCGTATCCCCCGGCTCGAGGATTGAGAGCTGTGCGCAGGGTACGCATCGTACTGGCCTATTTTATTTATTTATTTATTTTATCAATTTATAGGGCGCAACAGCTACCCAAAAAGGGTTTCCCGGCGCCTAGACACAGCTAGAAAGAGGGCAGAGAAGCGGAGGTGACTGTTAAGTGGTTATTGTTCATACAGCCAGGTCTTTACGAGCTTTCTGAACCTACAGTAGTTTTCTTCCTTCCGGATACAGGGGGGGAGCGTGTTCCAAAGGGAGGGCCCCAGATAGGTAAAAGATCTGCCTCCTGTTCTTGCTCGTTTAAACCTTGGTATGCAAAAACAGGCTGCGGTCTGTGACCGGAGGTTTCTCTTGGGCGTATAGAGGCAGGCAAGAGATTGGAGGTAATTAGGTGCTGTTCCTGCTTTTATTCGGAACATGTAGTTCAGGGCCTTGAAACGGATTCTGCTCTCGATCCTGAGCCAATGAAGATTCCGACGATGGTTCGAGACTCCAGCGTTCTTCGGGATATTGCAAAGGAGTCTGACCGCAGCGTTTTGCGCTACCTGTAATCGTCCGATCACAGATTTGTTTGCGCCCAAATAGAGAATGTTGCCGTAGTCAAGCCTTGATGTAATAAGGGCATTGACTACGGTCTTTTGCGTTGACACTGGCAACATCCACAGGATCTTCCTCAGCCATTTAGCTATGGTGAGACAAAGGCCGGTTACTTTACTGGCCTGTTTGTTCATGGATAAGGCGTTGTCCAGTATAAAGATTGAGACTGTCCCGCTTCCCTCTGCCCGAATCCCTGAGACTGTACGATCCCTCGATTGTTTGTAAATATGAATGCTGATTCCTTTTACTGTTGATAAAGAACTTGCTTATTGAAATCCATGGTGTGGTGTCTGTTCGTAAGTGTGGTGTGAGCTCAGTGTGTACGATCCTAGACTCGAAGTCCTCCCCGGTGAGGACCTCACGTTAAGAGTCGGCATTACTTGTGGGAGAGGTGGGTCACGGAGTGGTCGGGAGAGCATAGCCTGGCCCTCTGGGATCGGCCCTTCTAACATTGGTGGCAAGCGACGGCATAAGAGCCTACGTCTAGAGATCGTACAGTGAAACGACTGACACACTACCTGAACGAAGAACTACCATGAGTCTCACCGGAACAAGCGAGAAGCCCACATTCCAAAAGGACCTTCTGGAAGAGTATACCCACCGAGAACTGAAACAATTCTGCAAAGACTTCCAGATCGCTACCACTGGTTTAAGCACCAAAGACGACTACCAAAAAGCCCTGACAGCCTGGGTAGAGGCCGGGGCCCTCCTACCCCCACCAGAAGGAGATGGCAGAGAGGGAGGACCGCAGACCGAAACCCGCGGCCAAGAGGGTGAGAGAACAGACTCCCTGACGCGGAGTCCCAGCGCGGAGAGAGGCCTGTCGCCGGAGGAGATGACAGACCGAGAACGCAACCGAAGCCACGAGCTAGAGCTGGCACGCCTTAAAATGGAAGGAGAACTCAAGTTGGCTGAAAAGAAACTGGCCGTAGAACAATAACGGCTGCAAGGAGAACTGGAAGAAAAGAAGCTCCAGCAGGAGCATGAAGGACAGAAACTCCAGCTCGAATATGAGCGCAGTTTGAAAGAACTGGAACACAAAGCCAGAAGCGAAGACTCCCGACCACCGGGGAACAGAGAAGCCCCTTCCCCGGTGGAGGCCAAAGTGCACATACCCAAGGACGTCGTGAAGGAGTATTACAAGGGGGACGACATCCAGCAATGGTTCAAGGCGTACGAGGTCGCCATGACCTCCCACCGAGTGCCCGAAAAGGATTGGGGGGCCGGATTATGGGGCCGCTTCCTCAGTGAAGGAAGAGCCAACATGCTGGACTTGCCCTCCACAGTCATGAACTCTTACCCCCATATGAAGGACGCCCTGCTATCCCGATATGGGCTCACCCTGGAGATGTACCGGCAACGGTTTAGAGACTGCAAAAAGATCCCCGGCACCACCTGGGTAGAATATGTGAATTTCTACAGCCGGCCCTTGGAAGGGTGGATCAAGGGCAGCTAAGTGACCACTTTTGAAGGACTAATTGACCTCATCGCATATGAACACTTATCTACCAACTGCTTTGTGGAACTGAGACAGCACCTTCTGGACAGCAAATTGGCAGACCCCTGGAAGCTGGCTGTCGAAGCAGATTGCTGGGTGAGCACCAGAGTCCCACGGGGTCCCGTGGGAGACTATGGCCGAAATGAGCAAGGATCTTCCCGCCAGAGGGGAGGGGGAGGTCAGGGTAGACAGAGGGGGTCCCAGGCCGGGCCCCAACGCAGCCCCCCCAGAAACCAGTCCGGAACCTCTCCTCCCGCAGCGAGAGCAGGGTTCCCCCAAGCTAGAAAAGGACCCCGAATCAGCACAGCCTGCTACCGATGTCAGCAAACAGGGCATTATGCCAATGACCCCCAGTGCCACCTGCTCAAGAAAACAGCCGCTGCGAGCCCCCCTGCGTGCCAGCTAGCCACAGAAGCCCTGGAAGAGGAAGATATAGAGGACCCAGAGGGGTGGGAACCAGCAGCCATGACATTAGTCTCCCTGGGGGATAGAGAAATGGTCCCCGGAGGCCCTCTGCCAAACAACACTGAGAAGTACCGACAGCAAGTGACCATCAACGGGCTACGCATAGGGGCCCCCCGAGACACAGGGGCCAGCATTACTGCAGTAAGGTGTCACCTAGTCACAGAGGACCAAATTGTACCCCACGCCTCCTGCAGGGTAATCTCAGCTGACAATTCCGTCCGCACCTGCCGAATAGCTCAGGTCCCGTTCGAGTGGGAGGGAGTCTCCGGAGACTTACGAGTAGCGGTCCGCACCAACATGCCCGTGGACAGTCTACTGGGTAACGACCTGGAGAGCTCCCCGTGGAAGCAGGTGGAGCGTAGGACCCACCTAGAGATGTTGGGCCTGCCCGAATGGGCCTGCGTGAGCACACGATCCATGACCGCCCGAGTGTCCGACCCCCGGGGAGGTGGAACCCGAGAACCCTCGCCCGGTCTTTGGCGACCCGGAGGGCAGAGAGCGACCCAAGGTCCCCGAGCTGCCCCCCGGGGAGGGCATTGACCCCGACGCAGGACCCCTACGCCCTGTCATTGAGCAGACCACGAACTTGGACGACCTCCCTGAGTTAGCCCAGTGGCGTCAGGAGGGAGGACCCTCCCGAGAAGAATTCTGCCTGGAACAGACCTCCTGTCCTTCTCTGGTCGGGCCGCGGCAGCAGGCCGCTGCCCAGGCTGCCGGTGACCAGTCCGGCTCCCACCTTGTCTATTGGGAAAACGGCCTCTTATACAGCGAACAGAAGTCTTCCGAACTAGGGTCAGCCCGGGTGCTGGTGGTACCCCTACGTTTCCGCGGCTTCCTCCTGAACCTGGCCCATGATGTGCCCCTGGCGGGACACCTGGGACAGGCCAAGACCTACCACCGCCTGGTCACTCACTTTTACTGGCCCCGCATGCGCTCCGATGTGGAGACCCACTGCAAGTCCTGCCCCACGTGTCAGGCCAGTGGGAAGAGCGGAGGGAGGCGCAAGGCTCCCCTCCAACCCTTCCCCGTGGTCAGCACCCCCTTTGAACGGGTGGGAATAGATATCGTGGGGCCCCTAGACCCCCGGACATCCTTAGGCCACTGGTTCATGCTCGTCCTGGTGGATCATGCCACCTGATACCCCGAGGCCATTCCCCTCCGGACGGTGACGGCCCCCGTAGTGGGGCTGGCCCTCATGGGGATCTTCTCCCGGGTGGGATTCCCGCGAGAAGTTGTGAGCGGCAGAGGAACGAACTTCATCTCCAAGTACATGAAGTCCCTCTGGCAACAGTGTGGGTTGACGTACAAATTCACCACCCCATACCACCCTCAAGGTAATGGCTTGGTTGAGCGATGCAATCGTACCCTCAAGGGGATGATCATGGGTCTCTAGGAGCCCCTGAGACGCAAGTGGGACGTCCTCCTACCCTGCCTCCTGTTCGCTTACCGAGAAGTCCTCCAGAAGTCCTTGGGGTTTAGCCCCTTCGAGGTGCTCTACGGGCACCCCATCAGGGGGCCCCTCAGCCTGGTCAAGGAAGGTTGGGGAACGGCGACCCCGGATCCCCCCCAGATGTGTTCCGTTACATCCTGGCCCTCCGAAACCAGACTCGGAAGTTCCGGGAGCTGGCCGAGGCAAACCTTGAGGCAAGTCAAGAGGAAATGAAATGTTGGTATGACCAGACTGCCACTCTGGTCGAGCTTCAGCCCGGACAGCAGGTCTGGGTGATGGCCCCGGTGGAGCCCTGTGCCCTGCAGGACAAGTGGACAGGGCCCGTCAAGGTGGTAGAACGCAAGAGCCAGGTGACCTACCTCATAGATGTGCAGTCCCCCAGGAACCCCTTGAGGGTCCTTCATGTGAACCGCCTCAAACCCCACTTCGTGCGGTCCGAGTTGAGTTTGCTCCTCGCCACCGATGACGGAGCAGAAGAGGACACGGAGCCCCTCCCCGATCTCCTGTGTGCGAAGTAAAAAGATGGCTCCGTGGAGGGAGTGAGTCTCTCCTCCTCCCTCATCCCCGAGCAGCGCGAGGACTGTCGCCAGTTACTGGGGCAGTTCTCTGACCTTTTCTCCCTCGTCCCCGGCGTCACCAGTTAGTGCGTCCACAATGTAGACAGCGGGGACAGCCCTCCGGTACGGCACAGAGCCTACCGCGTCCCTGACAGAGTCCGGGCCTGCATCAAGGCCGAAGTCTCCAAGATGCTAGCCCTGGGAGTGCTCGAGGCCTCTGACAGCCCATGGGCCATCCCCGTGGTCCTGGTTCCGAAGGCGGCCGCCCCCGGCGCTGTTCCCGAGCTGAGGTTCTGCGTGGACTATTGCGGGCTCAACGCAGTCACCAGGACCGATGCTCACCCCATTCCACGAGCAGACGAGCTCATTGACCGCCTAGGGTCTGCTCGCTATCTCAGCACCTTTGACCTGACCTGCGGATACTGGCAAATCGCCCTCACAGAGGGGGCCAGAGAGAGATCCGCCTTCTCCACCCCGGATGGCCACTACCAGGTACTGGCTGGGTTGGAGGAATTCAGTGCCGCGTATCTCGACGATATCGCGGTATTCAGCTCCCACTGGATCGAGCACCTCCAACACCTCTGGGAGGTGTTGATGGCCCTGCAGCGGGCGGGTCTCACCATCAAAGCCCGTAAATGTCAAATCGGACAAGGGTCCGTCGTCTACCTGGGGCACCAGGTCGGGAGCGGCCTAGTGGCCCCCCTCCTGCCCAAGATCGATGCGATCGTGGCCTAGGAGGCCCCTACAACCCAGACAGAGGTACGGGCATTCCTAGGGCTCACAGGTTACTAACGGAGATTCATAAAAGGGTACGGCAGCATCATAGTCCCCCTCACGAAATTGACCCCCAAAAACCAGCCGAAGAAAGTTAGTTGGACCCCCGCCTGCCAAGAGGCATTCGAAGCATTGAAAGACGCCATGTGTACTGCCCCTGTCCTACAGGCCCCCGACTACTCCCGAGAGTTCGTGGTCCAAACGGACGCGTCCGAGCACGGCATCGGAGCAGTCCTGTCCCAGATGAACGAGAAGGGCCTGGACCAACCAGTGGCATTTATTAGCCGGAGGCTACTCCCTCGAGAGCAAAGGTGGAGCACCATCGAGCGGGAGGCCTTTGCGGTGGTTTGGGCCCTGAAGAAGCTGAGGCCCTACCTGTTCGGTACTCACTTCCGGGTACAAACCGACCACCAACCCCTCCGGTGGCTACTACAAATGGAAGGGGAGAACCCCAAACTGTTACGATGGTCCATCTCCCTCCAGGGGATGTATTTCACTGTTGAGCACCGGCCTGGTGTTGACCACGCCAACGCGGACGGCCTGTCCCGATTCTTCCGCCTCAGTGAAAAGAACCCCCAAGGGGTTTGGTAGTTCTCTCTGCCTTTCAGCTGGGGGAGACGCGTGTTGGACCTGGCCTCGTGGCGTGGTTCCCCCCTGTTCCTCAGCACCCCGTTAGCCAAGCTCTGCACCCAGAAGCCCCTGGTCGTCCCGTTCCCTGTCCGCCCAAACTCCCTACACGACCCCACCAACCGACGACCAGCCCCGCATTCCCCCGTCCTCCTTCCTGGCCCCGGGCACCCAGAACCTGCATCACCCCACAGGGCCCCGACCGCCATTTTTCCTTCCCGAGGTCCCTGACTCCCTGGGCCCTGCCTGACCCCGGTCCCACCGAAACTTAGGCCCCAGACGCGCCAGTCCCTGCTGGGGGGTAAAGGGCTCCCCGAGTGAGATAAGGCAGAGAGTTTCGATTGCACCTCCGGCCTCCCCTGGGAGACTGGATTCCCTCACACCTCTGGCCTTCCCCCTGTGGGCCGGTTTCGATCACACCTTTGGCCTCCCCGAGAGCTGGCTCCAGACCCTGCTGGGCATCTGGGAATTCCCGGACGCATCTTCAAAGAGATCAAAGGGCCAACCGACGGACCTCTCCAACGACCAGCCCCCAAGGCATGAGACCTCCGCCTGCGAGGGTCCGGACATCAAATGGCCACTAGACTATATCAAGGCCCTCCCAATAACTAGCGGGCAGTTGTATCCGGGACAAGAGAGCTCTGCTGATCTGATCGCGGCTTACCCTTGGGGAAAACTGAACCTTCGAACTCATCGAGCCCTGCGGGCGCTGTCGCGGCTCATCTTCGTAACGACGGAACTGGAACTTCGGAGCCCTGCTGACGCTGTCGTGGCTCATCCTCCTAAAGACGGAACTAGAACAACGGAGCCCTGCTGACCTCGTCGCGGCTCGATCTTGAACCCTAAAGACCTTCGTGGAACCTCCTGAGCCCTGCTGACGTGATCGCGGCTCCTCAAGAACTAACCTCCGGATCGAGCCCTGCTGACCACGTCGCGGCTCGAGGAGTATTCTGGTCCGGCTGGACCATCGACGCTACCAACACGACCTGGTTCGTCCTGAAGTGAGTGAAGCAGCCAGTACGATGATCATCTTTCCTATCCCCCGGCTCGAGGATTGAGAGCTGTGCGCAGGGTACGCATCGTACTGGCCTAAAGATTGAGACTGTCCCGCTTCCCTCTGCCCGAATCCCTGAGACTGTACGATCCCTCGATCGTTTGTAAATACGAATGCTGATTCCTTTTACTGTTGATAAAGAACTTGCTTATTGAAATCCACGGTGTGGTGTCTGTTCGTAAGTGTGGTGTGAGCTCAGTGTGTACGATCCTAGACTCGAAGTCCTCCCCGGTGAGGACCTCACGTTAAGACTCGGCATTACTTGTGGGAGAGGTGGGTCACCGAGTGGTCGGGAGAGCATAGCCTGGCCCTCTGGGATCGGCCCTTCTAACAGAAATATAGTCCAGAAAAATCACAGAGTGTATACAATAAAGTTGTCAGTTGATAAACACGAAAGAAAGAGTGAATGAGGAAATTGATGTCCTGTTCCTCACTGAGACATTGCTAACAATAAACAATATAGCCTTAGATCAGTGGGTGCCTCAGGGCTCTGCCCTGAGCCCCACCCTGTTCAACTTATATATGGCCCCTCTGGCAGATGTGGTGAAATCGTACGGTGCGGAATTAGTATCATACGCCGACGATACCCAATTGCTCATCTCTCTATCACAAGATCCTACCTCGTCAGCTGCCAATTTTAAAGCCTGTTTGCAGGATTTGGCGGGCTGGATGAATCAACACTGCCTGAAACTTAATGGCTCCAAAACGGAGGTACTGGTGATAGGAGGAAATGATGCAAATTGGACAAGAGACTGGTGGCCTACTTGTCTTGGCCCTCTACCTACTCCTTGTAAGGAAGCAAAGAATTTAGGCATCTGGATTGATTCCAAACTATCTTTTGATGGCCACATTCACAAAGTAGTAGGGAAATGTTTCGGGGTATTGAAGAATCTCAATCATACCTTGGATCTTCTTCCCTTAGAGGCCAGACGAACCATGACCCAAGCTTTAGTGACTTCCCGTATAGACTACGGCAATGTGCTACTCTTGGGAACTACAGAAAAAAACATCAAGCGACTGCAGGTTCTTCAAAATACCGCAGCACGTCTGGTCCTTCGACTACCCAAAAGAGCTGCTTCCAAGCCAGCCCTGACGGCGTTACATTGGCTGCCGATAAGGAAAAGAATCTTATTCAAAGCGCTATTAATTTGCTACAGGATCACTGCGCACACAGCCCCTCCCTATCTGGCGGACCTAGCCCTCTGCTATGAGCCTAGCAGAACACTCCGCTCTAGAGGAACGGGTCTACTTATAACTCCTCGTGTTAAAAAAGCCAAAATGGGTGGCCGCTCCTTCAGAGTGTTAGCAGCCAATAAATGGAACTCCCTCCCAGTCAACATCAGATTAGCAGACACTGAAACGAAGTTTAGAAAAATGCTAAAAACCTATTTGTTTACCATTTAGTTCAGTCTTTTCTTTTGGTCACGGCTCTCTCTCTCTCCACAGCGCGGGGACACGCCGGGATGGTGTCACCATGCGCTCTATAAACTCCTTTAATAAAAATAATAATAATAATAACGGATACATCCAACCCCTTATTAGCACTAGCTATTCATAACAATTATAGAATACTTAGGAAGGACCGCACTCTGACAGAGGAGGAGGGATAGCTATCACACTAAAAAAAGACTATGAATGCGTCTGCTTTGCGCCAACTGACCTCCATGAGATTGAAGCCTTAGGCTCCTGTCTCATCTACTTGCCTAATCAGTCTGTAGCAGGGGTCCTGGTCTACCGACCACTGGGTTCGGCAATCAAGTGTCTTCGCTCGTTGGAAAACACACTGGAATTCTGGGCTATGAGATATACTAACTTCATGGTATTGGGAGATTTTAACATCCATTTAGAGAAACGTCACAGGGTCTGAAACCATTGCCTTACTGGAGATTATGAGTCAGTTGTGATAGAAACAAGAGGTTTTTTGTCCTACCCATTTGGTGGGTCACACTCTTGATCAATTCTTCTCCGATTTGAATTCAGTTACTACTGTGTCTAGTCCCCTCCCTTGGACTAATCACAACCTTATCACTCTCTCGTGGTCTCAGATGTGCAGTAAGCCTCCCTCCTGCAGTAAGTCTCCCTTAAGTAGTAGTAGCGGTCCCTCTACGTATCGGACCTATCATAAACTACAACCAGAGGCTATTAATCAAGCCCTATCCTCCTCCACCCCAGTTATGACAGGGAATATAGATTATGACACCGTCCTGCTGAACAATTGGATTGGCGAGACGGTGAATGTACAAGCACCTATGAAAAGACCTCTCAATCTAGAGCGTACCCAACAACCTCTTGGTACACTTCCGAGCTTAGTCTCTGTAAGGGTCAATGTAAGAAGTTGAAGAGATTATGGAGATATGGAGACAAGAATATTCCATAGAAGATAAAACTGCCTATAAAGCTTCTTTAAAGCTATACCAAATGAAATTGCATATGGCTAAAAAATGTTTTGGGGATACTAGGGTAATGGAAGCTGACAATAAAGCTAAGGCTATCTTTAAAATAGTCGACTCCTTTTTGCGTCCTGTGGTCACTTCAAGAGTCTGCACCCCCTCTATGGATTGGTGCAAAGAGCTTGACCAATTCTTCCATGACAAAATCATGTCCCTCCAAAATAGTTTGCGACATCTGCTCCCTCCGTACAGAAACAGGGGCTGAGTTAAGTTCCCTCTCTACATATTTATGCCACCTTAGACGCCTTTACCCCTATCCCTGTGGCTCAGTCTTTAGCAGCACTAAAAAGTTGTAAACCTGGCTCCCCTCTCAATCCCTGCCCTGTCACGGTTTTAAATATGGCGGCACATATGATTAATCCTAGTGTGAATCATATTTCTAACTCTCCTCTGGCTTTGGGGGTGGTTCCCTCTTTGTGGAAGAAAGCGAAAGTCCTCCCACTGCTTCAAAAACCTACAGCAGACCCTAAGCTTGCTATCAATTACAAGCCTATTTTGCGGCTCCCGGCCTTCTTCAAAATTTTGATAAAGTCGGAGAACAGGCAACCGTCCATATATTTGGAAGCCAACGGCATACTTCATGCTACGCAATCTGGCTTCCGCACTCAATTTAGTACTGAGAGAGCACTCTTGGAAGTGACGGAGCATATCCGCAATGTTCTTGACAGGAGTGGAAAAGCACTGCTGATATTGCTCGACCTTACAGAAGCATTTGATATGGTTCCCCACCTCAAGCTGTTGGAACGATTACAAGAAATAGGAATTAGACATTAGGCACTTGGCTGGCTGGCATCATTTTTTAATGGACAGTTACAGGAAGTTTGGTTGCCTCCTTTTACAGCTCGGGCAAGATCTCTGTCGGTGGGAGTGCCTCAGGGCTCGTCTCTTAGCCCTACGTTGTTTAACGTTTACTTGACCCCTCTTGCAAAGTTGGCAGAGTTCCTGGGTGCTAAGGTCTTCTCATATGCAGACAACACTCAGCTGTTGTACTCAGACCTGGACGAGAAGGAGATTGCTAGTTGCCTCACCAGTGTCTTTCAATGGCTGGAGTCACATCACCTTAGATGTAACCCGGACAAAACGGAGATTGTGACTTTCGGTGCTGTTCCTTACAATTCTGTGATAGATTGCTGATCCAGCAATTGCCTGCATCCGGGATCCTTGAAAAATTGTGTCAAGAACCTAGGTGTTAATATGGACAACTCATTATCTTTTCTCCCGCAGATCCAGGCCATGACGGGGACATGTTTCAGTGCGCTCCTCATGCTGAAAAAATTCCTACCGCTCCTCTGCCCATACTCTTTGCTCTTCCTCGACTCATATGGCAAGGGTCCCCTGAATCAACCAGCTTCGGATGGGTGGGAGATCATTTGCATATTTAGGTCCCACTGCTTAAAATAGTCTCCCTCCCTATTTGAGAATGACTGACAGCCTGGAACTGTTCAAGAAAAACTCAAAACCCTTCTTTTTAACCCATAGTCCCTTGGTCTTTTCTGTTTCCCTCTTTTACAGCGCTGGGAAAATCTTCGAGTAGCTGTGCGCTTTATAAATTGTTTTAACATAACATCACATAACAAATCAATCTGATAATATGATCAGAGCAGGCGAGAAAATAAGTTGTGTCTCTTTAATTAGTACAAAAGGACTTATATCTCTTTTATTACTGCAAATAAAGTGGGCTGTATTTAAAAAGAGTCACTACGACAGGTCACATGAATAGCGCCGTGCACACTTAGTCATTATACTCAGCCGAAAAATGCTCTCAGCATCAAAATGGAAACATGCATGGCTTCCTGGAGGGGGATATTTCCCACCACATGCAAATGAAAGAAGCTCTTGAGATGCCGGATTGTCCAGAACCAATGGCCGGATCACGGTCATGACCCCCAAATACACAATATTGGCATCCCGATACTTAAACCAATATCAGGAAACGGAGTGTATTCACACTTTATGAAGCACAGTACACGGTCCCAATGTGGCCCAGTCTGCGGTCAGAAAAAGGTTCAGGAAGCTGCAGATAGGTTTCCATATACGCATAAGGAACACCCTCCGGCCATTGATGTGAGACATGACGCATCACGGAGGGCAGAACCTCATCATTCGGTACACGATCAAGATGAAAATGGGAAATCGCTCATGTAGTTACTCTAATAATACATGTCTCACAAATCCTAATCATAAAAAAAGGGGAGTAGAAAGAGAAGAGTTTAATAAAGGCCAGTGTTCCAAAGTGGCTAAACCACTTAAAAGAAAACTATAAACCCACAATAAGAGTCTCCAAAGACTAAGTATGTCATAATTGCGACAAGTACAATGCTTAATGACTGGAACCTTGTGAATGCACTTCACAGAGAGCTCACTCCATAAAGATAGAAAGGTAACGGTATTATTTAGGTAGATTTAGGCAGTAATCATGCAGACATTAGTCCTATTTTGAATGTGAGTGTTCATACTATAAACACCACAGAGAAAAACAGGGATTCTTGTCCTTGAGTCCTTGACTGTCACTCTTTAGTCTAAAGACCCAATGTAAACTAGATATATGATGCCTGGAAGTATCCCACAACAACCTTGATCATTCAGCATTAAGTAACTCCCATTCGAGAGCAGCCTGAACACTGGCAGCTGAGGACCCCTCTGAATTACAGTATAGGTTTGCAACTGAACCATTACAGGCCCCGTAAAGCATATTCTGACAAATTAGAGACCCACCTAATGAATTCTTGCAGTCTGTACTGCTGAGAAACACCTCCGTGTTCGCATTCCTGCATCTAAATCTATACAGCAATTCCCAAGATTCATGGATGAAGTCCTTTCGCATCGGTTCATACCTGCCTATCTGGTGTTGTCCTATGCAATATTGAAACTGGAAAGTTGATTCTGGCAATGTTATGTGGCAATGAATTAACCATTCTGTGGATGGTGACTCTGCCACGGTGAAAGGTAATCGGTTTAATTTTTCTACGTGCAGCATTGTATATTTTGCATCTCATGCCATTCTCGTCTGCCTTTTTGATAGATTATATGTAGAGAATAGAGACGTTCTGTTAATATGTTGCCAGGGCATGTAACCAGTGCGCAATGATTGGAGCTTCCAGCTTAATAATAGAATTGATCTCAACTGTCACTGCCCGTGTTGTAGGATGGACAGATCCTGTTCCATTATATCAGTATCAGAAGACACAATGTTGCCCAGTGAATAAATCCTGGATGTTAGTGTGGTCATTCTATTGTCAACCACTGCCAAAGCCTTTTCTATGTTAATTCTGTCAATTTCACGCAATCTCTCTGCAGCTTCCTGTTGAAGATTTTCCAAACTTCATTGTAAATAGTGTGTAACAAATTTTTACGCCATGGTTTCCGGGGACATAGCAAAAAATCCCTTAAATCCATGTTATCTGAGAGTAAGGAAAAGTGTTGTTTCATCTGTGACAGTGTTGAGGTTCTTATCCAGTCTAGGCATAACTTCGCAACACTGTATGATGTCTCCACCCCCGAATGTTCTTGTTTTACGTAGTATAGATCAGGCCTATGGATACTAATCCCTTCGGTGATACCCTTGAATCTTGACAGACACCTATTTGTGTCAATAGGACAAACCAACCATCCCTTCCAATTGGGGTCTGATGAATTGTATGAAACGTCATGCATGATGTCATCAAGTGTACCTTCGCCATGTTCTGTATAGTTTTGCCATCCCTCAAAGTGTGAAAGCGAGGGAATATGAGGTGTGTTCAAGAGCTTGATCTTGGCTAACCCAAGACAGGAAGTCTGTTGCACAGTATTGTTCAGGAAAACATGCTCTTATTAGAGCCTCAGTTCCCCGAACCGGCCATTCTTCAGTCCCCCAGACTGATTATATGTCTATAGTGCCTTTCTATAGGTGGAAACCCTGTTCAGACAGTTGGGAGATAAAAGAAGCAGAGTATATCTGTTTTGTGTTAGTGACCATATATTTCTTTACAGTTGTAGGTGCAAGCTTATAATAATATGAGCGTGGACCTGCGGTATTAAACCCAGAAAAATAACCAAAGTTTGTGCAAACGTTTGTGAACTACATTTTGGTGGTATTGGGTCAATGTTCCCATTGGTGGTATGTGAAAACATTGTGTGTGGTACTTGCGTTATTCAAAAAATTATCACCATAATGTTGGTAACAATACATGGTGTTGAAACTAATTGTATCATCATTCATTTTAATTTTCGAAAATGCAGCAGATTGTTCTAAATCAGACAGCATACTATTTACAATTCCTAAATCACAATTTTCAGACAATGTACTGGAGGTGATGATATCATTCAAAGAAATTTCAAATGCATGCAGTATTTTTAATAGTTCTGTGGGACCAAATACATCATATGAAACCCTTTCCCAAACTATTAATTCAGGAATGGGAACTGCTGTAATGTTCACAAAGGACAGGTCTCTCTGTTCACGATGAGATCAATCAATCAATCATAAAAATTTGTATAGCGCGCTACTCACCCGTAAGGGTCTCAAGGCGCTGAAGGGGGGGGTCGCTACTGCTCGAACAGCCAGGTCTTGAGTAATGTCCTGAAGGAGAGGTGATCCTGGGTGAGCCGTAGGGGAGTGGGGAGGGAGTTCCATGTCTTGGCTGCCAGGTAGGAGAAGGATCTTCTTCCGACGGTGGATTTCCGAATTCTTGGGACGGAGGCGAGGGCAAGGCTGGCGGATCGGAGCTGGCGGGTGGGTGTGTAGAAAGTGAGGCGGCTGTTGAGGTACTTCGGGCCCAAGTCGTGGAGAGCCTTGTGTGCGTGGGTGAAGAGTCTGAACGTGATCCTCTTGTTGACGGGGAGCCAGTGCAGGTCTTTCAGGTGGGCGGAGACGTGGCTGCAGCGCGGGATGTCCAGGATGAATCATGCTGAGGCGTTCTGGATGCGCGTGAGTCTTTTCTGGAGTTTGGCTGTGGTTTCAGCATAGAGAGTATTCCCATAGTCCAGGCAGCTGGTGACGAGGGCCTGGGTGACCGTCTTCCTGGTTTCGGTGGGGATCCATCGGAAGATCTTTTGGAGCATGCGCAGGGTGTTGAAGCAGGATGATGAGACTGCGTTCACTTGCTTGGTCATCGTGAGGGAGGAGTCCAGGATGACGCCCAGGTTGCGTGCGTGGTCCGTTGGTTTGGGTGCGCTGCCCAGGGCAGGCGGCCACCAGGAGTCATCCCAGGCGGAGGGCGATGATCCCAGGATGAGGACTTCCGTCTTGTCTGAGTTCAGTTTCAGGCGGCTGTTCTTCATCCACTCGGTGACGTCTTTCATCCCTTCATGCAGGCTGGTTCTGGCGGTGGCGAGGTTGTTGGTGAGGGAGAGGATCAGCTGGGTGTCGTTGGCGTAGGAGATGATGTTGAGGTTGTGTTTGCGTGCGATGGCTGCGAGAGGGCTCATGTAGATGTTGAAGAGGGTTGGGCTGAGTGATGATCCTTGTGGTACGCCGCAGATGACTTCAGTGGCCTCGGATCTGAACGGGGGAGGCGGACTCTCTGGTTTCTTCCGGCGAGGAACGAGATGATCCACTCCAGTGCCTTCTCTTGGACTCCGATGTTGCTGAGGCGCTGCACTAGGGTGCGGTGGCAGACCGTGTCGAACGCTGCAGCGAGGTCCAGGAAGATGAGGGCCGCTGTTTCCCCGTTGTCGAGCAGGGATCTGATGTCGTCAGTGGCTGCGATGAGGGCGGTCTCGGTGCTGTGGTTGGCTCGGAAACCGGACTGCGAGGGTTCAAAGGATCCGTTTGTCTCGAGGAAGGCGGCAAGCTGTCTGTTGACGGTCTTCTCGATGACTTTGGCAGGAAAAGGGAGGAGCGAGATGGGGCGGTAGTTCTTGAGGTCGGTGAGGTCTGCTGTTGGTTTCTTCAGGAGGACGCTGAGCTCGGCGTGCTTCCAGATCTTCGGGAAGGTGGCGGTGTTGAAGGAGGTGTTGATGATGTCCCGTAGTTGGGGTGCGATGATGGAGTCGGCCTTGTTGAAGACGTGGTGGGGGCAGGGGTCGGTTGGTGATCCGGAGTGGATGGTGCTCATCGTGCGGGTGGTGTCTTCGGTGCTGACCGGGGTCCAGGCGCAGAGGGTGGTGGTGGGGGGCGTTGGTTTGGAGGTTGGGTGCGTGGTAGGTGCGCCGAAGCTGTTGTGTATATCGGCGATCTTGCGGTGGAAGAACGAGGCGAGTGAGTCGCAGAGGTCTTGCGAGGGGGTGATGTCGTTGTTTCCGGCGCTGGGGTTGGAGAGCTCTTTGACGATGCTGAAGAGTTCCTTGCTGTTGTTGTCAAGGTTACAAGCACCCTTACCTGTAGGTTGCTTGAAGATGATTCCGCAGAGACGTTATGGACCTGCTTCCCCAAATTCTAGGCAATCCCTAGTGGTTTATTTATTACACTGAGGTAATCTTCTAGAAATCAGGGAGGTAGGCCGGATCGTGGACGCTACCTGCTTCCTTAATTGTCGACCTGCGAGGCAATAAGGAAAGCTATTTGTACTCTCTATTCAGAATACCTATTCTCAATTTCTACAACACAAGAGTTTTTCTTCCTTTGAATGTTCCAAGGCAAATTATGCGCAAGCCTACCTGCGACTGATAAGGCCTAGGCGTCGCGTCCGTGTTGTCGTCGTGAAGGATGAAGTAGTGCAGAGCTGTGTTGAATGGGATGGGTTGCCAGAGAATCACCTTGTCACTGAAGAAATAAACAGTTGAGAATAAGTTACTTCCTTTCTTATGTTTGTCTAATGCTTACTACAATTCTTAACTATTTTATTCCCTCACTTACTCTCTCTGTTCCTAGCTGTGTCTTCCTTCACTTTTTCCTCCTAGACAAAATAACATTATAAACACAACACGTTTTGCACCAAATAACTCTAACGAACTAGAGTTCCAATAGTTAGCCTTGATACTTCTCAAAGCCAAAAGAACAAAGAATAGTCCAATTCGAAAAGTTTCTATTCAAGTTCCTCACAACGATTCTTTAAATCAAAGTCCAGGTAAATTTGCTCGAGTTTCGAATCTTTGTCGCTTGCTTGCGTTGGGCGCCTGAAGAATTAAACAATAATGAAAGTTTTCACTTAGCTTGTCTTTCCTCCTATGATGCGCGATGCCGAGTTGCAGACCTTCGAGATGCTGGGGCGTTGGCTGGCATCTGCAGGCTCCGTGAAGTTGCAGACCTTCGAAATGCTGGGGCGTTGGCTGGCGTCTGCAGGCTCCGTAGAATCTTCAGGACGATCCGGTGCTGGGCGATGATGAGAGGCAAAGCGTCGAGCAGCATTGGGTGTGGCCTTTTATAGCGGTGCCACACCCAGGGTCTGCTGACGTAACGCGCACCTTCCCCAGCGTGCGCTTTTCACTGCGTGCGCTCGCACCATTCTCCTGCGTGCGTTTTACTCTGCATGCGCTCGCGTTGCTGCTGCTGCATCTTTCAGGAAATAACTGACAAAGCATTACTTCCCTATAAGCGCACAATGTGGAAAGAAGCACAACGTTTCTCTAGTCCTTTCTCAATGAAAACAAAAGCACTTTGGCAATATTATCAGAAAAGGTTTGTACAACAGAATACTATGAGTAATCACAGGAAACATTGTTTATGCACTCACACATACACTTTACATTACTGGAGTGCTGGTTGCACGGGACAGGGGTGGGTTTCTTGAGAGGGCAAACTGCTTTCATGGGAGTCGAGAGAACTAGGTGTATGTGGTTCATGACAGTACTCCCCTCTCAAGAGCCCTCCCAAAATGTGTGGAACAGGTTTGGGTTTGTTTGGGTTATGAAGATGGAAACTTCTGAGTAAACGAGGAGAATTCTGTAAATTGGAAAGAGGTTCCCAAGTTCGTTCTTCTGGACCATATCCTTTCCAATGTATTAGGTAAAATAGCTTTCCTCGAATTCTCTTTGAATCTAAAATTTTCTGGACTTCAAATTCAGGGGTACCATCGATGTATAGGGGTCCAGGATTTACTCTGAATCTTGTCTTAGGATCACAAGGTTTAATCAATGACACATGGAATACTGCATGAAATTTATACTTGGAAGGTAACCTTAGTTTAATACTGACTGGATTGATTATTTTCTCTACCTCAAATGGTCCTATGAATTTTGGACGAAACTTTTTACAAATATTAATTTTTAAGTTCCTTGTGGATAACCATACCTTGTCTCCGATGGAGTATTCAGGTGATGGTTTTCTGTGCATATCCGCAGATTCTTTTTGACTTTCTTTTGCTTGAGCTAAATGATACTGAGCCAAATTTTGCGCATGAATTAATTTCGTGATGTGGTCTTCTAAAGATGGTATAGCCGAAGGGATCAATACTGTTTCTGGGATATTTTTAGGATGAAAACCATAGGTGCAGAAGAAGGGTGATAAAGTGGTGGAGGAACTATCCATGTTATTAAATGCAAATTCTAGAACCCATAAAACATCTGACCATTCCTTCTCTTCTTCTACCAAAGCACATCTTAAAAACTGCTCTATGGTTTGATTGGTTCTCTCTGTTAAGCCATCAGTTTGAGGATGATACCCAGAAGACGTGCGGATATCCATACCTAAGGTTTCACCTAAATGTTGCCAAAAATGTGAAACAAATTGAGGACCCCTATCAGAAATTATTACTGAAGGAATACCATGTAATCGAATTATTTCTTTGGAAAAGATTTGAGTTAACTCTTTTGCAGAGGGAATTTTCTTTAATGGGATGAAATGCGCCATACGAGAGAAATGATCGACTACTGTCAGAATTGTGTTAAACCCTTCCTTGGTTTTTGGAAGTTCCACGATAAAATCAAGAGATATGGTGTGCCAAGGTTGAGGGGAAATTGGAAGAGGAAGCAGTTGACCACTAGGTGCCTGATGTTGTGTTTTATTCTGTGCACAAATCTCACAAGTCTCGATATAAGATCTAACATCATTTAACAAGGAAGACCACCAGAATTTCCTTCTAATCAATTGACTAGTCTTGATGATTCCAGGGTGTGCAGACATAAGTGTATCATGATGCAACTGTATAATTTTGTTTTGTAATTCTGGTGTGGGTACAAAAATTTGTTCATTCATATACAAAAATCCTTCTCTTAACTGTAATAGAGGATACAAGTCATACCATTCTTGTGATGTTTTTTCTTGAACCCTCTTTTTAATGTCTTCCATTACATTGGACACAATCACTCCAACCTTAAAACAATGGTCTGGTAGAACAGCTTGAATTTCTTCAGATGAACCTTCTTTTTCTTCTAATATTGCCAAACGTGACAAAGCGTCTGCTTTTAGGTTCTCTTTTCCTGGTCGGTAAGTTATCACAAAATTGTAATCATTAAAGAATAATGTCCAACGTAATTGCCTAGCTGTGAGTGCCTTAACAGAGCGCAGAAATTGAAGATTTCTGTGATCAGTATAGATCGTTACAGGATGTCTTGCCCCTAACAAGTAATGACGCCATTCTTCGAAGACTGCTTTGATGGCTAACAACTCCTTGTCAGCGATAGCGTAGTTTTGTTCTGTAGGGGTTAGTTTCCGTGAATAATATGCAATTGGATGCATTTGACCTGTTTCTTTGTGTCTTTGAGATAGAATCCCTCCAATGGCAAACTGTGAAGCATCTGCTTCCACTATAAAGGGATTAGAAGGATCCGGATGCATTAATACAGGAGCTGTAGTAAACTGTCGTTTGAGGTTCTGAAAAGCTTCCTCTGCATCGTTATTCCAATCAAATTTTACACCTTTCTTCAGAAGCCTAGTAATTGGGGTTATCAAATGGGAAAAATTACAGATAAAACGTCTATAAAAATTAGCGAACCCCAAGAAACTTTGTACTTGCTTCACTGAAGAAGGACTACTCCAATCTAGAACTGCTTGGATCTTCTTAGGATCCATTTCTATACCTTCTGGACTTAGAACATACCCCAGGAATTCTACTCTGGTAGTATGGAACGTGCTTTTCTCAAGTTTTACATACAAGGAGTTGTCAAGAAGTTTTCGAAGAATTGCTCTTACTTGTTGTACATGTTCTGTGGTGTCTCTTGAATAAATGAGGATATCATCTATGTACACAATACAACAGATATCTAGAAATTCCCTTAGAACCTCATTTATAAAAAATTGGAACGCCGCGGGAGCGTTGCAGAGTCCGAATGGCATAACCTGATACTCGTATAGACCGAATTTGGTACGAAATGCTGTTTTCCATTCATCGCCACTTCGAACCCTAACCAAATGATAAGCTCCTCGCAAATCCAATTTAGTATAAATGACGGCATCTTTTAATTGGTCTAAGAGAGTTGGAATTAAAGGAAGTGGATATCTGTTCTTAATGGTTACGTTGTTAAGAGCTCTATAGTCAATGCACGTTCTCAACTCACCTCCCTTTTTTGGGATAAAAAAGAGAGGAGAGGATACAGGCGATTTCGAGTGTCTAATAAATCCATTTGCCAAGTATTCGTCTAAATACTCTCTTAAATGGTCGTTTTCTTTTTCAGTGAGAGCATAAATACGACTACACGGTAGAGTAGCCCCAGGCACTAGATCTATTCGACAATCGAAATCTCGATGTGGTGGTAAGGTATTGGCCTTTGATTTATCGAACACATCATGAAGATCAGAATACTCTTCAGGAATTCCTTCCAAAAGTAACACACTCTTTGAGTTCAGGGGGAAATTACTACCTTGAATCAGTACTTTGGAATCTAGTGATAACAAACAGGTTGATGTACAGTAATGTGAATCTAACAACACTGTTCTCTCCACCCAATCAATCTTGGGATTGTGCTTAGTGAGCCAGGGGATACCTAGAATCAAGCGAAATTGAGGTGCGTCAATGATGTCGAAGGTTATGTTTTCTTTATGGACATTCAAACAAGTCATGGCAAGTGTTTCTGTGCGAAATTGAATTAAACCCGATGATAATTCTTTGCCATCAACAGCCCTAACCACTTCTGGATGTTCTTTGGACTTGGTCTTAAAATCTAACTCTTTCAAAAACATTGTGTCTACAAAATTGCCTGTGGCTCCTGAGTCAATTAAAGCGTCAACTGTCCATCTTTTCTCTGATTCTGTAAGAGATTGTAGAGTGACCTTAATACTAAGATGTTGGGAAGTCATTTCAGGAGTAATGGAGGCCAAACTAGAAATCTTACTCGACAATCTGACCTCTCGATTTGTCGAGCTAGTTAGTTTTCCGACTGTTGTACCAAAGCTACCTCAGGATTCTTCCCCTTGGGTTTATTTGGACGCACCGGGCATTCTTTGACAAAGTGGCCTGACTTGCCGCAATACAAACATTGGTTTAATTTTCTTCTTTTGTCCTTTTCTTCTTTACTTAGTGGACCTTTGATAGTACCTATCTGCATGGGTTCTCCTAAATCAACCTTAGGTGTGCTTTCTGTTCTCATACTATTATTTCTCTCTTTAAAAGAGAAGACTTTAACCTCAGTCTTTCCTTTTTCACCTCTGCGTTCCGATAGCCGATGATTAAGTTTCACCACTAGGTCAATGAAATCTTCTATAGTATCTGGAGGATCTAAAATTTGGGTGACCATATCTTTTAATTCGTCTTTGAGTCCTTTGTAAAAAAGAGAAACCCTTTTTTCCTCTGGCCACTGAGCTTCAATTACGAGTCTATTAAATTGAGATATATAATGCAGTAAGTCAGATGAACCCTGTTTTAAATGTAATAACTCATGATCTGCTGATTGGACAAAAACATGTTTTGCGAACAGTTTTTTCATAGTATTTTTAAAAGTCCGAAGATTATAGAGAATTGGATCATCACGATCGACTATAGGCACTGACCATAAAGCTGCATCACCTCCTAAATATGAGAGAATAAAGGCTACTTTAGAGGAGTCGTCAGGAAAGGCTGCTGGTTTTGCTATAAAATGCAAATGACATTGATTTAAAAATATGGAAAATGTATTACTATCTCCATAAAACCTCTCTGGAGGTGCTAATGGGACAGGTACTGGAGTTACCACTTGAATCTGAGTCGATGTTGAAGATGAGCTAGCATCAGGATGCAAGGTTTGAAACCCCGGCTGAAAAGTCGCTGGTTTCAACACAGACTTCTGAGTTGGGGAGAAATTCCAAGTACTAGGACCGGATGAAACAGGCTGCATGTTACTTCTAATGTCAGCGACCTCCCTACGAAGGGCTGCGTTATCTGCTTGAATTGCAGTTAACAGATTTGCCATGTCTTGTAAAGAATTTGCAATGGAAGGATCCATAACGTCTGGGCGGAATAAAAGTTGTGGGCTTTGCCTTCTGTCAAGGTTACAAGCACCCTTACCTGTAGGTTGCTTGAAGATGATTCCGCAGAGACGTTATGGACCTGCTTCCCCAAATTCTAGGCAATCCCTAGTGGTTTATTTATTACACTGAGGTAATCTTCTAGAAATCAGGGAGGTAGGCCGGATCGTGGACGCTACCTGCTTCCTTAATTGTCGACCTGCGAGGCAATAAGGAAAGCTATTTGTACTCTCTATTCAGAATACCTATTCTCAATTTCTACAACACAAGAGTTTTTCTTCCTTTGAATGTTCCAAGGCAAATTATGCGCAAGCCTACCTGCGACTGATAAGGCCTAGGCGTCGCGTCCGTGTTGTCGTCGTGAAGGATGAAGTAGTGCAGAGCTGTGTTGAATGGGATGGGTTGCCAGAGAATCACCTTGTCACTGAAGAAATAAACAGTTGAGAATAAGTTACTTCCTTTCTTATGTTTGTCTAATGCTTACTACAATTCTTAACTATTTTATTCCCTCACTTACTCTCTCTGTTCCTAGCTGTGTCTTCCTTCACTTTTTCCTCCTAGACAAAATAACATTATAAACACAACACGTTTTGCACCAAATAACTCTAACGAACTAGAGTTCCAATAGTTAGCCTTGATACTTCTCAAAGCCAAAAGAACAAAGAATAGTCCAATTCGAAAAGTTTCTATTCAAGTTCCTCACAACGATTCTTTAAATCAAAGTCCAGGTAAATTTGCTCGAGTTTCGAATCTTTGTCGCTTGCTTGCGTTGGGCGCCTGAAGAATTAAACAATAATGAAAGTTTTCACTTAGCTTGTCTTTCCTCCTATGATGCGCGATGCCGAGTTGCAGACCTTCGAGATGCTGGGGCGTTGGCTGGCGTCTGCAGGCTCCGTGAAGTTGCAGACCTTCGAAATGCTGGGGCGTTGGCTGGCGTCTGCAGGCTCCGTAGAATCTTCAGGACGATCCGGTGCTGGGCGATGATGAGAGGCAAAGCGTCGAGCAGCATTGGGTGTGGCCTTTTATAGCGGTGCCACACCCAGGGTCTGCTGACGTAACGCGCACCTTCCCCAGCGTGCGCTTTTCACTGCGTGCGCTCGCACCATTCTCCTGCGTGCGTTTTACTCTGCATGCGCTCGCGTTGCTGCTGCTGCATCTTTCAGGAAATAACTGACAAAGCATTACTTCCCTATAAGCGCACAATGTGGAAAGAAGCACAACGTTTCTCTAGTCCTTTCTCAATGAAAACAAAAGCACTTTGGCAATATTATCAGAAAAGGTTTGTACAACAGAATACTATGAGTAATCACAGGAAACATTGTTTATGCACTCACACATACACTTTACATTACTGGAGTGCTGGTTGCACGGGACAGGGGTGGGTTTCTTGAGAGGGCAAACTGCTTTCATGGGAGTCGAGAGAACTAGGTGTATGTGGTTCATGACAGTTGTGGGCGTTGTTGTCCAGTCGTTCTGTGAATGCTGTCTTCTTGGTGGTGCGGATCAGCTGGTGGTGTTTGCGGGTGGCGTGCTTGAGGGTAGTCATGTTGTCTGTGGTTTAGTCGTGACGCTAGGCTTTCTCAAGGGTACAGCAGTTCTTCTTGGATTTCTTGAGTTCTTCGGTGAACCAGGAGGCTTTCTTGCTGCCGGGTCTGCTGGGAGGGATCTTCAGTGGTGCGAGGTCATTTGCGCAGTTGGTGAGCCACTGTGTGAGGTTGCTGGCTGCTTCGTTGGGGTCCGTTGTGCTGGCGGGAGGGTTCTGGCGGAGGGAGGTGGTGAGCTGCTCGGTGGTGATCTTGCTCCAGCTCCTGTTGCGGGTGGTGGTGGGTCGTTGTTCTTCTGAAGCGGAAGTGGATGCAGCTGTGGTCAGTCCAGTGGAGTCCGGTGGAGTGGCTGAAGGAGATGTGCTTGCTGGAGGAGAAGATGGGGTCAAGCATGTGGCCGGCATAGTGGGTGGGGGTGTTCACCAGTTGCTTGAGTCCGAGGTTGGCGAGGTTGTCCAGCAGGGTGGTGGTGTTGCTGTCCTTGTTGTTCTCCAGGTGGAAGTTGAGGTCCCCTAGAAGGATGTAGTCAGCGGAGGGGAGGGCGTACGGGCTGATGAAGTCTGCGATGTCTTCGCTGAATTGTGTGCATGGTCCCAGGGGTCTGCAGATGAGGGTGCCTCTGAGGGTGGTCTTGGGATCGGTGTGTATCTGGAAGTCGAGGTGTTCGGCGGCGGTGAAGGTGTCGTCGGGATTGGTCGTGATGTGGATGGTGTTCTTGTGTACGATGGCAATGCCTCCTCCAGTCTTGTTGACGCGGTCCTTCCGGGTGATCTTGTATCCGCCCGGGATGGCTATGGCGATGTCAGGCGCTGAGGAGGCGTTCATCCAGGTTTCTGTAAGGAAGACGACGTCCGATGATGTTGTGTCGAGCAGGTTCCAGAGTTCGACGGCGTATCTGTGGACGGAGCGGGTGTTGAGCAGGTTGCACTTGAGGTGGTTGCTGCTGGTGCTTGGTTTGTCGGGTGCGGTGCAGGTCCGGATGCAGGTGAACTTGCAGGCTTGGCAGGTGAAGGGTCCGTAGGTGTGTTTCGGGGTGGCTCGGTAGCATGCGGGGTTCCAGCCAGGTTTGAGTGCGTTGAGGGCGGCGGCGGCGTAGGTCCGTTGGGTGCGCTGGTATCATCGGAGACCAGGGGTCCTGGCAATGGGCGCGGTCCAGGCGTGGACGGGCGTAGACGGGCTTGCCTTTGGCGCGCCTTCAGCGCACAATCGGCGCGCCCGCTGCGCTTGACCGCTGCGCGTATGCGCGGTCTCCATATGAGGTAAGTCGGAGGGAGGAGCAGCTGGGAGGCGGGAGTGGGGCGGCCAATGGGGTGTACAGAAAGGAAAGGGGGCGGAGCCGCGAGGGAGCAGCGGCGGGAAGCGGAGAGCGGGGGGGGCACACAACAGAGGGTACAATTCAACAAAAGGCACAAAATGAAAATAAACAGATGACAAAAATACAAGTTAGGGCCAAACTGGCAAAACACAAGTACAATTTAGGACAAGCTGGTGGGAAAAAAAAGCGGAGAGCTGCGAGGTAGGAAGAACGAGCGGCAGTGAGGGGGCACCAAGGTCAGGGACGAGCCTGTGGCGCAGGGCAGGGGCGCACCAGCAGCTGGTGTCCTGGGGACAGGTCAGGGATGACAGGGACAGGGATGACATGTGTGGTTTTGAGACCAGGTTCACATCTCATACTGAGGAGAGTTCTGGAAGATAATGTCCATGCAGTATCCAGAGGACTAGGCACAGTAGACCAATTGCTATCCAAAGATGTAGCCACAGTGAAACAAGGTAACTCTTTTTCAGCCAAGGGTAGAAATCCTGAAGTTCTTTTCTGCGGGAAACTGGAGCTGGTGGTGACTCAGGTTCACTTGGATTCAGAGAAAAGGTGTCAAAATCAATTAAATAGCCAAATGCAGTTTGATCTATCTTAGGTAGCCCAGCAGGTTTTGTTGAACTGGCAGATGACTTGTTTTGAGGCATATTCACATAGATGTTGGTATTAGGCCAAATTGAGATCTGTGTTTTATTTTTGCTTTATTTTAGTTCAATTTCAATAGGCACGAGTTCCATTTCATTGTTGGCAACTCCACTACTCCGCAGAGTAGAATCTTCAACATTATTAGTCTTTCTGTCTGAACCTCTGTATGGTAGCGAGAGGAGATCGGCAGCTACCCAGGAGCCCACGTGGCCTGTTATTTAGTATTGGCCACATAGTGTGGTTTGATCATATCAACGGAGACAAATATCTTTTCTTTTTTTCCAGCAAGAGGTGGAAGAAGTACTGTTCTTGTTCCTTCAACAGCCAGGACCGCTACAGTTCAAATTATTTCTTGTCCACAATCTTTTCTCTGACCAGATCCCAGACTTTTGGGACACAGGCAGGTCTTGCCGATACTGATTTTACTTCCCCAGTGGTGGTGCCTTTTAATTGGATGTTGCTTTGTAGTGCCCGGTATTCATTGAGTTCCTGTAAAACAGCCAAACGGTTATAGATGTCAAATATTTTCTTATCCACCACTGTGCTGCCACAATCAAGGTCTAGTACCCACATTCTCGTCCCAAATAGGACCTCATACGGAGTGCACCTTCCTAGAGAACATGTAATGTGCCAATTGTGGATGTCCCTATAAAGACTCGCATATCCTTCATAACAGTTTGGAATTTGGAGCATGAATCTACTACCACCAAGATGTACTTGTAAGCCCCATCAGATTGTAATAGGCCACAGTGGTCCAAGTAGACACAAGCAAGAGGTCTGTCTGATATTAGTAGTGATGTTTGCGGTGGACATGCTACGGTGGAACCCTTCATCTGCTGACAGATGTCACACTTAAGGACAAATGCTTTTGTCTGTTTTGTTAAACCTGGCCATCAATAGGGCTGTTTCAATATTGAAACTGTTGCAGTAATCCCTTCTTGTGCTGAACCCAGACCCTTGTGTGCAGCTAGAAATAAACCTAATCTGCGATCCATGTTTGGTATTACTCTAACCCCCACTCCTGAAATTTTAGCATACAGAATTTTTTGCGCATCTAACTTGTAGGAATACTTGAGTGGAAAGCCTTTTGGCACGGCGGAGCTGTTTTTGTGTGAAATAATTATCTGTCCGTCAATTCTTGTCAGAGAACGAGTGATTGCAGTTACGGCAGCAGTTCGCATTGTTGCCTTGGCGGCTTCATTAGCCAATGAATTCCCTTCAACGTGCACGCCAACTCGTTGATGACTCAGCGTATGGATCACGTGAGCCCACAGCCAGCCTTTTTTCAGCTCTACCACTTGTTCCCAAAGCAACTTTTTCTTCATTTTGCAACCTTTTGATTTTTTAAATCTATTCTAACCCCAGTAGTTAAGATATTCATTGTATGACTGGACACTATAAAACAAATCATACACAATAAGTATGGGGAATTCCCAATACGTATTTTTTGGTGCCAGTATTAGGGCTTTTAGTTCTGCCACCTGAGCCGTGCAATCTCCTAGAGACTGCGTCTGCGTATTGCTTGGGCGGAATTTGCCGTTCCGCAGACTTCCCTTTACAATCGCACATGTGGCGCTGTATTGCTGTTTACTTCCTACGGCTGGCTGGGCAAATTTGTCAGTGTAAATAATGTATTCATACTGATCTAGAGGTATTTAATTCAGGAGAGGATATTCTTGTTTGTATTGCAGAAATGCTTGTGTTTTTAATATAGAATTAAACTTGAAGTCTACATCTGTTGCAGTGAGAAAATTAGCCCATTGTATTCATTGTGCATGCAGTGCTTTTGCTTTCGGAACGCTAGCTTTTGTGACAGGCTCAAAGGCCGGTACCGGAGTCACAATGATTATTCGTTTCCCTTGGGCGAGTGCTCTTTTTCTCACAACAGCAGTCTGTACTGCTGTTAGAATCTTTTCAGTGGATTCAAAATGCATCTCAGCATTTGTGTATAGACGAGATTTGAATGCAGTTGGTACTATTCCGCCTTCATTGAAGGTCAGGTATGTGTACTCTGATTGGCCTGCTATTACATGCATCACCAAATTCCTAGTGTTTACACGTGTATATAAGTGCTTTGCAGCTATCATGTCAGCTTGTAAGGAATGTAGGATTACTGTGTGTTCCTGTCTCCAATGGTGCACAGAAAAATCAGGTCTGATTAAATCATAGAAAGAATTACTTTTTCTACGTAATCTAAAATGTATGTTCTGCCAAAATGTAAGAATCCTAAAATGGATTGTAAAATTTTCAGTGTCTTTTGATGTTGGAGAAGCGCACACTTTACTAAAAGGTTAGGGCAGATTTACTACTTCTGGCGCATCTCTGCTAATCAGTAGGGATGCGCCAGAGAGTTAAATGTTAAAATGTTAAATGTCGTATACTTGTAAAGCGCACAGCAGTTGGGACGCATCTGCCCACCAGTGCGCCACCACTGATGTGCCCCATTTACAATGTGGCACACCGCGGAGCACGGATGGCCAGATGCGTGTCGCATCCCCCGGCGGAAAGGCGGCGCAATGCTGGAGTTGCTTCCCAAGCGCGACGCAGCTCCAGCAAGGCTCAGGGTGCCCCTATGGCTAACATGCTGCATCAATCCTTACGCCTGCTTCAAGCAGGCGCAGGGCATTGACGCAGCATGGCCATAAAAGTGACTGAGTAAAATCTTGAAGATTTTACTCAGCCACATTTGCGGTTTTTCCTGCACCAGAATGCCCCCCCCCCGCCCCCGTGCTGGCAAGCCCACATGTGGCGCACGGCTTTACAACTTGATACATCTCCCTAGATGCGTCACGTTGTAAATACCCCACAGCATGGCGCTGGCTTTGCGCCGCCGCTGCGTCACAAAACATTTTCAGAGTCTTTGGATGTTGGAGAAGGGCACACTTTACTAAAAGGTTAGGGCAGATTTACTACTTCTGGCGCATCCCTGCTAATCAGCAGGAATGTGCCAGAGAGTTATGACGCATCTGCCCACCAGTGCGCCACCACTGATTCGCCCCATTTACAATGCGGCGCACCGTGGAGCACGGATGGCCAGATGCGTGTCGCATCCCCTGGCGGAAAGGCGGCGCATTGCTGGAGTTGCTTCAAAAGCGCAACGCAGCTCTAGCAAGGCTCGGGGTGCCCCTATGGCTAACATGCTGCATCAAACTTTACGCCTGCTTCAAGCAGGCGCAGGGTTTTGACGCAGCATGGCCGTAAAAGTGACTGAGTGAAATCTTGTACATTTCACTCAGCCACCCAAATGTGGTGCACAGCTTTACAACTTGACTCATCTTTATAGATGCGTCACGTTGTAAATACCCCGCAGCATGGTGCTGGCTTTGCGCCGCCGCTCGTCACAAAAGTGATGCAACGGTGGCACAAATGTGGTGTAAGGGGCTTGTAAATCTGCCCCTTATCTTCCAGGCTTTCCCTTCACTTGAAAGCTTATATCCCAAAAATAGGACATTGAAGTGGGCAATTTTTATTTCTTAAAGTTACATTTGTAGCCCTCAGAGGCGAACCCCAAAATTATGTTGTTCACCCTGGTCAAGTGATCCAATAATTCATCATCCGTCAGATAAATATCATCTACCTAGGACAATTCCTCTTCATCAAAGGTTTGAAGCAACTCTGTTACCCTTGCTGAGAACAACCCGGGGCTATTCTTACACCCTTGGGGCAGTCTACAAAATTGACAGCCTAGGGATGAGAATGCTGTTAAATATCTGCTTTTAGACACTATATTTTGGCAGAAGAATCCATTTGAGATATCTACTATTGTTTTGTATTTTTTTCGTATGATGTTATTCAGCAATGCAAATGTCTTTGTGCATGTTTTCAAATGCCTGTAGTCTAAAACTAGATGAGATGAATTATCTGGTTTCATTATGGGAAACAATGGATTATCAATGGAAGAGGTGCAATTCTCTATTACACATTGTTATTCAAGTTGATCTAAGATCTCCCTGACTTGTTTTTTCGCATCTTGTTTTATTGGGTATTGTCTCTGTGGCGTTGGAGTAGTTTTTACTGGTATAAAATGGTGAGGTGACTCAGCATCCCACCCTCCATGATTGCGGTATAATGCAGGAGCAAGTGCTAACTCCCACTCCTGTACTTATGAATATTTTAAAGAATCTGGAATGATATCAGGGAAAGCAGGTAACATTACCATTTCTCCTTTTGGGCAATCCATAACGAACTCAGGTGGCCAATCTTTTTCAGCCAAAAGGATGTCGTATCCGAAAGTCAGTAGTTGAGTCCTCAGCAGCCTGGACATTTCTTATTTTAAGGCCAGCTACTTTCTTCTTTTTAAAATGAGGTTTTGATTTTGGTTTGTCTTGTTTTTTTATATTATAGTCCGAAGGACTTTGTTTGTTCTTCTGATCTGTGTTCTGACTGTCCTTCCCTCTCTGAGTTTTTTGATGAACCCTTAAAGGAACAACAGGAATGTGTATCAGTATCCTGATACCTGTCAGTTTTTTTCATATTATCACGATTTCTAATGATATACCTCCTTTCGGAGGGCTCCTGTTGAGGAAACCCACCCATAGATTGTGATCTATTCTTTCTATTTTTCTGTTGTGTTTTCTCCCATTTCTTTGTAGAAGAATTAGGTGCTTTCTTGGAGTTATCCCTTTCAGGACTACCCATTACTTGTGATTTTGTAGCTCTAGCTCCCAAATTATCTCTTCCACGGTTCGGCGTATGTATCTTCGATAATTTTAGGTAATTCTTGCTCCTGTTGTGCAGGAGTGCATTCTCTTAGGTAGTGGCGTATAGCCAGTGCTGCTGCCTCGCCTTTTATGTTTGCCAACATAATTGTTGATAACTGGGAAAAATTGCCTAATAATTTCATCACCAGGTTTAGAGCAGATTCCGCTTCATACTCATTCTGTATTTGTCTTAATACTCCTGGTATCACTGATATTGAAGGGATACCATGATTTCTGGTGTAGTTGGCAGTGAAAACTTTACCCCAAGAGGTACAATCCTCTATCGGGGGAGCTACCTCCATTTGCAAGCAAATTGTCAGTATTTTGTGTTTTGCTTGTGGGACTGTGTGTGGAAACACAGCCTCTGACTGTTTAATTTTCGGTGCTATCCAGAATGATTTGCTCATGTTTAGTGGGCATTCTTCCCATAACCTCTATCAGCATTTGTGGCGTGATCTTAGTTGCAGTCCCTTGTAGTTGACCTGTTGTTATAACCTTTGTAGGTTGAAGTGTGAGGGTTCTCATAACAAACTGTGTCAAGTTTCTGTAAAGTTAGATTATTTGTTTGTGAAGTGGACGTAAGTTTGCTATTGGCAATGTGTCAATTTCTGGATGCGGCGTGTAAGCCGCTAGGACCAGCCAAGTCACTCCGTCTCTGCCTTGCGCCTAAGTCTTACTTTATCTGTGGTGTGTGGGAGGGCACCTTTATACCAGTTTATATGCTTCTGGTAACTGAGCGGTACTTCAATGACTTCGTATGGACAGTATTCTTCCGGTGTTTCATCCCGAGTGTAGGAATGAAATGTTTTTGTGCGTGCGTCTGCAGGTGGCAATAATGGGACTCCAAACTCTGCCAGATTTCTAAAGTAAGTGCATTTCTGACATTTTATTAAATGTTTATAGCACCTGGTGAAGCGTTCTCTTCTACAGACATTGTTGAAAGAGTTTCAAGGAAAGTGAGATAAGGCTTTATGCACAATAGGGACCTTTTCATCCTTCAAGCTTGAAACAAACCTACAGCCAATACATATGATATGCCTACTCAGCAGTGGCAGATTTTTCCCTTCCCACTCCAGACGTCTCTGGGTAGATGTGAGTAGGGTTCTCTGAAAGAAGCATGACTGAACTACTCAGAATTGACCATTACATAAGAACCAAACCAACGTTGGTGGCACCATGTTGTGTAGTTCCTCTAAATCTATATATTATCTGCACTTTTAGACAACATAAACTGTGGGATTGGTGTCCAGACTGACTCCAGACACCCCCACTGAATACGTTTGCATATATACCTGCTAGCTCACAGTGCCACTATGAACCCCTCTTACCAAGAAGAGAATAGTTTCTGGCAACTAAGGATCGTGGAAACAGTACAATACTTTTCGCTCTGTCACTTGTGCTCACTTTGTCTCCGAGAGATACACAGAATAAACAATGGGGACATTTTCAAATAAGCATTTATTGAACCAGCGTCATTGTAGTGTAAAATACGTGTGCTGCAACAACCATAAGACAGAAACAGATGTATGCATCGCCTGGTCCTCAAAGCTGCAGCGACAAGGTCACCATCAACCCTCCTGCATTGTCGTTCATTGGTCATCATTGTTCTTCCGTGCCTCCTGGTCACCCCAGAGAGGCATAGACTCTATTCCCTCTGATTGTAGGTACTCTTCTGTCTAAATCTAGAAACAAGAAAGTGACACCTCTGTAGCGATGTGTCACTTTCCCTGAGCCACCCTGAGAAACCCTTGCACCACCATGAATGCGCCGTATTTACAATACAGTGCACCATGGTGCAAGGATTGACAGATGCGTCAGAAATTCTGATGAATCTGTTTGCACAAAATTCACGCATTTGAATTTGAATTTGAATTTAAAAACACTTGTAGAGCGCACTTTTACCAGGCGGTTTCTTGGCGCTAGGACTTTTGAACACCGGGTAGTGGTTAGGAGGGAACTAGGCAGGGAAGGCTTGCAGGAAAAGATACGTTTTTAAGGACTTGCGAAAATCATGATAAAGTGAGATGGAGCGAACGTTGGGGGGGAGAGAGTTCCAGAAAGTAGGGCCGAGGACCGCAAACTTCACCCCCCCCCATCCTCATCTTCCTGAAACGTGGGACAGAGAGGAGGGATTGAGAAGAGGAGCGAAGCTCTCTGGCGGGTACGTAGCTGGAAATTGTTGAGTTTATGAAGGCTGGGGCAGTTCCAGCTCGGGCCTGGAACCCAGTACATCCTAGTTTGAAGAGAGCCCTCTCCTTAATAGGCAACCAGTGTAAGTTCTTTAGTACAGCGGTGGCATGGTGGAACTTAGGGAGGCCATAGATAAGGCAAGCCGCTTGGATCTGTACCAGCTGTAGGCGTCGGAGGGCATAAGCTGGGACGCCATTATAAAGAATGTTGCATTACTGGAGTTGTGTCACAAGCACAACGCAACTCCATTAATGCATGGGGAGGCCTATCCTCATTGTGCTGCATCACTCCTTACACTTGCTTCAAGCAGGCATAAGGTTTTGATGCAGTGGCGTCCTAGAAGTGGTGCAGTGAAATCTTGTAGATTTCACTGCATCACTTCTACGAGGCTTTTTTGCGTGGGAATGCCCACCGAGTATACATTATACCTGACGCAGGTATAATGTGACACAGGGCTTTCCAAAGTGATGCATATCCCTAGATGTGTCACGTTGTAAATGGGCAGCATTTCTACGCCGCTGCTGCGTCACAAAAAGTGACACAATAGCAGCGCCAAAATGACACAAGGGGCTTGTAAATCTGGCCCACGGTTTCCACCAGACTCTTTCACCTTCTTCACCAGCTGCTTCTTTGTTGAAGTCTTCCATTGTGGTCTACGGCAGTTTCTAACGTCACTTGACACCTATGCACCCGGCTTCCCTGGTATACGTATTCTGGTCTCCTGGGTATACACGGGTGGGGTGACTCTCCAACCCTCAATCTTCCACGGGGTTTCTTCAGGTCCTCTGGGAAGGGTCCTTCTTCTTAAAATCTGCAACCGCGACTTATCCAATATCTTGCATTAAGCACACAGTCGTGTTCCCACTCTTCCCACGGCCTCTGTGGGGTTCGTAGGTACTTACCTTGGGTGGGTCTTGGGACCCCAGCTCTTCTTGGGTCCAGTCTTTACTTTGGTCATGGTTCGAATTCCACTTTCTTAGTATACGGTTTGATCTCCCCCTGGCAACCACAGTGTATTTGTGCTACTTACCTGTTCTATTACCGACGTATTGTGTTTATTGTGATTTTATCTCCGGGGAGGAGCTATTGCAATGTGTTAGTGAGTGTTTATAATAAATAAATAAAAATTAGCTACACTGCGTGGTTCTTTTCCACTTGCCCTACACTATATGATTAGTAATGTTAGAATAAGCTGCTTTACACTCCTTCTGGACTAAGCTTGAAGGCTTCTCCCCACAGCTACCGCTTTGAGAGCTTTCTAAGGTTGACGAAGACCACTAAAACCACCAAAAGGGTTGTCTGAATTAGAGCAAGGTGCTACACTTAGATAAGTGAACACCATATACTAAGCCAGCCTCCTACAACATACCACAGGACCATGCACAGTATTACAGTGTACATAACACTGAATTGCTCATAACACTGTGTCACCCATACAACTGAACTGCTCATAACACTGCCACACATACAAATGAGCCGCGCATAGCACAGCCCACTCTACATACCACAAGACCACACACAATATTGCCCTGCATATAGCACTGTACTGCTCATAACACTGTGTCACACATAACACTGTGCTGCACATAAGACAGCGTATAATTGCACTGGACATACCATAGCATGATGCATACACACACAACACTGTGTGGCATATAGCACAGCAGCACTCACTGTGCTGTGCTGTACATAACACTGTGGTGTGCTTAACACAGCACTCAGCATAACGCAACATGCCGCCTCCCACTGCTGTACATAACACAGTCAGCACAGCCTACAACCTTTCTAACCATCACCTCTGCTGAATGTGTATCACAAAAAGAATAGGTGCTGGTGGCCGGGTCTTCAGGAGGCTGCCACCACCTGCACCCCCCTGCTCAACCATTGGCAGTGCCACTTCTACCACTGGCACTGCCCACCGTCTGACCTGCAGGAGGCAGGCCCTCTTTGAGGGGAAGGGTGGTGGGGGGTGTCCAGTGTGGGCACTGACAGTGTGCTCATGAAGCAAGGCCTGGCCCTGCCAGCAGTGGGACTGTCTCAGGCCCTTTAGGGTCATATTTCAGAAAATGATAGCGTCATGATGCATGTTTCAGCTCCAGTGGCCTAGAAAATAATAAATAAAAAGTATGCCATCCTGGCGGTTCAGAAAATACAGTGCCCCATGGGCTGTTATTTGTGCTGCTATCTCGCTACGCGTCTACATTTCACTTCCTTTCATTGGTGTAACCTACGCGTCAAGAGTAGATTCTCATTCATATCCTATGAATGAGAATCCCAGATGCAAGGTGTAAGGTGGGTAAAATAAAATAAATAAGCAAACCTCATAATCTTAGGGTGTGTAGTAGAGCTACAAGAAACCTCAAGCTTTGGGCAACATTCCAGACCACATTTATTCGGCCACTCTGACAGTGGCTGAGAATAATTTAAGAATTGTTTTGTGGAGTGGTGTGGCTCACTGGTTAGAGGCGGCAGACCCGGAAGCAGAGGACGGCCTGGGACCAGGGTTCTATTCCCGACGCAGCAGGGTCGTGGACCAGGGTCAGCGGACTCGATAATTCTCCCCTCGGTGCCTACTTTAACCAGGGATCACACTCGGCAACTCTGGGCATTAGCTTGCCTCATCTCCACAACGGCCCCCCACATACGCCGGGGATGCCTGGTTTCACCTTGGAGATACCCAGTAGGGACCATCTCACAGGGAAAGCCAGGATGGGTTCCCCAGCGGTCTACAGCGCAGAGATACTCCTTCGGGGGTCGATTCTAGCGCTTTAGAAACCCACAATTAAATTAAATTAAATTAAATACCTTTTATGGCTGCAGAAGAGCCGTCCAGCCTTCAACACGGGCGAGCTGTGCCCATGCCCAGGGCGCCAGACTTCAGAGGGGCGCACCCAGCTGCCTCGTAAAGGGCTTGAAGTCAGCAGGGATTGAACTTCGTCTTATTTGAATCAGTTGTGTTTTTTATGCTCCATTGTCACCTGTTTTTAACCCTCCGCTCACTTCTTTCCTTTCTCCTCTCACAACTCCCTGCCACCCCCTCGCCACATCCCCTAACCAGTCCCTCACAGCCCCAGCTGAGAGGTGTGTGACTTTGGGGAGTTGGGGGGGTGCAGAGATGTCTGTGCTCAGAGGCCACTCCTGGCTTTGATAGAATCAGCCAATGACAGAAAACAACCACAACCAGGAGCGAGGACGCGAACCTGGTGCTGCCCACTCTCTGTGCCCTGCAGCAGGTGCCCTCAGCGCGTGGTGGGGCGCGTGCCCGCTGCACCCCAGGACCCCCCAAGCCTCAACCTACGGACAAGACACAAATCTCCAGGCTGGGGTTGGTGGTGTTTCCTATCTGGAGGGGGTGTGACCTGGTATTGTGGGATATGCTCTTCCTATTGGACAAGGACCAAGGCTGATTTGCATAAACCAGATCTCACAATAAAGTTGCATGGTGGATAAACAAGCATTGACAATGCAAATAGGTCTCGCATTTGTGAGAGTTGAGCTACTGATGTTGTAAAATCAATAAAAGTATATGCATTGAGGTGCTCGGGCTGTTTAAATACCTCAAGACAGCAGCAGGAAGAATAACCATAACTGCTGCTTATTAGACTGGGCAGAAGAACACAAGATCATCACGGACACGCAGTATGGTTTTAGGGCCGGACGTTCTACAACGGACCAATTTATCAACCTGTATCTCCCGACTGCCAAGTACACGATAGCGAGTCCAGGAACTGTGTACTTGGCGTTCATGGACCTTACAGCCGCATTCGATCGGGTAAATAGGAACAAACTGTGGGAATTTATGGAGGGATTGGGAGTGGATTAGGGCCTTGTAAACATCTTGCGATCCCTACATAGGAATACCCATGCCCAGGTTAGGTACAACGAGGAGGGCAGTCCCCTGTACGAGGGGAGTTAGACAGGGCTGTATCATGGCACCTTTCCTATTCACCCTCTATATCAATGGCCTAGAGAAAGCATTGGCTGGGCTAGGAGTGGACTCGCCTAAGATTGGTCACAGGGGGGTACAGGTTCTGCTCTATGCAGATGATTCGGTACTTCTGGCCCGAACCCCGCGTGGCCGACAAACATTGCTAGATGGCTTTATCCACTTATTGGAGAGCCTAGACTTGTCAGCAAACCTAGCCAAATCCTATAGAATGGAAGGGAAGGCGCCCCCAAAGAAATATAAATATACGATTGGGGCACATTGTATTAAAAATGTTCAGTCCTTCTCATACCTAGGGATATTGGTTGACTCCAGGCTCAATTTTAAACCATTGCTGGAAGATAAATGTCGTACACTAACTAGAAGCATGGGTGCGATTATGAATCACGCGTATAGGCTGGGTCAATGGGCTTCCTGACCAGATCCTGATTCTTTACAATTCAATATGTTCCGCCAAAGTTCACCAAGGCAGTGAGGTTTGGGGCTTTGTGGATGCAAAGTCGCTCCACACTGAAGAGAACAAACTCTTAAGAAGACTATTGAAAGTGCCAGAATGTACCCCGGGCTTTATTGTACATGAGGAGTTAGGTGCTGTTTACATCGAGGACAGGATAAAACTAAAACCGGTCAGCTGTTGGAATAAGATATGGACAAACCCAGAGACCACCTTGACAAGAGATATCATTCAGGACTGCCTGGCTCGGGATAAGAGGATGAATATCCCATGGCTTAAATACGGTAGCGATTCTATCAAGGCTACGGGTTACCTGGAATTTTTTACTCACCCCATGAAAATATTGGCAAAGGATAAGAATATTGTTAAGGGGGAGTTTTTGAATTTATTGGGTTCCAGCAGGGAAGATCAAGCGATATTAAAACCCGCAGTGAGAAGGCACATTTTGACGAAATCTTGCCCGGGCATCGAACCGTACCTGTGTCTCATTCACAGTGCTCAGGATAGGTTCCTCATGACGCGTTTCAGGTTGAACTCCATACATCACAGCCTAGCGCTGCCTGCAGGTTTTACTAAAACGGTGGAGCAGAAGGGTCCCTGCGGCTGCGATCGAAGATCTCCGCAGGACACCCTTCACTTCGTGCTGCTATGCCCGTATTACATGCTCCCAAGGAAACATTTTTTAAAAAGAGTTTTAAAAAAGGCTGGTTTTAGACAGGCCAAGGTGGCTCTACTGTACCTGAAACTATCTGCGGACACGTTAACATTGTACTGCATTGTACATTTTCTGAGAGTAGCTATGCGCCTTAGGAACACAAGAGGGGATATGTGAATTGTGTTTTATGAACGGCTTTTTTAATCAGACCCTGTTCTGTAAATTTCCTAGGAGGGCCTTAGTGATCCAGGATTATCAGAGGGTACAGCGGACTTGTACTTATGTAATTGTTTGAAGTATATGTACTATGAGGTCGCTTTTTACGTTATAGGCCCAAATGCTGTTTACATATTGCACTCGCACTTTACACTACCTTTTGTTGTTTACATATTGCATATGCACTTTACTGAATTTGATTTATTGTCAACGTTAGGCCCAGCGTTGCTTATGTATTGCACATGCACTGTAAATTACATAACTTCATGGTAGACTGGGGGGACGGTGGAGCTCTGTATGTATTGTAAGGCTGTTTCAATTAGACCAAGCGGCTGTTTTTTATATTGTAATGACCTTTTCTTTTTATCAAATGGCTTGTACTGTATTTTTATCTGTGTTTTTATGGCCGTTTAGGCCGAAATAAAGCTTCTATTGATTGATTGATTGATTTCAGTTATTTCTTGACTTATGAAGGCTTTTCTTATTTACATCAATATATGTAACTCTTTTGTCTGAGGTGTAGTGGCTGGTGTGGCATGAATATTAGTGCAACATCTGTGTGAATATGTATGGTCTGTGTACCCTGAGCACTTGCTTTGCTGTCTAGTCCTATAATATATGCCTAAAGTGAGGGAAAGATCTGCTGTCCCTAGCCTGGGTTTGTAACACTAGAGCCAGTGCTTAATTTGTAGAGGAGTCCATGGCAGCTTGCACCACCCATTGTCACTGTCAGCACTGCCAATGGCAGTACCTACACAAGTCCTACCCATCACACTGCTACAAGGGTGACAATTCAGACTATTCCAGGCCCCCAAAGCTAGAAGAATGGCTTGGGAGGCAGGTATTTGTTTTTACAATGTATATTGAATTAGTAAACAACTGTTTTTGTGTTCATTTTAAAATGACACAAACAGCCCCCCCATGTGGCAGCTGTCATAAGTTCCGGTGTTGGCAATAAAGTGCTGGTGCCAACCACTGGAAGCCACCGGCGAGTATGTACATTTGATGACACCACATAAAGTGTTGGCAAACGAACTCTGAAATCAGCAGCGACGTACAAAGGGGCATCTGGCCAAGCCCTTACCGCCATGAGAACGTCACTTTTTCCGACGTTGTGGTGGCGATAGAGGCTTAGCCTTATTTACAAGGCAGCACTAAGCCACTTAACGTGGCTTAATGCTGCCTTGTACATAAGGCACCCTTTCACGCTATGATTAGCGTGAAAGGGGAGGGCAGTGGGTGTTGCGGTGGGGTTTCCACTGCAACACCCATTGATTTTGATGCTGCCTCCTATTTACAAGGGCAGCGTGCATAGGAGGCAACGCCAAAATTAAGAAAAGGGAAAACCAGGTGAAACAGGGAGAAATGGAACAATTCTCCTTATTTTTGATTTTTGATTGATGCTGCCTTATGCAGCACAGATGGAAAAAGCAAAATGCCATGGTTTGTTTATGCACAGTAAGGTCCCCCTTCCTGTACATAAACAATCATTAAAAAAATTGCCATTTTGCGACTTCCATGTTTGCTTCATTCAGCAGCACACATAGAAGTGATACAATTGAATTTAGATACTGTTTATGTACAGGAAAGAGGACCTTCCTGTAGATAAACAATCTTTCCCCTGCACTCAGACACCCTTGTACTAAGCTGCAAGGGGGCCTGTGTTGGTGCTACACAGCTAAGTGTAGCGCCATCGCAGGGGGAAACGCAAGAATGCATCACATCGTTGTAAATATGGTGCAGCCTTGCGTTTCTGAAGTGGCAATAGGAAGCATTACGCCATTACAGGTAACGCCTCACTCTGGCACTTCCTCGTACATATGCCCCAAAGTGGGATAAACCAAATTAGTATAAAACTAAACCTCACTAAGAGAGAAGAACAGCTCACAGAGAAGGGGATCAGCACTGATACTGCTGTTGTTACACCTATGTCTACTTGGTCTGTAAGCACTATTTTTTTTAAAGCTTTTCTCCTACTGCAGGCATGAGAGGCTTTCCTGCAACTTTCAGCGTGCCATGGCTGCTTTAACTTTCCGAGCAGCCCGGCCGAGGTCTCGCATTTACAAGAGTTTGAGCTATTGGCATTGTAAATGACAATGCCTTTTATTTATATGTTAATATCATCACATAAATAAAAGGCATTGTCATTTACAATGCCAATAGCTCAAACTCTAGCAAATGCGAAACGTATTGCATAGTAAATGCTTGTTATTGTAGGGCAGCTGTCTCAGTTGGTGCTGTTATAGAGGATTTTTTCAGTGTGAAGCAACTGTCCCAGTTGGGGATGTAATATTGGGTGTGTTCAGTATAAGGAAGCTACCCCAGCTGGTGCTGTTACATCGGATGTTTTCAGTGTAAGGCATCTGTCTTGGTGCTATCATACCAGGTCCTTTAGGTGTAGAGCAGGTGTCTAAGTCGGTGCTGCTATACAGGGTGTTCAGTGTAAGACAGCTGTCCCAGTTGGTGCTGTTATACCGGGTGTTTTTCAGTGTGAGGCAGCTGTTCCAGCTTGTGCTTTTATACCGGGTGTATTCAGTGTAAGACAGCTGTCCCAGTTCATGCTGATATACCGGGTGTATTCAGTGTAAGACAGCTGTTCCAGTTGGTGCTGTTAAATCGGGTGTGTTCAGTGTAAGACAGCTGTTCCAGCTGGTGCTGTTATACCGGGTGTATTCAGTGTAAGACAGCTGTCCCAGTTGATACTGTTATACCGGGTGTATTCAGTGTAATACAGCTGTCCCAGTTGGTGCTGTTATACCGGGTGTTTTTGGTGTGAGACAGCTGTCCCAGTTGGTGCTGTTATACCGGGTGCATTCAGTGTAAAACAGCTGTCCCAATTGATGCTGTTATACCAGGTGTGTTCAGTGTAAGACAGCTGTCCCAGTTTGTGCTGTTCTACTGGGTTTTTCAGTGTGAGACAGCAGTCCCAGTTAGTGCTGTTATACCGGGGTTTTCAGAGAAAGACAGCTGTCCCAATTGGTGCTGTTATACCGGGTGTATTCAGTGTAAGACAGCTTTCCCAGTTGGTGCTGTTATTCCTGTGTTTTTAGTGTACGACACCTGTTCCAGTTGGTGCTGTTAGATCGGGTGTATTCAGTGTAAGACAGCTGTCCCAGTAGGTGCTGTTATACCGGGTGTATTCAGTGTAAGACAGCTGTCCCAGTTGGTGCTGTTATACCGGGTGTTTTTAGTGTACGACACCTGTTCCAGTTGGTGCTGTTAGATCGGGTGTATTCAATGTAAGACAGCTGTCCCAGTAGGTGCTGTTATACCGGGTGTATTCAGTGTAAGACAGCTGTCCCAGTTGGTGCTGTTATACCAGTGCTTTTATTGTACGACACCTGTTCCAGTTGGTGCTGTTATACCGGGTGTATTCAGTGTAAGACAGCTGTCCCAGTTCGTGCTGTTATACCGGGTGTTTTTAGTGTACGACACCTGTTCCAGTTGGTGCTGTTAGATCGGGTGTATTCAGTGTAAGACAGCTGTCCCAGTAGGTGCTGTTATACCGGGTGTATTCAGTGTAAGACAGCTGTCCCAGTTGGTGCTGTTATACCAGTGCTTTTATTGTACGACACCTGTTCCAGTTGGTGCTGTTATACCGGGTGTATTCAGTGTAAGATAGCTTTCCCAGTTGGTGCTGTTATACCGGGTGTGTTCAGTGTAAGACAGCTGTCCCAGTTGGTGCTGTTATACCAGTGCTTTTATTGTACGACACCTGTTCCAGTTGGTGCTGTTATACCGGGTGTATTCAGTGTAAGACAGCTTTCACCGTTGGTGCTGTTATACCGGGTGTATTCAGTGTAAGACAGCTGTCCCAGTAGGTGCTGTTATACCGGGTGTATTCAGTGTAAGACAGCTGTCCCAGTTGGTGCTGTTATACCGGGTGTTTTTAGTGTACGACACCTGTTCCAGTAGGTGCTGTTATACCGGGTGTATTCAGTGTAAGACAGCTGTCCCAGTTGGTGCTGTTATACCAGTGCTTTTATTGTACGACACCTGTTTCAGTTGGTGCTGTTATACCGGGTGTATTCAGTGTAAGACAGCTGTCCCGGTTCGTGCTGTTATACCGGGTGTTTTTAGTGTACGACACCTGTTCCAGTTGGTGCTGTTAGATCGGGTGTATTCAGTGTAAGACAGCTGTCCCAGTAGCTGCTGTTATACCGGGTGTATTCAGTGTAAGACAGCTGTCCCAGTTGGTGCTGTTATACCAGTGCTTTTATTGTACGACACCTGTTCCAGTTGGTGCTGTTATACCGGGTGTATTCAGTGTAAGAGAGCTTTCCCAGTTGGTGCTGTTATACCGGGTGTATTCAGTGTAAGACACCTGTCCCAGTTGATGCTGTTATACCATGTGTATTCAGTGCTGTTATACCGGGTGTATTCAGTGTAAGACAGCCGTCCCAGTTGGTGCTGTTATACCATGTGTATTCAGTGTAAGACACCTGTCCCAGTTGGTGCTGTTATGCCGGGTGTATTCAGTGTAAGACACCTGTTCCAGTTGGTGCTGTTATCTCGGGTGTATTCAGTGTAAGACAGCTTTCCCAGTTGGTGCTGTTATACAGGGTGTATTCAGTGTAAGACAGCCGTCCCAGTTGGTGCTGTTATACCATGTGTATTCAGTGTAAGACACCTGTCCCAGTTGGTTCTGTTATACCATGTGTATTCAGTGTAAGATACCTGTCCCAGTTGGTTCTGTTATACCGGGTGTATTCAGTGTAAGACAGCCGTCCCAGTTGGTGCTGTTATACCGGGTGTATTCAGTGTAAGACAGCTGTCCCAGTTCGTGCTGATATACCGGGTGTATTCAGTGTAAAACAGCTGTCCCAATTGATGCTGTTATACCAGGTGTTTTCAGTGAAAGACAGCTGTCCCAGTTGGTGCTGTTATACCGGGTGTATTCAGTGTAAGACAGATGTCCCAGTTGGTGCTGTTCTACTGGGTTTTTCAGTGTGAGACAGCAGTCCCAGTTAGTGCTGTTATACCGGGGTTTTCAGAGAAAGACAGCTGTCCCAGTTGGTGCTGTTATACCGGGTGTATTCAGTGTAAGACAGCTGTCCCAGGTGATGCTGTTATACCGGGTGTGTTCAGTGTAAGACAGCTGTCCCACTTTGTGCTGTTATACCGGGTGTATTCAGTGTAAGACAGTGTTCCCAGTTGGTGCTGTTATACTGGTGTTTTTAGTGTACGACACCTGTTCCAGTTGGTGCTGTTAGATCGGGTGTATTCAGTGTAAGACAGCTGTCCCAGTAGGTGCTGTTATACCGGGTGTATTCAGTGTAAGACAGCTGTCCCAGTTGGTGCTGTTATACCAGTGCTTTTATTGTACGACACCTGTTCCAGTTGGTGCTGTTATACCGGGTGTATTCAGTGTAAGACAGCTTTCACAGTTGGTGCTGTTATACCAGGTGTATTCAGTGTAAGACAGCTGTCCCAGTTGGTGCTGTTATACCGGGTGTTTTTAGTGTACGACACCTGTTCCAGTTGGTGCTGTTAGATCGGGTGTATTCAGTGTAAGACAGCTGTCCCAGTAGGTGCTGTTATACCGGGTGTATTCAGTGTAAGACAGCTGTCCCAGTTGGTGCTGGTATACCAGTGCTTTTATTGTACGACACCTGTTCCAGTTGGTGCTGTTATACCGGGTGTATTCAGTGTAAGACAGCTTTCCCAGTTGGTGCTGTTATACCGGGTGTATTCAGTGTAAGACAGCCGTCCCAGTTGGTGCTGTTATACCATGTGTATTCAGTGTAAGACACCTGTCCCAGTTGGTTCTGTTATACCGGGTGTATTCAGTGTAAGACAGCCGTCCCAGTTGGTGCTGTTATACCGGGTGTATTCAGTGTAAGACAGCCGTCCCAGTTGGTGCTGTTATACCATGTGTATTCAGTGTAAGACACCTGTCCCAGTTGGTGCTGTTATACCGGGTGTATTCAGTGTAAGACAGCCTTCCCAGTTGGTGCTGTTATACCATGTGTATTCAGTGTAAGACACCTGTCCCAGTTGGTGCTGTTATACCGGGTGTATTCAGTGTAAGACAGCCGTCCCAGTTGGTGCTGTTATACTCTGTATCATCGCATGAGTTCACCCAGTGGTGACCAATAACTATAGAAAGATGTCCCAGTTGGTGCTGTTCTACTGGGTTTTTCAGTGTGAGACAGCAATCCCAGTTAGTGCTGTTATACCGGGGTTTTCAGAGAAAGACAGCTGTCCCAGTTGGTGCTGTTATACCGGGTGTATTCAGTGTAAGACAGCTTTCCCAGTTGGTGCTGTTATACCTGGTGTATTCAGTGTAAGACAGCTGTCCCAGTTGGTGCTGTTATACCGGGTGTTTTTAGTGTACGACACCTGTTCCAGTTGGTGCTGTTAGATCGGATGTATTCAGTGTAAGACAGCTGTCCCAGTAGGTGCTGTTATACCGGGTGTATTCAGTGTAAGACAGCTGTCCCAGTTGGTGCTGTTATACCGGGTGTATTCAGTGTAAGACAGCTGTCCCAGTTGGTGCTGTTATACCGGGTGTTTTTAGTGTACGACCCCTGTTCCAGTTGGTGCTGTTAGATCGGGTGTATTCAGTGTAAGACAGCTGTCCCAGAAGGTGCTGTTATACCGGGTGTATTCAGTGTAAGACAGCTGTCCCAGTTGGTGCTGTTATACCAGTGCTTTTATTGTACGACACCTGTTCCAGTTGTTGCTGTTATACCGGGTGTATTCAGTGTAAGATAGCTTTCCCAGTTGGTGCTGTTATACCGGGTGTATTCAGTGTAAGACAGCTGTCCCAGTTGGTGCTGTTATACCGGGTGTTTTTAGTGTACGACCCCTGTTCCAGTTGGTGCTGTTAGATCGGGTGTATTCAGTGTAAGACAGCTGTCCCAGTAGGTGCTGTTATACCGGGTGTATTCAGTGTAAGACAGCTGTCCCAGTTGGTGCTGTTATACCAGTGCTTTTATTGTACGACACCTGTTCCAGTTGGTGCTGTTATACCGGGTGTATTCAGTGTAAGATAGCTTTCCCAGTTGGTGCTGTTATACCGGGTGTATTCAGTGTAAGACAGCCGTCCCAGTTGGTGCTGTTATACCGGGTGTTTTTAGTGTACGACACCTGTTCCAGTTGGTGCTGTTAGATCGGGTGTATTCAGTGTAAGACAGCTGTCCCAGTAGGTGCTGTTATACCGGGTGTATTAAGTGTAAGACAGCTGTCCCAGTTGGTGCTGTTATACCGGGTGTATTCAGTGTAAGACAGCCGTCCCAGTTGGTGCTGTTATACCATGTGTATTCAGTGTAAGACAGCCGTCCCAGTTGGTGCTGTTATACTGGGTGTATTCAGTGTAAGACAGCCGTCCCAGTTGGTGCTGTTATACCGGGTGTATTCAGTGTAAGACAGCCGTCCCAGTTGGTGCTGTTATACCATGTGTATTCAGTGTAAGACAGCCGTCCCAGTTGGTGCTGTTATACCGGGTGTGTTCAGTGTAAGACACCTGTTCCAGTTGGTGCTGTTATACCGGGTGTATTCAGTGTAAGACAGCCGTCCCAGTTGGTGCTGTTATACCATGTGTATTCAGTGTAAGACAGCCGTCCCAGTTGGTGCTGTTATACCATGTGTATTCAGTGTAAGACAGCCGTCCCAGTTGGTGCTGTTATACTCTGTATCATCGCATGAGTTCACCCAGTGGTGACCAATAACTATAGAAAGTGTCATAACATAACATGTACTTGTAAGGTGTACATTCCCCCAGAAGGGTGTCTTATTGATGGATAACATGTGTTTATTACCACAGAACAGATTGGGCCTCAGTTCTTTGCTCTCAGAATGATGAAAGGCTGAGAGGACATGCCGTGATTCGAACCTGTGACCCTGAGGTCAAACACAGATCCTTCCACTGGGCTACTAGACCCAGTATGGCGTGCTATGACATGACATGTCAAAACATAACATACATGACACAACATAGCACAACATGATAATGGAGTTTACAGGTGAACCAAAAAAGCGTTGGTGGCATTTGATTCTAAATGTTGTTGTTTTATTAATTTTTAGAAAATGATGCAGTTGTTCACAGTAGGAAGTGCTCAGCACAGCAAACAGACAGGGGCATGGCTAGGTCTCTGCTTGGATCTGCAGCCACAGGTGAAGCCTGGAGAGGTGAAGCGGAGAGGCCTTTGTCTGATCCAGCCATCTTGGTGTCTTCAGCACACGTCACTTCATGCGGAAGAAGACATCTTGTCCAACCCTATTGGAGAAAGGAAAAGAAGTAAAGGTTTAATCTTGGTCTATCCCAGGGTGTAAGGGATGGAACGGAATATGAGCTCTTCTCTGACGTAGCTTGAATACGGAGCAGAGCTTCAACCAACCCGTTATTGAAGAGGGTTCACTGCAAGCAGTGTTTTAAGTGGGCAGGTACTGTCTGGTACTGAGTGTCTGCACTTCTTTCATTTGAAAGGGAGAGTACCTGCACTTCTCAGGACTGTTGCAATACGGTAAATGGAAGAGTGCCAGCACTTCCTGGGAGCACAATGGTAGTATAAGCATTGATTACCAGCACTTCTACATTTCCATTCAAAGCACTGAGTGCAAGTTTCCCGCTAGATCTCTGGCTGCCTCTCTAACCGACACCAGTTCACTCACATAGGCGCCTCAGGATCCCACGAGCCCCCCGTATCCTGCGGAGTCCAACAGGGATCCAACTGGTCCTACATGGACAGCGTGGAACTCTGCACTGAGCTCCAGGCTCAGCAGTGGGACCCTCAGTCCCCCAACGACACACAACGGTCCATGGGAAGCAGCGCCTCTTTCAACGCTCAATGCCTCAAGCACTGCCTGACCTCATCCACACCCAGACGACCAGCACCTGTTGGACACTGACCCCACTAAATGGAAATTTCTCCTAATTATTCATAAGAAGCAATAACAGAGAAAAGACCTCTCTCAGCGCCATGAACCGCTGCAAATTCAAGCCATCCTATGACCTCTGCGATATCAGTCTGACTCACCCTTGAAACTGAACTCGCGCTCAATAAACCGATCGCGAAGAAGAGCGTGCTCAGTCTGCGCAGCTCTTTGTATTAAAGAACAAGAAACTGTTCCCCCCACTCAGAGACTTCAGCACCGCAGTCCAAGAGGGCTGCCATTCTTGCATCTGGATGGTGGATCTACCCAGGCTCCACACTGGCCCCTCTAAGGACACCGTACAAGCCACAGGAGGTCCCATCGATATCCTGAGAAAATATGAACACATCAGCCCCACCCTGAAGGAAACCCACTGGCCCCACTTGCCGGCCTGTCCACCTTTTTCATCTCACCTTCCGGAGAACAACGGACACCAGCACCTTCGCCAAAGTCCCTTGATTCATTCGGGAATGTTGACTCTTCCTTAAAGATACGGGAGTTGTACCTTTTGTTTTGACGGATCCTTGACTTACCTGGACCACCCCGACAGTATTTATCCGAGTGTAATCTCACTCTCCCCTTCATTTGATTGAGAGCCGCTGAGCCCTTCGACCCTTCACCATTGACTAGTTAGAGGTTTCCCTTTTCTCCACTCACGGTGCCCCACCACCCCACACCACTCACTTTTTGTCCTGAGGAAGACCCCGCAAGTAAGGTTTGGAAGAACCTACATATACACAGGGGTCGAAACGTCGACACTCCAGAAATGCCAGTCCTTTCAACAGTACTCAGCTTACTGTGGATTCTTGTGCTACATGGCAATTTTGTACAGAGACTATGTACTGTGATGAATATTTAATTGATGTGCCTTTTCTGGCATACGAATAATATATGCCTGAACATTTGTTTGTGATATTTTGTCACCGCCTTGACTTTGTCTACCTCACTACCTCACCGAAATCACATCCCTCCATTTCCCAACCCCGCACCAAGGGCACTGCAATGCTGATGTTTTTATATAAAAATGCTTTTTCTTCAATATCTGTTTGACAAAATGCTAATGAGTCCCAGTGTGACTAAACAACACTGGAACATTGAGTCACTCATGCTTTGATTTGTGTTTTTGAATCCCACTGTATCTTTTTCCCTCTTGACACTATTGATGTTCAGAATACTGGGACCACCCCAATATATACTGCATTGTACCCAGGTTCCAGTGACTCTGGGTTTACCCTTTTTGTACCCCACCTTCGAGGCCAGCTCCATCATCTACAAAGCCATCACAACTGACACCTCCACCTATGTGCTCACAAGCCACCATGTTGGTGGCTCTCGGCACGCGAGTGGTAAAGACACCACCAGGTTGGGGCAGACGTGGAAAAAGGGAAAAATAAAAAACTAAGCGCACCCCATTGACGCACCTTGGATGTGGAAGTTCATCTTTGTGATCCTCATCGCTACCCACACCCCTCTAAAATCCAGGAGAGCTGAAGATGCCCCCTTTAAAGAACACTGCGTTGTGTGGCAGCAAACAGTCCACTCTCTCTCTATCTCAAAGACAGTACTCTCTCAGAACCAGCACCCCCTGCTCCTCCTCTGTAGAAGCAAGTGGCCTCGTCTTCTCTCCCCCAGGACCATAACGAAGGGCTACAGTAGTCGAGGCATGCCACCTGCGCAACAGTGTAATAGGGGTTCCTCGAAGCCCATTTTTCCCATTAGATTCCACAGCTTCCCCCGCTTTACTGTATCAAATGCACTGGATAAGTCCATGAAAGCCAGGTGGATTGACCCCCTCCTGACCTTCTTGTACTTACCCATGACCAGACATAAGTTGAGGCACTGTTCATTTGTTCCCATACCCCTTCTGGAGCCTTATTGTGTATTGGATATAAGTCCAGAGGCATTAGCCCATGATTACAGGCGTACAAGGATTACCCTCCCAGGACTTTACATGTGGCATCGGTTAAAGAAATAGGCCTGTAACAAACAGAATAATTCCTGTTACCTTTTTTATAGATCTGCACCACTACTGCCTCTTTCCATGATGAAGGAATGCAACCCACCATTACCGCTTTGAAGACATTAACCATCAAGGGTGCCAGAAACCGGTCATAGGAAGCTTGATTCCGGTCCAGGGAAGGCATGGCTTGGCAGTTCGGGCTAGACTGTTCCCATGAGGCACAGGGTCAGACTGATTTGCATATGGCCATGTCTGAACTGGGGTGGCGGAGTGGGCTAAAGAACGGTGATGGATTAAACCCAGATCTGTTGACTGGGTGTGAGTGTTTGATTGGTTCAGATGCTCCGTCCATCACCACCCCCTTTTGTGGCACTAGAACACAGGCATCTTTAGCACGCCTTCATTCAGCACGTACGTCGTTACAAGGACTTGCTTTAGGTGGGTGCATTGGTGGAATGGTGTTGGATTGAAAGTCCAACACCTTCTCTACTGAAGCGCAGACTGGATTTGGAATAGTTACTGAAAACTATTCCAAAATTCCGCTACCCACAAGGCAAGTCATTATAACGACTTGTGTGCTGAATGAATGCGAGATAAAGACGCATTTGTACTAATGATGGCGTTCAGAAGGCGTGCGTGTGAAATGCATGCGGAATACCATGATACATTCCCTCAGACTGACCTCTAGACAGAATATCCTGTACTGCTTGGCCTAGAGCTGGGATCCGACTGTGAGTGACAGTTGTGTCAGAGAGATCTCTGTAGGGTCCTTCCTCTACCGCACAGGGTACAGCCGTGACCCACTTGTGCTTGAGGGGACTGCATCTGGCTCTGACAGACCTGTACTATGCATGCATTACACAGACCCCTAGAGCCCCCTGGGGCATTGTACATCCTAGAACAGGCTTCTCTCTTGTGCATACGCTCACCGGGTGGATTTCCACACGTCCTCCACTTTGTCCACTTCTTCCCTCAGCAGCCAGGTGGTGACCAGGTACGGCTCTCCCTGCGGAGTATGGAAGCACTGCCCGGCCCAGGTGGTGATGGACTCTGTGGGGGGAAACAAAGAGTGCGGTGGTCAAGGGGTTCACAGCAGGACGATGGAGACTGCCGCGGGGATGGTGCATAAACATGATATCGTGAAAGAGATTGGGACGGACCAGGAGGGACCCTTGGGGAACCCCACTGGAAGCGGAATTGGAAGGAAAGGCGAGAAGCACCAGGGGATGAAACAAGAGTATTCTGAGGAGTGTGAAGCAGCCACTCCAGAGCTGGGGAGGGAGGCTGATCAACGTTGTCAAAAGCTGCCGATAGGTTAGGAGAGTGAGGGCGGAGGATAGAACAAGGTGGCGGCAAGAGGTGATGAGGTTTGATGCAGAAGCGCAAGAGCCTCCATGGAATGGTGGGCTCGGGTACCAGACTGAGGAGGAATGAGGAGATGGTGATCAGAGAGGTAAAAATATAGATAGTTACAGGCTTGGTTCTTAATTATAATTGGGTTGAAAGACTAAACTGGGCTCAAACTGCTGAATATTGAAACCCTGGCGCAAATCAGGCATCCAGGGAACCATGTCACAGATACAGCGCTTTTTCCTTGTTTGCGCCAGGTGCACCTTTTAAAAGGTGCACCCAATGCAAAAAAGGAAAATGCGCTGTGATAACATGAATGTACTGCCCTCAGGGCAGCCCTGAACTCGTGCTGCTCCGGAGGCTGGGCATTCATGTGAAAAACGGCGCGGGTGCTTTGAAGTCGTTCTGTGTTTCACAGTGCAGGCGGGAACCACTTTGAAGGGGGATTAGAGATCCCCTTGCAGGCTGATGCAGTGAGTGATTGCACCCGGTGGTAAGGGGATGTCTGGTGGTTCCACGGGACCCCATTTTCCTCCTTCAGAGGGCTGCCATTAGGGGGCGCACTGACAGCTTCTTTGCCTCTGCCCCCGAGTCTATAACGCGGCACGGGTGCAGAGGCCAAGGGATTCCCTCATTTGCTTGGGGGCACGCCCCCAGGCAAAGAAAAAAACACCCTCTGGAGATAGCACTGGCGCTATATGTGCGCCAACACTATCGGTATTACAGAAAGGGCCAAACAAGCGTCGGGCCCCCTCTGTAATAACAAAGTGCCCTAGGAGCGCACCAAGTAGCCGCATATGCCGTTGCACCACGGGGGCACTTTTCGCAATGCGGCCCCAGGACTCCATGCTGAGCCGCTGGCGCAGTCATTATCATCACTGTCCTGGTGGCTCAATAATCTGGCCAGCAATTGCACTGTCACAATTGAACTAGAGGACACACGTGCACAGGTAATTTAAGGATGCGCTTCCTTCAAACTACAGGAACGCATCCTAAAATTACCAGGAATGCCGCTAAATAATATACTGATGCTGGGCGGGTCTAAAGAACTGTCGAGGGACCAAACCTCAAATATGGAAGGCGGTGCTACACAACCACATAAGAGCTGAATCTGTCAACTTAGTCACTACAAGGAAACCCACAGAAATGCAGGCAACAGTAGCGACTGAACAACTTCTGTGGGTACTGTGGAGGCCCCATCCACCACCAGACTGAATGTCCTGCATGAGGGAAGATATGTTACTCCTGCAAAAAGCTCAATCACTTTGCGAGAGACTGCCAATTGATGACTTTTCAAAATGGAAGCTGGTGAAATCTGTGGATGTCTTCGGAAGTCCCACTGATGCATTCGATGGAGAAGGTGTATCGGATGACATGGACCATGATGCACTAGAAGGGGTCGGTCATTCGATGTTAGCTGTGGGCTCCTATGCCCACCGATTCAGTCCCTTCGAAGTGTGAAAATGAAGTAGCATCCACCAAAATGGCAGCCATTTTCAACACAGGGGACTCAATCAACCTGATGGCCAGAGGTGCCCATGAGACCTTACTTCCTGCACTGTCTCGCTCCGGCAAAAGCACGATTGTGCGCATATGGATAAAAGAAGTCATTGGCGCTGACAGGGAGGTTCTCAACTGTCATCATGCATGGTCATCAGATGGGCACAGCAATTGTCTACATCGCCCAAAAAGGCATGGCATACTGGTAAGCTGCCAAACAGCCAAATAGAAAGGCCTAGTTCGATTCACACTGAGGACCCTAGTTATCAAGGGTTTGTGTCACGTTTGCACCATGCACCGTGTCGTAATTTGATAGCGATTGGGTTAGCATTTGCTTCAGCTACACGAGTTTTACACTGTTAGCTTGACTATATTCCGGAGGCCATTTTGTATTCCAGGCCTCCATTTTAAATGAATGCGTTGCCTCGTGGTCAGTGTGCCCTTTCGTCCTTTCTCTCTCCCGATGACCACTTGGTTTGCCCAGCAACAGGCTATTTATAGGGATGGTCAAGCTTGCACATGCGCACTCAGGTCCCTAAAGTTAACGATCGGTCACTGCTCAGGAATGTTGCAAAAACTGACCAGTAGTACTAAGCTCCTCCCACATGTTGGCTGTGTTCCAAAAATGCCCTTATATGTACCTAAAACTGTTTTATGTGTGTACCGCCTATTTTCCAAACCCTTGCAAAGGTATATAAGAGCCATGTATTCAAATGTTCGGGGTGATACTTCTTGCATTGCCGAAGGGTGCTGTAAGGATTGTACCACCACCCCGTGGGGTCTTAATAAACTTGTCTTTTGCATTTTCAGTTTCCGTGCCAATTTCTATCTTAAGGTATCGTGAGTTATGCGGAGTATGTAGATCTGTTAAAACCCAATACCACAACCGGGGTACATGCACAATGCAACCCCAAAATGCAATTCATCAAGCCATACAAAGCCACCTTGCATGGCCCTGGGTGGCTTAAATAATCAGGAGTAACGTAACACAGCACAAATTGTAGCCTGGCAATACTTTGCCCTGGGAAGGCGTTCCATGGGCGTTGCGTGGGTGTTTCCACGCAACACCCATGGATTTTGACACATTCCCAGACTTACCATTACGGGTAGACCTCGGAATGCACCAAATGACTGTGCCTACCCAGGGGAGGTGTGACAAGGAGACGTTTGTATTTCTCCTCATTACGTCCACTTTCCATGTACACAGTATTCTATAGCACACATAGAAAGAGGAAAATGCCTCAGGGTATTGTTTTTGTGCATGAAGATACACCTTCCTGCACAAACACAATCCTGCATGCAACTCAGGCACCCGTGCAGCACTCAACAGAACTCCCTAAGGCTGCCATGCCATGGACATGGGGTGCTTTCAGCGGACTTAGGAAGTGATGTCGGCTGTCACCTCCCTAGTGTAATTTGACCTTTCTGCAACCACGGAGCTGTCCACTGGCTGGGGCCCACAGAGCTACAGAAACAAGACTGCGGAGGCTCCCGTTGAATACGCGAGTAGAGTACTCACCTCCAAGAAGCGTCAGCAGGAAATACCATGATCCGCTACCATACATGGGTGCGTGGGGCTTCATACTCTGGGGACTGGACGGGTCAGGCGGGGGCAGGTTTGAAAGAAGTTGGAGGCCATCTTTTAACCGATGAGGCATGGGTAAGCTGTAGGCTGCGGAGGGTGGTGGGGGACTAAGGGTTCCTTGAGAGAGATGGGGATGGCTGAAGAAAGATGGACAGGTCTAGACAGGGGCTGATTTGGTTGTGTCAAGGCTCCTTTAGATCTGCTGGGACCTTACCTTTCGGTCACCTACAGAGGGTGGTACAGATGCCAGCCTTAGGAGAGCCATGGCAGTGTAAGTCTAGACTGTGGGCGATGGGTGATAAGGAGGGTGAACATGCAGCGGCAGCAATGAGAGTTGAACCATGGCCGTGGGATTGCCTTGAACTGGTCAGAAGAGGTGGTGGGAGTACGCGGATAGCCTGATTTTGTTTAAGTCTGAAGGGCGGAAAGCCAGGAGAACTCTTCCGAGAGGTCAAAGTGAACAGCAATGGCCATGTGTATCGGGGCAGAAGCAGAAGGGGGGGCAATAATGGTGGCAGAACAGTTTTCAGGCCTGGTGGGAGGTTGGGTTCCCAAATACTAGATACAAGACAGTGGGTCTCTGTATGGCATCTATACATGGAAACAACCTATGGTGTCCACAGACATTGTCTATACAGGCTTCTGCTAGCCTGTGTGATGTCAATCATGGTGTCAATCATGGTATAGAGACAGCCTCAACGAAGGGTGGCTTCCACCTGAAGGTGCCCTTGGAAACCCTTTTCACATACTGGATCGTCATCTGTCAAGGAGGGATCTTCTAATCAAGGGGTTCCTGGGGGCCAAAGGTCTAGTACTGAGGCTTGAGGCAGAGGGGCTGGGAGGGCATTTAAATGCTGGACACTGGGAGTGCACAGAAGACAGTCTAAGCTTGCCAAGAGGGGTGGGACAGGGTGAGAGCAGACCTGAGCACTGATGGACACCCTTAGGTGGTAGCCATGACCCATCTAACTTGGCGTAAGAGCAGGATAGGCTGAGCAGGGAAAGAGGGCGTGAGGGCACAAGGGCATGAGGACACGAGGGTATGAGGGCACGAGGACGCGAGGGTACGAGGGCACGAGGACACAAGGGTATGAGGGAGTGAGGGCATAGTTGGAGACTTTAAGGACGGGTCTGAAGATCGGTTGAAGAGCCCAAGGAGATCACTCATGACAATGGCCTTTGAGTTCTCCTGCAGGACTGGGGAAGGCCCTGGAGATAAAGTTGTTGAGGTGCAGCAGAGGTTGCAGAGGTCACTGGAGTAGAGCCACACACCATCAGATGTGGGTCCAGACCGATGTGAAAGTCGCGACGGCAGGTGCAGACAGGGGGCAGATGTGCGTGAGGGAGAGATGGAGGAGCCGTGATGGAGAGAGCAGTTGACGTAAAGTTTGTGATTTTGTGTAGGAGAGTAGGATCTGCTTACTATGGTTACCCCCACTTTTTTTGCTGATGTTTACCTGTTTTACGAATTTATTCTGGCTGGGGCCATGTTATCCAGGACCCCAGCCTGTCTGCTTCCTCTCTAAATTGATTGCAAGTACATTAGGTACACTCCAACTTGGTTACTGGGGTATCCATGTGAGTCCCTAGTATATGGTACACCAGGTACTAAGGGCATAGGTACCCCAGAGGCCTACCAGGGGCTGCAGCATGTATTATGCCACCCCTGGGAAGCCTTCAAAAATGACACCACAGGACTGCTACTGCAGCATGGGTAAGGTGGTGCATGCACCCCTTACTTAGATATAGGTTACCTATATCTACCTTAACTCACTGCAGATAGAAACCTGTCAGTCACCCCTATGGCAGGCCTTATCAATCCTGAAGGTAGGGTGCTTGGTTTCATGTGAGAGGGTGGCCATACATGAGCAGGACCCCTCTGCTGCCTTGGGAATCTATTCTCTGGGGCTGTTCTGTGATGCAGCCAGACCACATACGCTTAAGTGCATTATAACCTCCCGGTAAATGCTAACTTTGGAATGACTGCATGGAAACATGTTGTGTTTGGTGTCAAACACTTTGGAATCCTACCGCCCCCACACCAGTCCTGGCGGCGGGGGTAGAATTCCACCCTTCTAGAGGGAGAGACTTGTACACACCGGTAAATGGATGCTGCAGCCACAGACACGAGTCTGGCCTCCTGCTGCAGGTCGAAACTCCGGCAGGGGAGGCCTGGACAATAGGTTTCCTTTCACAGGGAGGTGTCAGCACCTCCCAGACAGGCTTTATTGTATTGGGGCTGGGTGGGTGCACTCTGAGAGTGTTTTGCAGTCTGCACTGGGGGCACATTTGGTGTCCCTGTGCAAAGCCCAGTTCAAACTGGATGCAGGGGCTTCTGGTGGAAACTGGACAAAGGAAATGGGTGTAGCCACCCCTCTTTCCAAACGCTCCCATAGTTGGGTCCCCAGAGTAAGTCCAACCCCTTCCTTGGGTATTAGAACGGAACCCCTGACTACAGGATTTTAGATTACACCTGGATGAAACTCTGCTACAGATATCCTGGAACTTCGACGATCTACATGACTTGATGACTGAAGAATCTCCCTTGGAGTAAAGGAGTTACTCCCCTGCTTGGCAGGCACCAAAGAAGCATCTGACCGGTCTGCATCACCGAAGCTCCTGCCGGACGCCGAATACTTTGCAACACCAAAGGTGGATGTCCAGACTTCCCGATGCCGAACCGAGTCCCCAGCAAGGCTGAGAACCGCAGACCTTGTGAGTGACATGGAACCGGAACTCCTGGACACCGTGCACATTTGCAAGTGCATCAGCTTCTCGACGTCCCTTGAGGCTGTGCATTGGGTTACTTATACCCCAGACCCCGAGCACCTTTTGCACCGAAGATGGTGGGCCTACACTCCGCTCTTTGCATTTCAGCTCAAGGTACCTTCGCAATCCCTGGTCCGTTGACTGGTGGGTCCCTGAGAAAGTAAATTTTACTTTCCTTGGGTTTTCCTGGTTGCTCTAGGCGTGCCCTGATGCTACACCACTTGATGAGTCCCTCGGACATTGTTGATCCGCACCAAAGTATTTCTTCACTTTCTACATGGGTTGCTGTTGCCAAGGCTTGTTGAGTCCAATCCGGTCACCTATTTCGCAGCAGTCAACATCCTTTGTGGGAAAGCTTGAAAACAGCTCCTGGTCATCGTCAATGCCTCCTGGTCTCCTTGCTGCAGAGTCAAGCTTCACCACTTCAACCTGAAAACACCCTACATTGGTGGGTACTCGACTATAGTGGCCTTGGTCACTGGCAAGTGACCCAGACTCTGTCCCCTCTGCTTTCAGGTTCTTCACATCTTCGATCCAGGCTTGGATCACACCGGCAGCAGATCGCCATTGAAAACGACGACGATTCTAGACACCATAAGACACCTATGCACCCTGCTTCCCTGGGTGAGGTAACTTGAGTACTCCGGTGCTCCTGTGGGTGTTGGCTCTAGAAACCCTTAATTCTAAAGGGGTTTGCTCAAAGTCCTCTCCTAAGTGTCCTTAATCTTTAAATTTCCAACCGCGACTCTTCTCATAGAAGCTAGCGGCGTCTCGTGGCTGTGTTCTCACACTGCACGCATCCCCCCGTGGGTCCCCTGTGTCACTACCTTGGGTGGTTCCTTGTAGGTCAAGCGATTGTACAAGCTATAGACCTTATGTCTAGTCAAGTTGTGGTTCTTATACCACTTTCTTAATATATGGTTTGGTACGCCCCTAGGACTCAATGTATATTGTGCTAATTTGCTGTGTGATATTCAGTGTAACGTATGGGCTTTTACCTCTAGCCTCATAAAGAGACTAGTAGGGTGTGTTTAGAAGAAACACATATATTTTAAATATATACCTCGTGTGGTTCTCCTTTCATTTGGTCATTCATGAGATTATAGACTGGTTAAACAATCTGCATTACATTCCTTCAAGACTTAGCCTGAAGACTGCTCTCCATAGCTACCACTAGGATAGCTTTCAATAAAGGTTGTCTTTAACCTATCACCTCTAAGGGGCTGTTTGGACTGGTGCAAGGTGCCCACTATAACTAGTGGACAGCATATGCCAGGCCAACTTCTCACATTGGTGGCAACGGTGGGATTCAAGCTTGCCATTGTTTTAGCAGATAATCTCAAGTGAGTGACTAACTGAAAACCACTAAAGGTACCTGAGGTACATATAATACAAGCTTAAACTACAGTAAATTCTATTGAACTTAGAGTTGTGTGTCAAGGGCTTAGCACACCCTTTCTACAACTCAAGAGAGTTTAGTAGGCCAAACTAGAGTAGATAGGTGCATACAACACACCACACTGGTGATGTCTTCAAGGCCAGGAACCAGTGGGTCCCTGCCAGATGTCAGTACAGTACTGGCATCCAAGTATGACGGATTCCCATTCTTGAAATTGAGAGCATTGTGTACTACTAGCAGATTGAAGACAGGCAAAAGTGCAAACACCCAACGCCTCCTAGAGGTACTGCTGTTGGATGATCTCAGAAAGGCCTCAGGGCCTGGAGGGGTAGGCAGTATGGGTGGGGAAACAGAAGAGGAAAGGCCCAGGGTGAAAATGACCAGGACCTGACCTCTGATGCTGACCAGCAAAGTGACAATGACCTTAACCTGGAAAATGCAGCTCCACCTGGAAATGAGGAAGAAGGCCAGGAAGGCCCTCTCTTTGTTCCACCAGGGAGAGTTGATTGTGTGCCTAGAAGGTCCAGAGTTTCTTCTCAGGAGTCTGTCCATTCTGACACATCTGAAGGGACCTCTGTTTCTTCTCTCAGGAGGGAATCCTCCCAGGAGAAGAGAGAAAGGCAGATCAAGTGTGAGGAAGCCCAGCTGAGAATTAGAAGACATCAGATAACCTTAGAAAGGGAGTCCCTAGAGCTTCAAAGAGCTAGAATAAGATGGGGCAGCTACATCCCTAGTAGTAGAGAGAGATCTCATAACCATAGGAACTTAACCAAGATTGTCCCTCCCTATCAGAATGGGGATGACATCCACAAATGTATTACTGCACTGGAAAGGGCGTGTAAAGTTCAGAAGGTCCCCCAGGAGCAGTAGGCAGCAATCATGTGGCTCTCCTTTGCAGACAAAGGTATAAGCTCCTCACTGTTAGAGAAGAGGATGCTGATGATTATGCAGTGTGCTCTGATAGATGGGTTTGGCCTAACCACTGAACAATACAGGATTCAGTTCAGAGATACCCAAAAGGCCCAGACTCAAGACTGGGTTGACTTTGTAGATTGTGCTATTAAGGCTCTGGAGGGCTGGTTACTTAGCAGTAAGGTGTGGGATTGTACAACTTAATTATGAGGGAGCTTATCCTTAATATTTGTCAAAATCAGCTGTTGCATCAGTACCTGGTGGACTCTGATCTGACCTCTCCCCAAGAATTGGGAAAGAAGGCAGACAAATGGGTCAGAACCAGGGTGATGAAGGCCCTGGGAGAGAGGTGAAAATCAAGGTAGCAGATGGTGCTTTTGAGAGCTCAAGTGCGGGACAGGAGTGTAGAAGAAAGGATCCTTGGGTCTCCCAAAGCTAAGGAGATGCAGGCTGAAGGGTATGTCCTGCCACCGTGGGCGGTCTGTAAATGAAGCATAAGTAGAGTAGTATGTGGCTAGGAGTAAGGGCAATGTGCAACGAGATGGATCAGTGGAAAGATTTCAAGGAGGAGGCATCTGAGGTGAAACTCAGGAAGTGAAGAGAAGGAGGCAGAGGATCACTGCAGTGCTTTAGATTTCCACAGATGGAAGTTCCTACCTGAAATCTTCCAGTTGACGGTGAATCCAAAGGTTGGCTCCATCGATGACTGCTGGTAGCCCGTCAGAGGAGACGCGATGATGGTTGTGTTCATCAGAGACACCCTTGTGTTGTAGACACCAGAGAAGAACCCATTGCTGTCAGCATTGGAAAGAGTCATGTTGGACCTGTACTCATTGGTCCAGTTCCCTTCCAGATCGCACTGGAAGAAGAAACCGTGTAAGCACAATGCCGGACAACACTCCAGGTAAAAACAGCAAAATAAACTTGTAATACCACCAGCAAATGAAACAAACAGCAAAGTACCAATGTCAGCAGATATCCGGCTGCACGCAGTCAAGAACATACCCCTTACTGTATGCACTTGTTACACGTTACAGACACCTTACGACATGCAACCAACACCAAGAGGCCACGTTACAGACACCTTACTACATGCAACCAATACCAAGATGCCATGTTACAGACACCTTACGACATGCAACCAATACCAAGAGGCCACTTTACAGACACCTTACGACATGCAACCAATACCAAGATGCCACGTTACAGACACCTTACGACATGCAACCAACACCAAGAGGCCACGTTACAGACACCTTACTACATGCAACCAATACCAAGATGCCACGTTACAGACACCTTACGACATGCAACCAATACCAAGAGGCCACTTTACAGACACCTTACGACATGCAACCAATACCAAGATGCCACGTTACAGACACCTTACGACATGCAACCAACACCAAGAGGCCACATTACAGACACCTTACTACATGCAACCAATACCAAGATGCCACGTTACAGACACCTTACAACATGCAACCAACACCAAGAGGCCACGTTACAGACACCTTACTACATGCAACCAATACCAAGAGGCCACGTTACAGACACCTTACGACATGCAACCAACACCAAGAGGCCACGTTACAGACACCTTACTACATGAACCAATACCAAGATGCCACGTTACAGACACCTTACGACATGTAACCAACACCAAGAGGCCGCGTTACAGACACCTTACGACATGCAACCAACACAAAGAGGCCACGTTACAGACACCTTAAGACATGCAACCAACACCAAGAGGCCACGTTGCAGACACCTTACAACATGCAATCAACACAAAGAGGCCGCGTTACAGACCCATCACTACATGCAACCAACACCAAGAGGCCACGTTACAGACACCTTACGACATGCAACCAACACCAAGAGGCCACGTTACAGACACCTTACTACATGTATTGCGACTTATATAGCCCACGTATCACCCGAAGGCATCAAGGCGCTTGCTTAGGGAACCCGTCCTGGTATTCCCCTGTGAGATACCCCGGCAGGGTATCCACAAGTGAAAGCTAGGCATCCCGCCGCGAGGGGCTGTAGTAGAGATTAAGCAAGCTATTGCCCAGAGTCGCAGAGTGTGACCCCGTGAGTCGAGTAGGCACCGAAGCGAGAATTGTCAAGTCCGTGGAATTTATGAGCCCGAATCCCGCCGAGGCTGAGAATCGAACCCTGGTCCACGGCCGATCTCAGCTTCCGGGTATGCCGCCTCTAACCACTGAGCCACGCTTCTCTACATGCAACCAACACCAAGGGCCCGATTCACAGAATGAACTTAAGACTAAATCCTAAACTTACTACTATTTGGTATTCACAGAATGCACTTACTACTTTCGAGATTCACAGAGTGAACTTACTACTTTCGGGATTCACAGAATAAACTTACTACTTTCGGTATTCACAGAATAGATTTAAGACTACTAACTCTAAGTCTGAAATCGGGGAGTAAATTCCGGCGCGGAGGCGGAGCTTACGTCCCGGAGGCAGAGCTTACGGCCCGGAGGCGGAGCTTCCGGCTCGGAGGTGGGGATTTTTGCCATGCTGAAATCTCCAACTCTGGGCCGCAAGCTCCGCCTCCGGGCCGTAAGCTCCGCCTCCGGGCCGTAAGCTCCGCCTCCAGGCCGGAATTTACTCCCCGATTTCGGACTTAGAGTTAGTAGTCTATTCTGTGAATACCGAAAGTAGTAAGTTTATTCTGTGAATCCCGAAAGTAGTAAGTTCACTCTGTGAATCCCGAAAGTAGTAAGTGCATTCTGTGAATACCAAATAGTAGTAAGTTTAGGATTTAGTCTTAAGTTCATTCTGTGAATCGGGCCCCAAGAGGCCACGTTACAGACACCTTACTACATGCAACCAACACCAAGAGGCCATGTTACAGACAACTTACTACATGCAACCAACACCAAGAGGCCCCGTTACAGACACCTTACTACATGCAATCAACACAAAGAGGCCCGTTACAGACACCTTACTACATGCAATCAACACAAAGAGGCCACGTTACAGCCACCTTACTACATGCAACAAACCCCAAGAGGCCACGTTACAGACACCTTACTACATGCAACCAACACCAAGAGGCCACTGTATAGACCCCTTACGACATACAACCAACACCAAGAGGCCACGTTACAGACACCTTACTACATGCAATCAACACCAAGAGGCCACGTTACAGACACCTTACAACATGCAACCAACAACAACAGGCCACATTACAGACACCTTACTACATGCAACCAACACCAAGAGGCCACGTTACAGACACCTTACTACATGCAACCAACACCAAGAGGCCATGTTACAGACAACTTACTACATGCAACCAACACCAAGAGGCCCCGTTACAGACACCTTACAACATGCAATCAACACAAAGAGGCCCGTTACAGACACCTTACTACATGCAATCAACACCAAGAGGCCACGTTACAGACACCTTACAACATGCAACCAACACCAACAGGCCACATTACAGACACCTTACTACATGCAACCAACACCAAGAGGACACGTTACAGACACCTTACTACATGCAACCAACACCAAGAGGCCACTTTACAGACACCGTACAACATGCAACCAAAACTAAGAGGCCACGTTACATACACCTTACTACATGCAACCAACACCAAGAGGCCACGTTACACACACCTTACTACATGCAACCAACACCAAGAGGCTACATTACAGACACTTTCCTACGTGCCCAATTAGCAGCAAACCAGGTTACAGACAATTTACTACATGCAACCATCAGCAACATGGATTGTTACAGAGGCCTTACTGCATGCAATCATCAGCAACACACCACACTACAGACATCTTACTCAATGCAACCATCAGCAACATACCACATTACAGGCACTTTACCACATGCACCCATTAGCCACAGAGCAGGTTACAGACAGTCTGCTACTGCAGAGGTCAGCAATAGACCCCCTTGGAGAGACCTTACTACATGCAGCCATCAGTGGGGAAACATGTAACAATGAGAGACAAACAGCCTGATTCATGAAACGAAAATCGGCTCGCAAAGGGCCAGATTCTGAGAATCTGGCCCTTTGCGAGCGCAATTATTGCATTTGGGATTCATCATCCCAAATGCAATAATCGCTATTACAGAATTCGCTATTGTGCGAGGAATTGCATTTAAGGAATCTCTATTAGAGATGCCTTAAATGCAATTCATCAACCAATTTTAAATTGCTAATTCGCAATTTCGGGCCGCTATTTACCGAGAGGTCAGACCTCTCGGTAAATAGCAAAAACTAAGTTGCATGTTGCACACACATGTCATTTGGACATGTGTGTGCGCAACACCTGTTCAAATGTGCATTTAAGGGGTGCTACAGGGTGTCCTTTGGACACCCCTGGCACCCTTAAAATCGCTATCTTATTTGCGAGTAGCAAATTGCTTCTCGCAAATAAGGGATACTCCCCATTCATTCCTATGGGCCTTTTGGCCCTTAGGAATGAATGGGGAGTTATTCCTTATTTGCGAGTAGCAAATTGTTACTCGCAAATAAGGAATGTGTAGGAATCGCTATTTATTTAGCAATTCCTACATGAATACCGTTTTGCGAGTCCTCAATAGCGATTCGCTATGAATCGCTATTAGGGGCTCGCAAAATGGCCCGTTGATGAATCAGGCTGCATGTTACAGAAATCTTACCACATGCACCCTTAAGTGGAAGACCACATTACAGACACTTGGCAAGAAACCATGTTACAGAGACCTTACTATCTGCAGCCATCAGCAAAACACGTCATTATAGACACTTTATTGCGGCCAATACATCTGAAATTGTACAACCACCATTTTATCCCCCTTCTATCGCTACCTGGGAGCTCTGCCCTGGCTCGGTTCTATGCCATATCTATAACTGCCTGTGGGCATCTCTTGTGTCTCAGTTCTAGGCTCTCTTCTATGTGTTCCTGTGGTTTTCTTTTGTGACTCAGTTCTAGGCCCTCTTCAATAACTCCCTGTGGTCGTCTCTTGTGTCTCAGTTCTATAACCTCTTCCATAACTCCCTGTGGTCGTCTCTTGCGTCTCAGTTCTAGGCCCTCTTCCATAACTCCCTGTGGTCGTCTCTTGTGTCTCAGTTCGAGGCCCTCTTCTATAACTCCCTGTGGTCATCTCCTGTGACTCAGTTCTAGGCCCTCTTCTATAACTCCCTGTGGTCATCTCTTGTGTCTCAGTTCTAGGCCCTCTTCTATAACTCCCTGTGGTCGTCTCTTGTGTCTTAGTTCTAGGCTCTCTTCTATAACTCCCTGTGGTTGTCTCTTGTGTCTCAGTTCTAGGCCCTCTTCTATAACTCCCTGTGGTCATCTCCTGTGACTCAGTTCTAGGCCCTCTTCTATAACTCCCTGTGGTCATCTCTTGTGTCTCAGTTCTAGGTCCTCTTCTATAACTCCCTGTGGTCGTCTCTTGTGTCTTAGTTCTAGGCTCTCTTCTATAACTCCCTGTGGTTGTCTCTTGTGTCTTAGTTCTAGGCTCTCTTCCATAACTCCCTGTGGTCGTCTCTTGTGTCTCAGTTCTAGGCCCTCTTCTATAACTCCCTGTGGTCGTCTCTTGTGTCTCAGTTCTAGGCTCTCTTCCATAACTCCCTGTGGTCGTCTTTTGTGACTCAGTTCTAGGCTCTCTTCTTTAACTCCCTGTGGTCGTCTCTTGTGTCTCAGTTCTAGGCCCTCTTCTATAACTCCCTGTGATCGTCTCTTGTGTCTCAGTTCTAGGCCCTCTTCTACACCTCCTTGTGGTCGTCTCTTTTGTCTCAGTTCTAGGCTCTCTTCTTTAACTCCCTGTGGTCGTCTCTTGCGTCTCAGTTCTAGGCCCTCTTCCATAACTCCCTGTGGTCGTCTCTTGTGTCTCAGTTCTAGGCTCTCTTCTTTACCTCCCTGTGGCCGTCTCTTGCGTCTCAGTTCTAGGCTCTCTTCTTTAACTCCCTGTGGTCGTCTCTTGTGTCTCAGTTCTAGGCTCTCTTCCATAACTCCCTGTGGTTGTCACTTGTATCTCAGTTCTAGGCCCTCTTCTATAACTCCCTGTGGTCATCTCCTGTGACTCAGTTCTAGGCCCTCTTCTATAACTCCCTGTGGTCGTCTCTTGTGTCTTAGTTCTAGGCTCTCTTCTATAACTCCCTGTGGTTGTCTCTTGTGTCTCAGTTCTAGGCCCTCCTCTATAACTCCATGTGATCGTCTCTTGTGTCTCAGTTCTAGGCCCTCTTCTATAACTCCCTGTGGTCGTCTCTTGTGTCTCAGTTCTAGGCCCTCTTCTACACCTCCTTGTGGTCATCTCTTTTGTCTCAGTTCTAGGCTCTCTTCTTTAACTCCCTGTGGTAGTCTCTTGTGTCTCAGTTCTAGGCCCTCTTCTATAACTCCCTGTGGTCGTCTCTTGTGTCTCAGTTCTAGGCTCTCTTCTATAACACCCTGTGGTCGTCTCTTGTGTCTCAGTTCTAGGCTCTGTTCTATAACTCCCTGTGGTCGTCTCTTGTGTCTCAGTTCTAGGCTCTCTTCTTTAACTCCCTGTGGTCGTCTCTTGTGTCTCAGTTCTAGGCTCTCTTCTATTTGTCCCTGTGGTTGTCTCTTGTGACTCATTTCTAGGCCCTCTTCTACTACTCCCTGTGGTCGTCTCTTGTGTTTGAGGTCTAGGCCCTCTTCCATAACTCCCTGTGGTTGTCTCTTGTGTCTTAGTTCTAGGCTCTCTTCCATAACTCCCTGTGGTCGTCTCTTGTGTCTCAGTTCTAGGCTCTCTTCTATAACTCCCTGTGGTCGTCTCTTGTATCTCAGTTCTAGGCCCTCTTCTATAACTCCATGTGGTCGTCTCTTGTGTCTCAGTTCTAGGCTCTCTTCTTTAACTCCCTGTGGTCTTCTCTTGTGTCTCAGTTCTAGGCTCTCTTCTTTAACTCCCTGTGGTCGTCTCTTGTGTCTCATTTCTAGGCTCTCTTCTTTAACTCCCTGTGGTCGTCTCTTGTGTCTCAGTTCTAGGCCCTCTTCTATAACTCCTTGTGGCTGTCTCTTGCGTCTCAGTTCTAGGCTCTCTTCTTTAACTCCCTGTGGTCGTCTCTTGTGTCTCAGTTCTAGGCTCTCTTCCATAACTCCCTGTGGTCGTCTCTTGTGTCTCAGTTCTAGGCTCTCTTCTACAACTCCCTGTGGTCGTCTCTTGTGTCTCAGTTCTAAGCTCTCTTCTTTAACTCCCTGTGGTCGTCTCTTGTGTCTCAGTTCTAGGCCCTCTTCTATAACTCCCTGTGGTCGTCTCTTGTGTCTCAGTTCTAGGCTCTCTTCTTTAACTCCCTGTGGTCGTCTCTTGTGTCTCAGTTCTAGGCTCTCTTCTTTAACTCCCTGTGGTCGTCTCTTGTGTCTCAGTTCTAGGCCCTCTTCTATAACTCCTTGTGGCTGTCTCTTGCGTCTCAGTTCTAGGCTCTCTTCTTTAACTCCCTGTGGTCGTCTCTTGTGTCTCAGTTCTACGCCCTCTTCTTTAACTCCATGTGGTCGTCTCTTGTGTCTCAGTTCTAGGCTCTCTTCTTCAACTCCCTGTGGTCGTCTCTTGTGTCTCAGTTCTAGGCCCTCTTCTTTAACTCCCTGTGGTCGTCTCTTGTGTCTCAGTTCTAGGCTCTCTTCTTTAACTCCCTGTGGTCGTCTCTTGCGTCTCAGTTTTAGGCTCTCTTCTATAACTCCCTGTGGTCGTCTCTTGCGTCTCAGTTCTAGGCTCTCTTCTATAACTCCCTGTGGTCGTCTCTTGTGTCTCAGTTTGAGGCCCTCTTCTTTAACTCCCTGTGGTCGTCTCTTGTGTCTCAGTTCTAGTCCCTCTTCCATAACTCCCTGTGGTCGTCTCTTGTGTCTCAGTTCTAGTCCCTCTTCCATAACTCCCTGTGGTCGTCTCTTGTGTCTCAGTTCTAGGCTCTCTTCTTTAACTCCCTGTGGTCGTCTCTTGTGTCTCAGTTCTAGGCTCTCTTCTTTAACTCCCTGTGGTCGTCTCTTGTGTCTCAGTTCTAGGCCCTCTTCTATAACTCCCTGTGGTCGTCTCTTGCGTCTCAGTTCTAGGCTCTCTTCTTTACCTCCCTGTGGCCCTCTCTTGCGTCTCAGTTCTAGGCTCTCTTCTTTAACTCCCTGTGGTCGTCTCTTGTGTCTCAGGTCTAGGACCTCTTCTATAACTCCTTGTGGCTGTCTCTTGCGTCTCAGTCCTAGGCTCTCTTCTTTAACTCCTTGTGGTCGTCTCTTGCGTCTCAGTTCTAGGCTCTCTTCTTTAACTCCCTGTGGTCGTCTCTTGTGTCTCAGTTCTAGGCTCTCTTCTTTAACTCCCTGTGGTCGTCTCTTGCGTCTCAGTTCTAGGCCCTCTTCTATAACTCCCTGTGGTCGTCTTTTGCGTCTCAGTTCTAGGCTCTCTTCTTTACCTTCCTGTGGCCGTCTCTTGCGTCTCAGTTCTAGGCTCTCTTCTTTAACTCCCTGTGGTCGTCTCTTGTGTCTCAGGTCTAAGACCTCTTCCATAACTCCCTGTGGTCGTCTCTTGTGTCTCAGTTCTAGGCTCTCTTCCATAACTCCATGTGGTCGTCTCTTGTGTCTCAGTTCTAGGCTCTCTTCCATAACTCCATGTGGTCGTCTCTTGTGTTTGAGGTCTAGGCTCTCTTCTATAACTCCCTGTGGTCGTCTCTTGTGTCTCAGGTCTAGGACCTCTTCTATAACTCCCTGTGGTTGTCTCTTGTGTCTCAGTTCTAGGCTCTCTTCTATAACTCCTTGTGGTCGTCTCTTGTGTCTCAGTTCTAGTCCCTCTTCTATGTGTCCCTGTGGTCGTCTCTTGTGTCTCAGTTCTAGGCTCTCTTCTTTAACTCTCTGTGGTCGTCTCTTGCGTCTCAGTTCTAGGCCCTCTTCTATAACTCCCTGTGGTCGTCTCTTGCGTCTCAGTTCTAGGCTCTCTTCTTTAACTCCCTGTGGTCGTCTCTTGCGTCTCAGTTCTAGGCCCTCTTCTATAACTCCCTGTGGTCGTCTCTTGCGTCTCAGTTCTAGGCTCTCTTCTTTACCTCCCTGTGGCCGTCTCTTGCGTGTCAGTTCTAGGCTCTCTTCTTTAACTCCCTATGGTCGTCTCTTGTGTCTCAGGTCTAGGACCTCTTCCATAACTCCCTGTGGTCATCTCTTGTGTCTCAGTTCTAGGCTCTCTTCCATAACTCCATGTGGTCGTCTCTTGTGTCTCAGTTCTAGGCTCTCTTCCATAACTCCATGTGGTCGTCTCTTGTGTTTGAGGTCTAGGCTCTCTTCTATAACTCCCTGTGGTCGTCTCTTGTGTCTCAGTTCTAGGCTCTCTTCTATAACTCCTTGTGGTCGTCTCTTGTGTCTCAGTTCTAGTCCCTCTTCTATGTGTCCCTGTGGTCGTCTCTTGTGTCTCAGTTCTAGGCTCTCTTCTTTAACTCCCTGTGGTCGTCTCTTGTGTCTCAGTTCTAGGCTCTCTTCCATAACTCCTTGTGGTCGTCTCTTGTGTCTCAGTTCTAGTCCCTCTTCTATGTGTCCCTGTGGTCGTCTCTTGTGTCTCAGTTCTAGGCTCTCTTCTATAACTCCTTGTGGTCGTCTCTTGTGTCTTAGTTCTAGGCTCTCTTCCATAACTCCTTGTGGTCGTCTCTTGTGTCTCAGTTCTAGTCCCTCTTCTATGTGTCCTTGTGGTCGTCTCTTGTGTCTCAGTTCTAGGCCCTCTTCTATAACTCCTTGTGGTCGTCTCTTGTGTCTCAGTTCTAGTCCCTCTTCTATAACTCCCTGTGGTCGTCTCTTGTGTCTCAGTTCTAGGCTCTCTTCCATAACTCCTTGTGGTCGTCTCTTGTGTCTCAGTTCTAGTCCCTCTTCTATGTGTCCCTGTGGTCGTCTCTTGTGTCTCAGTTCTAGGCTCTCTTCTATAACTCCTTGTGGTCGTCTCTTGTGTCTCAGTTCTAGTCCCTCTTCTATGTGTCCCTGTGGTCGTCTCTTGTGTCTCAGTTCTAGGCTCTCTTCTATAACTCCTTGTGGTCGTCTCTTGTGTCTCAGTTCTAGTCCCTCTTCTATGTGTCCCTGTGGTCGACTCTTGCGTCTCAGTTCTAGTCCCTCTTCTATGTGTCCCTGTGGTCGTCTCTTGTGTCTCAGTTCTAGGCTCTCTTCTATAACTCCTTGTGGTCGTCTCTTGTGTCTCAGTTCTAGTCCCTCTTCTATGTGTCCCTGTGGTCGTCTTTTGCGTCTCAGTTCTAGTCCCTCTTCTATGTGTCCCTGTGGTCGTCTCTTGTGTCTCAGTTCTAGGCTCTCTTCTATAACTCCTTGTGGTCGTCTCTTGTGTCTCAGTTCTAGTCCCTCTTCTATGTGTCCCTGTGGTCGTCTTTTGCGTCTCAGTTCTAGTCCCTCTTCTATGTGTCCCTGTGGTCGTCTCTTGTGTCTCAGTTCTAGGCTCTCTTCTATAACTCCTTGTGGTCGTCTCTTGCGTCTCAGTTCTAGTCCCTCTTCTATGTGTCCTTGTGGTCGTCTCTTGTGTCTTAGTTCTAGGCTCTCTTCTTTAACTCCCTGTGGTCGTCTCTTGTGTCTCAGTTCTAGGCTCTCTTCCATAACTCCCTGTGGTCGTCTCTTGTGTCTCAGTTCTAGGCTCTCTTCTATAACTCCTTGTGGTCGTCTCTTGTGTCTCAGTTCTAGTCCCTCTTCTATGTGTCCCTGTGGTCGTCTCTTGCGTCTCAGTTCTAGTCCCTCTTCTATGTGTCCCTGTGGTCGTCTCTTGTGTCTCAGTTCTAGGCTCTCTTCTATAACTCCTTGTGGTCGTCTCTTGCATCTCAGTTCTAGTCCCTCTTCTATGTGTCCTTGTGGTCGTCTCTTGTGTCTTAGTTCTAGGCTCTCTTCTTTAACTCCCTGTGGTCGTCTCTTGTGTCTCAGTTCTAGGCTCTCTTCCATAACTCCCTGTGGTCGTCTCTTGTGTCTCAGTTCTAGGCTCTCTTCCATAACTCCTTGTCGTCGTCTCTTGTGTCTCAGTTCTAGGCCCTGTTCTATAAATCCTTGTGGTCGTCTCTTGTGTCTTAGTTCTAGGCCCTCTTCTATACCTCCTTGTGGTTGTCTCTTGTGTCTTAGTTCTAGGCCCTGTTCTATAACTCCTTGTGGTCGTCTCTTGTGTCTTAGTTCTAGGCCCTCTTCTATACCTCCTTGTGGTCGTCTCTTGTGTCTCAGTTCTAGGCCCTCTTCTATGTGTCCCTGTGGTCGTCTCTTGTGTCTCAGTTCTAGGCTCTCTTCTTTAACTCCCTGTGGTCATCTCTTGTGTCTCAGTTCTAGGCCCTCTTCTATAACTCCCTGTGGTCGTCTCTTGTGTCTCAGTTCTAGGCTCTCTTCCATAACTCCCTGTGGTCGTCTCTTGTGTCTCAGTTCTAGGCTCTCTTCCATAACTCCTTGTGGTCGTCTCTTGTGTCTCAGTTCTAGGCCCTGTTCTATAACTCCTTGTGGTCGTCTCTTGTGTCTTAGTTCTAGGCTCTCTTCTATACCTCCTTGTGGTCGTCTCTTGTGTCTTAGTTCTAGGCTCTCTTCTATACCTCCTTGTGGTCGTCTCTTGTGTCTCAGTTCTAGGCTCTCTTCCATAACTCCCTGTGGTCGTCTCTTGTGTCTCAGTTCTAGGCTCTCTTCCATAACTCCTTGTGGTCGTCTCTTGTGTCTCAGTTCTAGTCCCTCTTCTATGTGTCCCTGTGGTCGTCTCTTGTGTCTCAGTTCTAGGCCCTCTTCTATACCTCCTTGTGGTTGTCTCTTGTGTCTTAGTTCTAGGCTCTCTTCTATACCTCCTTGTGGTTGTCTCTTGTGTCTTAGTTCTAGTCCCTCTTCTATGTGTCCCTGTGGTTGTCTCTTGTGTCTTAGTTCTAGGCTCTCTTCCATAACTCCTTGTGGTCGTCTCTTGTGTCTCAGTTCTAGGCCCTCTTCTATAGCTCCTTGTGGTTGTCTCTTGTGTCTTAGTTCTAGGCTCTCTTCTATACCTCCTTGTGGTCGTCTCTTGTGTCTCAGTTCTAGGCCCTCTTCTATACCTCCTTGTGGTTGTCTCTTGTGTCTTAGTTCTAGGCTCTCTTCTATACCTCCTTGTGGTCGTCTCTTGTGTCTCAGTTCTAGGCCCTCTTCTATACCTCTTTGTGGTTGTCTCTTGTGTCTTAGTTCTAGGCTCTCTTCTATACCTCCTTGTGGTTGTCTCTTGTGTCTTAGTTCTAGTCCCTCTTCTATGTGTCCCTGTGGTTGTCTCTTGTGTCTTAGTTCTAGGCTCTCTTCCATAACTCCCTGTGGTCGTCTCTTGTGTCTCAGTTCTAGGCCCTGTTCTATACCTCCTTGTGGTCGTCTCTTGTGTCTTAGTTCTAGGCCCTGTTCTATAACTCCTTGTGGTCGTCTCTTGTGTCTTAGTTCTAGGCCCTCTTCTATACCTCCTTGTGGTTGTCTCTTGTGTCTTAGTTCTAGGCCCTCTTCTATACCTCCTTGTGGTCGTCTCTTGTGTCTTAGTTCTAGGCCCTCTTCTATACCTCCTTGTGGTTGTCTCTTGTGTCTTAGTTCTAGGCCCTCTTCTATACCTCCTTGTGGTTGTCTCTTGTGTCTTAGTTCTAGGCCCTCTTCTATACCTCCTTGTGGTAGTCTCTTGTGTCTTAGTTCTAGGCCCTCTTCCATAACTCCCTGTGGTCGTCTCTTGTGTCTCAGTTCTAGGCCCTGTTCTATACCTCCTTGTGGTCGTCTCTTGTGTCTTAGTTCTAGGCCCTGTTCTATAACTCCTTGTGGTCGTCTCTTGTGTCTTAGTTCTAGGCCCTCTTCTATACCTCCTTGTGGTCGTCTCTTGTGTCTTAGTTCTAGGCCCTCTTCTATACCTCCTTGTGGTTGTCTCTTGTGTCTTAGTTCTAGGCCCTCTTCTATACCTCCTTGTGGTTGTCTCTTGTGTCTTAGTTCTAGGCTCTCTTCTATACCTCCTTGTGGTCGTCTCTTGTGTCTTAGTTCTAGGCCCTCTTCTATACCTCCTTGTGGTCGTCTCTTGTGTCTTAGTTCTAGGCCCTCTTCTATACCTCCTTGTGGTTGTCTCTTGTGTCTTAGTTCTAGGCCCTCTTCTATACCTCCTTGTGGTCGTCTCTTGTGTCTTAGTTCTAGGCCCTCTTCTATACCTCCTTGTGGTTGTCTCTTGTGTCTTAGTTCTAGGCCCTCTTCTATAACTCCCTGTGGTCGTCTCTTGTGACTCAGGTCTAGGACCTCTCCTATTAGTTTTTAATTGTTTCTTTGAAGGAAATACTTCCATCTACAGCATGAAACACCCCACTAAATATTACAATATATTAAAAGAGTGTCACAGAGGATTTGTTCTCTGTCATTCAAATGTCTTTTTAGGTCTGGCTTTGAGGCAGCTTCAGTTCTTTTACCAGACTATTGTTTTTAAAATAACAAACATGCTTAATGTACATGGGCAGAGGGTCTTTTTGGTCAGCAGGATTTATTGACTGGTCTGTTAAATTCTCCTTCACATTTTGCTCCTGCACGCGACAGTGGATAATCCCACTCTTCCCATGGGCTGCTATTCCATGTCTCTGCACTTTGTTCACATCGACTTAAAAATAGTTTTTTCTCTTCAATGACAAAGGTTGCTCAAAGTCCGCATTTTTCCTTCTTTCTTTATATTAAGTTTACATCCAAGTTATTTAATGTACCTGAGATTTCAGGTGCCTTGTTAAATAGTGACTTATTTTATGCCCCTTTCTAGGTCTGGCCTTTGAGACAGCTTTAGCTGTTCCGTCAGACAATTTTTTTTTAAAATGCATAATGTACCTACAGATAGGGGCTTGTGCTCTGTGGTTTTCATCATTCTATTGGCAATCATGTTTTACTTCTGTCCACCCTAGGGTCAGGGCAGGGTCAACACCTTTCCAAGAGAAAAATACTGCTCATCCGTCAACATTTTACCATTCTGCAAAGGCCCAGAGATGGTTCTTAAGTATGGAGTCATCGGTATTCAGTTTTGGTTCGAGCCTGGGCAGGCATGCTGTATTGAGGTATGGAACAGAAGCTCCGCCCATTTTCCCACCCATCTTTTCAATTGGCTCCTGTTACTGTCCTTTCAAATCCCTTGCTTTTGATTGATGAACAGGCTTAGTAGTCCCTCCATGGTACCGCCTTGTCTGCATTTGTAACCTCACCATTGGCCTGGACTTTTTACTTGTGGTGTTACACGGTCTGCTTCATCTAGTCTGTGAGCACTGTTTTCTTTAATGATCTTCCACTATTCCACCCATGACGTGCTTTCCTACGAGGCAGCACAACACCCGCTTTTATATTTTTAATATTTATGGCTGCGGGTCCGCTTTAAGTATAGTGGCTGCACTTATTAGTTAATTTTCACTACATTGTTTATTTTTTATTATTTTTTTGGGGTGAAAGTGCCCCATACCGCACTTTCACTTTAATATTGGCCTCGCCCCTTTCTTTAGACGCTGCTCACTGTAACCTGAATACGGCGAGTACGGTCTAAAGAAAGGGCCGCAGCCACCATTAAAGTGGTCTCGCCTTTGCGAGAGTTTGAGCTATTGACATTATAAATAACAATGTCTTTTGTACATGTATTAGTTTTAAAAACACATAAATAAAATTGCATTGTCATTTACAATGCCAATAGCTTAAACTCTTGCAAATGCGAGACCTATTGTATTGCAAATGCTGGCTAACATGGCTTTTCCTCTTTTTTTATTTTAAATATCAGCCAGAGGTCATTAGGGCAGGTATAGAACACATTTTAAAGTGCTTTATTTTTAGATTTACAGTTTAAAGTATGTGATGACAAGTCCAGAGAAGTCAAAAGACCCAATCCAGACTGGAAACTCCTGGAACTGTATTACACGATGTGCAGACAGGGAAAGTGCGCCCTATTACATTGAATACGCTGCCCCCCGAGCAGCCACAAAGTCGGGTTGTCCTGGGAGCAGCGCATTCAAATGAAATAAGGAGCGATTTTTAAGCTGCCGCTCCGTGTTTCACTCTGCTGGAAGTAACGCGCCTGCACTTTTAAGAGGAGTGAGACGTCTCCTTGCAGGTGGGTGCAGTGAGTGGCTGCCCCTTCCAGCAAGGGGATGTCTGGGGGTCCATAGGACCCCCTTCCGCCCCTCTAAATGGTGGTCATCAGGGAGCGCACTTACAGTGTGCCAACTATTAGGCATCACACTGTCAGTGCCCCGCCTGACCGCTTCTTTGCCACTGTGCACGTGTTTGTAATAAGGCGCGGGCGCAGAGGCCAAGGGATCCCCGCATTTGCATTGGGCCATGCCCCCTTGCAAATGAGGGTACACCCCCTGGTGATAGCACTAGTGCTACATGTGCACCAGCGCTATCTGTATTATAGAAAGTGCAGCACAAGAATCTGTGGCCTCTTCTGTAATACCAAAGTTCCACGGGGGCACTCAACGTGTGCGCAAATGCCTGTTGTGCACACAGCGTGCGTTCTATAATACAGCCCCTGATTTTTTAAGCCAAAAATGGCTTTCTCCACCTAAATTTGCCAAAGCAACAATATAAGTCAGTGGGGAAAACACATTCTCCCAATTTTTATTTCAAAATCTTCCTTTCTAGTTGTAAAATTGTGGCATGTATGGAAGTAGTCTGCTTCAGTGTCAAGGGCAGTTTGCTTTCTTTCTTAATAAATACATTATTTTTTTATTTTAATAAACATTGATATAACCTTTTTTTTTCATTTTATAGTGGCCCAGCCGCTCCCCACATCAGTGGTTACGAAACAAGCATTGGCAAAGCCAAATAGGTCTCAGCAATGTAAGTCCTATAGGCATTGGCAATGTTAATGCATTGATATATATTAACAGAAACAGCCCCAGAGCAGTGCACACATGCATTTACATTGCCAACGCCTATAGTGTGGCGCCGCGGCCAGGGCGACTGACTCCGGAATCTGGGGATCACGGTTCGATCCCCGGCACCGGCGGCAGAGTAGCCCAGCACCATATGACTCTGGGCAATAGCTTGCTTAATCTTCCCGACGGCCCCCAGCGCCTAGAGACCCTAACGGGTGATTGTGCGCTTTACAAATGTGGATTATTATATTATTAGCTCTTGAATTGCCTAGACCTAATGGCTTTGCCAATACTTGTTAACAGTGTATTGATGGAGACGCTATAGAGCACGCACCATTGCAGAACTGTGAGAAAGGTAGGTCATACAAAATTGCCATGTTCTGAAAATCCTTCTTTATGTTTATAAATCGTGTCTCTTGATGTATTTAGAAGGCTGTCATTTATGCATTCTTTGTAAATGTGCAAAGAGAGATTCTAAAACAATACAATCCGTACGTACAGCATTAGTGTACATATGTTATTCTGCGTTTCATATAAACATGTTTTGTTTGCATGGTAGAGAATAGGGTGAGTACACAGACTGATATGGAGGAAGTCATCCACCAGTAATGCATCCTTTCCTTTCACTCTGTCGTGGTCCCTATCTAACAATAAAGCCAGAATCAGTGGGCCTCATTTATGAAAAGTGACGCATCGCTGCGTGAAAACAGCGAAGCGTCACTTTTCACTGCGCCCTCCTTGCAACACCAATGATGCGTCATATTTACAGTATGACGCATCATGGCGCAAGGAGTTACAGATACGTCAGTATATCTGACGTATCTGTAAGCGCAAAAGTGACGCATTGCTGGAGTGTGTCACAAAAGTGACGCAACTCCTGCAATGTATCCCATGTGAAAGGGCCTGCGTCAGTCTTACTCCTGCTGTGAGGCAGGCGTAAGAAATTGACGCATTTGTGTCCTAGAAGTGGCGCAGTGAAATCACATAGATTTCGCTGCGTCACTTCTACGACCCTTTCTTGCGTCAATACGCCCCTCTTGCATACATTATACCTGGCACAGGTATAATGTGGCGCAGGGGTTTACAAAGTGACGCATCTACCTAGATGCGTCACTTTGTAAATATGGTGCAACAAGGCGCATTTTTTATGTCACTGGCGCGTCACAAAAAGTGCCGCACCAGTGGCATAAAAGTGACGCATAGCCTCATAAATGAAGCCCAGTGAGTTTAGATCATTTAAATACAGAGCCCAAACCCATGAGTTAGCTTTGTTAAACACAGAGCATTAGGATGGACTAAACAGAAAATAAATATTTTATGTTCTGCAGAAAAAGCCTGGACCAGCAGCAATCTGCCCCTAGGATGTGCCGGGACCGTTCACCCATTTGGGGGGAAAAGTAGTCCCGATGCATGAAAATGGCTGCGGCGGTTGTTTTAGAGTAGGTGGCTGGTGCTCTTAGAGAGGGCTAAACACTGGAAGAGGCATGACGTAAGCATGTCCTTGACAAATGGGCAGAATGCACAATGGAGTTACGATGGTGCCAGCAAATGGGAAGCCTATGGACGGGCTTTAAAGCCACAAGTAGATACAGCATGTCTCTCTTCGAGACAGCGCATGCGCGCTGCACAGAGTCAAGACCTAAGAAGATGGGTCTCCTTGCAGAGTGTGAAGGGGGGCCCCTGAGTCTCCCATATCTCACTGCTATTTACTGGCCTTGGATTGAATGCTCCCCCTGTTAAGGACTTAGGCCCCTGTCCCACGCAGTGCCAACTGATGCTTGTAGTGTGGGCACTGCTTCGGTGCCTGTTTTTTTTTTAAATTTCTTTCCCATTCTTTACCATTCCGAATGTCCGCCATCTTCAACAACCAACATATGGAAAGCGAAGGAATAGTGTTTCAGGGCTTTCCCCACGCTATTAGAACTGCAGGATTTGGCATAAAATATACAAGTATTTATAAAATATGAGCTCTTTTTATTTCTGTATTATCTCCTTAAAGAGATCTTTAAAGCAGAGTAACCGTGCCTCAAATTCCACATTAGGAGTGTCTGTAGAGCCGGGTTGAAATTACAAAATACTGGGGCATATTACCAAGGGCCTTATCGCCGCTTTAGCGGGAATTTTTCCCGCTAAAGCGGCGATAATTTTATTGCCCTATTACCTAGCTGTCGCTAACACCAGTTAGCGATAGCTAATAGGCGATAGCGGGCATTCAGGGGGCCACTTTGCATGTCAGCGATAATTATCGCTAATGACATGCAAAGTGGGCGTGCCAAGATGTTAGCAACTGGAAACAGTCGCTAACATTGCTATCCTCTATTACCAACTTTTGGAAATAATCGCGCTAAGCGTGATTATCTCCAAAAGCTAATGCCTGCCCAGAGCAGTTCTTAGCCATGTTATCCAATGGGAGGTGGATAACATGGCTAAGAGCATTTGCTCGGTAATGCATGAATATCGCTGACTTTTCAGCGATATTCATGCATTTCGTCCGATCTTTATCGCTTAGGAGATAAACCTTGATAATATCAAGGCTCCTAAGCGATAAAAATAGGCGAAGCTCGGAGATATAATTTTGGCCGCTAACCAAGCTTAGTGATAATTATCGCTATAGCTTGGTAATATGACCCACTGTTTCTTGCAGTCATACAGTTCTGTTGTAAGGGTTGCCATTTTTTTATCCGCGGCGCAAATTCTCCCGTTGTGCAGGAGAATTAATGAGTGGGTGGGCCGCGTCGGCCAACGGACGTGCACAGAACCAGCGAGGTAGTTCTCGCGATGGCAATTGGCCGACACAAGCACGGAACGGGTTAATGCATGACCAGCATTTTTATGTTTCAGCTGGTACAAACATTTGTGAAATCACCTAAAGGATTTTCTCCCTTTATCAGTACATGCTTTAAACAGTAAACATTATAAAAAATCACCATAAAATGTGATGTCCCTGATTGATACATAAAGTAAACAAAGGCAGAAAAGCCACGTTAAAATGAATACAGACGATTTCATAAAGTGAGGGCCTTTGCAAAATCTTAAAATATGAACACATTGCCAGTAGGTTTCTCTGGGTATGGTAGGAACCCTAGGGCCTCATTTACAGGGAACGTGCTCAGGGCAGCGCCCCAAGTCTACCTGCTGTGACGCCCTATGGCAATGTGAAAGGGCAGAAATGCACTATATTTATAACATAAGGTGCATTCTCGTCCTTTCACTGCTGGTGCACAGTTCACTGCCCAGCGCCAACAGAGGCAACCTTGTGCCATGGTGCAAGGGTGCCTCCGTTGCAGGCAGGATTGTTTTTGAGCACGAAGGGGTATCTACTTGTACACAAACCATCCTGAGAGGCGTTTTTCTCTTTCTATGTATGCCGCAGAAAGCATCACACATGGAAAGAGGAAAAAAAGAGAAGAAATAAAGACATTTCTCCTCAATCCGCCTGCTTTGGGGAGGCGTAAGGTTTTGGCGGTACCCCGGGTTTACCTGATTAAGTAAATCTGGGGCCCCATCAAAATGCATGGGTGCTGCGTGGGAACACCCGCCGCAACGCCCATGGCACGCCTCCTTGACATAGAGTAAGGCAACGCAGCGACTTGCGCTGATTGACATACTCCATCTCTATGAGGCCATGAAAGCCACACAGAGTGGTTTTGTGTCGCCTCATAGATATGGTTGAGAGGTTTGCGCAGCAGGAGCGTGAAAAAAAGTGCCGCTCGGGCTGCGCCGGCCTCAGGTAAGTAAGCCCCTTATTTACTATATTGTGCTTGAAATCTAAGGGCTAAGAAGAGAGGTTTTCATTTGATAGCCTGATGATCACGGCCCAACATTGGTGGCGACGTCCTGCAGGAACCGGAAGCACTCTTTCCTGTGACAAAGATCACAGGTTTGTGCGCGCATAGGCGTGTCCTCTCAGATCAAGGGGGTGTACTCAACCTTTCACTGGCTTCAAACTGACAGATAAGAGGCGTGGCCACCAAGATTAGGGTTCCAGTGATCTCTTTATTTCTCAATGTGACCTTTTCCTGAACTTGCTACCTCTGTGTGCACCTCGTGGCTGCGCCTGAGGGGCTTGTGGCAGACATTGACTGCTCGGGAGCTGTGTGCACCTGACAGCCAGTGAGATATTACACCTGACGTGCCTAAGGCAGAGCGCACACAAATTCAAGCATGGCAAAACCTTTCCAAAACTTTTCCAAGGCCAAGCCTTTTGGTTTTACCAATGCTTATTCAAAGTTGGTCTTATAAAAGGTGTAAAACAGCGCAACATTGTGACTTTCTGGGATTTGACTACCAGGTTAGAAGGCGAATGATTCTTTTCTAAAAATTAATAATTATGCCTGCATTTCACAACTGAAAGACTTGCTTTTTAAAAACAGTAAAAATGGTGCACCCCACTTGCCCACATGCCCGCCTGCCCCTCTGGTGCCCACAGGCAGAGGGTGCCCCTGCTAGGGGTGCAGTCCCAGCAGCGATGCTTCTTACCTATGCACGAGCCGCAGCACAGAGGGCAAGGAGCAGTGCCAGGGTCTGAGCCCCCGCAGTGCAGCACACCTGCCCCTCTGGTGCCCACCTGCCCCTCTGGTGCCCACAGACAGCGGGTGCCCGCCTCCCCCTGTGGTTCCCACCTGCCCCTATGCCCACCTGCCCCTCTGGTGCCCACCTGACCCTCTGGTGCCCACCTGCCCCTCTGGTGCCCACAGACAGCGGGTGCCCCTGCTAGGGGTGCAGTCCCAGCAGCGATGCTTCTTACCTGTGCACGAGCCGCAGCACAGAGGGCAAGCAGCAGGAGCAGGGTCTGAGCCCCAGCAGTGCAGCACACATGCCCCTATGCCCACATGCCCCTCTGGTGCCCACAGACAGCGGGTGCGCCTGCTAGGGGTGCTGTCCCAGCAGACGATGCTTCTTACCTGTGCGCGAGCCGCAGCACAGAGGGCAAGGAGCAGTGCCAGGGTCTGAGCCCCAGCAGTGCAGCACACATGCCCCTATGCCCACCTGCCCCTATGCCCACAGACAGCGGTGCCCCTGCTGAGGGTGCAGTCCCAGCAGCGATGCTTCTTACCTGTGCGCGAGCTGCAGCACAGAGGGCAAGGAGCAGTGCCAGGGTCTGAGCCCCCGCAGTGCAGCACACATGCCCCTATGCCCACCTGCCCCTGTGGTGCCCACAGACAGCGGTGCCCCTGCCAGGGGTGCAGTCCCAGCAGCGATGCTTCTTACCTGTGCGCGAGCTGCAGCACAGAGGGCAAGGAGCAGTGCCAGGGTCTGAGCCCCCGCAGTGCAGCACACATGCCCCTATGCCCACCTGCCCCTGTGGTGCCCACAGACAGCGGTGCCCCTGCCAGGGGTGCAGTCCCAGCAGACGATGCTTCTTACCTGTGCACGAGCTGCAGCGCAGAGGGCAAGGAGCAGGAGCAGGAGCAGGGTCTGAGCCCCAGCAGTGCAGCACACATGCCCCTATGCCCACCTGCCCCTGTGGTGCCCACAGACAGCGGTGCCCCTGCCAGGGGTGCAGTCCCAGCACACGATGCTTCTTACCTGTGCACGAGCTGCAGCGCAGAGGGCAAGGAGCAGGAGCAGGGTCTGAGCCCCCCCACGGATGCTGCAGGTCATCATGGCGTCGCTGTGCGCAGAGCTGTGCCCGTGTCTGTGCCCCCACGGATCCGCCCCTGGCACCCGCCGGCACCCTGTATTTATACCCCCGGCTCCCTCGGGGCCGTCACCCTCTCGATCCGTCTCAAAAAGAAAGCGGAAGGAGAGGTGGTTTCTAAGGCTCTTCCAGTAAACTTCTTCTTTCTGTTATTACCCAATCCGTCAAATCTCAGCAGCGCTTATTTTGTGATCCCAGCTAGTTGACCCTCTGCACCTAGCAGCTGCCATGAAGCAGGACTGGTGGGTTTGAATGAAAGCAGACCCTACCCCTTCCACTAATGCACCATCTCTTTATCCGCTGCTCTGAACAGGTGCTCTGCTACCCCTGGACCAGCACACACTCCCCCCTCTGCTAATGCACCATCACTTCATCCTAATACTAAACATAACGTTCTAAATGTAAAAACCTACTTATAGAAAAAAATAAACTCTGATACTCTGCACAAGCCAAGATTGTAACAACAAAGATGGGAAGTATGAAATGTTAAAAAATACTTTTTTCTGAACCTAAAGTCCCTCTATAAATATAAAGTTAAATATATGTAATCTGTGTTTCTTGTGCATACATCATTCAGATTCCACAATGTACAATACAGCAGCTCCCTAGAGAAGGGGACAGCCCTAGTGAGCCATAGGGTTTACACCTACACTAAGGAGAGTTTTACAGCGACAAACCCACTGGAAGAGCAGGACGTCCTCCGCGAATGGCTCTTAGGGTCGGACAACCACCACTAGTGACTCTGCTAGGGAGGTTAAAAAGCACAGTCCCTCTCGAACAGTGCTAAGTACAGATGTGCGGTACGGAGCAAGACCTACAAGATGGAGGCGCCTGCCCTGCCGCTCTAATAGGACAAAGGCCCTAGACACTGACCTCTGCGCGAGCGTTCCAACATCTGTGCTGCTGCCCCCTCACCCTTCAATGCATTTAACTCCACCCCATTGGATAGAATGTTGTGATAGCATTATCGCCCTTCTGCCTAGGTTTCTCCTGGTTGTTAAAGGCCCCCCCCCCGTTATAGGCCCTCGTTTGCAGCCTTCAGTTCTACAGACCTTCTACCTAGGTTTCTCCTGGTTGTTAAAGGCCCTCTCCCTCGTTATAGGCCCTCTTTTGCAGCCTTCAGTTCTACAGACCTTCTGCCTAGGTTTCTCCTGGTTGTTAAAGGCCCTCTCCCTCGTTATAGGCCCTCGTTTGCAGCCTTCAGTTCTACAGACCTTCTACCTAGGTTTATCCTGGTTGTTAAAGGCCCTCTCCCTCGTTATAGGCCCTCGTTTGCAGCCTTCAGTTCTACAGACCTTCTACCTAGGTTTCTCCTGGTTGTTAAAGGCCCTCTCCCTCGTTATAGGCCCTCTTTTGCAGCCTTCAGTTCTACAGACCTTCTACCTAGGTTTATCCTGGTTGTTAAAGGCCCTCTCCCTCGTTATAGGCCCTAGTTTGCAGCCTTCAGTTCTATCGCCCTTCTGCGTAGGTTTATCCTGGTTGTTAAAGGCCCTCTCCCTCGTTATAGGCCCTCGTTTGCAGCCTTCAGTTCCATCGCCCTTCTGCGTAGGTTTATCCTGGTTGTTAAAGGCCCTCTCCCTCGTTATAGGCCCTCGTTTGTAGCCTTCAGTTCTATAGACCTTCTACCTAGCTTTATCCTGGTTGTTAAAGGCCCTCTCCCTCGTTATAGGCCCTCGTTTGCAGCCTTCAGTTCTATTGCCCTTCTACCTAGGTTTATTCTGGTTGTTAAAGGCCCTCTCCCTCGTTATAGGCCCTCGTTTGCAGCCTTCAGTTCTATAGACCTTTACCTAGGTTTATCCTGGTTGTTAAAGGCCCTCTCCCTCGTTATAGGCCCTCGTTTGCAGCCTTCAGTTCTATAGACCTTTACCTAGGTTTATCCTGGTTGTTAAAGGCCCTCTCCCTCGTTATAGGCCCTCGTTTGCAGCCTTCAGTTCTACAGACCTTCTACCTAGGTTTATCCTGGTTGTTAAAGGCCCTCTCCCTCGTTATAGGCCCTCGTTTGCAGCCTTCAGTTCTACAGACCTTCTACCTAGGTTTCTCCTGGTTGTTAAAGGCCCTCTCCCTCGTTATAGGCCCTCTTTTGCAGCCTTCAGTTCTACAGACCTTCTACCTAGGTTTATCCTGGTTGTTAAAGGCCCTCTCCCTCGTTATAGGCCCTAGTTTGCAGCCTTCAGTTCTATCGCCCTTCTGCGTAGGTTTATCCTGGTTGTTAAAGGCCCTCTCCCTCGTTATAGGCCCTCGTTTGCAGCCTTCAGTTCCATCGCCCTTCTGCGTAGGTTTATCCTGGTTGTTAAAGGCCCTCTCCCTCGTTATAGGCCCTCGTTTGTAGCCTTCAGTTCTATAGACCTTCTACCTAGCTTTATCCTGGTTGTTAAAGGCCCTCTCCCTCGTTATAGGCCCTCGTTTGCAGCCTTCAGTTCTATTGCCCTTCTACCTAGGTTTATTCTGGTTGTTAAAGGCCCTCTCCCTCGTTATAGGCCCTCGTTTGCAGCCTTCAGTTCTATAGACCTTTACCTAGGTTTATCCTGGTTGTTAAAGGCCCTCTCCCTCGTTATAGGCCCTCGTTTGCAGCCTTCAGTTCTATAGACCTTTACCTAGGTTTATCCTGGTTGTTAAAGGCCCTCTCCCTCATTATAGGCCCTCGTTTGCAGCCTTCAGTTTTACAGACCTTCTGCCTAGGTTTATCCTGGTTGTTAAAGGCCCTCTCCCTCGTTATAGGCCCTCGTTTGCAGCCTTCAGTTCTACAGACCTTCTACCTAGGTTTCTCCTGGTTGTTAAAGGCCCTCTCCCTCGTTATAGGCCCTCTTTTGCAGCCTTCAGTTCTACAGACCTTCTACCTAGGTTTATCCTGGTTGTTAAAGGCCCTCTCCCTCGTTATAGGCCCTCTTTTGCAGCCTTCAGTTCTACAGACCTTCTGCCTAGGTTTATCCTGGTTGTTAAAGGCCCTCTCCCTCGTTATAGGCCCTCGTTTGCAGCCTTCAGTTCTATAGACCTTTACCTGGGTTTATCCTGGTTGTTAAAGGCCCTCTCCCTCGTTATAGGCCCTCGTTTGCAGCCTTCAGTTCTACAGACCTTCTGCCTAGGTTTATCCTGGTTGTTAAAGGCCCTCTCCCTCATTATAGGCCCTCGTTTGCAGCCTTCAGTTCTACAGACCTTCTGCCTAGGTTTATCCTGGTTGTTAAAGGCCCTCTCCCTCGTTATAGGCCCTCGTTTGCAGCCTTCAGTTCTACAGACCTTCTACCTAGGTTTCTCCTGGTTGTTAAAGGCCCTCTCCCTCGTTATAGGCCCTAGTTTGCAGCCTTCAGTTCTACAGACCTTCTACCTAGGTTTATCCTGGTTGTTAAAGGCCCTCTCCCTCGTTATAGGCCCTCGTTTGCAGCCTTCAGTTCCATCGCCCTTCTGCGTAGGTTTATCCTGGTTGTTAAAGGCCCTCTCCCTCGTTAAAGGCCCTTGCCACAGGCAAGACACAATATAACACTGTCAAGAATTACTAACAGGAATTACTAACAACTGTAAAAGAGAAAAGAAATACCAACTATCCCCAAAATATGTATGGATTGTGAATAGGCGATGATTCAAACCGCCCTTAACTATATCCTCACAGAGCAGCACAGGCTGTAATTCCATCAATCCATGTGGAGGCATCTCCAAAAATCCACACGAAGGACAGACTAATGAACCAAACCCATGTTTCCTTCAAAATAGAAATCTAATTGCCCTACTATATGTACAGCCAACAGAGGTAACAAACATTATGACTTACTACCAGGATCAGCATTCTGTCAAGCAAACGCAGAAACACTAGCTCCCATGTAGAGTATTTTGAAGATATGTGTTGGGTGTCTGCATAATTCACAGCACAGATGCCAAGTAGAATTCTTCATACCCTGGTAGAATGTGTGCAAGGGTACACTAACCCAGCAAACCAACTAAAAGTACATGGGTATGGTGGTAGAAGACCATCCAAGGCACTCTTGGAAAGAGCCGCCTAGCCCTATACCAATGCATAGCAACCGAAGGACACAGAAAACAAGAACTATGCTAAAGACAAGCCTTAGCTCAACAACTGCGCCCTAAAGTATCGAAACAGACTTTCCAAATGCATGACCCAATTCCTACTCCCCACCAACAACCAAGGACTATGCTACCTAGAATCCACTGCTCAACCATTACCATAACCTACTTAACCAAATACACATAAAACCATCATATAAAGGAATCTAACAAAATTAGTCATACAGAAGACCTACATAATGAAATATTATATTTACCCAAAAAATATCTTTTTAACATTCTAAAAATAGAATTAACTAAAATTCCAATTAAAAACTCAGAATCATCTCAAATAATAATTTCAATATTTAAAAAGATTATAATACAATAAAATCCAATTTAAAACACAAAATGTTTAGAATATTAAAAATCATAACCAATTATTCTCAATTCTTTAATATAAAATATAACAAACATAACAAACCAAACGTATTGTACAAAGTAACGTAACAATCCATATAAATATTTAAAACTACTATACCATAAGGACATATAAAAACTCACTCATCGACATAAATAACGGACTTCTATAATTTAAATCTATCCCCCACCCCAGCAGAACTCTAGAAGCCAAAAACAATCCTCCCCCCAAAATGTACTCATCACAAGTATATCATTGTTAATAAAACCATATAAAATTCTATCAATCCTCCAAAACCTGAAAATGATATTTAAAAAATAAACACTGCTAGAAAGAACAACAAAAATATGTTTGGACATGTGGAATATAAAGAAATCAGTCATTTTCTAAGTAAAATAAAACAAACCCTTCCTAGATCAACAAGACTCCTTCTACGTAGCCATTATTACTTTCAAAAGGAAAGCAAACATCCCCACCGACAAAACAAATACTTCCCAGAGTGAAAAACAAAATAGCTTTAAATATACCTGTGAAAATGTAAATCCTGTTTGTATCAGCTCATATACTCCTATGCATTACAGTGTTGAAGTTTATGCAAATAACCAAGAATAGGCCAATATTTTATCTTTGAATGTGGATGTTGTTTCATAGTGGCTTGAAGCTTCCGGAGGCGGCTTTGAATATGCTTGCTAATTTTCATGGTTCAAGTGGCCCAGAAGCCATGATACTCAATGTTGTACGTTTGCACACTCACCTTTGAACCTGGAAGTTTCATAATGAGCCTAGTGTTGCATTATTTAATGATATCTTCTCCTTCCTCTGGGTAAACCGGCCGCAGCACAAGCTCCCATAGAGAAATGGGAGTTTTTGCTAATCCCGGCACCGCATAGCAGGCACCACTCAGTGCAGGGATTGGCAGGGTCCCCAGGCCTTCAATCAGAGACCGCCTTTCAAAGGGGTCCTGCTGAGGGCCCCCAAAGTTGCTTTCCTACAGGCTGTTTTTGTCGGAAAGCCTGACATGAGAACCCTGTGAGAAAGTGACATCGTAATCCCGATGGCGGAACTACTGTCCTTAAGGGATTACGTGCCGGTTCCGACTGGTCGACGGGCTCCATGAGTCTGTTGGAAGCCAGTGGGAATGACAGTCCGGTTTCACTTCCGACCGCCGTCATTCCAATATGGTGGTTGAAAGGGAAAGCAAAGATGTCCGACTGACATCAAAATAGGGCCCAAGGTGTTTTAATATAGCCTTATAGCCCGCCGTGGAGGGCTATACCGCTATTAAAGGCCCTCTCCAGCGTTAAAGGCGCCGAGCCGAAGGCAAGGGCCTTTAACAAGGGAGAGGGACTTTAACAGCCGGCATAGCCCAGCTACGAAGGGCTATAAGGCTATTAGAACATTCTGCTACTAGAAGGCAGGATGTTCTAACAAAAAAGAACAAAGCCTTATGGGAGCGTGAGGGGATTGGAATCCCCTCAGGGTCCTTGAAGCCTTTGTTCACAGCCAGAGCTGTGAACAAAGAATCATTGGAATGTTGGAGCTCCGGGCTTATCCCAGCCATTATAAGCCCGGAGCACTCCATTGTTTTCAATGGAGCTACCAACATTCCAACGTTCTAATATCATTTATTGATGCAGCACGTTTGCTTTCGGAAGCAGTGTCGGGTTGGCCTATAGGGAAATCTGGCAGAACCAGAAGGGCCTGTCTAACAGGTCCGTCTGTAGGTCACTGTTGTGACTGTTGTGTTTTGTAGGATAGTGAGCTGGTGTGTTTCTGTGAGGGAGCAGACGATACATGCATCATTTTAAAACGACTTGGATCCAACAGCAGGCAGCACCACGCAGGTGAGAGTGGACTGCATCAGGCACAAAGAGCTGCACAGGTGTGGTGGTGCACATGCTATCGAAGGAGCTGTATCATGTCTTATCAGGTGTGCTGCCGCAAGTGTTGCAGCTGCAATTTGAAATTATGTCACCAGCCCCTCCAGGGCTGCCATATGCCACACACACTTGCAATGCCACACACACACCTTCCCTACATTTTGCACTCTCTGTGCCACATATGTGTACCTTTTTTAAAGTCACAAATGGCACGATTTGCAGAATCTGGCCTTTTGTGACCAGAGAAAAGGCTTTTCCTATGTACCAAGCACTATTTGCGATTCAATACCCTATTACTGAATCACAATTAGCGATTTGGTGTTAGGAAGGGTCGTGTTTAGGGCATCTCTTCCTAATACTGAATTGCACCGGTATGTAAGAATGTCTTGCCACCGAAATGTGGTGGCAAAACATTCAAATTTTACCACCAACTTCAAGTTGCTGTTAACCCTTCGCAAATGGGACGGGGTCCCTAAGATACACATTCCCCTTTGTGAATGGTAGTACAAATATTTTTTCAGAGCAGGCAGTGGTCCCGCGGACCACTGCCTGCTCTGAAAAAATTAAGAGAAAACGTTCATTTTCTTAAAAAAATGCAACCTGTTTTCCTTTAAGAAAAACGAGTTGCATTTTTGAAAAAAAGATTGCTTTATTTAAAAGGAATCACGGACATGGTGGTCTGCTGACCCCAGCAGGCCACCATCCCTGTGATTTTAGCGATTCCTAATGGGTCACAAATACCGACCTACCTCATTAATATTGGTAATATTGATACATGTGGCCCTCTGGCTCTACCGTGCTCCTATTCATGCTTGGCTCCAAATGCATCAATAAAGACCTATTTCCAAGAGGTCACTGCAATCAGGACGAGGGGCTGCAGGACGTTGTTGTGCCTTACCCGACGTAGCCGAGTAGTCTTTCATGTATTACTTTATTAACTTCTTAGTTGCAGGATGGTAAGTATGTACATCAGTATATATGTCTGGTTATCCATATACTCCAGCCTCTTCTGGTCATACTCCAGCCCCAGCAGCAGCAGCAGCCTGCCTGCTGCTCAGCCCGCCTCCAACTGACACCACTCCTTCACACAGGCACCCAGGCATTCCACGCGGTAACATCCATTAGTACGCGGCTGCAAGACCACGTACCATTACTTCGCAAGCGTTACAACGCATGCGATGTTACAACGCATAACCTTTACTACACAAGTTGATACATCGCATGGGTTGTAACACTTGTGAAGTAAAGGCTATCCATATCGTTGTGTGGGAACGGACGCACTTCCGTTTCATCACAACGACGTGCAACACTGACAGCGCACGAAGCCGGAGAAGACAGGAACCGAGGAGAAAGAGGTAAGAGGGTCTGTGTAGTATTTAAGGGTTTAGGGTAGGGGAGGGTCGTGCAGGGGGTCGTCTTTTTGGATTAAGGGTAGTGTAGTTGTGTTTGTGTAGTGTAGAGTAGTGTATTTGGGTTGAGGGTTGTGTCTGGGGTCTTGAAGGGTAGTATTTGGGAGTAGGGACAGGAATGGGGGTGTGGGCAGTGTCGTGCTGGGGGTAATGTTTTAGGGTTTAGGGTAGTGTTGTGGTGTAAGTGTAGTGCTTTAGGGTTTAGGGTAGTGTCGGGGATCGTCCAGGGTAGTGTTTCAGTGTAAGAAGTATGCAATTTAACTTTCAATTAACGGGAGAACTTCACGGAAGCGGCAACGAATGTCCAGCTGGATATAAGGACATGAAGCCATTATTTTTCGTGGAATCCTCACCGCTTTACACCTCTCTGGGGACATCTATATTCCCTTGGTTGCCCTATTTATAATTGTCCTGATGGAGACTCGCATGGCCCAGGCTTAAAAATGACCGTGGCCCTAAGACGAGTCGAAACGTTGACGCAGTATTTATATAACCTGGACCTGTTCGATTCTCTACATTGATGTGCAAAATTTATGATATATTCATTTACATTGTATGAGAATATTTTTCTTTGAGTACTTTGAGGTCAGGCTGGACAGGATGGATCAATGCTTGATCCGTTACTGTTTTTGTAAATTATTTTGAGTATTTTTATGTCACTGTCTATTTTGATTTTTCATTTTCCTTCTCCACACTACTCACTTCTTGGCACTTCTTTGCTATGTTGCACGCTCCTTTGGGGCAACCACTATGGATTGTAATGTTTTGCAATCAGGAAGTTTCATGAATTTGTTTGACCGAGGAGCAATGAATTAAAAATACTGCTCTCTACTGCCACTGCTGTGTTTTTATGCCCTGAGTATTATATTGTTATATACACATTTGCATTTATGGATAGAGCTGATTAATATATGCTCCAAAATTGTTGAATTAATGAAACATTACTGATGGATTCAGTCTATAAATTATAGAGGTTGGACCACTGTATTCCTATAACGTGTTATACCCAGGGCCTGGACCTTTTTGGGTTACCCCATTACCTTAATGTTTCCCATCAGAGCCTTGAGAAAAGAACAAAAAGATTGTGTTAGAAATGCGATTTCTGGTTGGCTAGAGCAAGCGCCTAAGCCAGGCAGAAGCCACCACACTAGTCAGGGCAAGGGAGTTACACGCTGAAGAAAACACCAGCTCACCCCCTTGGTAGCTTGGCATGAGCAGTCAGGCTTATCCCAGATGCAATGTGTAAAGTGTTTGCGCCTAACACACACACAGCAGCATCACACTTGGCACACAACAAAAGAAACTCCACACAAGGTTAAATAAAAAATAGCCTTTGTATTACTCATAAAACACATTAGAGCATAACCAGATATATACACTGTGCCATCTGGCACTGTTTAATACTTTACAGGGGATTATATACAGGACAGGGCCAATCAGGCTACTGTCATCACCACCATACCACACACGTAGTGAAAATAAAGAAACAACCAGTAGCTACTGGTAATCTTGCACTTAGCAAAACACATTAGGCAAAAAAGTATCAGCAGTAGTGCAGTCCATCATTACTACACCTCATGCCCCTCTCACGTATGAATATACTTCATGTCCCAGGGAGCCCACTGGCCTCCAAACGGCAGCCCCAGTGCCTCTGGGCTCTCTACCCGGACTGCCTAGTAGTTTGGTGAAAGCTCCTTCCTCCACCCTGGCTCGGGGGTCTCTGTCCAGGTTCACCCGAAGCTTCCAAGCTTACAACAAGGCCTTTGCCCCCAACAGTAGGGCTCTGGGGCCAAGGGTTACTCTGGCAGCTGCCCACTACCATCTGGGGCAGCTGCTACCCTGGCCACATGTGCTGATGCAGACTTGGCTCCTCACCTTGCTTTTCCTTTGCTGATGGTTGCGGGGGAACGCTGCTTCCCCCAGCTGCGGGGCAACAACAAGACTCCTGTCGCAACGTTGCAGTGCGTCCGGGATCCTACAGGATCTCCCAGACTGCCGTGGCCAGACTCGTGCAGTGGAGATACCAGTGCCTCCGCAGCCGCGTGGACTGCAGGCTGGACGCCTTGCTCACAGCCAGGCAACGGCCTGACTTACGGTCCCGGGCATGTCCTGCCCTCAGTGTCTGCTTTCACTGTACAGGCCCCGCCCACAGTCAGGCTAAGTCTCCACCTGACTTCCGGCCTGCTTCAATCGGTTGCTGGGCAATGCTTGCAGCTCCTGCGGCAATCTCTGGGGGTTAGGGAGGGGAAGCACCCCTCTGTCACAGCTCCTCCCTTTCCGTAGCAACTTTCTGTGCCGCATAGGCCCCGCCCACAGTCCGTCTAAGTCTCCACCTGACTTCCTGTTCTTCGGATTTCACGGAGCGGTCTCCATCGATCTTGAGGTGACTTCTTGTTCTGCGCCTGCCGCAATCACGGTCTGAGCCCCCCTCCTCGGGCTTCAGCAATCAGATGAGGGAAACCGCTCATCACGCATTATTAGGAACACGAGCCCACACAAGGGGTTCAACACCAGGGAGCTTCATCTTGCTTCAACCCCAGGTCCAGGACAATCAGGCCAGAGTACTCAGTTCTCCTGGCAGAGTGCCGGGGGGACACGATGGCAGGGTGCAGCAAGGCAGGCCAGCACAAGGACAGAGGGGCAGTCCTCCTCTCAGCAAAAAAGCCCCATGGTTCCTCCTGGCTCCCTGCAGCCCACGCAGTGTCCCCTCTTTAGTCCCAAGTAAGCACCAAAGTTCCACATTTCATAGGGTCACAGCCCCAATACTTATACCAGTTATGTTCTTTGTTCTGCCCTGGCACAGGGCATGGGGCCCCAGTTCAAACCATTTCTGGGGGGCACTTAACAAGTGCACAACAGTCCCCATTGACAGTGTAGGTCCTGGCCCCAGACAAACCACAAGGGGGCAGCGCCAGCATTATACAAGGCAGGCACAGATCTATTCAGGGTCAGGGGCTACTCCTCCCACTACTCCAAATGCAGATCAGCCTATTCAGCCTAGTGCTGACTCACCCAGCCCCTCTGGAGCCACTGCACCTCCGGTGCCCCCGTCACTCCAGATCCAGACATGCAATACACATCAGGCAGGCACAGAGACACATAGCACACAGAAATGCCCACTTCTAAAAGTGGCATTTCTAAAATAGTGACAATAAATCTGTGCACACCATTATGCAGCATGTATTACCACTATTCCAAACATACCAAACTTGATCACGCTACTCCCCATAGATCAGGAATTACCACTGAACCACATATCAGGGAATCCCCAATACATTCCAATGAGAGAGCAGCCTCGCAGTAGTGAGAAACCAAAATGACTGTTTGTCATTACCAGGACCTGCCACACAGTTAAGGCACACGTCCTACCTTTTACCCACAGTGCACCCTGCCCATAGGGTTAGCTAGGGCCTACCTTAGGGGTGACTGATATGTAGTAAAAAGGAGAGTCACAGACATGGCACCCACTTTATGTGCCACGTCACAGCGGCAGTAAACTGTGCGCACAGGCCCTGCAAAGGCAGCGGCCTGAGATAGGTTTGAAAGGCTACTTTGGAGGGTGGCGCAAGAAGTGGCGCAAGCCCACCAGTAGCATTTAATTTACTGGACTGGGTATTGGAGATACCACTTTACAAGGAACTGACAGGTAAATTAAATACGCCAAACAGGTGAAGACCAGTCTTACCACTTTTACCTTAGTGAGTACATGCACTTTACACTGGACAGCAGTGATGAAGTGCCTAGAGTCCTAAAACCACCAACACCAGGTCAGAAAAAATACTAGGAGGAAGGCAAAAAGTTCAGGGATGACCCTGCAAGAAGGGCCAAGTATAACAGAGCGGCTATCAGAAGACTGATACCGTTCTGGCTTTTTAATTTTATTGTCGTCCCTCAAATCATAACCACCCGGCTGGACTCCCAAGTTACTGGAGATCCAGTTTGTCTTATATTTCTCCCCATCTGTTTCTTCTTACCGTACTTTATAGGTTTTTCCTAACAGGAATCCTGAGTGTCACTTTTAGGTTTTGTTAGAATTGGGGGTCTCTGGTTGGCACAGGTATGCACTTGTGACAAACAGGGACCCTCTCCTCTAGTCAGGGTAAGGGAACTCCTCCTTAAAAATAAGTAACCCCTGCTCACCCTCTAGGTAGTATGGCACGCGAAGACAAGGCTAATCTTCAGGGCGTTAGTTGAGTTAAGCATTTATGACCATACACAGTAAAATCACAGACCCACCAAAAATGGACACCAGGCGTAAGATTTGTATCAGAAATATGTGTACTTTATGTAAAAATAAGGTTCTATGCAGGTTTACTTTGACAAGACCAAGATAACGATTTAAAACTGGGGCCACAATACTTGGGAGAAAAGAGTTCTTGGACGTTCTTTAAAAATGCTGGTGTGGGGGTCCTGTGCGCTTTGCACGAGTGTGGCGGCCCCTTTCTTGATGAGTTCGTACCTTTAAAGAAGGGATTCCATCGTTAGCGGACCCTGTGGTCCGAGTCGCACTGTTCCTGAAAGGCGGGAGTCCGTGGTGCATAGATGCGGCCCCAAGGGAAGGCGGGCCCGGGACGAGGTCTGCGGTGCTCCTAAGTAGTCCGGCTCAGTCAGAGGGCCTCGAAGTACGAGGCGAAGGAGCGGGTCTGCGAAGCGGGGCAGACGATCCAGAGTGCAGGCCTTCCAGGAGCGAGGCATCTGTGCGATGCGTACTTCTACAGTACGCGCTGTGGGGGAGATCGTATCTTGGGTGATCCGATGTGCGTTTCAAGTACGCACCGTACCGGGCGACGCCACAGGCGGGTCTGGTGCGAAGTGCAGGTACAGAGGCGGCACCTAGCGTCGGGTACGAATGGTACCGGTGGCTCGCTCTTGGTGCGGTGCGAACACCTCTGAGGTACGGATCGTACCTTCCGTTTGAGTTGCGGCGGACAATGCGGGTGATCTCTCTCATGGGCGGAGCGGGGTGGGAAGCGGCCGGAGTGCTTCCAGCGTGCGGGCGTTTCTCGCTTCCCAAAAGTTCCGGGCTATTTCCAGCGGTGGAGGCGACCTAGAGGAGGAGGGGGGCAGGGTGGGGGCGGCCCAGCGAAGCGAACGCGGCTCCGGGGAGAGCGGCGCAGCTTAAGGCGGGGGAGGCCAGGCACGGGCTGCAAAGGGGGGTGAGCGAGGCACACTTCAGGCGGGGCTCCAGCGGCACAGGGAGATCAGACAAGTCCCAGCAACTTGGCAGGGAAGGCAGATAGAGTCCAATGCTCCTGGGACTCTGGTCAGTTGGAAGCTCAATTCCAAACCCTTGGAGATTGTTTTAGGCACAAATGCTACAAAGTCCTTTCTGGTCTTTTCCTCTCCTTTCTCAGCAAGGCACCACTGCAGGCCAGTCCCCCAGGTCAGGGACAGTCTTTCCTCCTTCAGCTTATCTTGGTCCTTCTTGTCGGGCAGAGGTTCTTCGTGGTCAAAACAGGATCTGATTTGTTAGGAGCAGAGCTCCTCTTTTTATACACAGTTTCTTTTGTGTTTTCAGGCCGGGGGGGGGGCCTTTGCATAGTCCAACTCAGCTCTGGAGCACTTTGTTTTGCAGAATCTGGCTTCTTCTTTCAGAGAGCAGGGCAGGGACATCAGACGCTCTCTAGGGGGTGGAGCCAGCATTGTAGTGGCAGAGCACAGCCCTATTCAGAGTCAAGGGGCACTACTCCCACCTATCTGGGGGTAATCCCTCTATTCACCACCTGGCAGCCCGGACTGTCCCCTGGAATCCCCCAGCCCTGTCACTGATAGAAACCAGACAGAAAAACACACCCTAGCAGAGGCGGGCTGAAATGGTTAGGCAAGCAAATGCTAACTTTCTAAAAGTATCAACAAAACAGAATGCCAGTACTGCTGTATAAATGAATACGTTTGAAAATGCACCATGAATTAAACAAATGCCGCATATACACAACTCAAAGTGAATCCATATCAATTTTTAATTATATGAAAATTCCCAGGAACTTTTTTTCTTTTTTAGTTTTTACACATGATTACAAAATTGGTCAGGGCAAAGGGGGGGAGGGGAAAGGTATTAAAATCTCAATTCTAATTAGTGGTATGTGTGAAAAAAATAATAATAATAATAATTAAGGGAAATGTTTAGAAAAGGAAAAAGAGCCTCAATCATACATGCTCATTTGACATCAAGACAATCATTCCGTGAAGGTATCATATACACCTTTCTCACATTCCAGCTCTAACAGACAACACAAAAGAAATGGGGTGGTTTGAAGAATGATACAGACAGATGTGAGTAAAGAGAAAAACAACGTGAATACCCTCACCTAGATTCCACAGAATCCATTATAGTTATGAGTGGTGGGGTATTAACAGAACAATTTCAACATATTTTGCAATGACAGCACATAAGTCTTTTTAACAGGCCATCACGGACTTTTTGAGCAATCTAGAATATTTCACAGATAATATTCCCATAGGATTGGCCTCATAAACAACACAGGGTCGACGCGTTTCGAAGCCCCTTAATAGCGGGGATTCTCCTCAGGACCTTGAGGGATTCAGTCCTATAAAAAATACAAAAACAAAGAAATTCTTACTATCCTAGCTCCTGAGACCAACCAACTTAGGACGGACAAGCAACACATGTAAAGCAGTTACCTTATTACTTTCATCAAAAGGCTCCTGTTTTCCAAATTCGAAGTGTCAAAAATCACAACCTCCCATAGACTATGGCACCAAATGTGTACTGTTGGTCAAAAGAAGAAATAACATAACCATCTGTTTTTCACCAGAAACACGATGGTTGTCAGAAATGTATCGACATAAGGTTACCTTTTTTAACACGGCGTAGAAGCATCCAGCTCATTAGTTAATCATTGCGCACCCGGTTCCTGTAAGAAGGAAAACCAAGGGTCACTGCATATCATTAAATGTAGCCATGGGCAAATGTTGCGTGTCTTAAGGCTAAATCCCCATTTTAGTTCCTAAACGGGCGGGATGGGTCCGAGCCGATCATCAAGGAAGGCTGTTCTAAACTTACAGCGTCTTCACAAAGGCGATAACATACCTTGTTTTCAACACGGGTTCCTCTCCATAGCTCGCCGTCTTTCAGTCGGCCGTCGGCCTTCAGGGAGAGCATGAATCGGCGCAGTATAAATGACGTATTTAGGTGGCACTCTGTGTGTCTGGAAATGTAGTCCAATAGCTGAAATGAACTACAAGAACGGGCTCACAGATTCTGTTATTCGCACTTTCTTTCTGTTTGGAATACCCGGGGTGGAAAATCTTTTTTTAAAAAGGAAAAAGGTTATCTATGAAAACCAGGCTTATTTAAATGTTTAGTGTGCCTACAATTAAGTGTGGTCCATGGGATTGGTCCGTTTGTGAATGGGGTCTGATGTCAGAGCACATTTATAAACATAAGGTAATCCGCTCGATGTTATAGATGGTATAATTCAGACATCTCGTTAAGTCCGGTGACTGCAGAGTTATATTTAAGAATCAGGGTTGCCTCTCGAGAGGACAATTTTGCCTCTAGGTCCCCTCCTCTCGTGTCGGTTTCCACCTTGGAGATGACTGTAGCATTTGCAAACACAGGATATTAAAATAAACTTTACTAAAAGAAGTATTTTATTATTCTGAGTTCAGGCATACTAAACTTGACTTTCTACCATGTTCCTTGGGCCTGCTGGGATTATAGAGTGTAATAATTCACACTGGCTGTAATTCACTATTAGGACATGCCACACACATCAGGGCTTGTCCTACCTTAGGCTTACAATGCACCCTGGCCTTGGGCCTACCATAGGGGTGACTCACATGAAGTAAAGGGTAGGTTTAGGGGCTGGCAAGTGTGTACAATTGCCCAGCCAGCATGACAGTACCAGACTGCACGCAGGTTCTGCAATGGCAGACCTTAGACACATTTTAAAAGGGTACTTCTGTGGGTGGCGCAACCAGCGCTGCAGGCCCACTAGCAGCATTGGTATTTACAAGTCCTGGCACTCCTGGTGCACTTTACTGGAGACTGATAGTAAACCCAATAAGCCAATCATGGAAATCAATTACATGTACACTTTTCATAGGGAGCACTTGCACTGTGGCACTGATTGGCAGTGGCACAGTGCCCTGAGCAGCTAACACCAGCAAAACATCTGAGGCACATCAGCAAAAAGTGGAAGGGAGACTCACGCCAAGGTGCCAGGTCTAACAGGTTTTTAATAGTTCGGCCACAGAGGTGAAAACTTCAGACATTAATCTAGGTAATTTCCATTCACGACCTTGAACTGGAAGTGTTGGAAGCCTCCGCCTTGTTAATGGCGCTTAGGATAATTGAGGAAACCGTAGAGAATTTTCCAATTAACTTCATACCTAAGTCCAGAGCCTGTGACGCCTCGGGCTCCTTTTGTAATTGTTTTAATACCTCAGGGAGATCTGCTACAAGGGTGTGCGAGCAAATATACTTCCACAGGGGTTCACTCTTCTTCGGGTGGCACCACTCAAAGGGGAAGACGCATGGTCAGTATTGTATGCTTGTCGTGGGGTGTCATACGAGTGTAAACCACTTCCAACGGATTGGTCTTGCGGGCAATCCAGAAGGCAATTTCAACAGCTTCATTGGCATCTTTCCCATGAGAGCGTTCATCACCTGTGGACTGATTGCTAGTACGCCAACCGATCCCTGTATTTCTAGTCCTGCTAGAGATGGTGGAGTGGTCATGGTTTGTAGCACATATTGAATGAGTTCCATGTGTAAGGATACTTAGGCCCAGATGTAGGTAATAGCAAATTACCGAATGGTAAATACCGAATTTTACCGATTCGGTATTTACTATTCGGTAATTGCTATGTAGGTAAAAAATTCGGTAAAAATACCGAATTGGTAAGATTCGGTAATTACCGATTCGGTAATTACCAATTCGGTATTTGCTATGGAATCCTATGGGCCTTGAAGCCCATAGGATTCCATAGCAAACACCGAATCGGTAATTACCGAATCGGTAAATTTACCGATTTTACAAGGGGGACAGGGTGTCACTTTGACACCCTGTTGCACCCCTGTTACTTGTGTGCAATGTGACACACATACATGCCCTCAGGTGCACAGGTGTACATGCACAGATGTGCATGTACACAGGGATTCGTTATTTACCATGTAATAGTATTACATGGTAAATACCGCATCCTGAATGGCCTGCAGCACTGTTTTCTGTGCCACCTACATAGCAAATTACAGATTCGGTATTTTTACCGATGGGTAAAGTTACCGAATCTGTAGGTTTTTCAAACCCCTACATACCAATGTCCAAATACCGGTCGGAAACGGCCGAAAATCGGTATTTTCGGCCGTTTCCGACCAGTATTTGGACACCTACATCTGGCCCTATGTCATTGAAGCTGGCTGTAGGATCTGAGGATGGGGAAAGGGTGTGTTCCCAGCTAACACTGGCCATGTAGACCCTTCATTACTCAGGGGACCCAGTCTTACATTCCTACGTGTGTGCGGTGACTCCCTGGCAAACCATTGTTGGTGCTCTCTGTAAGTCAAAGGCACTTCCAAAACTCTGAGTAGCTCACCTGTGTGCAGCCCATTTTATTAAATTAGAAATATTTTGCTTGGTTGAATTAATATACATATAAAGAAATTGAAATTATACTGCACTAATAATATTAGTATCTGTTATTGTGTTTTATTGAACATGAGTAGCTCTCAATACAGAAAAGGTTGGAGACCCCTGTACTACGGCAACTCTGTGTATTTGTAGTGATGGTTCTTTTGTGAGCGCACATCTGAAGACTACTCAAAGGTCCAAACATCCGAATGCTAGCTCTGGCCTAGTTCTACAAGAATTGACTTTATCAGCCAACGATGACTGAACTTAGTTCAGCGCACGAACACTTAAGCATGACAGTCCAGGTTGTTGTAGCCCCACACAACCCCGCTCAACATACATGTCGATGTGGTGCTCTTGTTTTCTGGGTTACTAACAGTCTCTCAAAAGGGGTCAGGCGCGCAGTGGCGATACAAACCCACTTTAGGTCTGTACTATATCGCCCACAAGTGCTGCACTAATAACAGACCCTTTTATATTGAAAAGTGTTTATTTCAGCGCCTCATGTTGGTGCTTAGCACATTAATAATAAACACACAGAATATAATGAAAACAGCACTGACGCACGTCACTAACAATGGGAATAATATGAACATTTCTAACATGATTGGAATGTCATTGGCAACCTAACACCCTAAACACTATCGGCTTATTTACAAGCCCCTCGCACCGCCGGTGCGTCACTTTCTTTGATGCTCCGGTGGCGCAGAGTGTAGGCCCATATCTAGGGGGCAACGCAGAGCCACTTTGCGTGGCTTTTCATGCCTCAAAGATATGGTGTAGAGCAATACAGTGCAAGTCGCTGCATTGCCTCACACTGGGTCCGGGGGATGTCCCTTGGTCGCTGTGATGGGGTTTCCACGCCCCACCCATGGGTTTTGACGCTGCCCCAGATTTACAAGGACATTTACACATGGGAATGCGTCACAAACGTATGCCTTCCTAGGGGAGGCGTAATCAGGAGAAATAATTTTCTTTTTCCTTGTTTTTTCCTCTTTCTATGTATGCTGCACACATAGAAAGAAGAAAAAGTCTCCGTGGATTGTTTTTGTGCAAGAAGGTGCCACTTCCTGTACAAAAACAATCCTGCCAACAATGTAGACACCCTTGTACCATGGTGCAAGGGAGCCTGCATTGGTGCAAGGCAACTAAAACAGCGCCAGCACAATGGGAAAGGACAGAAATGCGCAATATTTCATAAATGCAGTGCATTTCTGCCCTTTCCTTTTGCCGTAGGGAAGCACGCTACTCTGTGTCAAAAAGTCGTAATTGGACTGATAGAGCAAGATTTCGCAAATTACGCGACTTGCATGAGTCATGAACCTCGAATTATGTATAACTCTGTAATCCAATTGTATGTCTTACTAATTTCCTTTATTTTTGGATGTACGTGTATATTAGTGACGCTTGCCTATGTATTTTACTAATACGAATAACCCTTGTCTATAAAATGGCCGCCGCTTTAGAATTTTCTACTGCGCATGCGTTAGTCACAATCACGTGACGTAGTTGCAGTTCTGGTGGGAAAGGGTGCCCATGCGAAATGGCTGTCAGGGTATTAACGTGGTGAAGCTTGCGCAGATGCTCTCGTGTTTTCGTCTGTCGCACTAATTCATAATGGCATAGTATAATTTTATAGTAAGAAATATAAAGTAGCTACTCATGGTATGTAGTGAATCATTTATTTCTATGTTTTAATTTGTGTTTCGCTTACTTTTCATGTACCGCGGTATTGAGGGTTGATGGGATGCACGGGACTCCATCTTGAAGTACACTAATGCGAATGCCCGTCTTCTGCCGGTGGCATTGATACAGTGCCAACTGAAGGTCCCTGCCAAGACGTGCCTGGGAAGATGCACATTCACCCAGCCGGAGAAGCTGAAATGTATTACATTAGCAACATATGTAATTGTTTCATTGTATTCTGTAAAATCTCTCATGGGAACCCAAAACCTGCTAGGCGGTTCCATAAAATGTAAATTGAGGCTTGTAGAAGTTTGTTCTGATTGGTGTGTTAACCTATCCTACTTTGGGACCAATCGAAATTGGGGATTCTGACACTTTGCAACATTTGGGGGTGGTACACTGACCCAAAAACAGTATAACTAGCCTAGGTTTAGCTAGAGAAATTGTCTGACTTGTCTGAATAGCTGACCTGTCACTGACCCAACGCACTCAATAGGTGACTGAATACAGAGCGCTGCGGAGCACTCTGTCCGAATTTGACCATAGACTCAAAGGTTTTACTAAACCTTAAGTGCTGGCGGAGCACTTTGCTGGAGAGTTCGTTAACCCAATCGGGGTTCTGACTGATAGCTGCAGAGAGGGTGGAGCGCAGGCGTTGCTTCCAAACTGTGGGTGCTGGTCGTGCCTTGGTGGTCCTGTCCTGATCCTAATCTGGTTTTCCTGTCCTCTCCTGGGGTGTCCATACTGCACCTGCTGTCCCATTGATGACTGTCCTTCCGTGGGGTATTTCCTGTCCTTGACTAATCCGTGGCCAGGGTTGGTTTTCACACCATTCTAGGTAAATATATTGCTGAGAACTCTATACTGCACCTTCTATTTTCTGTCTTTGCTTTAATAAAGACATACCTTTGCACAAGTTAATTTTCCATGCTTTCCGCAATCTACTATATGAAAAACCATTGCATTTTATTTTCATAGCGTGTTCCTATGTTACCCTACCTTTTAGAGCACATCCATTCTATACTGGTTACGAATTATAAAATGTGGTTTGCAATTTCTCCTGCAATCTAATTTTTGAAGTAATGATGTTAGAATTATAGCGTGTTCCACTTTTCACCCGTCCTATAGATGTATAGGATTCCTAATCTCCAAATCATTCTCATGAAGCCCGTCTCCATAGTATAAGTCTAGTACGTGCATAAGCTTGCTCATTTATAGATGTCTATTCTTGAGTTTCATTTAAATTCTACTTAGCATATTTTTCTGTCTCACTATTTTTTCAACATAAATGATTGCCCTTATATTTTTCTTATATGGTTATGTGATCTTTGTTATCTTGATCGTTGATTGTCTATTAGTTGTGAATTGCTTACTTTCTGAAAATGAAATCTAGATAAAGCCTTTAAACTTTTCATTTGTCCGTGGTCATTTTATGAAATATTAAAGTTATATGAAGTTGGGTTTGTATTTTGCCTGCCTTCTTTCACAGCTAGCTCCCTGATCCATTGTGGTCATAGGTGCCCGTAACGGTGGATTGGTAAGTCGGGTACACTAGAACTGAATAGGAAGGAATCAGGGTTGCTGGTGGAGATTTGTAAGGTCGCCTGATTAATGTATATGGTGAATTAAAAATGTATGGGCCCGAAAACTATATGGTGAAATTGTTGGTCGGGTGACCTACGATCTCTATCAGTAATTTTCTGGTAGCAGAGGTAATGGTTAGGGACTAGTTAAAGTTAGGTAGGACTAGTTAAGCTAGATAAGTTGGATGCTGCTAGTTGAGAAATTATTGCTGCTAGAACAAACGTTGATGCTGCTACAAGAGTAAGCAGTTCATGTGATATGATCACTCACGTGAAATGTTTTGCTTTGAATATTATGAAATGTTTTAAATTGTTTTTCCTATTATTGTACTGATACATGTATTAACCCATTCGTTAGTTACTGTTAAATGTTTGTTGGGAATCCCCGGGGATTGAATAGCGAGTGGTGAAGAGAATCCACTTGCTTTGAGGTCACTGGCTTTAGGAAAGTTGGTGCAGGTTAGGTAGAACTGGAAGCACTAACTAGGGTTTTCTGAATGAATAGTTGAATAAATAATAGCAACGAGTTTACTGGCAAAACTTCTATTGTGATATAACCTAGTAAGGGTCGCACCGGAAGGAGTAGCAGGATTCATCGGAGCTTGGGTGATAGCAAAGGGGTTCGCTGGTGAAACTTTAGACTTAGTATATATCCCGGAAAAGAACTGGATGAGTCATAGAAGTAGCAGGTTCCCTAATGCTTGAGTGAAGGGTAGGCAGAAGAGATCTATCCGTAGTGTGTGAAAAGTAAACGGAAGTAGTTTACTTGCAGTGAAACAAATCTTTACTGTCTAGACACTTGAGTACAGTGGCGAATGTGTATTCGTTGTTAAATAACCAAGCACTAGCACTTTAGAAAGAAATAAAGTTTCCGTTACCTTGTGAAGGAGGGAGTCAGTTGCGAAGCTGCTCTGATGTCACTCCGTGCCGCGCTGGGATTGGTAGACGCAGCGGGTGTGTAGCGGAGCTGGAATTGTAAAGGAGGGGTGAGTGCCGAAGCGTGAGAACTGTCTCGCGAAAAGGCCGCGCACCCATTGGTCGAGATCATTTGAAACTGTGCACTTCACTGGTTGCACGAAAATAAAAGACGCACTTGGATTGGAAGTGATTTGTAAACAGAGTCACTCACAGAAATCGTATGTGGCATTCGTATAGACCGCATACTAGACCTGATCCGCGACATTTAGGGTTTGAGAACGATCAGTGGAAAGGGCATAACACCAGCATTATGTACGGAAATAAGAGAAAATTATCCCTTATAAATAAGGTAAAGAATTATTTCAAAAAGGACAAACCAATTAGAACCAGAGAAGGTGTTGTCATTCCGCTACCGAATACTCCCGCATCTTTCATGATGTTCGATAAAGGGTATCACTCGTGTGTATGGTTGGAAAATTGGGCAGAATACACAAAAGATGACGGAGTATTGGCTTTTCCGTTAGAGGGTACATTCAATGGCAGGATTTTATTTAATTTGAGAACCCGAATGAATGATTTACATCCCAGACCTAGATTGACGCAGTACGAAGCACTAGAGGAATGGGAAATCGAAGCTTTTGAAAGGGATAAGCCCCGAATGGATAAAGGGTTAACAAAATGTTATCCGAAATTGAAGCAGGAGACAAAAAGATGAAACAGTGGAGACAGAATATGATTGTAGAAGGACTGTTTCCAATGATGTCGATGGGTGGTCCTCCTGGGGGGGAAAAGAAAACAGAAAAATGAAAACATTGGGTGCCCATCGGGGAGTCAGATGATGAATTGTTAGATGACATGTTTAATAGAAGTCCGCCTCCTTATAATGAAGGACACCGACCCTCTAATGAAGGGGATAATTCTCGGAGACCTCCTCCCCGGGAAGAGGCCAGATCAGTAAGTGTAGGAGAGGGTTATCAAATACATCAGTATAATGAGGGTCTAGGACCCCTAGGGGCTAGAGATAACTGTCAAAGAGCACCATTTTATGGAGAGGCGAGATACACCCGCGAAAGAGACTTTTGCTCTAGACCTCCCTACGAGGGTGAGGCAAGGCCTTCAACATCAGGACTTCCGTTCTCAAGACCCCCGTCTGAGGAGGAACCGAGATCCCTAGGTACAGGACGTTTGTTCCCAAAACCAAACTACGGTGAAGGACCAAGTGAGACACATCCCACTGCCCCGAGTTATGCCCCAACTTTGACCCCGCAGGTATTACATGACAATTCCATAGACAGGATACTAGAGGACAGGGAACGAGAGGCTCTAGCTAAGCAGAGAGCCAAAATAATTCAGAAAATATCTCAGTTAAATACAAGTCCTGAAGCCTTGACAGTCCCGGTAACTATTGGACCAGTGGTTCCGCTGTATGGGGATAGACAGGGAAGTCCGAAGACTCCAGTTATTACTTCAGTTGTAGCACAGCCAAGACCGGAGCCTTTAATCGTAGATGACCAGACCAGTGAATGTGAATCTGAGGTCTCGCTACTGGATCTGCCCATTAGGGATGCAGAAAAAGGATGCAGAAAAGACATAATCCTTTCAACACGAGGGAGATTCAAATGGAATCGACTTCGGGTACTAAGAGCGTCACGTTGGTGACTCCTGAAGAAATTGAAAGATGGAGTCGAGAGTTAGAAAAACAAACTCCACAGTCAAAACCTTTAGATCTCTACAAACTGAGAGTAGAAATAGAAGAACTAATGGCAGGAAACGTAGGATTAGACAGATTAAATACCTACTCTGAAGAAGAGCTGCTGTTCATCTGCAAAAGTCTTACCCGAAATGCCAGAGTACTCCATGAAAAATTGACAGACACTGCAGCTTGTATGGGAATAGATATTTCAAAATCGAAACCATTGCAAAAACCGTACAGAGCAGATTTCTCAGACAAAGATTTGGAAAACCTGAATGTGTCAGGGAAAAAGGCCCAGGTCAAAGAATTATTGACAGTGTTGCAAAAATGGGGAGACGTAGAAAAGTGGAAAGCCAGATGGGCCAAGAAAAAAGATGAGGCTAGATCCAAACAGGCGACTCCTGAATTTGTTCTAAAAGAAGCTGACAAACCAGAGCAGTTGTATCCTATGCGCGAAGTGCCAGGTGGAAAATATGTGCACGTTCCATGGTCCAGACAGGATATTGTGTCCTTTACCAATGACTTTCCAAAATTACGAGAAAAACCTGTGGATTGGTACAGGCTGGATGGGTTTTTCGACATAGTGGTTCCTGTGGATTTGTGGACCGAATGTAAGATTGCCATTGGGTGGCCTAGTGAGGAATACCCGAGGGACTCCAAAACAGGAGCTCCTTCTGATGAGGTAATGAAAAAATATGACCAGGTAATATTACACCTAAAGGGAAAAGTGCCTGCAAAAGAAACTGATTGGACCAAAATAGATAGAACCACGCAGGAAAGGGATGAGACTGTGCACTCCTTTTATGAAAGACTGTTACAGGTGTTCAAAACATACAGTGGTATAGATGACATCGAGATGAAGGATATGACCCACTTCATTTACAGGTTTGTAAACGGTTTAACACCCGAAATTGGCCAGTGGATCAAAGATAATAAAATTTGTTGGCAGTCTAAGAAAATGGATGAGGTCCTACGGTACCCCAAGTACTGTGAGGATGAAATGGCAGAGAAGCGTAAGGCTTTGAAGGAGAAGGTCATGTGGGCACAAGTAAAATTAGCTGAACAACAGGAAAAGCAATTAAACAAAATGAATAAAAAATACCCAAAATCAAGGTTCTGGGGGTGGAGGGAAGCCCAAATTAAAAATGAGCAGAGAGGAAGCAAAAAAGAAATTTCCCTGCCGCCAGTGCGGAGAAATCGGGCACTGGAGAGACGAGTGTCCATATTTGCAGAATGATAATACCCAAACCCCTGATTTAATTCCACAGACGCAGAATGAAAAATCAAGAAAGACCCAGCATCAGGTAAAGGCAAGTCAATTGCTCCGAGCGCCAAAACCGAATTATAAGGGAAAGTCGCCACAGGGTGATGATATAGAGATCCGGGGAGGCAATGAGAATAGAAATGCAGCAACTTCGCAGTTTTTGTTGAATGACACTTTTCTCTGCGACGAACAATACTGACGGGGCCTGAGAGGGGAGGACGAGGAGTGTGTACTTGGCGCCTCCTTGCCGGTAGACCAGTCAGGGCCATACATTGAAGGAAAGGGTGATGGAAATGATGTCACCTTTCTATTGGACACTGGTGCTACCCGTTCTACTGTGAGAACAGCAGACGTTCCAAACCTACCCCTCTCGGGAGAAGCAATCCAGGTAGTGGGTGTGTCTAATCAATTGATTAGTTCCCCAGTTACTGAGCCCATGGAGATCACAACTTTAAAGAAATGCTTAGATTTGTCGTTTGCGACACCAGTCCAGTGAACTTACTGGGACGTGATTTGTTGTGCAAAATGAATTGTACTATCTTTTGCACACCAAAGGGCGTCAAAATTCAGACCCCAGACGAAGATGGCATATACAAATTAATGTTAATCAGACCTGACTCAGAAATTAAACAAATGACTATACAAGATTTACCCGAAGAAATCCAAAAGACAGTGAAACCAGAAGTATGGGACTTTACAGGAAAGGATGTAGGATTAATGGCCAATGTAGACCCAATACAAATCGCCATGAAAGAAAATGCAGTTTACCCCAATACCAAGCCATATAAAATGAGTGCTGAAGTGAGAGCAGGAGTTGCCATTGAAATACAGAAATTGCTAGAAGCCAACATCATACAAGAAGTGATGAGTAGTCCGTGTAATTCCCCCATAATTGGGATCAAGAAACCTAGTGGCAAGTACAGAGTAGTCCAGGACCTGAGAAAGGTAAACAAGATCGTTGTTCCTTGTTGTCCTATTGTCCCAAACCCAGCAGTGATCCTGTATCAGATTCCCTGGGATGCTGAGTGGTTCACTGTGATAGACCTATGTCACGCATTCTTTTCAATCCCATTGCATCCAGACAGCAAATTTCTTTTCTCATTTGCTTTCAACAGTCACGTGTATGTTTGGAAACGTGTCTTGAATCTTTAGTCTTACCTGGAAAGTCTGTTTTGGTGCAATATATTGACGACCTCTTGGTGGCGTCAAAAAGTCATAGAGATTGTGTGATTGACACCATTGCTTTACTGAATCACCTAGGTGAAACAGGACATAAAGTGGCCCCTGAAAAATTGCAGTTCTGTTCAAGATCTGTGAAATATCTGGGGCACCAGATCGAAAAAGGCATCAGAAAAGTCACCTCAGAGAGAGTCAGAATAATTCAAAAGATGCAGTTACCCTGTACTCAGAAAGAGGTCAGAATGTTCCTTGGAGTGGTAGGTTATTGCAGGCAATGGATTGTGGGATTCGCAGTCCTGGCAAAGCCTTTAATAAAAATGACAAAGAAAGGAGCAAAGGACCCAGTGGAATGGGATGATGAAAGCTTAACAGCATTCACTAAATTACGAGATTGTCTGTGTACAGCCCCTGCTTTAGGGATGCCTGACTATTCTAAGGAGTTTGCTCTGTTCTGTGACACACGTGACAATTGTGCATTGTCAGTCTTAACTCAGGAGCATGGGTTGACTAGACGCCCTGTGGCATATTTTTCTGCCACTTTGGATCCAGTGGCTGCTGGATTACCTGGATGTCTGAAAGCAGTAGCTGCAACTTGCTCAAGTCTAGAGCAGAGTGAATCTATCGTAATGGGACATCCTGTAACTATGTATGTTCCACATGCAGTTGTAATTTTGCTGACCCGAACCAAGACTCAGTACCTCACCCCTAGTCGGCTGACTAAATACGAGAGGATTCTCGTGGGTGCTGCAAATGTAGTCATCACTCGGTGCAATATCTTGAATCCAGCCACCCTACTCCCTGACTCTATGCTTGTAGAAGCCGAGGGAGAGGACGAACATGACTGCATTAACCTGACAGAATTCAGTACTAAAGCCCGCCCAGACATTAAAGAAACACCATTGCCTGTGGAAGACTTGGAGTTATTTGTGGATGGCTCATGTATGAGACACAAACTTATGGGCCTAGGTGCTGCCTATGCTGTAGTCACTTTAAACAGCATTAAAGAAGCATCCTGTTTATTTGGAGTAAAGTCTGCACAAGTAGCCGAATTGATTGCATTGATAAGAGCCTGTAAAATTGGGAAAAACCAAAGAATAACAGTGTATACTGACAGTCAGTACTGTTATGGGGTTGTGCATGACTTTGGCCAATTGTGGCTACAAAGAGAATTTTTGACTTCATCAGGTACTCCCATTCGAAATGGAAGGGTTGTACAAGATTTACTAGAGGCAATCCAATTACCAAAAGAATTGGCAGTGGTCAAATGTGCTGCTCATAAAAAGGGCCTTGACCACGTATCTTTGGGAAAATAATTTTGCTGATGAAGTGGCAAAACATTGTGTCAGAAATTGCATGTCTATAAATGTTAAACTGGGAGGACTTGGAAAAAGCTGCCAACTTATGGTGTTTGAAGAAGTGCCTACCTGGGATGAGGTGAGAGATTGGCAGCATGCTGTGCCATCGAAAGAGAGAGAAAAGTGGAGGAAACTTGGTTGTCGACCAAGAAGTGAGGATGGTGTCATTGTGGGCCCAAATGGTATGCCTGTGTTACCTAGACATCTGCTTGCGTCTATGGCAAGACTGATACATGGAGGTTCACACACTGGTAGGGATGCCATGGTTCTGGTTTTCCAACAAACATGGTATAATCCAAAGTTCAGGAAGGTAGCAGAATCACTCTGCCAGAGGTGCTTGACATGTCAACAGTTCAACGCTGGCAAGAGGACAGTAGTTGAACTGGGAAAAATTGGGAAATCAGGGGGTCCCTTTGTGAGAATACAAATTGACTTCATCACCATGCCTCGTTGTGAGGGAAAAAGATATGTCCTTGTCATTGTCTGCCTGTTTTCAAAATGGGTAGAAGCCTACCCTACCAAACAGAGTGACGCCATAACAGTAGCCAAATTGTTACTACGAGAATTGATACCTAGATTCGGGGTTCCAGTCACTATTGAATCAGATAGAGGTAAACATTTTCAGAATGAAGTAATCGATCAGCTCTGTAAAGCATTCCAGATCTCCCAAAAACTGCACTGTGCATATCGTCCAGAGGCTTCTGGAGTGGTAGAGCAAATAAATGGCACTATAAAATCGAGGTTGGCAAAGATGTGTGACTCTACTGGCTTGAACTGGATAAATGCCTTGCCTCTTGTTCTGATGGGACTCAGAAGTATTCCAGACCGAAAAACAGGCCTGAGCCCGCATGAAATCCTGATGGGAAGAGTGATGATACAAGCATGGGTACCAGGATACAAAATGTTAAACATTGCTGATGATTTGGTACTTGAGTACTGCAAGCAACTGGGTGACCAAGTGCGTTCTATCTCTCGCCAGATTGGGGAAGACGCCGTCGCCAATCCAACAACTCCAGTCCACAAATTGGTTCCTGGCGACTGGGTTAGAATCAAGACACATACTCGTTCGAGTTGCCTTGCACCGAGGTGGGGAGAAAAACGCCAAATAATACTGGTGACCACGACAGCGGTGAAGTGTGCAGGCGTTCCCAAGTGGATCCATGCCAGCCATACACAGAAGGTAATTCCAGACAAGGAACCTGGAGCTGAAGGTTGTCCAGCTGAGGGGTCTACAGACGTTGGTCCTGAAGTAGCTGATGACGAACAGCCGAGCACCAGCCAAGAGGATTGGATACCCATAATCGACCTAAATGGAGACCCAATCAGAACAAGAGAGCGAACCTACGTCTGTGCGCTACATTATGAGAGCATGGAGTAGCTGACTTACATCTAGAGTTTCATGGGATTCTGCACACTGCATACCTCTTTACAGTGAAAAAGCAAAAGGGAAACACACATAAGCAGGGCTCAGATCCGCCCCTCTTGTAACAGGCTCAGTATCAGCTCCCAGCAAAGGAAAGGATGCTGCGGCAATACTGCCATACGGCAGGATCTATGGATGATGCAGCAGTACTGCCGTCTGGCAGGATCTCTGGATGTTGTGTCAGTACAGCCGTCTGGCAGGATCTCTGGATGCTGCGGCAGTACTGCCATCCGACAGGATCTCTGGATGTTGTGGCAGTACTGCCGTCTGGCAGGATCTCTGGATGTTGTGGCAGTATTGCCGGCTGGCAGGATCTCTAGATGTTGTGGCAGTATTGTTGGCTGGCAGGATCTCCGGATGCTGCGGCAGTACTGCTGGCTGTCAGGATCTCTGGATGTTGCGGCAGTACTGCTGGCTGGCAGGATCTCTGGATGCTGCGGCAGTACTACCAGCTAGCAGGATCTCTGGATGTTGCGGCAGTACTTCCGGCTAGCAGGATCTCTGGATGTTGCGGCAGTATTGCCAGCTGGCAGGATCTCTGGATGTTGTGGCAGTATTACTGGCTGGCAGGATCTCTGGATGTTGTGGCAGTACTGCTGGCTGGCAGGATCTCTGAATGTTGCGGCAGTACTGCTGGCTGGCAGGATCTCTTGATGCTGTGGCTGTACCGCTGGCTGGCAGGACCTCTGGATGCTGCGGCAGTACTGCTGGCTGGCAGGACCTCTGGTTGCTGCGGCAGTACTGCCGTCTGGCAGGATCTCTGGATGCTGCGGCAGTACTGCTGGCTGGCAGGATCTCTGGATGTTGCGGCAGTACTGCTGGCAGGCAGGATCTCTGGATGCTGCGGCAGTACTGCCGTCTGACAGGATCTCTGGATGTTGTGGCAGTACTGCCGTCTGGCAGGATCTCTGGATGCTGCGGCAGTACTGCTGGCTGGCAGGATCTCTGGATGCTGTGGCTGTACTGCTGGCTGGCAGGATCTCTGGATGCTGCGGCAGTACTGCTGGCTGGCAGGACCTCTGGATGCTGCGGCAGTACTGCCGTCTGGCAGGATCTCTGAATGTTGCGGATGAACTGCCGTCTGGCAGGATCTCTGGATGTTGCGGCAGTACTTGCATCTGGCAGGATCTTTGGATGCTGCAGCCTTACTTCCATCTGGCAGGATCTCTGGATGCTGCGGCCGTACTGCAGTCTGTCGGGATCTCTGGATGCTGTGGCTGTACTGCTGGCTGGCAGGATCTCTGGATGTTGTGGCACTCCTGCTGGCTGGCAGGATCTCTGGATGCTGTGGCTGTACTGCTGGCTGGCAGGATCTCTGGATGTTGTGGCAGTACTGCTGGCTGGCAGGATCTCTGGATGCTGCGGCAGTACTGCCAGTTAGCAGGATCTCTGGATGTTGCGGCAGTACTGCTGGCTGGCAGGATCTCTGGATGTTGTGGCAGTACTGCCGGCTGGCAGGATCTCTGGATGTTGTGGCAGTATTGCTGGCTGGAAGGATCTCTGGATGTTGCGGCAGTACTGCTGGCTGGCAGGATCTCTGAATGTTGCTGCAGTATTGCTGGCTGGCAGGATCTCTGGATGGTGTGGCAGTACAGCCGTCTGGCAGGATCTCTGGATGCTGCGGCAGTGCTGCCGTCTGACAGGATCTCTGGATGTTGTGGCAGTACTGCTGTCTGGCAGGATCTCTGGATGTTGTGGCAGTATTGCCGGCTGGCAGGATCTCTGGATGTTGTGGCAGTACTGCCGGCTGGCAGGATCTCTGGATGCTGCGGCAGTACTGCCGGCTGGCAGGATCTCTGGATGTTGCGGCAGTATTGCTGGCTGGCAGGATCTCTGGATGTTGCGGCAGTACTGCTGCTGGCAGGATCTCTGGATGCTGCGGCAGTACTGCTGGCTGGCAGGACCTCTGGATGCTGCGGCAGTACTGCCGTCTGGCAGGATCTCTGGATGTTGCGGAAGAACTGCCGTCTGGCAGGATCTCTGGATGTTGCGGCAGTACTGGCTGGCAGGATCTCTGGATGCTGCAGCCGTACTGCAGTCTGGCAGGATCTCTGGATGCTGTGGCAGTACTGCTGGCTGGCAGGATCTCTGGATGCTGTGGCTGTACTGCTGGCTGGCAGGACTGCTGGCGGGCAGGATCTCTGGATGCTGTGGCTGTACTGCTGGCTGGCAGGATCTCTGGATGCTGCGGCAGTACTGCTGGCTGGCAGGATCTCTGGATGTTGTGGCTGTACTGCCGGCTGGCAGGATCTCTGGATGTTGCGGCAGTACTGCCGTCTGGCAGGATCTCTGGTAGAACTGAGTGATATTCTGGGGAGACCTCTCTAAGTGAGTGGCCACTTCATGGGTAACCGGTCTGAACCAGTATGACAGCTCACACCAGCCCAGTATAAACCAGTATGACAAAAGTAAGTCATTTCAGACAACAATGTTTATATTATACTTTTTCTGTCGGACCTTGAAATATAGATAACAGGGAACTCGCCCCAGACTAATGTTGCTTTAGATATTTGTCAAGTTCGATGTCTGGATGGTTTGACACTTTCACAGGTTCTTAGAAAGTTAAGGACAGAGGGTATCTAGGTTAAAAATAGGCATGCTAACTTAACGATCAGGCACAAAATGGAGTCTGGCCTTTGGGTCTTTACGGCATGATAGTGGCATAGAGTATCGGCAGACCATCATGAGAGGTGAACTCCATGGAAGACACTGAGGTTATCTCTACTAAGCATCCATATATAATGGTGGTAAAATCTTATTTCTTTTCATAAAAAGATATAACACTGCCTGAACAATGACAGTATTGAGCTGTCTCAATCTACTGTTCTGATACAACCAGCCTTCAAGATTAAACCCTGAACGTCGAAGCATGAAAAGACAGACCTTGATATTTCACCAGGCATGAAGTTGCATCCGGCTCCTGTGATTTCAGTGGCAATGCCAATATTTACAAGGTCTGCCTCATCGCCATTGAGTTCCACGGACCCTAAAGAACTGGCCTGGCTCCCGAATTAACCTCTGCTTCAAAGCCTCCTCAATGCCTCCTCAACTGAAATCTTCCTGTTGGGACCTTCTAAGCTCACCTGCCTTCCCTTGGAGTGGAGCCAATCAGATCTCTCCTTTCTCCTTCACCCCCATGACTTGATACAAAGAGTCAGAAATATTTGTATCAGTTTCAACCGTGAGCTGACCTCCATTTCCCAAGTTGCGGGGCCTTCAAGAGTGTCTTTGAACATCTGCGTTTACACCAAGGAGTCCTCCCCATACTGACTTCTCCCTCACAAGAGCCCACGCCGGGCTACTACAATGCGATGCATGCCGTGGTGCAATCAACATCATTAGAAAACGAGTCACAGACAGTCACAGACTGACAGATCAATACACTTATCAATTTCAATATACAGACTGATCGATCAATACACTGACCACCGAAAACACTGTGCTGGCTATGGAACAACCTCGCTGTCAATTGTTCCTGAGGCTTTGAATAGACAGACCTCTATTCGCCTATTAATGCTCTTCTAGAAATCCCAGTTGGCCAGACACCTAAGGCCAAAAACCCAGGACCTGCTTCTCACAAAAGGAGGAGGTTTGGGGAAAGCTCCTGCCACTTTGAAGCCTCAATCCTCTGGAGGTGCCTTACCCCGAGATTCTGAGGTCAGTCTGGAACAAGGCCTTCACAGCTCCAGTTACCAATGACGGATGGACTCTGTCGAGCCGAAGGATGAATAAGGATTTTCCCCTAACTATCATTCTTACTAAACATCATCCTTGACTAAATTCAGCTCTGTCCTTTCCACTAGGCCCCTCCAACGCCGACCAAACAATGTGAGCATTCTACCCACGAGTCAGCCTAGATAGAGTCTATCCTGGGATAGGAGCCAGGCCCCATAAGGGGCCCCTAATCCTTGCTAGTCTGTAAAAATGTACTATTAACTGTTTGAAATTGGGTTGTTGGTTAACTGTGGTGTGTGCCCTGGTCAAGCAGCAACCACAAGTCCGGGTAAGGTACATGTAAACTCCAAATTAACCTGTTGTGTTCTCCTGGTAGCATGGCGAGACCAAATTTGCAAAAATCCAATAAGTAGAACTGGAGATATTGAATTTTTAAGTTTTTAGAGAAAATATCGCCAAAAGGTGTAAAGCTTCAACTCTGGATATCTACTCACACTGGACCGGGACAAAGTCACAAGTTCAGGCTGACCGTGATGGAGCATGAGCTGGCTACAGAGACCCAGTTAGGCGCCGAACAGAGTACCTTAAATCATGGTTTGCAGAAGATTGAGTGAATCAGCATTAAAGATGCGTTGCACAGACAATAAGATGCTGAGGTTCTGAGATGCGGCAAGGCAGCAGTGCGAGGTCCTGTTGCATTGGCATTAGCGATCCCATCAACAGGGTTTATGATGCAATGTCCCACATCAAGTGCGCAGTCGTGGTGATGCATTGGTTCTAAAGATCTGTGATACTATGATGTGGAGTCCAGTGTTGTCATCATGGCTGCCATCAGCGAGAGATGTGAAAGCCTGCACCAAGGATGCGTCGCGCAGTGGTGGGTCCAAAGGTGATGCTGTCTGTCGCAGCGATTTGAGTCTTTGCAACAGGTCCAATCCACACTGCAGTGGAGTTGCGTCATTCTGCTTGGGGTTGCACCACACAGCAGAGGTGATGCATTCATTCCTCTGGATCCACAGAGGCTGGCAAAGCACCTTAAGCCCACTTCAAAGGGTCCAGGACTGGGTGGCACCAATTGCCAGGAAAGACTCACAGATAGCAGAGTCCAAGTGCAGATGCAAGGTTGTTAGAATCCTGTTATGTCCCTGAGGCTTCAGATCAGGAGGCCAGCTGACTAGCCCTTGGAGTCACTCTGGGTTCAGGAGATGCAGGTCCTGTCCTTCTCCCCAAGCAAGAGGGCAGGAGGGCAGGAGGGCAGGAGGGCAGCAGGGCAGCAGTTCCTTCAGAGCAGCAGTCCAGCAGAGTGGCCGTCCTTGTAGCAGCACAGCACTCCCTCTTCCTGACTGAGTATCCGCAGATACAGAAGTGTATTGCAGAGGTGGTGTCTAAGGTCCTTCTTTTATATACAGTTGTGCCTTTGAAGTGGGGAGAAGTGTCTAGAGGCATGACTTTGGAAGTGTGCAGAGACCCATTAAAGTACACAGATGCCCTTCCTTCCCTGACCTGACTCCAGACTATCTACAAGGGGCCTGCAGCACTTTGTGTGGAGACAGGAAAGAGCCTCTTCGAGTTGAGTGAGGCTAGGCCCAGCTCCTCCCTCTCATCCTGCCAGTGATGGCTCAGTCAGTCACACCTAAGCTCCAATTGTGTGTGGTTGTCTAGGAGGAATACACAAAGCCCAACTGCCAACTACACCCAATCATATGACCAGAGGCAGGCAGCAGGCACCAAATGGCTGAGGCAAGAAAAGGTCAACTTTCTAAAAAGAGCAATTTCAGAATTGCAATTTAAAATTCAACTTTGCCATAATTAGGATTTTAAATTAAGATCCGAGAGACCGCAAGTATGAACCCTTTACCTCTTCCCATTTGTAAATTACACACATATATGTAATAAGGCAACTCAAACGTTATCTCATGGGAGGGATAAACCTTGGAGCAGTGAAAAATAAATGTAAGACTTTTTAACTAGCAGCACATGTAAAACTTAAAAGTATATGTCAAATTTGTTTAAAAGACTGCACTTGCCCTCCCTTGGTGCTGTCCAAAGCCCACCATAGGAGTGACATATGTATTAAAAAGGAAGATTTAGGCCTGGCAAATGTTGATTTTGCCAGATCGAAATGGCAATTTAAACTGCACACACAGGCTCTGCAATGGTAGGTCTGAGATATGTTTAAAGGGCTCCTGACTTGGGTGCCACAATCAGTGCTGCAGGCCCACTAAAAGTGTGTAATTTAGAGTCCCTGGGCACATGTAGTGCATTTTACTAGGGGCTTATAAGTAAATTAATATATAAATTGGGTTTAAGAAAATGTTACTATGTTGTGAGCACAGAACACAAACTCTTTAGCACTGGTTAGCAGTGATAAAGTGTGCAGAGTACACCACCCCCTTTTGAACCGCTTTTGGCTGCCATTAGTGTGGCAGGGTATGCTCAGACGTGAGTCCCTTGCTCACTTTGCCACTGGATTCGAGCAAGCCGGGCTGAAGATGGCTGGAATGCCAGAAGCCGGTCCTCGGAAGCTTGTTTCCGGTCCAGGGAAGACATGGCTTGGCAGTTCGGGCTGGACTGTTCCCATGAGGCACAGGGTCAGACTGATTTGCATTTAGCCATGTCTAAACTGGGGTGGCAGAGTGGGCTAAAGAACGGTGATGGATTCAACCCAGATCTTTTGACTGGGTGTGAGTGTTTGATTGATTCAGATGCTCCGTCCATCACCACCCCCTTTTGAACCGCTTTTGGCCGCCATAAGTGTGGCAGGGTATGCTCAGACGTGAGTCCCTTGCTCACTTTGCCACTGGATTCAAGCAAGCCGGGCTGAAGATGGCTGGAATGCCAGAAACCGGTCCTCGGAAGCTTGTTTCTGGTCCAGGGAAGATATGGCTTGGCAGTTCGGGCTGGACTGTTCCCATGAGGCACAGGGTCAGACTGATTTGCATATAGCCATGTCTAAACTGGGGTGGCAGAGTGGGCTAAAGAACGGTGATGGATTCAACCCAGATCTTTTGACTGGGTGTGAGTGTTTGATTGATTCAGATGCTCCGTCCATCACCACCCCCTTTTGAACCGCTTTTGGCTGCCATAAGTGTGGCAGGGAATGCTCAGACGTGAGTCCCTTGCTCACTTTGCCACTGGATTCAAGCAAGCCGGGCTGAAGATGGCTGGAATGCCAGAAACCGGTCCTCGGAAGCTTGTTTCCGGTCCAGGGAAGACATGGCTTGGCAGTTCGGGCTGGACTGTTCCCATGAGGCACAGGGTCAGACTGATTTGCATATAGCCATGTCTAAACTGGGGTGGCAGAGTGGGCTAAAGAACGGTGATGGATTCAACCCAGATCTTTTGACTGGGTGTGAGTGTTTGATTGATTCAGATGCTCCGTCCATCACCACACCCTTTTGAACCGCTTTTGGCCGCCATAAGTGTAGCAGGGTATGCTCAGACGTGAGTCCCTTGCTCACTTTGCCACTGGATTCAAGCAAGCCGGGCTGAAGAAGGCTGGAATGCCAGAAACCGGTCCTCGGAAGCTTGTTTCCGGTCCAGGGAAGACATGGCTTGGCAGTTCGGGCTGGACTGTTCCCATGAGGCACAGGGTCAGACTGATTTGCATATAGCCATGTCTAAACTGGGGTGGCAGAGTGGGCTAAAGAACGGTGATGGATTCAACCCAGATCTTTTGACTGGGTGTGAGTGTTTGATTGATTCAGATGCTCCATCCATCACCACCCCCTTTTGAACCGCTTTTGGCCGCCATAAGTGTGGCAGGGTATGCTCAGACGTGAGTCCCTTGCTCACTTTGCCACTGGATTCAAGCGAGCCGGGCTGAAGATGGCTGGAATGCCAGAAACTAATGTAAGTGAGCACACTGGGATTTAATGTATGTGAAGGTGCAAGCGGCCAGAACAGGAGCAGGCTTGGAATGAATGTATGTGAAGGAGTAAGCTGCCAGCACAGGAGCACGCTGGGAATGAATGTATGTGAAGGAGTAAGCTGCCAGCACAGGAGCACGCTGGGAGTTAATGTATATGAAGGTGTAAACGCCAGAACAGGAGCATGCTGGGAATTAATGTATGTGAAGATGTAAGCGGCCAGCACGGGAGCACGCTGGGAGTTAATGTATGTGAAGGTGAAAACGCCAGAACAGGAGCATGCTGGGAATTAATGTATGTGAAGGTGTAAGCGGCCAGCACGGGATCACGCTGGGAGTTAATGTATGTGAAGGTGTAAACGCCAGAACAGGAGCATGCTGGGAATTAATGTATGTGAAGGTGTAAGCGGCCAGCACAGGAGCACGATGGGAACTATTGTACGTGAAGGTGTAAGCGGCCAGCACAGCAGCACGCTGGGTGCTAATGTATGTGACGGTGTAAACGCCTGCACAGGAGCAAACTGGGAATTAATGTATGTGAAGATGTAAGCAGCCAGCACAGGAGCACGCTGAGAATAAATGTATGTGAAGGTGTAAGTGGCCAGCACAAGAGCACGCTGGGAGTTAATGTATGTGAAGGTGTAAGCGGACAGCACAGGAGCACGCTGGGAGTTAATGTACGTGTTCGTGTAAGCGGCCAGTACAGGAGCATGCTGAAAACGGATAAAAATGTCATGAGTTACCTAGGGGTAATTCAATGAGCTGTTGACATCGCTCAAAGCAAATGGCTGCCAAGTACTCACTGGGGTTACATTTTAGGCACAAGATAAGCGTAATACATTGTTGATGGTGGGTTTATCAGAGTGTATGTGGTAGGCACGTGATAATTGCAGTGTAGAGCTTATAAAGTGTCTTTGAAAATGTAAGAACAATATAAAAGCAACACAAAGTGTCCTGGTACAGGTTTGACACAGGACACACACACACTATATACATAGTATGTCGGGGCGTGTCCGTGCACTAAACCAAATCCCTGATGTTGTGGTTTCTTAATTTCACCCTCTCCAAATATAGAAGGATATGATTTACTTTTAATAGGACATAGAATGGGTTTGCTACGGCACATGGTATGCTGTAAATAGAAGCCTTTTCTGTTTTATTTTGCGTACATTAAACATGGCGCAGTTGGTCTATACAACGGTAGGATATGCGTCTTTGTGTGTGTGTTTGGCGCAATTTATCGGCAGGTTTACATAGAACACATCTCAGCTTACATTGCTCTGGTACTTGGGCCCATTGCCGTGTAGTAAACAGCAGAGAACAGCAGGGGGGCTAAGTGCACATCCTTCATCGCCCTCGGGACCCGCTTCTGTGCCAAAGACCCACTCAGTGTCCCTCTAGGGTGACGCTTGGGAGAAACTATCATTAGGCAGAAGTGAGGTTTAGCAGCAGGGCAACACCCGGTTAAGTAGAGTCAGGGGAGAGCTTATGCCTGTGTTACCAGTACATTAGGAAACACCGTAGGAGGCTGTGTTAAAGGAAATTAAAGGGCACCTGCATTTAATATCAAACAGTATGAACTGCTTGCCACAGTGTAGTAGGAGTTAGGGTGAATCAATCAATCAATCAATCAATCAATCAGACATTTATAGAGCGCACTACATACCCGTAGGGTCTCAAGGCGCTGGGGGAGGGGGGTGCCGCTACTGCTCGAACAGCCAGGTCTTCAGCTTCTTCCTGAAGGAGAGGTGGTCTTGGGTCAGGCGCAGGTCGGTCGGGAGGGAGTTCCAGGTCTTGGCGGCCAGGTAGGAGAAGGACCTTCCACCTGTAGTCGCTCTTCGGATGCGGGGGACGGCGGCGAGGGCGTGGTTGGCTGATCGGAGGTGGCGTTTGGGAGCGTAGAAGTTGATTCGGCTGTTGAGGTAGCTCGGGCCTTGGTCGTGTAGGGCTTTGTGTGCGTGGGTGAGGAGGCGGAAGGTGATTCTTTTGTTGACGGGGAGCCAGTGAAGGTCTCTCAGATGTCCGGAGATGTGGCTGGTTCGTGGGATGTCGAGGATGAGTCTGGCAGAGGCGTTCTGGATCCGCTGGAGTCTCTTCTGGAGCTTGGCGGTGGTACCGGCGTAGAGGGCGTTGCCGTAGTCCAGTCGGCTAGTGACGAGGGCCTGGGTGACGGTCTTCCTGGTCTCGGTGGGGATCCACCAGAAGATCTTCCGTAGCATGCGTAGGATGTTGAAGCACGCCGAGGAGACGTTGTTGACTTGCCTGGTCATGGAGAGGGAGGAGTCCAGGATGAAGCCCAGGTTGCGTGCATGGTCTGTTGGTTTGGGTGCGGTGCCCAGGGCGGGAGGCCACCAGGAGTCGTCCCAGGCGGAGGGTGAAGAGCCCAGGATGAGGACCTCCGTCTTGTCGGAGTTCAGTTTCAGGCGGCTGGTCGTCATCCACTCGGCTACCTCTTTCATCCCTTCGTGCAGGTCGGCTCTGGCGGCGGCTGGGTCGTTGGTCAGGGAGAGGATCAGCTGGGTGTCGTCGGCGTAGGAGATTATGCTGAGGTTGTGTTGGCGTGCGATGGCCGCGAGGGGGCTCATGTAGACGTTGAAAAGGGTGGGGCTCAGAGAGGATCCTTGAGGGACGCCGCAGATGACTTCGGAGGCCTCTGATTTGTACGGTGGAAGGCGGACTCTCTGTGTTCTTCCGTCGAGGAAGGAGATGATCCATTCCAGCGCCTTGTCCTGGATTCCGACGTTGCTGAGGCGCTGTACTAGGGTGCGGTGGCAGACAGTGTCGAATGCCGCGGAGAGGTCTAGGAGGATGAGGGCCGCTGTTTCTCCGTTGTCCATCAGGGCTCGGATGTCATCGGTGGCGGCGATGAGGGCGGTCTCGGTGCTGTGATTGGCTCGGAAGCCGGACTGAGATGGGTCGAGGGATCCAGTCGTCTCGAGGAAGGCTGCCGGTTGCTTGTTGACGGTCTTCTCGATGACTTTGGCTGGAAACGGGAGGAGCGAGATGGGGCGGTAGTTCTTGAGTTCGGTGGGGTCCGCCGTTGGTTTCTTTAGTAGAGCGCTGAGTTCGGCGTGCTTCCAGCTCTCAGGGAACGTGGCGGTGTCGAAGGATGTGTTGATGATGTCTCGCAGGTGGGGTGCGATGACAGCGTCGGCCTTGTTGAAGACGAAGTGAGGGCAGGGGTCAGTCGGTGATCCGGAGTGGATGGAGTTCATCGTTTGGATGGTGTCTTCGGTGCTGATCGGGGTCCAGGCGTGGCGGGTGGTGGTGGGGGGTGGTTGTTCGGTCCCGGTGTGCGTTGGTTGGTTGTTGAAGCTGTTGTGTATGTCTGCGATCTTGTTGTGGAAGTATGAAGCGAGGGAGTTGCAGAGGTCTTGCGATGGGGTGATGTCGTTGTTTCCTGCGCTGGGGTTGGATAGCTCTTTCACGATGTTGAAGAGTTCCTTGCAGTTGTGTGCGTTGTTGTCCAACCGGTCCTTGAATGCAGTTTTCTTGGCGGCTCGGATCAGCTGGTGGTGCTTCCGGGTGGCCAGCTTGAAGGTGGTCCTGTTGTCCGGTGTAGGTTCCCTTCTCCAGACTTTCTCGAGGGCTCGGCAGTTCTTCTTGGAGCTCTTGAGTTCGTCGTGAACCACGGGGCTTTCTTGCTGCCGGGTCTGCTGGGCGGGGTCCTTAGCGGGGCGAGCTCGTCCGCGCAGATGCTGATCCACTTCGTGAGGTTGTCGGCAGCCTGGCTGGGGTTCGCTGAGCTGGCAGGAGGGTGCTGGCTCAGGGAGGTGGCGAGCTGGTCTGCTGTGATCTTGTTCCAGCTTCTGCGGGCGGTCTGTTGCTGGTGGTGGTGGGTCGTCGTTCTCTTGAAGGTGAAGTGGACGCAACTGTGGTCCGTCCATTGAAGCTCTGTGGCGTGGCTGAAGTCGATGTCTGGGCTGGAGGAGAAGACTGCGTCGAGTGTCCGGCGAGGTGGGTGGGGGTGGACACCAGCTGCTTGAGTCCAAGATTGGCGAGGTTGTCGAGCAGGGAGCTGGTGTTGCGGTCGTTGTTGTTCTCCAGGTGGAAGTTGAGGTCCCCCAGGAGGATGTAGTCAGCGGAGGGGAGGGCATGCGGGCTGACGAAGTCGGCGATGTCCTCGCTGAATTGTGTGCGTGGTCCCGGGGGTCGGTAGATCAGGGTGCCTCTGAGGATGGTGTTCGGGTCGGTGTGGATCTGGAAATGCAGGTGTTCGGCGGTGGTCAGGGTGTTGTCGGTGCTGGTCGTGAGCCGGATGGTGTTCCTGTGGATGATGGCGATACCTCCTCCCATCTGGTTGGCGTTGCGGTCCCTCCGGACGATCTTGTAGCCTTCTGGGATAGCGATGGCGATGTCGGGAGCTGAAGAGGCGTTCATCCAGGTCTCCGTGAGGAAGGCGACGTCAGGGGCTGTGGCGTCTAGGAGGTTCCAGAGTTCGATGGCGTGTCTGTGGACGGAGCGGGTGTTGAGCAGGATGCACTTGAGGTGGGTGCTGCTGGTGTTCGACTTGGCGGGTGCTGGTGTGAGGCAGGTCCGGGTGCAGGAGAATTTGCAGGCATGGCAGCTGAAAGGTCCGTGGGTGCGTCGTGGTGAGGCTTGGTGGCATTCTGGGAGTCGGCCGGTGTTGAGTGCGATGAGGGTGGCGGCGGAGTACGTCAGGCGGGTCGGTCGCGGTCGGGGTCTTCGTGGGCCAGGGGTCCTGGCGCTGGGCGCGGTCCGGTCGCGGACGGGCGCAGACGGGCTTACCTTTGGCGCGCCTTCGGCGCACATTCGGCGCGCCCGCTGCGCGTGAACGCTGCGCGTTCACACGGTCGCCATATAAGACGAAGTGCGCGGGTGGGCGGAGCAGCTGGGAGGCGGGAGCGGGGAGGGAACAGAAGGCAAAAAGGGGCGGGTCAGCGGTGGTGGCGGGAAGCGGGGAGCGGGGAGGGAAGACGGGGGGCGGCGAGGTAGGCGGGCAAACAGGAAGGAGAACGCTAATACGGGCACAAGCTGACAAAATACAGGCACAAATGGATATCAAAAACGCTAACACGGGCAAAAAATACTAATTAAACAAGCACAAATGGAGACAAAACAAATGGCACAAATGGAGACAAAACAAAACAAAACAAACGACAGCAGGGTCAGCCGGCAGCGAGGCAGGCAGCGAGGCAGAGGGCAAGGCGATGGGGCACACGCAGCAGCTGGTGGCCGTGCGGCGCGGGGGTGTCCCACAAGTGGGTCACACTCACCTGCGTCGCACGGTCGCCATATAAGGCCAAGTGCGCGGGTGGGCGGAGCAGCTGGGAGGCGGGAGCGGGGAGGGAACAGAAGGCAAAAAGGGGCGGGGTCAGCGGTGGTGGCGGGAAGCGGGGAGCGGGGAGGGAAGACGGGGGGCGGCGAGGTAGGCGGGCAAACAGGAAGGAGAACGCTAATACGGGCACAAGCTGACAAAATACAGGCACAAATGGATATCAAAAACGCTAACACGGGCAAAAAATACTAATTAAACAAGCACAAATGGAGACAAAACAAATGGCACAAATGGAGACAAAACAAAACAAAACAAACGACAGCAGGGTCAGCCGGCAGCGAGGCAGGCAGCGAGGCAGAGGGCAAGGCGATGGGGCACACGCAGCAGCTGGTGGCCGTGCGGCGCGGGGGTGTCCCACAAGTGGGTCACACTCACCTGCGTCGCACGGTCGCCATATAAGGCCAAGTGCGCGGGTGGGCGGAGCAGCTGGGAGGCGGGAGCGGGGAGGGAACAGAAGGCAAAAAGGGGCGGGGTCAGCGGTGGTGGCGGGAAGCGGGGAGAGGGGAGGGAAGACGGGGGGCGGCGAGGTAGGCGGGCAAACAGGAAGGAGAACGCTAATACGGGCACAAGCTGACAAAATACAGGCACAAATGGATATCAAAAACGCTAACACGGGCAAAAAATACTAATTAAACAAGCACAAATGGAGACAAAACAAATGGCACAAATGGAGACAAAACAAAACAAACGACAGCAGGGTCAGCCGGCAGCGAGGCAGGCAGCGAGGCAGAGGGCAAGGCAATGGGGCACACGCAGCAGCTGGTGGCCGTGCGGCGCGGGGGTGTCCCACAAGTGGGTCACACTCACCTGCGTCGCACGGTCGCCATATATAATCACTCAGTCATTTGTTAAGTGCACTACATACCCGCGAGGATCGAAGGCGCTGGGGGCGCTCTGTTTTAATGCCTTTAAACATGATGAGAAATAGGTTGGAATACATCCTTTCATGGCCGTTTTTTGAGCAATGGCATCTAAAGAATTATTTTATTGGGTAGAAATAATTTTATGAAACAACCAGCGCTTAGCATAGTAGTGAGGGCTTCAAAGCTAACGTTGAGGGTAAATAAATGGTACATTACGGTAAAAATCATAAGGTAATGCTCTGCCACCAGGAAGTGTAACAAGTATACTGGCACAGGGGCGAAGCTGCTGTACGGAGGACCGTGTTTGCAGAGGCAGCCGTCTGATTGCTTCATTCGTCTGTTGTAATTTCAAGAGCGTTAACGAGGGGGTAATTACCCACACCTCATTCCCACATGGGCAAATTGACATTGGATAGCGGTATCACATTCAAGGGAAGGTCTCCTCCAGGTTTACAAAGTGGGTTATCTGTAGGGTCAGCTCACGAAGTTAGTGAGTTGCCAAACATGGCCCAAATCTTTTTTTACATATAGGCTACCTCAGGGGGTCGTTACTTACTGAAGGAAGTATGCTTAGCATATTACAGAGATTTCTTTACATGGGGAGAAGGTCAGGCCTACTTGGCAATGGCCTCTCCTCGGGTACTCTCTCAACACTGATGACATCAACGCAGTACACCCCAGGCTCTGTTGTCATACCTTCAAGGGTATCCCTGCGTGCAGTTGCGGTGGTACATAAGAATTTGGGGGCCTGTGTCCAAAGCCCTTGGCACCATGTGCTGGTACAGGTAAGCTTTCGGGGGGTGTCATGTCACACAGATACGCTCATACACGTATGCGGTGACGGACTTCGGGAATTCTGATAGCAGCGGCCTGGCTAGAAACTGCAGCATACCTTTTAGTAAACATGAATGCGTTGTGTCACTGCACTTCACACTGTGTGCTGTCCTTAAGTAATCATGAAGGCGCTATTGCATTCACTGTGGACCCCATGTCTATTCTTTGATGAAGGTCATACTACCAGGCACCCTCACTGTAACACTAATTCAAATGCTCCGCATGTGACACAGACAGATGCTATGCTAAACACTTGTAGTTGCAAGTTTGATGGGCATGCATCGGGTGCTAATCTTAGCTGAGGCTTAGTATGTGACGGCAATGTAATACAGGCACGTGTACTGCATCTTTCGTCAGGAAGCCGGAAACACTAATCGTTTGTGTTTGTTTTTTCCATTTATGTATGGCCGGATCCATGGCGGATACCTGGGAAGTGCTCCACAACGCAACAACTGCAAGAGGTGGACGGGAGTGTCAAGCAAAGGCATCAAGTGTGATGGGCGGTCAATTCAACGGATCAAGCGGTGCCAGCATGAGAAGGTGCTACCCATGCATTATAGCTGAAGTGTGTAATTGTCAAAGTAGAATCCACTCAGAGTGGCAGTGATCCCTAAAATGATGGGGAACACACAGTGTTGTTTAAATGCCCCTCACACACCAACAGGCCCCTTGGTGTTATGCTTCATCATCGGGGCCTTCGCACCCCTCTACGGGATGCGGCGTGCTACGACTCGCGACTACGCAGGAGCACTAAATCGTGAACTATGTGAGGGGGTGTGTTACTAAGGAGTGAGTGAAGTGAGGTGAAAAAGTGAATAGTTAAAAAATACCTGGCACGTAGGTGAAAAATAAATTTATTAAATCCCCGGCTGGTATTATTAAAAAAGAAGTGCGAGATGGGGTTGTAAGAATACGTATTAGGGTATTACAACCACCACAAAAGTGTCAACATGTTTCGGAGCACGAGGGCTCCTTCTTCAGGACAAGGATAAGCACATACCCTCACCTTACTCACATGTAAATATAAAAGTGTTAAAAAATATTTACAACAATGTGTAATGTACCTAATAGTGTTATATATGTAGGTAGATGCAGTTGCGCCCAATTGGCGTTAGATGAAAACCTGTGGAAAGAAAGCACAATAAACACACTGGTCTACAGTGCACAAACCAAGGAGAGAAGAAAAATGCTTCTCTTAGTACAACAAGGTAAACCCAAAAATAAGGGAACCCTGTAAAGAAAGATGAAAAAATATAAAAAAATATATATACATATGGACAAACACACCACATACAGACATACATTCACAATGTGGAAATACTCTCTACCCAGATGGAAAGAGAGAGGGAGAGAAAACAGGTAATATAAGGCTTACTTATAGTTCTCAAATGCAAAACCTCATGAGCCTATGCGTGTTATTGGGGGATCCTTCCTTACTGCTCAGTAAAGTAACCTAAAAGACATTGATATATGGGATTTAGTTTGTTACAGGCACCTACAACCTAAAGCGCCAGAATAATGCTCTTAGTCATGACCCAACTCACGGTTACTGCAATGGCTAGTTGCCTGCCTTCCCTCAACGCGGCTCCGATGAAGTGAGCGTTGATCGCGTCGGTAACTCATTTATACCCTCCCGAGAGATAATTAGTCGAGGTAGATTGAATAATGAGGCCCGGGGAATGCCCAAATACGGAGTCTGTAATGCCAGGGAATCCGGAGCTGCGCGATCAGCTCGCGTTACACATAGCGCATGCGTATTTTTTTACTGCATAAGGAAATGCAGGACTTCATGAAAACCATCAAGTTGAGGGCTTTTTTCAAAGATAAGGAACCATTTATAGAGACCTCAGATACAGGTTTAAAACCTAGGTCAACTTTCACACCGCTGGATAACCAACTCCCGGTTGAGGTATTGGCTTTTGAAAAAGCTATAATGCAAGAATTGAAATGTTTGGAAACCAAGCACAGGGTATTCCAGAATATGAGCAAAATGGAGAATGAGGCGATCAAAGAATTGAGGTTGAACAAGAACCTAACCATAAAACCCGCTGACAAGGGGGGAGCAGTGGTTATTCAAACCACCTCAGCCTATGACAGAGAATGCAGGAGACTTCTCTCCGACAGTAGGAATTACCAAATCCTAGCTGCATACCCCACGGAGTCACTACGAGTACAAATAGGTGGCATGGTTGAAGAGGCTCTTGCACATGACTGGATAACTAAAAAAGAGTCAGAATTCTTGATTCAGAAAAATCCACGCATTCCATATTTCTATACCATACCGAAAGTGCATAAGAACCTCGAAAACCCACCTGGACGCCCGATTGTGTCTGGTGTTTCATCTATCTTGGAACCATTGTCCAAGTTTGCCGACGCCTTCCTGAGACCTCTCGTACAAGCCACTGACACATATCTTAGAGATACGAAAGCAGTATTACAACTGTTAAGAAACCAGACTTTCGATCCTACCTCTCAGATGCTCCTGAGCCTTGATGTGGAGAGCCTCTATACAAGCCTCCCACATGATGAGACTTTACAAATTATTGAGGAAGTGCTAGTGTTGGAGTGTATTTCACTGGCCCTCACCAAAAACTTTTTCGAGTATGATGGCACCCTTTTTTGGCAGAGACACGGGACCAGTATGGGCAGTACTTTTGCCCCAAGCTTGGCAGGACTATACGTCCATCATCTGGAGTCCTCAAAGATCCTCCATCCAAACAATCCCTACAGGGCGAGGATTAGTACATGGCGAAGGTATATTGATGACATTTTGGTTATCTGGGAAGGAGATGAGAACTCGGTATCTGAGTTCATGCATTGGCTTAACAACCAGAATACATTCCTCAGATTTACCCACCAAGTGTCAAACAATACCATGGTTTTCCTGGACTTGAACATTTATCATGAGGCAGGCGTCTTGAAGACGGAGACCCACTTCAAACCGACGGCCAGGAACTGTCTCCTCAGATTTGACAGCTTCCACCCGCGTCATCTGAGGGAGAACCTACCGTATGGACAGTTCCTTCGCTTACGTCGGAACTGTAGTGACATTGCCAAATATAAAACTCAGGCTAAAGACCTCAGCATGAAACTGAGACAGAGAAAGTATCCGGACCAGGTGATCCAAAAAGCTATGAAAAGAGCTAGAAACAACAACCGTGAGGCCCTCCTGGAGGATAATCTACGGAGTGATAATCAAGTGGATAGAACAGTTTGCATTACCACATACAGCCCAGTAAGCAACCAGGTCACGAAATTGGTCAATAAGCATTGGCGTATACTGACAAGTGGTAGTCTATCACTTGAGAAACCTTTGTTTGCACACAGAAGGGGTAGGAACTTGAGAGACATGCTTGTCCACACAAGACCAACCCCTACCAAAACTGAGCAGCCAAGACTGCAGGGGATACATGGTCACCACCCGTGTGGCAATTGTAATAATTGCCACCTCACCAAAAAAAGCCTAACTCTGACCTTTTCAAATGGGACAAACTGGGAACAACGTGCTTTCACTAATTGCAACAGCAAGAATGTTGTATATTTGATCATGTGTCCTTGTGGGAAAGAATATGTGGGGATGACAACGAGACCAGTGAGAGTGAGACTCAATGAGCACAATATCAGGTGCAAAAAACTTACAACAAAAATGTCAGCCCACTTTATTGAACATCAACACTGTGTCAACGAGTTACAGTGGACAATAATTGAACAACTGCCCTCGGAAGTAGGTCTTCTGGAAAAAGAACAGCGGTGGGTGTTCCGTCTTGGAACTGATACCACCGGGCTCAATGACTCCATTCCTTGGAATTTACTAAGATAAGCTGTACTAGACCCTCCCGCACTGAACTCTGCATCTCTGCCTGTTAAGGGAAGGTCATAGTGAATGGGGCTATTAAGAATTATCAAAATACCATGGATGTCCCATTAAGATATACTGTCCCCCATGATGTGTCTCCACTGTATCAGTTTTTTACTATACTGCCATCAGGCTCACTGTTTATTTATTTCTAGTACCTCTTGGGCCAAGATAGGGAGGATACAATTCCTACGTGATTTACTACACCAGCTGTTCATTTTTGACAGCGCTACCTGATTCTTGGGTGTATTAGTCCTATTTCAGTACCCCTGCACCCAATATGCGTGTTTACATTTTCAATGCCACCGTTTCGCGCATTTTCCCCCTCGCGCATGCGCATTCAGCATTGCGACGTAGGTCACTCCCTTTACAAGTGCCATTGCTTCGCGCATGCGCGGTTGTATTTCTTTCCACGCATGCGGATTCAATACTGTGGCACAGACAGGGGTACGCATGCGCTATGTGTAACGCGAGCTGATCGCGCAGCTCCGGATTCCCTGGCATTACAGACTCCGTATTTGGGCATTCCCCGGGCCTCATTATTCAATCTACCTCGACTAATTATCTCTCGGGAGGGTATAAATGAGTTACCGACGCGATCAACGCTCACTTCATCGGAGCCGCGTTGAGGGAAGGCAGGCAACTAGCCATTGCAGTAACCGTGAGTTGGGTCATGACTAAGAGCATTATTCTGGCGCTTTAGGTTGTAGGTGCCTGTAACAAACTAAATCCCATATATCAATGTCTTTTAGGTTACTTTACTGAGCAGTAAGGAAGGATCCCCCAATAACATGCATAGGCTCATGAGGTTTTGCATTTGAGAACTATAAGTAAGCCTTATATTACCTGTTTTCTCTCCCTCTCTCTTTCCATCTGGGTAGAGAGTATTTCCACATTGTGAATGTATGTCTGTATGTGGTGTGTTTGTCCATATGTATATATATTTTTTTATATTTTTTTCATCTTTCTTTACAGGGTTCCCTTATTTTTGGATTTACCTTGTTGTACTAAGAGAAGCATTTTTCTTCTCTCCTTGGTTTGTGCACTGTAGACCAGTGTGTTTATTGTGCTTTCTTTCCACAGGTTTTCATCTAACGCCAATTGGGCGCAACTGCATCTACCTACATATATAACACTATTAGGTACATTACACATTGTTGTAAATATTTTTTAACACTTTTATATTTACATGTGAGTAAGGTGAGGGTATGTGCTTATCCTTGTCCTGAAGAAGGAGCCCTCGTGCTCCGAAACATGTTGACACTTTTGTGGTGGTTGTAATACCCTAATACGTATTCTTACAACCCCATCTCGCACTTCTTTTTTAATAATACCAGCCGGGGATTTAATAAATTTATTTTTCACCTACGTGCCAGGTATTTTTTAACTATTCACTTTTTCACCTCACTTCACTCACTCCTTAGTAACACACCCCCTCACATAGTTCACGATTTAGTGCTCCTGCGTAGTCGCGAGTCGTAGCACGCCGCATCCCGTAGAGGGGTGCGAAGGCCCCGATGATGAAGCATGACACCAAGGGGCCTGTTGGTGTGTGAGGGGCATTTAAACAACACTGTGTGTTCCCCATCATTTTAGGGATCACCGCCACTCTGAGTGGATTCTACTTTGTTTATTCGCATGACTAGGGAGACTGAATCCACTGACTCTCTCTCTCTCCCCCCTTTGTTTGAAACTTTGGGTGTAATTGTCACCCATTTGTGTTCGCCAGTTGGGGGAAATGGGCAGTGCACTGCATTACAGGTGTATACCATCACAGCTTGACCAGGAGCACAAGTATTATGGAGGAGGCGTCATAACAACACCCTTGTTGTGAATTGGTTACTGCTATGACGGCGCCTGTGCTCGGGGCGCCTTCATAATTGACACAGCGTGGTGTTAGGAGGTTCCGTAGTAGGAAGGTAGGCTTGCACAGGGCCTAGCTGTACAATGGTATAGTTGCACCAACAACGATTAGCATGGACAGGGGAGGCGTGAATATCCGGTGCACCATGATGCGGACGACGGAGGCCAGGTAGTGGCTCCAGGAGGGGGTCTCAAGTGCCTATGAGTAGGCCAGCCCCAGCTTTATGACCCTGCAGCTTGAGCAGGATTGGGTGGTCAGGAACACGGAAGTAGGTTGGTTTTACACGTCTAGGGCCAAGATGCGCCCTGTCACAGCGACTCCAGGGATTCCAAAGATGGTGTCTGTCCGTCCAGGGTAAGGAATGAAACCTTCGGACAGATCTTTAGGCCCAGTTAGTGGTGTATAGCGAGGTGAACTGTTGGTGCACCAGGGTACACCCAGACATTCCAGAGCCTCCAAGGGGAGGAAGCGAGTCTGTGAGGCCACTGGAAACATACCTAGTAACAAACTGCTGAGGTTAGCAAGGGCTTGACACTTACAGACTATAGCACAGGGGTGGATAGGGGTGAAACCGTGCTTCCTAAGAAGATGGTGTCCATTTGTTCACACCGGGGGGAGAAGCAGTCGCAGGGGATCTTCTTGCCTAGTTAGGCGCAGATAGGGACATGGCATGACCTTGCAGTGAGTTGGTAGGGCCTGATAGTTGGGCTGAAACATATAATGGCTTGGCTAGGGGAATTCTGGAGGCAGGGCATGACCTTTCAATGTAAGAGGGTAGGTGGGGGGGCAGATAGTCGGTCAACTACGCTGGCCTGTGGCGGTAAGGTCATGATTGGTGAGCAGTTAATTTAAGGTCCTTAGGGGGCGGCGTCATTCTCGAATGGGGTCGCTCAAAGGGAGGGACAAGTGGTCTCTCCTAGAACTCCAGGGGCAGGTACAGCCTGTTGGGTACATGGGTGCGGGGGAGGGGAAGAGTCACGCTTTCTCTAGGCTGGTTGGCAACCCCGCACGTGCACAATGACGCCAGTAAACAGCGCAGAGATGCAAGGGCCCCCTTTTAAAGGAGTTAAAAGGGCGTACGGGGGTGACCGGGGACGGATGTACCCTCACGGTAAGCGGGCCCTCTGCGCATGCGCACTTCGACAGAAGGGCGTGGTTAATCGGGCATACAGGGGTAACCGGTGGGAGAAGTACCCTCCCGGTAAACGGGCCCTCTGTGCATGCGCACTTCTACAGAAGGGCGTGGTTAGTCAGGCGTACGGGGGTAACCGGGGGAGAAGTACCCTCCCGGTAAACGGGCCCTCTGCGCATGCGCACTCCTTCAGGAGGGTGTGGTTTAGTGATTAAGATCTGACACCAGTTATTGACCTTGCCGTAGGCCCAAGTAGGCACGCAGAAATAAAGATTGTATGTGATTGATAGGTTAGTCTCGGATAGGTAATACCTTGTACTAGAAGTATGTTACGGTTAGCCATCTGATATCTGTATATATCAATTGAAACGTTTTCTGCGTAATTGTGTAAATATTGTTTATTTCAAGTTTTGATTTATTTTGTATATTTTAATAAATATGGCCGGGGGTTCGAAAGACCCCCCGCCTTCCAAAAAAAACCCTCTCATGTCCTGTTAATAATGGTGGTTAACGGAAGGGTGGGGATCCTCCGGTAGTCCCTGGCCATAACACGCTGGGAGATGATATTTGTGTTGGTGTAAGCGGCCAGTACAGGAGCATGCTAGGGTTTAATGTATGTGAAGGTGTAAGCGGCCAGCACAGGAGCACGCTGGGAGTTAATGTAAGTGAAGGTGTAAGCAGCCATCACAGGAGAACTCTGGGAGTTAATGTATGTGAAGGTGTAAGCAGACAGCACAGGAGCACGCTGGGGATTAATGTATGTGAAAGTGCATGCTCCTAGCACAGGCGCATGTGGGAAGATAACGTAGATGAAGGTGCAAGCAGGCAGCACAGAAACACACTGGGAGATTATGTATGTGTTGGTGTAAGCGGCCAGCACAGGAGCACTCTGGGAGTTAATGTATGTGAAGGTGTAAGCGGCCAGCACAGGAGCACGCTGGGAGTTAATGTATGTGTTGGTGTAAGCGGACAGCACAAGAGCACGCGGGGGGTAAATGTATGTGTTGGTTTAAGCGGCCAGCACAGAAGCACTCTGGGAGTTAATGTATGTGAAGGTGTAAGCGGCCAGCACTCGAGCATGCTAGGGATTAATGTATATGAAGGTGTAAGCAGTCAGCACAGGAGCACGCTTGTGTGTACCCCGTTCCTTTGCTGAGCACTGGGGTAGCTACCTCCTCTTTCAATCTTTCTAAGTGGGTCAGTTTCACCCAAGCATATGGTGTTATCTGGAAACCATAGAGGCACTAATCTGACCCCACAGGTTCAAGCCAAGCTACCCTGAAGACTGTGTAGAACACTTGCACCTGGGCAGCCGGCCCTATCCAGGCGCTATGCCAGCGCCTAGATCTGAACAGCTGCCATCATCTCATGGCGGCGTATTGAGGCGCTATGCCAGCGCCTAGATCTGAACAGCTGCCATCATCTCATGGCGGCGTATTGAGGCGCTATGCCAGCGCCTAGATCTGAACAGCTGCCATCATCCGACGGCTGCTCAGGTGGCCTTCCCTAGAAGCTGTGCCCTGTGTTTCGATATTGGCATTTACCCATTTTTAGAGGCAGTCTGAAGCTGGCAGCCACCCTGGGGCACAGAATGTCTCGGGCTTTGTGGAGAACAAGGGAGGTGATGAAACTGTATTGTATTCTGTCTAATCACTTCCAAAAAGCAGAAACATCACATTTCAACACGTCCTGCAATCCGCTGTGGCCGGTCCCTCGTGCTGACATCTGATTAAGAAATATCCCGGGTACAGGACATTTTATAGTAGAAATCACTTTACATTTCAATCTGAGCAGATGCTGTAAATACCCATAAGAATTTTACACTCACCCCCTACACACATTACAGCTTCACTGCAATTCGAGGTTTAGCTTCACACTGACCTACTATGCACCTTACAGCTCTCAGTGCACGCTCACTGCAACTAGATGTGTCAGTTCACACCGACCTCCTATGCACCCTACAGCTCTCAGTGCACGCTCACTGCAACTAGATGTGTCAGTTCACACCGACCTCCTATGCACCCTACAGCTCTCCGTGCACGCTCACTGCAACTAGATGTGTCAGTTCACACCGACCTCCTATGCACCCTACAGCTCTCCGTGCACGCTCACTGCAACTAGATGTGTCAGTTCACACTGACCTCCTATGCTCCCTACAGCTCTCAGTGCACGCTCACTGCAACTAGATGTGTCAGTTCACACGGACCTCCTATGCACCTTACAGCTCTCAGTGCACGCTCACTGCAACTAGATGTGTCAGTTCACACCGACCTCCTATGCACCCTACAGCTCTCCGTGCACGCTCACTGCAACTAGATGTGTCAGTTCACACCGACCTCCTATGCACCTTACAGCTCTCAGTGCACGCTCACTGCAACTAGATGTGTCAGTTCACACCGACCTCCTATGCACCCTACAGCTCTCCGTGCACGCTCACTGCAACTAGATGTGTCAGTTCACACTGACCTCCTATGCACCTTACAGCTCTCCGTGCACGCTCACTGCAACTAGATGTGTCAGTTCACACCGACATACTATGCACCCTACAGCTCTCCGTGCACGCTCACTGCAACTAGATGTGTCAGTTCACACTGACCTCCTATGCACCCTACAGCTTTCAGTGCACACTCACTGCAACTAGACCTGCCAGTTCACAGTGAGCTTCTATACACCTTATGCCTTCCAGTGTACGCGCAACACAACTAGACCTGTCTGTTCACACTGACCTGCTATACACGTATCAACTTTCAGTGCATGGTCACTACAACTAGATGTGTCAGTTCACACCGACATACTATGCACCCTACAGCTTTCAGTGCACACTCACTGCAACTAGACCTGCCAGTTCACAGTGAGCTTCTATACACCTTATGCCTTCCAGTGTACGCGCAACACAACTAGACCTGTCTGTTCACACTGACCTGCTATACACGTATCAACTTTCAGTGCACGCTCACTACAACTAGATGTGTCAGTTCACACCGACATACTATGCACCCTACAGCTTTCAGTGCACACTCACTGCAACTAGACCTGCCAGTTCACAGTGAGCTTCTATACACCTTATGCCTTCCAGTGTACGCGCAACACAACTAGACCTGTCTGTTCACACTGACCTGCTATACACGTATCAACTTTCAGTGCACGGTCACTACAACTAGATGTGTCAGTTCACACCGACATACTATGCACCCTACAGCTCTCCGTGCACGCTCACTGCAACTAGATGTGTCAGTTCACACCGACCTCCTATGCACCCTACAGCTCTCCGTGCACGCTCACTGCAACTAGATGTGTCAGTTCACACTGACCTCCTATGCACCTTACAGCTCTCAGTGCACGCTCACTGCAACTAGATGTGTCAGTTCACAACGACCTCCTATGCACCCTACAGCTCTCCGTGCACGCTCACTGCAACTAGATGTGTCAGTTCACACCGACCTCCTATGCACCCTACAGCTTTCAGTGCACACTCACTGCAACTAGACCTGCCAGTTCACAGTGAGCTTCTATACACCTTATGCCTTCCAGTGTACGCGCAACACAACTAGACCTGTCTGTTCACACTGACCTGCTATACACATATCAACTTTCAGTGCACGGTCACTACAACTAGATGTGTCAGTTCACACCGACATACTATGCACCCTACAGCTTTCAGTGCACACTCACTGCAACTAGACCTGCCAGTTCACAGTGAGCTTCTATACACCTTATGCCTTCCAGTGTACGCGCAACACAACTAGACCTGTCTGTTCACACTGACCTGCTATACACGTATCAACTTTCAGTGCACGGTCACTACAACTAGATGTGTCAGTTCACACCGACATACTATGCACCCTACAGCTCTCCGTGCACGCTCACTGCAACTAGATGTGTCAGTTCACACCGACCTCCTATGCACCCTACAGCTCTCAGTGCACGCTCACTGCAACTAGATGTGTCAGTTCACACTGACCTCCTATGCACCCTACAGTTCAGTGCACACTCACTGCAACTAGACCTGCCAGTTCACAGTGAGCTTCTATACACCTTATGCCTTCCAGTGTACGCGCAACACAACTAGACCTGTCTGTTCACACTGACCTGCTATACACGTATCAACTTTCAGTGCACGGTCACTACAACTAGATGTGTCAGTTCACACCGACATACTATGCACCCTACAGCTCTCAGTGCACGCTCACTGCAACTAGATGTGTCAGTTCACACTGACCTACTATGCACCCTACAGCCCTCAGTGCACGCTCACTGCAACAAGATGTGTCAGTTTACACTGACCTCTTATGCACCCTACAGCTCTCAGTGCACACTCACTGCAACTAGATGTGTCAGTTCACACTGACCTCCTATGCACCCTACAGCTTTCAGTGCACACTCACTGCAACTAGATGTGTCAGTTCACACTGACCTACTATGCACCCTACAGCCCTCAGTGCACGCTCACTGCAACAAGATGTGTCAGTTTACACTGACCTCTTATGCACCCTACAGCTCTCAGTGCACACTCACTGCAACTAGATGTGTCAGTTCACACTGACCTCCTATGCACCCTACAGCTTTCAGTGCACACTCACTGCAACTAGACCTGCCAGTTCACAGTGAGCTTCTATCCACCTTATGCCTTCCAGTGTACGCGCAACACAACTAGACCGGTCTGTTCACACTGACCTGCTATGCACGTATCAACTTTCAGTGCACGATCACTGCAACTAGATGTGTCAGTTCACACTGACCTACTATGCACCCTACAGCTCTCAGTGCACTCACTGCAACTAGACCTACCAGTTCACAGTGGTTTATCTTTTTTAAGGGTAGGGCATGGAAGGAGTTATGGCGCATCAAGATGACATTATTATTGTTTTAGCTGACTCCGATGAATTGCACAATTTACAGTTGTCGAAAGTGCTACAAGTTTTAAAGGAAAAAGGCACAAAATTAAAAATGGAGAAATACAAAACTTCTCACACCATTTCAGCAAAGGGTATTTCAGCTGTGTTGTGTTCAAGCAATTAAGAAGTGTGTACACCCACCGGCAAAGATCAACTGAGATCCTATCTAGGGTTGTTTGAGTTTTATTCCAGATTCGTGAATACATTTTTTCAAATAGTATTACCATTGAGAAACTTATTCAAGAATGGTGCACAATTCAATTAGTCTTTGGAACATCAGGAAGCATTTAGTCAACTCAAAAATGTAATTGTCAAGGCTTTGCCCGTAACCCCTTTTAACCAAAGATTGCGCTGTTATTTTTACTTTGATGCTAGCAATGAAGGTTTTGGGACTATCCTTAATCTGAGATGCCAAGGCTTGGAGAACACAGCGGCTTTTGCTTCAAAACCTCTTTCTTGTTCTGAAGCCAGATACTCTACCATCGAAAGGGAGGGTTTAACCTGTATGTGGGTGATTGAACACTTCAAAATGGACCTATGGGGAAGACAATTCACCTTCAAAACAGATCACAAACTTCTTCTGGTGTTTCTAAATAGTAATGGCACTGGTAGGGCCATCAAGATTGGTCAGAATTTTTTCTAAATCTTATGAATATAATTTGAGCAGATTTCATACAAGAGGTTCACAATAGTTTTGAAGATCATTTATCAAGATTACCGAATGATTCTACAGAATCTTATTCTGAGACCATTGACGTACGTGTGGTTGCGGTTGAGGACGATGTTTTGTCTGCATGGGGTGGGGAGTAATCTAGAAAAGTATGGATGGAGAGTTGTCGAGAAGACGAGGAGTTAAAAAAACAAAATGTGGGAATTCGCCAAAGAATGTCCGTGTGAGAACATTTTAACTTCATCTATGCAGACAGCTCGGAAAGTTAGAGAATGTACCTCAGTTGCTGGTGACATGGTTTTAAAAGAGGGTTAGGTTATTCCTCCTAAAGATACTCTTCTTAATATTCTTACATTGGCATACAATGGACATTTTCACTAAGAAACTTGTCAGAGAAGTATTTTGGTGGCCCTACATGGACTCACAAATCACAGGATTTGTAAAACTAGGTCTTATTTGTGTTAACTCTGATAAGCAACATACAACTCCCATTAATTCGGAATTTCACAACAGACCATGGGGAAAATTTGCACTGAACCTTTCAGGGCCCTATGATATTCTTACAAAATGCAAAATGTATGCTTTTGTTTCAATAGACTACTCTTCCAGGTGGGCAGATGTCAAATGGGCATCCCAGCCTCCCACTGATACACCCACATATTTAGAGTGTTTTCACAGAGGTTTTGCCATCCAGTATAGTCACGGATAATGGAAAACAATGTACTTGTCTTAAATTTCAAAGGTTTCTTAACTATAATGGCATATACCATGTGTGCATTGCAGTTTACTCACCGAATAGGAATGGTCTCGTAGAAAGAGTTAATAGGGATATGGTTGAAGCGGTGCAGGCAGCCCTCGCTAACCAGGTTGATGTAAGGGACTTAGTTATAGAAAAAATATGGACATATCACTCTACCCCCAACTGAGGCACAGGATTTTCCCAATTTTGTATGCTTAAAGATCACAGGCCGTGTACATCTCTCACAACTCCTTGGATCAAGAAGAAATTACCCATGTTGGACATCAAAGCTATGTATGGGGAAACTAAAAATAAATGTTGAGTCTAAAAGAATAGTTAATGCGGAGATCAATCAGAAACCTGAGAGGTCAAGTTAAGGAAAATGTAAGTTACTTGTTGGTGATGGTGTTAAAATGAAACTCCCCTATAATTTGAAAAATCGTGAAATCAAATTTTTTTAAATTACCAGGGTTGGGAAAACTTTTATAAAACTCAACGGATTCTAGTGGAGTTAGAACAAGCTAGCCAAAGTTGTTGAAGGCCTTTAACCGGTGATAACGATGACTCTTAAGTATGTGAGAGTGACGTGTGCTCTTCTTCAGTTGCTTTCTTTTTCAGATTCCAAAGTCAAATTGGCCATTGAGGGAGGGTCTCCTGGAGAAGGTTCAGGCAGCTCTGCTATTGACTAGGAGGTGGATTTTGAGTTCATTGAACCCACCTATGCAGCTAGTTTAAAGGATGATTGTTTGTTCAAGCTAAATATATTTCTGATTCTGAGGTCATTGAACCTACCACTTTGTCTACATATAACAATGTTTCTTCTTGCATTGGGAATTAGATTTTGAAGGACTGTCATCCTAAGAGAAAGATTACGACACCAAAACATCTAAAAATCTTTCAGCTTTCCTTTTAAATTAATATTGTTTATCTTTCTTCTCCTAATTAGCATTTACAGTTGTAATTGCCCATTGATTCTTTTAGTTATGGTAAAGGGAGGATATATGCTGTAGTGAGTTTAATTTATACAGCAAGTCACATTGTATTGTATTATTGCATTTGTGTTTCATAATGAATTGTACGGTTCTTGGGACACGAGCTGCACGGGGTCCCACCTTCTTACATCACACTTGCTGGTCGTATCCTTTTAATCCAAGTTCCACAGTTGTGGAAGGTTTCAGTTGAAAGTGTCTGAGCAGTTGGAATCTGCTCATTACTGCGGCTATCGCTGATCTCTGCTGCTGGGGACAGTTGCAAGAATAAAGTACTTTTAATTCTCCTTGGGTGTCATTCGTGATTACCACAACATGTTCTCCCAAAACCCTCCCCCACTGCTTCGTTCCGATGCAGAATTAGCAAAGTGATCCTATTTCAAGATGTTTTATGATGATTAATCAGATGATGAAACTGCAAAGGACTATCACAGTGAATGGAGCCCAGCCCAGGTCCAGGACACGTCACAGGGCCCTCAAATGAGGAAGAAGCTGTTTTTGTAACAAGACACTAACTGATTCACAATGTAGAGATGACACACAAGGATGACAAACAAAACTGGTTCCATATTTTATTATAATAAAATGACTTTTTATCACTCTAGTATAATCATCGGAGCCTTCCTTCAACACATGCTTAATTCAACTGAAGGAACAGCTGCATCTCCTCAGCCTCCCTCTCCACATGGAAAGGCAAAGCAGGCCCATGATTCACAGGTGGCGGCTGCATGAACAGGGCGGTGGGATCTACACCTATCAAGAGGCTGGCCCACTCCCTCCCATCAATTACTGCAGCAGGAACAGAAAGCAGCTACCTGGAGGAGAACAGCTCCATAAACACAAATAAACAATAGACTTACACCAGCAGCAGTGCCTGGCAGAGGGCAGCAATCAAGCGCTAAATCAATGTGATTTCCACTCCAGCCTGCCTTCTCATAAACCTCTCTTGTATAATAAAAATATAAAATTATTTCAAAGCGCATAAACAAGAAAAAATGCAGTGCACGGAGAGGCAAAGGGATACATTCCAGAGCTCGGCCAGACACTTCAAATATACATAGGCACAGTCCCACTGCGGCAGAGGCAAAGGGACACAGCCAATGACTGTGGTATTTACAGATCAGACAACCCACCTCCTCAACGACACGCAGCTATGGCAGTCGCCCCTGACCACAGAGGAATTGTTAGAATGCAAACTTTAATCAGTTTGCGATTACTGCTCATAATCATGAGATCCCGTTACATAAACTTGTGGATGAGAATAAAATCATTCACAGTCAAGCAGCTGCCCTGCCGAAGGCCCTTCTACGATCTTGAAACAGAGGCACATCCTGAGGCTGTGTAAAATGGCAACAAAGCTGACGGATTTGCTAGGGCATCCTGGGATAGCTCCAGCTGAGATCAACTGGCTATCCTGTGCTATAAAAAAATCACAGTCCCCTCCTGGGGAATACAACAAAAAAACATAAAAATAAAATCATTAAACTGTGCTCCACTTTTGGGCTTGTGCTTTTAGGTTCCGCAGCTGAACGGATACATTTTGTTTCAAAGCAAGACACAAGTGGACAATCCTAGGGTGTTGGTGTTCAGAAAGCTCTATTACCACTGTTCGTTTATCTTAAGCAACCACCGGAACTGGCTATTCCTCTGTAAGGGAAACGGACTCTGCGCAATACTAAAGGCTCGAGGACATCAGGGTTAAAATTTGGGCAAATCCCTGAACGATTCGACCAAAGAACGCTGACGATATGGGAGTCAGTAAAATGAAACAATTCCTGAAGACACGTGGGAAGGCGCTGGGGCATCTGGGACATCTGTAACCCTCTTCATGGAGGCGGAACACGGCGATGAGGCATCCTCTACAGGCACCATGGACATCAAGTTAGTGATCTCCAGACAGGTGAGAAGGAGCCAGCGATAATACACCCACCATTGAGGCAGAAGAAGCAGCAAAAAGACAGCTGGGGAAGGGAGACTATCAGAAGGTACAAACTGCAAGAACACTTCTTCCTTTCTATGAAAAGAGTCTGTGCTTAACAAAAACAATTTAATTAGAACAGTTCTGAGAGATGGTCTTGAATATATATGTTCACAGGCACACAGAGGTGTAAACGTTCATAGATTTGGAGCAATTAAAAGAAAATGTCAATGTACAGAAAAAAGATAACTAGCATAAAAGCCTGTTCAAAGGGTGTTCACAATGGGACCTGTGACATACATGCGATACTGTTTGAAAGGGACTCAGGATTGCAGAAAACACAGAGGGCATACTAAAAACCCCAACGTGATAGGTGGCATCTGTTCCCCAGGTGAGGCAGGTAAAATATCCTCTATACCTCAAATACAGCAATTATGTAGTGTCCTTCAAAATCAGATGTCTCCAGAAGAAAACGTGTAGTTGAACACCAGTTCTAGACTGCCAAGCACAGGGTAAAATTGCATACAGTATTCAAAGACAAAGAACCGTTTAAAAAAAGTTTAAACAACTTATTGGAGAGACAAAGAACCACTTATAACAAATGTAAACTACCTGTCAGCAGAATCATCATGCACTTCAATGATATCCAGCACCATTGAAGGTTATCCGTCTTGGCCAACAGGAAGGAAATTTACACAACATTTGTGTGCATCACTGGTGCATTATGAAGTGGCACAAGAAGAGGTGGGGTCATGGTGTGCACTTATGACCTACACAGAGACCAGCAAGATCTCTTTGCATGTGCACTCAAGTGCACACAACGCGGATGCGAGGGGCGATACTGAGACGGGTATGATGCCATGAAAGACAGACCAGTGTGTGGATCAACAGCCACACTGAAACACCTGAATGCTCCCCCTGCCCACCAGAGAAGGCTGTTGGAGGGCCTCTTTTGGTGGCATCTGTACAGCAGACAGCGGCCACTCTATCTTACTCCCATCCTCATGTGAACCTTTCACGAAGACGGATGTAGGTCTTCCATGAAGCGTCTGCCAGTAGCAAGGCCTTTCGTGACATTTGAATCACAATAAACTATTGAAATCCACTTCTAGTGACCACAGATTGCCTGTGTTACCGGTGTTACAATCACTCAGTTTCATGGTACTCACTGTATCCACTTCAGAAAGGTGAAAGGATGGAGTCAGGTCACCTCCAACCACATTTAAATCGATCTGCAGGTCAGACACACAGGTTAGCAGCAAGAGCTCAACTCGAAGCGAGACTTCTTCCTTCGGATTACTTAGACCCAGAAGCTAGGACCCTTTTGGGCAAAGAAACGTAATCAATGCTGTACTCACCGCGGGAAAAGCAGTACTAACAGACCGGCCAGTGCAGCAGAATCCGCTCTGTCCCAGACAAAAGAGGAGGTCACAGCCCTTCCTAAATAATGCCCCATTTGGGATATACAGGAGATGGGAAACATTCACATATTTACACAGAGACCCCATCTTTGGGGTTCTCACATAGTTCCAGGACCCAGAGTCAAGCCCCGCAGGTCACATTTCATCAGAGTGTCGCGGCTGGATCACCACACGAGTCGTCACATCCGGCCACTCCTCCTTCTTCCTGTTTACAACAGGAAGCGCGTGCGAGTCCTGCACCCCACCTCCAGCCTCCTGACCCGGGCTGGCTGGTGCCTGCTCAGCTTTGGGGCCCGCAGAGCCGTCGGATGAGGAGTTACTGTTGACAGATGAGCCGGACTCCGCCTTCCCTACGTCCTCCATCCCTGGCGTGTCATTCCCAATGCTGGATAACCCTGCGCTTGAGACTTCCACGGTCAGCTCCATCGCTTCTTTCTCGGAGTACATTTCTCCTTCACTCATCACACTGAGCAGTGGGTCCTGGGGGCTGCTGACTTCGGACCGGAACTCACGGATTTGGCGAGAAAGAACTAAAAGGAAACAGAAACAAGGAGAAAGTCAACCTTGGTAAAGGACCACCAGACCCTGCTGCAGCTCCCAACCCTGCTGCTGTGGCTATTACAAGGTCTCGTGGAAGCCTTTGATGTGAGAGGCTCTGTACATACAGTCCTGAAGCACACACCTCCTAACGGGGTACCCTTAGGTCGGCCACCTTTCGTGATCTGAGGTGAAATTACCTTCCACTGCAACATTCCCACCCAAGAACCCATCTGCATCTGTTGCCCACATCCAAGGCCGAGGGCTAGGAGGGCTTTCTAGGCCCTGAAGATTCCCCCGGATGCCCCTTCTGCTGCTACCTCGGTGCGCCTCCTGCAACGCCTCAGACTCCTTTGAGAGCTCAGCTTTGTTTCACCAAGTTACAAACCATGAGCACTCAGAGGGTCCCTAAAAATCAAATGCACCCCAAGTTGCGGTACACAGGTCACTAGTACTGTGCTAAATGAGGATTGTCCGCCAGGGCATAGACATTTCCCTGGCTGTCTTTTCTTGGCCATTACTGTAAAATGTGCTGGGACGGTCAAATCACCGCGCCCAGTCACTGATGCAGTGCACCACCACCATTATAATGTAACAGGAACACCGGTGCCCCTTTGAGTAATTTACTGAATTGGTGCTAGACATGGTATCTATTGAGGTAAACCACATACTGTTTCCATTAGGCACGTTTCACTGGCTTCCACCATTAAGACATTTCTTACAACCATTAAGGATTACTTTCTGAAAACTGTTAATAAGTATGTAAGCACCTGAACTACTGCAGTGGATGTCTTTGACTCATCTGGCCCACCTGATAATTACCTTGGCCTGTCCTTCCGAGACTGTCCAAGTACTACTGATCGTACTATTGAGAACAAGCTCACTAGAAGGCGGTTTCCCAGATGACTCATGTTACCTTTTCTGACTACAAATATCTTCCCTGTCTTCTCACTCCGGGGGTACAGGGCAGGTCTCTTGCTTTCTCAAGTGTCTGCTTGTGCCTTAGTAAGTACTCCATACAGGTGATCAGGCCAGGTAGGATTGCGTATACTCAAATATTTCACTGTCTGCATCTATTTGCTCATCTGCTTCCATCTGGCAGCTCTCCGTACCTTCTATCTGGCACATAGATGGTCTCTCCACAAGTCCACCACTTACCTCCTCTGAGCTCCTGATTGCGCCCCCGTGCACCAAAAGGGTAAAAACTTGGAAACAGTATGAGACAGAAGGAGAGCAGCAACATCTGCAGAGACAGAAACACAGGCATTAGGACAACACCACCACCCTGTGCAACAGATGAAAGAAGAGGACGGTGGTCTCTTTGCCAAGAGCAGGAAGAAAACTCACCATGACACAGGTGCTAGAGGTGGTGGTCTTTGTGGAAGTTTGCCTTAAAAGAGCCTGGAGATTTCTAAGCTGCTGCAGCAGAGATCTAAAGGCAAAGAAGAGATGTCAGCCATTGGTAGCAGAGCCTGCTCATCACACACTACAGTAGAGAGACTGCGCATTCTAATGAAGCGGTGTGCTCCCCATGGCACTGCGATCATTCAAGCACTATATCAGTCAAGTTATCATCAAAGTGTTAAGCCCAGCCACAGAGGGCACATCTGACAAACAATAAGTGTGTGGCAATGTGGAGCGCAAATACTATCTGGAGGGCAAAAGGTAATTTTACCCAAAAGGAACACATGGGTAAAGGCAGAGCAGCAAAAATATACACATCAATTTACAGAAACCCTACGGAAAGAAACTCTCTGTTGGAATACCACAGTCATCAGCCAAAGAGCCCCAGAGACTAGCTGCACATTGGGCAGTTCCCGTGTATCTTCAGAATTTGCACCCAAAGGGAGGATTTGTTCACGGAAAACAGACATACTTTTCACAAAAATACTCAAAAGGGGTTATCCCAAAAGACTAGTAAAACAAGCCTGCAAGAGAGCTTGGTATAATCCCAGAGAAAACGATACACGAGAGGGAGCTACAGACTGCTTGATCTGTATTAACACTTTTAACATGGCAAGCAATTAACTCAGAAAGATTATTTTGAGGCACTGGTATCTAATTAAAAACCTGCTGTCCAATCCAATACAGAGAGACTGCTATTTTCATTCAAAAGAGGCCCCAACATAAAGGATTCAATGGTCAGAGCGCATTTACCAAGACTGACCCTCTCCACTTTGCATTCACAGTGGGGTTTACCTCTGGGGGTGGGGCACTGCGAATGTGGGCATTTCCCAGCTTGTATCTATTGCATAGAAGGTCTTCATTCATGGCAATGTTAAATTTGGCCTGAAAGGATTTACACACGATAATTCTAAAGATGTTATGTTATCTGTGTTATGTGGTGCCCTTACAACGAGATATATATATTACTTACTGGCGGTCGCCAGTAGGTAGTTATAGTTAGTACCAAGTTTCCATAGGAAGAGCATTTTATGTTTTGCTTATAACTTTGGTGTCGTTTGATGAATCTTCATGAAATTTTCCAAACTAATTCTTGTTCATATCAGCTCCTATGTTGAAAGTTTCGGGGTGATTCGTCAGGGGGGGGGCCGAGAAAAAAAGGGGGTCCCAAAACGTGTTTTCTCCATGTTAATTTCCATAGGAAACTTTAGACACGGCTACAGGTCGAAAGGGTGAACGGAATTACCCCAAATTTGGCAGGGGGTCTTGGTCTAGAAAGCACGCTTTTGTTTATTTGGTGTAAATCCGTTCAGTAGTTTTGGAGAAATGTCAAAATTTACAAATATCGATGTTTGGGAATTCTGCCATCTGATTGGCTGAGGCGTTACGAGCACAAGCTTGCTGTTTATTGGTTGTGAGCGCTGCGAGCAGTTGCAACTAGGAAGTGTTGGCAGCCATTTTGTGAAGCGAGTAAGGGAAAAAAAGGCGAAAAAAGTAGGAAAGAGGTGGGTAGGAGCACTGTAACCTCTTGGGGGTGTTTAGGGTGTGATTATATATATATATATATATATATATATATATATATATATATATATCCAACAACTCATAAGATGGAGACCTGCATGCCCCAACACAGGAGCCGCATTAAATGTTCTGCACCTGCAGTTGAACATTCTCAACGCTTCAAACACACAGCTGAAGACATCCTTGGCAGATCACGGAACAGGTGGTCTTTCTAGGGAGGTCGTGACAAGACAACTGCGATTTCAAGAAAAGAAATGAAAAAGATTGACATGCTCGATTCCATATCACATGGACTGAACAGCACAGGGAATTGACAGCAGGCCATGTTCTTTTAGGCTAACGTGCTCCGTACAAAGACTCATGCCCGCCTCATTTTTTAATTGCCTGTTTGCTATGACGGTCTAAGCATCCTTGAAATGTATAACAAATACTGACATATGTGGTGATTTGCGTCAATGAACAATGCTCTGTTGTAGATTTATTTTGTTTTCTATTTCTTAAAATAACGACACATAATGGTCAGAGTTCTGTCAAGAAATGTACAGACAAACTTAAAGTATTAGCACTAGAATCTTTCAGTTATTATTTTCTTTTTTGTGTTATCTTCTGATATGGAATATATTAATATAGGAAGTTTACAACAGAGAGTTGTACATTCATTTGAATATCTTTTCCATGTCCATTGTTTTCCTTAACAATTCAGAACTACCATTTTGTTGTGCCTGACCTCAAAATTTATCAGAAAGATTCTCCCTTTTTAGTGGTGTGCTTACCTCAATTTTTCACTTCCATTGCAATTTTTAGATTAACACCTCTTTTCCCACCAGCTATGACAGTGTAAAGCTATGCCGGCAGCACACTAATAATACATCACAAGCACCTAGGCTGTGTGCTGGCAGCCTCCAACCCTGCACTAATTATGGTAGGCGCAGTACACAGATCCACATTGGTGTCTATAGTTGTATACATAGTGGATGTATCTGTTTTACCTGCAACGGATATATATTTGGGTCCTGACCTTGGGGGGCCTGAATGAACTAGATTTTCCTGACCATATTTGTCCTGATGATGACACTTTGGAAACACCAATGGGGTTGAAACGTCAACGCATTTACCTTAAGATTGGCATTCATTGTAATACTGCAAAATCGTACTCAAAATATGAGTCTTTTTGTCAATATTGTAAATACTTTCCAATCCACATAATTACATTCATCTTTTGAGTAGCACCATTGTACGTCACAGTGGATTCATATTGGTGTTCTAACATTGTGGGAACTGAGTGGACTAGTTTTTCCTGAATACTTTGTGTTTCGTGTAGTTACTATATTTGTACTGATAATAACCATTTGGAAACACTAATAGCGGATGAAACGTCAATGCATTTAAATTTAGATTGACTTTCATTATAAAATTACACTCAATATTGGAGTCTTCTTTTCAACATTTTAGATATGTACCAATCCACAGCGTTACGTCTGTCTTTTAAATAGCACCAGAGCATTATCAGTCACTACTGTCACCGATTACCAGTCCTGCACCATTTTATTTGGAGCATTTACACCATACATGTTTATACATAAATGAAAGATGAATGTGCAACACATAAAATAGATCTGTATTTATATATAAATGTGTAGATCGTTTTATGGATCCAGGTAAGTATAGGCTTAAATCTTTCTTCAAGGGAACAATAGGTGTTTCTTGATTAGAAAATATACAGGTTCCCAGGAATACATGGTTAGCCATATCATTCTAACAGATGGCAGTATTATGCCAACGTGTTGGAGACATTTTCTGGGCAAACTCCACCATTCCTTGAAGTTACAGGTACGAAAAAAAAGGGACAGGTAGGAAAATAAATCTTGGTTTGCCCCTTTTAAGTTCAACCTTAAAAAGCGTGAGTCGTCCAATGCCATGAAGTCAGCAGATATGCAGATGCCTTATTACCCACAAAGGGGACTCTGAGAATGGGAGCCGGGTGAGGTTTCACCCTCAAAAAATCTGCCATTATGCCACTTCAAAGTCAGTATGGGGAACCACAAAAAGAATGGACCGGGTATCGGACACTATTTGGCAGATGCACTGATAACGCCGCCTTCTAAATACCCCTTTAAACTGAAAGAAAGAGCAGACTTGTGACAGGCGTGCTTCCCAAAGCCCCTACGGATATAGAGGAGAAAAGCTTCACTATCAAGAGTGCATTGTTCACACTCTTCTAGTTTAATGCCTAGAGTAGATCTCATCCTGATAGCTAAAACTTGCATCTAACCTCATGAGCTACACTCAAGAAGACACATGACGACTGCAGCAGAAGGTTACTGACGGATGCACATCTATGCTAGTGAAGACACAGTGCGACTGCAGCTCAAGGTTACTGACGGATGCACGTCTATGCCAGTAAAGACACAGTGCGACTGCAGCAGAAGGTTACTGACGGATGCACGTCTATGCCAGTAAAGACACCGTGCGGCTGCAGCGGAAGGTTACTGACGGATGCACATCTATGCCAGTAAAGACACAGTGCGACTACAGCGGAAGGTTACTGACGGATGAACATCTATGCCAGTAAAGACACAGTGCGACTGCAGCAGAAGGTTACTGACGGATGCACATCTATGCCAGTAAAGACACAGTGCGGCTGCAGCGGAAGGTTACTGACGGATGCACGTCTATGCCAGTAAAGACACAGTGCGGCTGCAGCGGAAGGTTACTGACGGATGCACATCTATGCCAGTAAAGACACAGTGCTGCTGCAGCAGAAGGTTACTGACGGATGCACATCCATTCCAGTAAAGACACAGTGCGGCTGCAGCGGAAGGTTACTGATGGATGCACAACTATGCCAGTAAAGACACAGTGCGACTGCAGCGGAAGGTTACTGATGGATGCACATCTATGCCAGTAAAGACACAGTGCGACTGCAGCAGAAGGTTACTGACGGATGCACATCTATGCCAGTAAAGACACAGTGCGACTGCAGCGGAAGGTTACTGATGGATGCACATCTATGCCAGTAAAGACACAGTGCGGCTGCAGCGGAAGGTTACTGACGGATTCACATCTATGCCAGTAAAGACACAGTGCGACTGCAGCAGAAGGTTACTGATGGATGCACGTCTATGCCAGTAAAGACACAGTGCGGCTGCAGCGGAAGGTTACTGACGGATGCAAGTCTATGCCAGTAAAGACAGTGCTGCTGCAGCAGAAGGTTACTGATGGATGCACGTCTATGCCAGTAAAGACACAGTGAGACTGCAGCGGAAGATTACTGACGGATGCACGTCTATGCCAGTAAAGACACAGTGCGACTGCAGCAGAAGGTTACTGACGGATGCACATCTATGCTAGTGAAGACACAGTGCGACTGCAGCTCAAGGTTACTGACTGATGCACGTCTATGCCAGTAAAGACACCGTGCGGCTGCAGCGGAAGGTTACTGACGGATGCACGTCTATGCCAGTAAAGACACCGTGCGGCTGCAGCGGAAGGTTACTGACGGATGCACATCTATGCCAGTAAAGACACAGTGCGACTACAGCGGAAGGTTACTGACGGATGCACATCTATGCTGTAAAGACACAGTGCGACTGCAGCAGAAGGTTACTGACGGATGCACATCTATGCCAGTAAAGACACAGTGCGGCTGCAGTAGAAGGTTACTGACGGATGCACATCTATGCTAGTGAAGACACAGTGTGACTGCAGCTCAAGGTTACTGACGGATGCACGTCTATGCCAGTAAAGACACCGTGCAGCTGCAGCGGAAGGTTACTGACGGATGCACGTCTATGCCAGTAAAGACACCGTGCGGCTGCAGCGGAAGGTTACTGACGGATGCACATCTATGCCAGTAAAGACACAGTGCGACTACAGCGGAAGGTTACTGACGGATGCACATCTATGCCAGTAAAGACACAGTGCGACTACAGCGGAAGGTTACTGACGGATGCACGTCTATGCCTGTAAAGACACAGTGCGACTGCAGCGGAAGGTTACTGATGGATGCACATCTATGCCAGTAAAGACACAGTGAGACTGCAGCGGAAGGTTACTGACGGATGCACGTCTATGCCAGTAAAGACACAGTGCTGCTGCAGCAGAAGGTTACTGATGGATGCACGTCTATGCCAGTAAAGACACAGTGCGACTGCAGCGGAAGATTACTGACGGATGCACGTCTATGCCAGTAAAGACACAGTGCGACTGCAGCGGAAGGTTACTGACGGATGCACAACTATGCTAGTGAAGACACAGTGCGACTGCAGCTCAAGGTTACTGACGGATGCACGTCTATGCCAGTAAAGACACCATGCGGCTGCAGCGGAAGGTTACTGACGGATGCACGTCTATGCCAGTAAAGACACCGTGCGGCTGCAGCGGAAGGTTACTGATGGATGCATGTCTCTGCCAGTAAAGACAGTGCGGCTGCAGCGGAAGGTTACTGACTGATGCACATCTATGCTGGTGAAGACCCAGTGCGACTGCAGCAGAAGGTTACTGATGGATGCACGTCTATGGCAGTAAAGACACAGTGCTGCTGCAGCGGAAGGTTACTGACGGATGCAAGTCTATGCCAGTAAAGACACAGTGCTGCTGCAGCAGAAGGTTACTGATGGATGCACGTCTATGCCAGTGAAGACACAGTGCGACTGCAGCAGAAGGTTACTGATGGATGCATGTCTCTGCCAGTAAAGACAGTGCTGCTGCAGCGGAAGATTACTGACGGATGCACGTCTATGCCAGTAAAGACACAGTGCGACTGCAGCAGAAGGTTACTGACGGATGCACATCTATGCCGGTAAAGACACAGTGCGACTGCAGCAGAAGGTTACTGATGGATGCACGTCTATGCCAGTAAAGACACATTGCGGCTGCAGCGGAAGGTTACTGACGGATGCAAGTCTATGCCAGTGAAGACACAGTGCGACTACAGCGGAAGGTTACTGACGGATGCACATCTATGCCAGTAAAGACACAGTGCGACTGCAGCAGAAGGTTACTGACGGATGCACATCTATGCCAGTAAAGACACAGTGCGGCTGCAGCGGAAGGTTACTGACGGATGCACGTCTATGCCAGTAAAGACACAGTGCGACTACAGCGGAAGGTTACTGACGGATGCACATCTATGCCAGTAAAGACACAGTGCGACTGCAGCAGAAGGTTACTGACGGATGCACATCTATGCCAGTAAAGACACAGTGCAGCTGCAGCGGAAGGTTACTGAGGGAAGAGGTGTGGCGCCGCGGCCAGGGCGACTGGCGCTGGAATCTGGGGACCACGGTTCGATCCCCGGCTCCGGCAGCAGATTAGCCCAGCACCATGTGACTCTGGGCAATAGCTTGCTTAATCTTCCCAACGGCCCCCAGCGCCTAGAGACCCTTACGGGTGATTGTGCGCTTTACAAATGCGGATTATTATTATTATTATTATAAAGACACAGTGCGACTGCAGCAGAAGGTTACTGATGGATGCACATCTATGCCAGTAAAGACACAGTGCGGCTGCAGCAGAAGGTTACTGACGGATGCACATCTACGCCAGTAAAGACACAGTGCAGCTGCAGCGGAAGGTTACTGACGGATGCACGTCTATGCCTGTAAAGACACAGTTCGACTGCAGCGGAAGGTTACTGACGGATGCACATCTATGCCAGTAAAGACAAAGTGCGGCTGCAGCGGAAGGTTACTGATGGATGCAAGTCTATGCCAGTAAAGACACAGTGCGACTGCAGCAGAAGGTTACTGATGGATGCACATCTATGCCAGTAAAGACACAGTGAGACTGCAGCGGAAGGTTACTGACGGATGGTCATCTATGCCAGTGAAGACACAGTGCGACCGCAGTTGAAGGTCAGTGAAGGAAACACATCTACAGAAGTACAAATAGAAACTGCAGCTGGAGGCCAGTGAGGTACTCACATCTCTACAGGTCTAGGCATGGGGAGGCGGCAGCTGTAGGTTAGTGTTGGATGCACATCAATGTCACCAAAGAGACAGAAGGGCTGTATGGGAGCGAATGCATGACACACACTGCTATCTGAAGATACACATACAGTAGTCATATGGTGATGAAGATTGCAAAGATAAAGGGCGCCTCCAGTCAAAGCAAGGAATGAAATCAGCAGAGGCAACACCTTACAAGACCAGGGCGAGCGAGGAGTCAGACTTACATGTTCTGCTTCTGCAGCTGCTGCACCTTCTTCTGAAGCTCCTGGTTCTGCACTGTGCAGGCCGCAACCCTACAGGCAGCAAAGAAAAAGAGGAGAGAAAAGTTATATTTTACTTGAGTCGAGTTTGTAAATGCCACGTCACAAACAGAATGAAAACCCTTGATCTGGTGTTGGGTTGAGAGGCAGCGAAGAAAGGCCCAACAGAGGAAAGCAGCCATCAGACTGACATGGGTGCACAATGGCAGCTCTGTAGCGGACACCTACTCTTGACGTAACAGGCTGGCTGACATGGAAGACTTTTAAACACAAACGTCACTTAAAAACCAATGACTTATGTAAATGTGATGACAATTATTAAGGTAAACAATACAGTCTGGAGCAACGTTCTGTGTTAAATGTAACTTGTTAAGCAATAACACCCTAATCCCTACCATTCAAGTGGGTGTGGAAGAGTAAGGAGAAGGGAAATAAAGACGAACGGTTTAAATAGTGGTGAGGAGAAATCTGTGTTTGCAAGTATGTCAGAGTCGCAGGATAGTTTATTTATTTCAAGACCCTTTTACAGAGGAGGCGTCTCCCTCCTGGAAGGGGCCACAAGAGGACAGAGTGCACTGGTCACAGGAGCAAGAACACTATTTGTGAAGTGGTGGATATGTGGGTGGTGATCCATAGAATCGTTACCTGCATTCCTCCATCCTCTAAGGTCAGCAAACAGGGACACTATGGTATGGCCAACCACACTTTGCGGGGGTCTGTGCAGACCTTCGACAAACAGGATTTCTCCTGGTGCAGACAATGGTGCATGCTCTCCACTTTTTGATGCAGTACAGATAACAAAGCCATCAGAGACAGGGGCAGAGAAGAGCAGAAGACGAGCAGGACAGCAGCTGTTTTATGCATTTGTGGGAAGAGGGCCCTACTGATAAAGGCAAGTGATGGCGGCAGAGCAAAAAATGCTCTTTGTCATAACAGGCGATTATTGTCATCCACTGTAAGTAACTGGGTCATTTGTTGCGAAGGATGTGTGGACATAAGTAATGAGTCTGCAATTATCTTTTTACAGGGAACCAAGTGCTCCTCTAAAGTACTTGATTCTCTCAGGGTCGCAAAACAAAGCTGTCAAAAGCCTACTCAGGTGGTGTTGCCTAGTAACCCCAACTTATTGGAATGCAATAGCAATACTAAATTGTCCAACCAATGCTTTTTCTTTTCAAAATGAAAATAACTTTTATTACAGACACTACTGAATACTACTTATTAAATTGCAAGCATGAACAACAAGGTAAATTAAAATACCTCTGGTGACACCATCATATCAAGTTGCACTCTTAGTGCGTCCTTAACCCTATGATTCCAACACTACCACTCCTCCAACAAATATGCAACATCACAACATAAGTGTGTGTCATTATAGAAGAGGCTGGCCTACTGGCTTTGTCAGGGGATCACCTGAGGAGTAAAAACAGCCATGTGTTATAATTCACCAACAGTCAAAATAATTGGTTACACTCTTAAACTTTGCACGGTCATTCATTATCCTTGGGGAATAAAGTATTGCAAAACAACCTGGGGGATGCTGCACCTCATGTAGCCTCTAAATAGGTTTAAAAAGGCTTTGGGGGTGTCCTTCCGTGGGGCACCACAAAGAGCAGATGTTTCCGATTGAATCCCCTAGGAAAGGATTATGAGGAGCTCCATGCCAGCCCATAAATAACTCAAGAGCTGTTTTCCGCCACAGGGTATGGAGGCATCCTATAAATACATGGTCTTGCACCATGTTTTAATTTTTATTTCTGGGTGCCCCAGTCCCACCTGGAGCACTTCCAGCTCTGACTTCCATTATAGGCTGTAGGACCCGGGCCAGTGTGCAGCACCGGAGCGGGCAGCAGTTGGTGTGTCTTCTCTCCCACCCATGCCGAGTGCAGGTGGGGTCTGCGCCCCCAGACTCAGGGGGAGAAGAGGAGACGATCCGCCATCACATCAAGGGCTCTGGCCTCCCCGGGAGCAGGACCCTTAATAGTGACTGGGCATTCCAGGACATGCCCATCTGTCCCGGGCTTTGGGGTTCCGCCGGGACATCATTCTCAAACCAGGCCCATTGGGATGGAGTCCCAGTGCCAAGAGCAATCTTGGGGAGGGGCCCCATGCATGCCACATCCCAGGAGACATTATTTAATTAAAGCTGTGCCACCCTAAAAGCCCGGGCCCCCCAAGAGATATCTGAATATGTTACTGCAAAGCACCACGCCTCCTAGCCTATAAAAGGATGATTTGCTTGGGGACTTGATTTTCTGGCTCCCTTCGCCAGACCTGTCATCTGCCTGCACTCGAGGCTATTTTCTGCTTTTGTGGGGAAGGGGGGGGGGGGGTGCTCTATGTCATTTTATCCACAGCCAGTAAGCAGACCATCCTCCCTGCCACACTCCCCTGGGCCCATCGTCGCCTAGCCATCTTGTAGGGCAACTGTATGAGCAGCAGAGTCAAAGACCAGCACACAGAAGCTCCAAGGGAACCATCCATAGCCTCCAGCAGGTCTAGAACGCTCAATTGTTCCTTAGGGGGCAAAAAGGGGCCAACACCATTGACCCTGGAGGGACCCATCCTAATCTTGAGGGTCGGCTGGAGCCAAAGGGCATCAGGGTGACATCACTCAACAGCATTCTGGGACAATCCAGTATAATGACTTCAAGGTTTCTGTGGAAACAACTTCTTCGAACCTCATCTTCAACCCTAGCTGACACCGTTGCCTGATCCCTTCGCACCAAAACTTCAAAGGCGAGCCCCTCCCCTGTCGGCTCCAGGAGCCAGGCCATCCTCTTGTTCTGTGGACCTGGCCGGTGACAATCTAATTAACAGATGTAGATGACCCCTGACCCCAGGACACCCCCCGCCCCCACGCCGCACGGCTCGCCAGCTGTGCCCCCTCGCTGCTGCTCGTTCTCCCTGCTCCGTTCCCGCTTTTTCTTTCGTGCTTTCAGTGATTGTACCTGTACTTGTGATTGTACTTCTGTTTTTTACTTTTTACTTCTGTTTTAATAGATAGTGTGCTTTTGTTTTTTTAGCCGTACCCTCTGGTGTGCCCCCACCCGCCCCCCGCCACTGCTCCCTCGCGGCCCGGCCCCCTTTTCTTTTCTGTACCCCATTGGCCGCCCCGCTCCCGCCTCCCAGCTGCTCCTCCCTCCCACTTCGCCTCATATGGAGCGTACGCGCAGCGGGCTCGCCGATTGCGCGCCAAAGGCAAGCCCGTCTGCGCCCGTGCGCGCCTGGACCGCGCCCAGTGCCAGGAACCCTGGCCCCCGTCGATGCCAGCCCACACGACGGACCTATGACGCCGCCACCCTCAACGCACTCAAACCCGACCGGAATCCCGCCTGCTACCGAGCCACCCCGAAACGCACCCACGGACCCTTCACCTGCCAAACCTGCAAGTTCACCTGCCCCCGGACCTGCAGCGCACCCGAAAGGCCAGGCACCAGCAACAACCACCTCAAGTGCATCCTGCTCAACACCCGCTCCGTCCACAGACACGCCGTCGAACTCTGGAACCTCCTCGACACAACAGCACCAGACATCGCCTTCCTCACGGAAACCTGGATGAACGCCTCCTCAGCGCCCGACATCGCCATAGCCATCCCGGACGGATACAAGATCACCCGGAGGGATCGCGCCGACCAGACCGGAGGAGGCATCGCCATCGTCCACAGGAACACCATCCGCATCACGACCAACTCCGACGACACCCTCACTGCCGCCGAGCACCTCCACTTCCAGATACACACCGACCCCAAGACCACTCTCAGAGGCACTCTCATCTACAGACCCTCTGGACCACGAACACAATTCAGCGAAGCATCGCAGACTTCATCAGCCCGCAAGCCCTCGCCTCCTCGGACTACATCCTCCTAGGGGACCTCAACTTCCACCTGGAGAACAACAAGGACAGCAAAACCACCACCCTGCTGGACAACCTCGGACTCAAGCAACTGGTTAACACCCCCACCCACTACGCCGGCCACACGCTCGACCCCATCTTCTCCTCAAGCGAGCACATCTCCTCCAGCCACTCCACCGGACTTCATTGGACTGATCACAGCTGCGTCCACTTCAGCTTCAGGAGAACCGCGACCCATCACCACCCACAACAAGTTCCCCGCAGGAGCTGGAGCAAGATCACCACCGACCAGCTCACCACCTCCCTCAGCCAGAACCCTCCCGCCAGCACAACGGACCCCAACGAAGCAGCCCGCATCTTCACACAGTGGCTCACCAACTGCGCCGACGACCTCGCACCACTGAAGAACCCTCCCAGCAGATCCAGCAGCAAGAAAGCCTCGTGGTTCACCGACGAACGCAAAACATCCAAGAAAAACTGCCGCAACCTTGAAAAAGCCTGGCGCCTCGACCAGACTACAGAAAACATGACTGCCCTCAAGAACGCCACCCGCACACACCGCCAGCTGATCCGCACCACCAAAAGGACAACTTTCAAAGAACGACTGGACAACAACACCGACAACAGCAAGGAACTCTTTAGCATCGTCATAGAGCTCCCCAACCCCAGTGCCGGAAACAACGACATCACTCCCTCGCAAGACCTCTGCGACTCACTCGCCTCCTTCTTCCACCGCAAGATCGCCGACATTCACAACAGCTTCGGCGGACCAACCACGCATCCCACCACCGAACTAACGACCCCCATCACCCTCTGCGCCTGGACCCCGGTCAGCAACGAAGACACCACCCGCACGATGAACACCATCCACTCCGGATCCCCAACCGACCCCTGCCCCCAACACGTCTTCAACAAGGCCGACTCCATCATCGCACCCCAACTCCGGGACATCATCAACATCTCCTTCAACACCGCCACCTTCCTGGAGAGCTGGAAGCATGCCGAGCTCAGCGCCCTCCTGAAGAAACCGACAGCGGACCCCACCGACCTCAAGAAATTCCGCCCCATCTCGCTCCTCCCTTTTCCTGCCAAAGTCATCGAGAAGACCGTCAACAAACAGCTCGCCGCCTTCCTCGAGACGTTTGGATCGCTCGACCCCTCACAGTCCGGTTTCCGAGCCAACCACAGCACTGAGACCGCCCTCATCGCAGCTACCGACGACATCAGATCCCTGTACGACAACGGAGATACAGCTGCCCTCATCCTCCTGGACCTCTCTGCAGCGTTCGATACTGTCTGCCACCGCACCCTAATACAGCGCCTCAGCAACATCGGAATCCAAGAGAAGGCACTGGAGTGGATCCTCTCATTCCTGGCCGGAAGAACCCAGAGAGTCCACCTCCCCCCGTTCAGATCCGAGGCCACCGAAGTCATCTGCGGCGTACCACAAGGATCCTCACTCAGCCCCACCCTCTTCAACGTCTACATGAGCCCCCTCGCAGCCATCGCACGCCAACACAACCTTAACATCATCTCCTACGCCGACGACACCCAGCTGATCCTCTCCCTCACCAACGACCCCGCCACCGCCAGATCCAACCTACACGAAGGAATGAAAGACGTCGCCGAATGGATGAAGAACAGCCGCCTGAAACTGAACTCCGACAAGACGGAAGTCCTCATCCTGGGATCATCCCCCTCCGCCTGGGATAACTCCTGGTGGCCCCCTGCCCTGGGCACCACCCCCAAGCCAACGGACCCCGCACGTAACCTGGGCTTCATCCTGGACTCCTCCCTCTCGATGACCAGACAAGTCAACGCCGTCTCGTCATCCTGCTTCAACACCTTGCGCAAGCTCAGTAAGATATTCCGATGGATCCCCACCAAAACCAGGAAAACGGTCACCCAGGCACTCGTCACCAGCCGACTGGACTACGGGAACACCCTCTACGCGGGAACCACGGCCAAACTACAGAAAAGACTCCAGCGCATACAGAACGCCTCCGCACGACTCATCCTGGACATCCCCCGCCACAACCACATCTCCGTCCACCTGAGAGACCTGCACTGGCTCCCCGTCAGCAAGAGGATCACGTTCAGACTCCTCACCCACGCACACAAGGCTCTCCACAACCTGGGTCCCAAGTACCTCAACAACCGCCTCACTTTCTACGCGCCCACCCGCCAGCTGCGATCGACCAGCCTCGCCCTCGCCACAGTACCACGCATTCGCAGAGCCACCGCCGGAGGAAGATCCTTCTCCTACCTGGCGGCCAAGACATGGAACTCCCTCTCCATCCACCTACGGATGACCCACGACCATCTCTGCTTCAGGAAGCAACTCAAGACCTGGCTTTTCGAGCAGTAACGGACTCCTCCCTCCCAGCGCCTTGAGACCCTCCCGGGTGAGTAGCGCGCTTTACAAATTGTTTGATTAATTGATAGATAGATTTCCTCCTCACCCCTTCCTTTCCTAGGAACTTGGTCATGCACTTTTAATTGCTTTATTGTACGGGGAGGCCTTGGACCCTCCTGCTGGAGAGCAAAATGATTAACTTTACTCATTAAAAAGGGAGGGGGGGGCAAAGGCTTGGTATCTGATAATGAGCAGAGCCAGGGAAACATGACAATTCTTAAAGTGTGATAGGGAGTGTAGCTTTGTTAGGGACTACTCCTGGTCAGTACCAATCTTTGAAGAGTCGCTGAGGTTATAATGCCTACTCCTTATCAGTACCAATCATTGAAGAGTCACTGAGGTTATAAGGTCTACTCTTGGTCAGTACCAATCTTTGAAGAGTCGCTGAGGTTATAATGCCTACTCCTGGTCAGCACCAATCTTTGAAGAGTCGCTGAGGTTATAATGCCTACTCCTGGTCAGTACCAATCTTTGAAGAGTTGCTGAGATTATAATGCCTACTCCTGGTCAGTACCAATCTTTGAAGAGTCGCTGAGGTTATAATGCCTACTCCTTATCAGTACCAATCATTGAAGAGTCACTGAGGTTATAAGGTCTACTCTTGGTCAGTACCAATCTTTGAAGAGTCGCTGAGGTTATAATGCCTGCTCCTGGTCAGCACCAATCTTTGAAGAGTCGCTGAGGTTATAATGCCTACTCCTGGTCAGTACCAATCTTTGAAGAGTTGCTGAGATTATAATGCCTACTCCTGGTCAGTACCAATCTTTGAAGAGTCGCTGAGGTTATAATGCCTACTCCTGGTCAGTACCAATCTTTGAAGAGTCGCTGAGGTTATAAGGTCTACTCCTGGTCAGTACCAATCTTTGAAGAGTCGCTGAGGTTATAATGCCTACTCCTGGTCAGTACCAATCTTTGAAGAGTCGCTGAGGTTAAAAGGTCTACTCCTGGTCAGTACCAATCTTTGAAGAGTCGCTGAGGTTATAAGGTCTACTCCAGGTTTGGTACCAATCTTTGAAGAGTGCCTTCTGAGACAGGCTATCTGTGCACAGGTACTAGGCCGCTTAAGACAGTAGTCTCACATGTGAAGCCCACACACGTGTGTTCTCAGAGTGGTGACTCTAACTCACAGTAAAAGTCCAAAAATATAGTTGTCGATTGCAAAAATCCAGGGGAAGTAAATGGGTGGAACACATTTGCTATAAGCAACAATCCATAACTCTAGATATGATTGAAGACAATGTGTGTTTCAAATAGGGAGGGGTAGAACAAAACAAAGGAAGATCTGCAGCACAGGACAGTATCACAATCATTGCTTGTACAACCACAGAAGAGCTGTTGCTGTGTTCTGGCCTTACACATTATTACAGAGCTTGGTGCCAGGATACAAATTGCGCAGCTCCATCTGCTAACAGTTTGTTGTACTGCCCTAGTACTACCGCTTCACAGCACCAGATACTGGTAGGCTGCATGGGGAGGGGACCGAGATGCAGGAGATAGCCTTGGCCCTGGCAGCACCTGCTTCGTCAATGTGCAGGTGCCGGCACCTCACCATGAAGGCAGAGCTACACCTGAACGACAGCAACCAATGCAATCATCTATCAACCCACAAGCTCCAGGCTGTACATTACTAAAAACACAGAAGGAATGGAGCAACCGCAGCAGCCATTGTGATGAGTCAAATTAGACTTGGCCCTTTCACCATCTGTAAAAGCAGACTCTGCGTAACCCTGGGGACAAATAGCCCGTGCGTCTCCATATCTGCATAACCTTGGAATATTACATACATTAGGCAGTTTGCTTTACAATAAGACACTAGTAATAAAGCTTGTGTTTGAAATGTTTATTTCACAAAGAGCCCAAAGATAACAGGAGAAAATAATTCTACACAAAACCAACTGAAGAATGTAACATTAAATAAGCAGCTACATTAAACACTATTCCCTTTAGGGCTGGCTTAATCATGAACCACCAACCCTATAGTTTCCTCTGTGATATTTAGAAATATGGATGTGGGACCGGCCTTTTCACAGCCTTGTACGGAAGGATGAGCATGAAAGGATGGTGCAGGAGGTAGAAGAAAGTGCTGTTCACGTGTGTTTCATATTTAATTATGGATTGCGGAGGAGACTACTGAAATGACCAGACTGGACTTCACAAGTAAACATACGATATGACGTGTATGGAATGCAATGGTCTGGTGTGTGTGTGTGTGTGTGTGTGTGTGTGGGGGTGGGGTGGGGGAGGGGGGGGGTCTCGACATAGGAGACCAGACCCTAGGCACAGAGTAGCTGTTTCACAGCCATGAACTGAGGTAAGAGCAGGAGATGCATTTACAATACAAACAACTAGTATTCCTACGGATCTTCTAAGCACTACACATTTTCTTTTCTGAGACTGATTCAGTCCTCACATGATGACAAATCATTAAAAACGAACAGTCTAAAATCCAGAGGTGACAATCAACAACTCCAGGGAGGGAGAGTAAGGTAATGATGGACATAGAGAGAAGCAGAGGGGGAGGATGAACAGGGAGACATAGATATTTTAATAGGACCATTTTGCTTCCTGTGGTGTTGGATTATATATCCCATCATAGGGGTATTATCACACATAGTACTGTAAGATCAGTGCTCCCGCAAAGTTGCAGGTTGAAGCACACCCCATCCCGCAGCGGGGCGGAAAGACCCCTATGATGAAGCAGGACACCATGGGCCCTTTTGGTGTGTGAGGGGTATTTAAGCAAACACTGTGTGCGCCCTACCAAGATAGGTAACACACTATTTTGAACCTCCTTCAAGGTGGATCCCTGTGTTTTGTTCAAATTTCTAGAGGAGGACTTATCCACCTCCAGTGTCCACGCTGGACACTACCTCTTCACTCCCCAATCTTGTTTTTTGTTCATTTAAAGTTTGGCAGACGGGATACTCTGTAAAAACGTGTCAGCTATCTAGTTTGTCGTATAATATTACATTTGCTATAAGCTATTACGTACTTGTAATTCAGAGGACGAGACATGAGCCATGTTTGTGAAGGAAAATATCGTCCACCAAACTCTAAATACGACCCTAAGTTGTTATAAGTGCATTTTACAACGCATTAGTGTGAAATTATGTCTTGCTCAAAACAGAACATTCATTGCTATCCTAGTCAACTTGGAGTCTGTAAAAGTAATTACATAGACAATTGAGGGTAAGGTTAAAAAAGATATACAAACATATCTCGCACCCAGTACCTGTTCTCCAGTCCACCCACATAGTCTTTCTTCTTGCGCCGACTCTCTTGGGCTGACTGCTTGTTCCGAATTTTCCTTCTGACTCTCTTTAGGACGCGTTCTTCGGACTGAAAGTAAACACCCGTGTGTTACAAAGTGCAAGAGAGACTCAAATGGAGAGGTTTTCAAGGCATTTGATGTGGTAACGTCCCACTGACGTTTATCAACATCTCCAAACTGCAGCCATTCAACAATTCGTCAGTCACAAGGTGAATGCAGACATGGTTGAGTCAACTAGTTTGATGTATAAAAGTGAATTTATACACAATCCATTTAAAATGGAACCAATTCTAATTATTAACCCTGGGCTCAATTTCGACCATTCACTTTCAATGGTGTAAAAAGCAAACCTTTTGTGACAACAGACAATTAAACAAAACGAAGAAACAAGCGCCACCCAGACCACTGACTCTTTATCTGCCATTCTCACCTTTGTCAGGGGGAGGTGTGTGGGTAAAGTGACTCCCTCCTTCCCCAAAAGCCGTTTCTCCTCTTCTGTAAGGATCAGCTCAGGGAACTCAGCCTATGAAAGAGAATCAAGGACAGCCCACATGAGTATGTTCAAGACGCAGATTGGCCGAGCACATGGGGGACTGGTGTAGGTGTGTTCTGGGGTTTGTCGGGCAGTCATGGTTTTCATGGCACCGTCCTTTGTAGGTAAGGTAATTTACCACCGGTGTCTTAGGCCCAAAACATTAAAGCACTGCAACTAGATAGCCTTGTTCCTCCCTCCAAGCATGTGATTCACAAGAGGTAGTAGAGTTTAGAATGCAAAGAGGTGGTAAGAGTAGGACACTGAAATACACAACAAGTAAATAACAGTCAGCTCAATGTTAACATTACATTTAAAAAAGTATCCAGCAAGTTGTTTAAAATATTTTGTTTCTCACAACCATGCATGCAATTTTAAAATGATCTTTCACGTTTCAAAATGATGTTTTAGGTTTGAAATGTTCAGAGAAAAATAGGAGGTCTAACATTTTACTGTAGCTCCTGGAATATATGTACCGCAAGGTTAATATCTTTTCTACTAGTTTCCGTAAATAGGCCTGAAAGGGTGGCCAAGAACATTTATGTGTGAAGTTTGAATTTTAAGATACTTCAATTATCAAAAATTCTATGCTACTATATAATAAGATGATAAATAATCGCAGCGGTCTCATTTTCTAAGAATGGGTTTTCGTGTTTTCAGGCACTGGGCTGCAGTCCAGGTTCATAGCTTCAATTCCCCAAAATCCAAAACAAACAATCAGGACATGAGAATAGCAGACCGTATTCTTTCTGGCGTCTTTGAGAAGGTGGGAGTTTCTAAATCTAGGTGGCACGCTTCTCCTCACTGGGTTGTCTGCAACTGTATCACAGTTTTAGGGGCACAGGTGGGCTCCCAGATGATTAGGCGCTCGAGTGGAGAAGTGATTGCCTTCTTGCGGTAGTGTTGAGATCCAACCGCAGCGTTAAATGTTCCTGTGAAGATTGAGGGCTTCCCTAGACATACTCACACCTTCTCAGAGGGACTCCCAGAAGCTGTAAAGGATGCTGTATGATATTCTCATATTGATTGCTCTTTCCAGTTTTGTAGTTATTTCTGCGTCAGGGGATACAATCCTTAGACAGCCCGCTCCTCGCGTTCCGCACTTTGATTGGAATATGAATCGCACAAATGCAGGGTGTGGACAAAGTTTGAGAAAAGTAATCCTTTCCACATGTCCTGTCTCAGCCCATGTGAGAAGTGGTAAAGGTGAAAACTACCCGAGCTCATGTTTGCAAAAGATGACCCGGAAGCAATTGTCCAGGAAATATGAATTATATAGTATCAGAGAAAAGTGATAGGAAAGAGATAACAGGCAAATGAGGAGCATGGAAAGGGGAAAAAACTCACACTTCAAGTGCATTTCAGTTCACCTGGTTTGGTAGCAGGTTTGTTTTCGGAAGCTTCAGTTAAGGAAGCAGATTGTAAACAGGTCAGACTAAGCTGTCCATGTAGTGACAATTCACGCAGCTTTGCATACCTGATTTGGATAATGCGAAGTGTAGTCATCTGAGCAAACTGTAATGGGAGAACTGGAGTCCATCTCTTCTGTCATGTCAGGTTCCCAGGGTTCTGGGAAAGGAAACAAGACCGAAATAATGAGTAGCCCCAACATATGTACAATACTACATCAGGCACATACTTAACAACAGTGGAACAACTGAACTAAAAGATCCACTGAACAGAAATCTCCCACCAGCTCTTACGGTCACATCCTACTAGCAATCATAATATAAAATCAAACCTAGTGCAAATGCCAAACTATAGCATCACTGCACAAGCAACCTAAAACTGAACTACTAAATGGCATAATATCCTTGCAAGCTTGTTCCACTATCCAATCATATTACAGCTATCCACTCAAGCCACTGTAAGCATCACAACCCTAACCCTCTCCATGATACACTTTTATTTAATCAAAATATAGCATTCCACTCAACAACGCTGAACATCACTGACATCATTTGTCCCTGTACAAGCTTGTACTATTATATTCCTTCACTGGCTTATCCTTCCCTACGTACACTCTTATTCAAAAACAGTACAGAACTCCATTCACGGACTCCCAGGCACACACTACCAGCCCGCCCAATGCACCCTTACTCGCCTACGATACTCCCATTCACGGACTCCGAGCCACACTCTACCAGCCCGCCCAATGCCCTCTTACTCGCCTACGATGCTCCCATTCACGGACTCCGAGCCACACTCTACCAGCCCGCCCAATGCACCCTTACTCGCCTACGATACTCCCATTCACGGACTCCGAGCCACACTCTACCAGCCCACCCAATGCACCCTTACTCGCCTACGATACTCCCATTCACGGACTCCGAGCCACACTCTACCAGCCCGCCCAATGCACCCTTACTCGCCTACGATACTCCCATTCACGGACTCCGAGCCACACTCTACCAGCCCACCCAATGCACCCTTACTCGCCTACGATACTCCCATTCACGGACTCCGAGCCTCACTCTACCAGCCCGCCCAATGCCCTCTTACTCGCCTACGATACTCCCATTAATTAAACTCCGATTCCCATCCAAGAATGACCTCCGAAGGAATCACAAAAGTTCTCTCACCCGTCCTTTCTCATCATACTCATACTAAAAATGTTGCCCCAATTCCACACAACAAACAGATGCATATTCAAATATGACCAGTACCAACATACTCACCAAAAACCTTCCTTCCAGCGCAATTAAAACTAATCATGAAATACCCATTTTAACACAGTTCCCTCCCAACAACTAAGCGGTCATTACACAGACTGACATACTCGCTCTCTTCCTAGTCCCAAATAGGACACCAAAGTAAATGGCAAAACAAACTCCTGCCTAACCCCCTCCTAGACTCCACTGGGCCTCGTCTGGACACACCCAGCCATCAACCCAAAACTGCTCTTTGACAAGAAATACCAGATTTATTAGACCAACCCAGCAAATCTAAAAAAAAAGTCTAAAATCATATAAGACTTCTAACCAGGAAACATTTAATATTCTATATTAACTAAAGAGACACTGAAGGCCTTGCCCTTACTCAGTCGATCATACCAAGATTAAGGTATGAATTCAGGATTCCAGCCTTACCTAGATCAATGAAGACATCTCCTTCGGATGTCTCCGATCGGACACTCTCAAGGACTGATTCCTCCACCTCCTGCAAGTCCTGGTGAAGCGAGTATGTGTGATCGAACTGCACAATGTCAGAATTTCTAGGGCTATCCAAGACACTGCAGATATTGGGACTAGACGAGGGAGATGATTCCCATGTGTTTGGACTGCGAAAAGGTAGATTGTCCTCAGATATGCCACTGTCACTTCCTGGAGGAGAGTGCTGTTGTGCGACGCCCAAGTCATCTTCAAAGGGCCCTAGTATAGAGCTGAGAAAATCTTCCATGTCATTCTTAGTCAACATCTGCAAAAAACAAAAAGAATGAATGCTTTTGGAGTGCATCTGATAACCCTCAGCTCTTCACCGAAACCACCCAGCAGGATTGCCAAGTACGCATTTTAATGTGATGATTCGCATCACTGAATTGAAATGCATTAATCACGTGTTTTGACCACCTGCGCATTGAGGGTGAAGTGGTAAGTGGTTGCGAACATCGCAGCAGCATGGACAGCAGCGCTGTGTCCCAGTGGTCAATGAGGGATGGGGCAGCCCTGACGGGGTTTCACAGTCGGCTCCTGTGAGAGGGCAGCTCTAGGGTGAGAAGTGTGGCTCACTGGTTAGAGCAGGCAGACCCTGAAGCAGAGGTCAGACCCGGGACCAGGGTTCAATTCCCGACGCGGCAGGGTCTTGAGCTCAAATGTCCATGGACTCGATAATTCTCGCTTCGGTGCCTGACCTAATCATGGGTTCACACTCTGCAACTCTGGGCATTAAGCTTGCTTAATCTCCACAACGGCCCCCCTGCGGCGGGATGCCTGGCTTTCACCTTGGGGATGCCCTGTAGGGGCTCTCTCACAGGGAAAAGCCAGGACGGGTTCCCAAGGCAAGCGCGGAGATACCCCTTCGGGGGTCGATTCAGGCGCTATATAAGAAACATAATAATAATAATAATAATAATAATAGGGTGACTGAAGCAGAGCCCTGGAGTTGCCCCCCGGAGCTGCGGCATGCCGCCGCCTCTCTCATCACAGTCTCTCTGTAGCCTGGCACTTGCAGCATTCCAATGGGAAGTCGCCCCATCACAGCCACCACCAGCTGCCAATGGAGAGTTGCTGTGGTTGGTCGATTACTAGGATAATTAAAGTGTGCAGAAGCAAGAGTGACGTGTAGGGTGGACCAGATGTGATTCAACACGAGGAAGCTTTCAGTGCCTCAAAGGACCTAGTCCGGGGTGAGTCCAGGGGTGCACTGTGGGCGGGGGCTTCTCCTCTGCTCCCTGCGAGTAAGGGGGAAACCTAAAGCATCTCACGGCACTGGTTACATAGGACCCCAGGGCTGCTAAGGCGCCACCTCTCTTACATCACACATACATCCATTAAAGTCCAGTGGCTATCCTCCCTCAACCATGTTCAGCCCCCCAGGGTGTCAGAAAAGGACAACATTGCAATTATAGAAGAACACGAACAACCCACAGCCAGGGCATCTGCAGTGGGGTCAGATGTGAAAAACATGTCCAAAACTGAATTTGGAACATACTTATATGGTACAACATGGATCCAAAGCCTTATTTTTTAAACAATTACAGTGAGATACCTGTGTTCTACCAGTCACCTTCTGACCTCAACACGTCCGTGTCGTGGAGGGGCCCCCCGAGTTGTCCTGTCCTGTCATGGCAGGAGTCTGAGTGCAGGTTCTGAGTTTCTTTAAAAGGTTTTTGCCCAGACTCAAAAGGGCCTTCCAACCCTGGAACTATTGCTTAGAGTTACTCCCAGCCCCAGTACGCAGATCTACGGAAAGGTGGCAAAATAATGGAGTTGTTGTATACAGACCTTACTATAGTATGAGCCCTAGCACAATCCGATTAGCAAATCAAATATTTTGCCCCCTCTCCCTTTCTTCCATCTCCATGAAACCTGAGATCGCTGGGTTTAATTTGCTATTTGCATTTCGAATTTGATGCAGATCCATTATACAGCACCAGAGTTATTAGTAGATGGACATGTTTCTGCTCTCTTTGTAACTCTGTCACCCCTTGCTTAAGCTACTGAGCTGACTTACACCACAGCTAGCAAGGCCCACTTATGCATAACGGTCTAGCTTGACGTCAAGTTTAGTGTAGTTCTGTTCGGTCTTTATTCTGTAGTGGAGAGCGAGATTTCTAATGAAGCTAAAATGCTTTTTTACATTTTCTTTTTAATACTTCTCTTTTTCTCTCTTCCCTGGTTTTGTCTGCACAAAAAGTGATATGTCGAACATAAACCGAATTCATTTTTTTAACGTTTTCCACAGAATAACACCAACGATATATGCAACGGCAAAACGCCGTTTCAATGGAAACTGCGACTTGACCTTAAACACAGAGTCGCTATCGCTGAATGTCTATTATGCAGACTGCAATAGGTTATTCATTCCTACTGCTAAGGAGATTGGTCAGGACTCCCGAAAGGCGCAGCCTAGAATGGTTCATGATCCACCTCCCCTCCACGCGTACGGTTTATCCAGGGGTACTCATAGTACGGCCCGCGGGCTGCCAGCGGCCCGGCAAGCCTTCCCTGGCGCCCGCGGACCGTGCAGACATGTTACCGGTGTTTGTTTTTAAAGAATCTCAGCAACGCATGTCAGTGCGGTGTTACCGCATCACCGCACTGAAATGCATTCAGTCACGCAGTTTGCCACAGACCACATGGCTGGCCACTTTGGTGCTAGGGAGCGCCGGCGCCTCTGACACCCGTGTGTGCGCCCCGGGCCGCAGCAGACTACTTCACTCAATGCAGGCAGCTGAAGCTCAATAGTTAATGATCTGCGCCTCTCAGCATCAGTGCTTAGTACAATGTAAATTCTCGCCCGCTGAGGTGCGCGGCTGTAAATCACACTGTGAGTCAAGGGGGGGGGGGGGGGGGGGGGGGGGGTCTGCTGTGAGCTCATTTCCTCGGAGGTCGGAGGTGACCAGAGTCGGCAGGGCTGTATAAGAGAGAGTGCGCGCCTGCCTGTGCACTGCAGGAGAGGCAATAATTGACATTAAAACCGGCCGTGGCGGGACGCGTAGGCACAGCGACCTCAGTAGTGAGATAGTCACAGACAGGGTCAGTCAGCGCAGGCAGCATGATCGCAGGAGCCGCATGATAACCGGGCGCTGCTGCGGGGAGACTGCATGCAAATAGGCTGGTCTATGGCAACCACCACACAGTTCGAGGTGGCTTTTCAAATCATAATCCGACTCAAAAATAAAATGTACTTGAAGCCTGCCTAGCTTTTACCTAAATGCGTGCCTCCCACTTTCAGCTTTCCGTTGCTCACGGAAGTCCAGTAAAGTTGCAAGTCACTCTGCTGATTCTAAATTAAATTATGAACGTCTACCAGACCGTTTTGTGTATTTTATGGAATTTTGGCTAGAGTCTGTTAAATAAAAGCCGTTTAACAATTATTTCTTACGCTTTTCAGCAGTTAACAATGTCACACATGGCAATCTAAAACCTTGGCAGCTATGAAACACCCCTGCGGCAGCACGACCCAGAGACTCTGCTGCTCTGTGGGGGCCAGGCGATCCCCGTCAGAGTGGGGCTGCAGGGGCCTAATAGGTGAACAAAGCCTCATTAGTATGTGAATGGTCTTTTAAAGACCTGTGAAGTGCTTGGGTGGGGATGACTGGCTGGCTGTGTGTGCCCAGAAGCTGTCTCAGCCCGGGCACACACAGGCAGGGTGAGATGAAGAGGGAGGGAGGTAGAGGGAGGGAAAGCGAAGGAGACAGAGACAGACAGAGACAGAGGGAGAGCGAGGGAGACAGAGGGAGACAGAGGGAGAGCGAGGGAGAGCGAGGGAGAGCGAGGGAGAGCGAGGGAGAGCGAGGGAGAGCGAGGGAGAGCGAGGGAGACAGAGGGAGAGCGAGGGAGAGCGAGGGAGAGCGAGGGAGAGCGAGGGAGAGCGAGGGAGAGCGAGGGAGAGCGAGGGAGAGCGAGGGAGAGCGAGGGAGAGCAAGGGAGAGCAAGGGAGAGCGAGGGAGAGCGAGGGAGAGCGAGGGAGAGCGAGGGAGAGCGGGGAGAGCGAGGGAGAGCGAGGGAGAGCGAGGGAGAGCGAGGGAGAGCGAGGGAGAGCGAGGGAGAGCGAGGGAGAGCGAGGGAGAGCGAGGGAGAGACCGAGGGAGAGCGAGGGAGAGCGAGGGAGAGCGAGGGAGAGCGAGGGAGACCGAGAGAGCGAGGGAGACCGAGAGAGCGAGGGAGACCGAGAGAGCGAGGGAGACCGAGAGAGCGAGGGAGACCGAGAGAGCGAGGGAGACCGAGAGAGCGAGGGAGACCGAGAGAGCGAGGGAGACCGAGAGAGCGAGGGAGACCGAGAGAGCGAGGGAGACCGAGAGAGCGAGGGAGACCGAGAGAGCGAGGGAGACCGAGAGAGCGAGGGAGACCGAGAGAGCGAGGGAGACCGAGAGAGCGAGGGAGACCGAGAGAGCGAGGGAGAGCGAGAGGGAGAGCGAGGGAGAGCGAGAGGGAGAGCGAGGGAGAGCGAGAGGGAGAGCGAGGGAGAGCGAGAGGGAGAGCGAGGGAGAGCGAGAGGGAGAGCGAGGGAGAGCGCGAGGGAGAGCGAGGGAGAGCGAGGGAGAGCGAGGGAGAGCGAGGGAGAGCGAGGGAGAGCGAGGGAGAGCGAGGGAGAGCGAGGGAGAGCGAGGGAGAGCGAGGGAGAGCGAGGGAGAGCGAGGGAGAGCGAGGGAGAGCGAGGGAGAGCGAGGGAGAGCGAGGGAGAGCGAGGGAGACCGAGGGAGACCGAGGGAGCGAGGGAGACCGAGAGAGCGAGGGAGACCGAGAGAGCGAGGGAGACCGAGAGAGCGAGGGAGACCGAGAGAGCGAGGGAGACCGAGAGAGCGAGGGAGACCGAGAGAGCGAGGGAGACCGAGAGAGCGAGGGAGACCGAGAGAGCGAGGGAGACCGAGAGAGCGAGGGAGACCGAGAGAGCGAGGGAGACAGAGAGAGCGAGGGAGACAGAGAGAGCGAGGGAGACAGAGAGAGCGAGGGAGACAGAGAGAGCGAGGGAGACAGAGAGAGCGAGGGAGACAGAGAGAGCGAGGGAGGGAGACAGGCAGACAGAGCGAGAGCGAGGGAGGGAGACAGGCAGACAGAGCGAGAGCGAGGGAGGGAGACAGGCAGACAGAGCGAGAGCGAGGGAGGGAGACAGGCAGACAGAGCGAGAGCGAGGGAGGGAGACAGGCAGACAGAGCGAGAGCGAGGGAGGGAGACAGGCAGACAGAGCGAGAGCGAGGGAGGGAGACAGGCAGACAGAGCGAGAGCGAGGGAGGGAGACAGGCAGACAGAGCGAGAGCGAGGGAGGGAGACAGGCAGACAGAGCGAGAGCGAGGGAGGGAGACAGGCAGACAGAGCGAGAGCGAGGGAGGGAGACAGGCAGACAGAGCGAGAGCGAGGGAGGGAGACAGGCAGACAGAGCGAGAGCGAGGGAGGGAGACAGGCAGACAGAGCGAGAGCGAGGGAGGGAGACAGGCAGACAGAGCGAGAGCGAGGGAGGGAGACAGGCAGACAGAGCGAGAGCGAGGGAGGGAGACAGGCAGACAGAGCGAGAGCGAGGGAGGGAGACAGGCAGACAGAGCGAGAGCGAGGGAGGGAGACAGGCAGACAGAGCGAGAGCGAGGGAGGGAGACAGGCAGACAGAGCGAGAGCGAGGGAGGGAGACAGGCAGACAGAGCGAGAACGAGGGAGGGAGACAGGCAGACAGAGTGAGAGCGAGGGAGACAGAGAGAGCGAGGGAGACAGAGAGGGAGGGAGACAGGCAGACAGAGCGAGAGCGAGGGAGGGAGACAGGCAGACAGAGCGAGAGCGAGGGAGGGAGACAGGCAGACAGAGCGAGAGCGAGGGAGGGAGACAGGCAGACAGAGCGAGAGCGAGGGAGGGAGACAGGCAGACAGAGCGAGAGCGAGGGAGGGAGACAGGCAGACAGAGCGAGAGCGAGGGAGGGAGACAGGCAGACAGAGCGAGAGCGAGGGAGGGAGACAGGCAGACAGAGCGAGAGCGAGGGAGGGAGACAGGCAGACAGAGCGAGAGCGAGGGAGGGAGACAGGCAGACAGAGCGAGAGCGAGGGAGGGAGACAGGCAGACAGAGTGAGAGCGAGGGAGGGAGACAGGCAGACAGAGTGAGAGCGAGGGAGACAGAGAGAGCGAGGGAGACAGAGAGAGCGAGGGAGACAGAGAGAGCGAGGGAGACAGAGAGAGCGAGGGAGACAGAGAGAGCGAGGGAGAGAGACAGGGAGAGCGAGGGAGACAGAGAGAGCGAGGGAGAGAGACAGGGAGAGCGAGGGAGACAGAGAGCGAGGGAGACAGAGAGAGCGAGGGAGAGAGACAGGGAGAGCGAGGGAGACAGAGAGAGCGAGGGAGACAGAGAGAGCGAGGGAGAGAGACAGGGAGAGAGACAGAGAGAGCGAGGGAGAGAGACAGGGAGAGCGAGGGAGAGAGACAGGGAGAGCGAGGGAGACAGAGGGAGAGCGAGGGAGACAGAGGGAGAGCGAGGGAGAGCGAGGGAGGGAGACAGGCAGACAGAGGGAGAGCGAGGGAGGGAGACAGGCAGACAGAGGGAGAGCGAGGGAGGGAGACAGGCAGACAGAGCGAGAGCGAGGGAGGGAGACAGGCAGACAGAGCGAGAGCGAGGGAGGGAGACAGGCAGACAGAGCGAGAGCGAGGGAGGGAGACAGAGAGAGCGAGGGAGACAGAGAGAGCGAGGGAGACAGAGAGAGCGAGGGAGACAGAGAGAGCGAGGGAGACAGAGAGAGCGAGGGAGACAGAGAGAGCGAGGGAGACAGAGAGAGCGAGGGAGACAGAGAGAGCGAGGGAGACAGAGAGAGCGAGGGAGACAGAGAGAGCGAGGGAGACAGAGAGAGCGAGGGAGACAGAGAGAGCGAGGGAGACAGAGAGAGCGAGGGAGACAGAGAGAGCGAGGGAGGGAGACAGGCAGACAGAGTGAGAGCGAGGGAGAGAGACAGGGAGAGCGAGGGAGACAGAGGGAGACAGAGGGAGAGCGAGGGAGGGAGACAGGCAGACAGAGTGAGAGCGAGGGAGGGAGACAGGCAGACAGAGTGAGAGCGAGGGAGGGAGACAGGCAGACAGAGTGAGAGCGAGGGAGGGAGACAGGCAGACAGAGTGAGAGCGAGGGAGGGAGACAGGCAGACAGAGTGAGAGCGAGAGCGAGGGAGGGAGACAGGGAGAGTGAGAGCGAGGGAGGGAGACAGGGAGAGCGAGAGCGAGTGAGGGAGACAGAGGGAGAGCGAGAGCGTGTGAGGGAGACAGGCAGACAGAGTGAGAGCGAGGGAGACAGAGGGAGAGCGAGGGAGGGAGACATGCAGACAGAGTGAGAGCGAGGGAGGGAGACAGGCAGACAGTGAGAGCGAGGGAGGGAGACAGGGAGAGCGAGGGAGACAGAGGGAGAGCGAGAGCGAGTGAGGGAGACAGGCAGACAGAGGGAGAGCGAGGGAGACAGAGGGAGAGCGAGAGCGAGTGAGGGAGACAGGCAGACAGAGGGAGAGCGAGGGAGACAGAGGGAGAGCGAGTGAGGGAGACAGGCAGACAGAGGGAGAGCGAGGGAGGGAGACAGGCAGACAGAGGGAGAGCGAGGGAGACAGAGGGAGAGCGAGTGAGGGAGACAGGCAGACAGAGGGAGAGCGAGGGAGGGAGACAGGCAGACAGAGGGAGAGCGAGGGAGACAGAGGGAGAGCGAGGGAGACAGAGGGAGAGCGAGGGAGGGAGACATGCAGACAGAGTGAGAGCGAGGGAGAGAGACAGGGAGAGCGAGGGAGACAGAGGGAGAGCGAGGGAGGGAGACAGGCAGACAGAGTGAGAGCGAGTGAGGGAGACAGGGAGAGCGAGGGAGACAGAGGGAGAGCGAGTGAGGGAGACAGGGAGAGCGAGTGAGGGAGACAGGGAGAGCGAGGGAGACAGAGGGAGAGCGAGTGAGGGAGACAGGGAGAGCGAGGGAGACAGAGGGAGAGCGAGTGAGGGAGACAGGGAGAGCGAGTGAGGGAGACAGGGAGAGCGAGGGAGACAGGCAGACAGAGGGAGAGCGAGTGAGGGAGACAGGGAGAGCGAGTGAGGGAGACAGGGAGAGCGAGGGAGACAGGCAGACAGAGGGAGAGCGAGTGAGGGAGACAGGCAGACAGAGCGAGAGCGAGGGAGGGAGACAGGCAGACAGAGCGAGAACGAGGGAGGGAGACAGGCAGACAGAGTGAGAGCGAGGGAGACAGAGAGAGCGAGGGAGACAGAGAGGGAGGGAGACAGGCAGACAGAGCGAGAGCGAGGGAGGGAGACAGGCAGACAGAGCGAGAGCGAGGGAGGGAGACAGGCAGACAGAGCGAGAGCGAGGGAGGGAGACAGGCAGACAGAGCGAGAGCGAGGGAGGGAGACAGGCAGACAGAGCGAGAGCGAGGGAGGGAGACAGGCAGACAGAGCGAGAGCGAGGGAGGGAGACAGGCAGACAGAGCGAGAGCGAGGGAGGGAGACAGGCAGACAGAGCGAGAGCGAGGGAGGGAGACAGGCAGACAGAGTGAGAGCGAGGGAGACAGAGAGAGCGAGGGAGACAGAGAGAGCGAGGGAGACAGAGAGAGCGAGGGAGACAGAGAGAGCGAGGGAGACAGAGAGAGCGAGGGAGACAGAGAGAGCGAGGGAGACAGAGAGAGCGAGGGAGAGAGACAGGGAGAGCGAGGGAGACAGAGAGAGCGAGGGAGAGAGACAGGGAGAGCGAGGGAGACAGAGAGAGCGAGGGAGACAGAGAGAGCGAGGGAGAGAGACAGGGAGAGCGAGGGAGACAGAGAGAGCGAGGGAGACAGAGAGAGCGAGGGAGAGAGACAGGGAGAGAGACAGAGAGAGCGAGGGAGAGAGACAGGGAGAGCGAGGGAGAGAGACAGGGAGAGCGAGGGAGACAGAGGGAGAGCGAGGGAGAGCGAGGGAGGGAGACAGGCAGACAGAGGGAGAGCGAGGGAGGGAGACAGGCAGACAGAGCGAGAGCGAGGGAGGGAGACAGGCAGACAGAGCGAGAGCGAGGGAGGGAGACAGGCAGACAGAGTGAGAGCGAGGGAGACAGAGAGAGCGAGGGAGACAGAGAGAGCGAGGGAGACAGAGAGAGCGAGGGAGACAGAGAGAGCGAGGGAGACAGAGAGAGCGAGGGAGACAGAGAGAGCGAGGGAGACAGAGAGAGCGAGGGAGACAGAGAGAGCGAGGGAGACAGAGAGAGCGAGGGAGACAGAGAGAGCGAGGGAGACAGAGAGAGCGAGGGAGACAGAGAGAGCGAGGGAGACAGAGAGAGCGAGGGAGACAGAGAGAGCGAGGGAGACAGAGAGAGCGAGGGAGACAGAGAGAGCGAGGGAGGGAGACAGGCAGACAGAGTGAGAGCGAGGGAGAGAGACAGGGAGAGCGAGGGAGACAGAGGGAGACAGAGGGAGAGCGAGGGAGGGAGACAGGCAGACAGAGTGAGAGCGAGGGAGGGAGACAGGCAGACAGAGTGAGAGCGAGGGAGGGAGACAGGCAGACAGAGTGAGAGCGAGGGAGGGAGACAGGCAGACAGAGTGAGAGCGAGAGCGAGGGAGGGAGACAGGGAGAGTGAGAGCGAGGGAGGGAGACAGGGAGAGCGAGAGCGAGTGAGGGAGACAGAGGGAGAGCGAGAGCGTGTGAGGGAGACAGGCAGACAGAGTGAGAGCGAGGGAGACAGAGGGAGAGCGAGGGAGGGAGACATGCAGACAGAGTGAGAGCGAGGGAGGGAGACAGGCAGACAGTGAGAGCGAGGGAGGGAGACAGGGAGAGCGAGGGAGACAGAGGGAGAGCGAGTGAGGGAGACAGGCAGACAGAGGGAGAGCGAGGGAGACAGAGGGAGAGCGAGAGCGAGTGAGGGAGACAGGCAGACAGAGGGAGAGCGAGGGAGACAGAGGGAGAGCGAGTGAGGGAGACAGGCAGACAGAGGGAGAGCGAGGGAGGGAGACAGGCAGACAGAGGGAGAGCGAGGGAGACAGAGGGAGAGCGAGTGAGGGAGACAGGCAGACAGAGGGAGAGCGAGGGAGGGAGACAGGCAGACAGAGGGAGAGCGAGGGAGACAGAGGGAGAGCGAGGGAGACAGAGGGAGAGCGAGGGAGGGAGACATGCAGACAGAGTGAGAGCGAGGGAGAGAGACAGGGAGAGCGAGGGAGACAGAGGGAGAGCGAGGGAGGGAGACAGGCAGACAGAGTGAGAGCGAGTGAGGGAGACAGGGAGAGCGAGGGAGACAGAGGGAGAGCGAGTGAGGGAGACAGGGAGAGCGAGTGAGGGAGACAGGGAGAGCGAGGGAGACAGAGGGAGAGCGAGTGAGGGAGACAGGGAGAGCGAGGGAGACAGAGGGAGAGCGAGTGAGGGAGACAGGGAGAGCGAGTGAGGGAGACAGGGAGAGCGAGGGAGACAGGCAGACAGAGGGAGAGCGAGTGAGGGAGACAGGGAGAGCGAGGGAGACAGGCAGACAGAGGGAGAGCGAGTGAGGGAGACAGGGAGAGCGAGGGAGACAGGCAGACAGAGGGAGAGCGAGTGAGGGAGACAGGCAGAGGGAGAGCGAGGGAGGGAGACAGGGAGAGCAAGGGAGACAGAGGGAGAGCGAGAGCGAGTGAGGGAGACAGGCAGACAGAGGGAGAGCGAGGGAGACAGGCAGACAGAGGGAGAGCGAGTGGGAGAGCGAGGGAGAGCGAGGGAGACAGAGGGAGAGCGAGGGAGACAGAGGGAGAGCGAGAGCGAGTGGGAGAGCGAGGGAGAGCGAGGGAGACAGAGGGAGAGCGAGAGCGAGTGGGAGAGCGAGGGAGAGCGAGGGAGAGCGAGGGAGAGCGAGAGCGAGTGGGAGCGAGTGGGAGAGCGAGGGAGAGCGAGGGAGAGCGAGGGAGAGCGAGGGAGAGCGAGGGAGAGCGTGGGAGAGCGAGGGAGAGCGTGGGAGAGCGAGGGAGACAGAGGGAGACAGAGGGAGAGCGAGGGAGAGCGAGGGAGAGCGAGGGAGAGAGAGGGAGAGAGAGGGAGAGAGAGGGAGACAGAGGGAGAGAGAGGGAGACAGAGGGAGACAGAGGGAGACAGAGGGAGACAGAGGGAGACAGAGGGAGACAGAGGGAGACAGAGGGAGACAGAGGGAGACAGAGGGAGACAGAGGGAGACAGAGGGAGACAGAGGGAGACAGAGGGAGACAGAGGGAGACAGAGGGAGACAGAGGGAGACAGAGGGAGACAGAGGGAGACAGAGGGAGACAGAGGGAGACAGAGGGAGACAGAGGGAGACAGAGGGAGACAGAGGGAGACAGAGGGAGACAGAGGGAGACAGAGGGAGACAGAGGGAGACAGAGGGAGACAGAGGGAGACAGAGGGAGACAGAGGGAGACAGAGGGAGACAGAGGGAGACAGAGGGAGACAGAGGGAGACAGAGGGAGACAGAGGGAGACAGAGGGAGACAGAGGGAGACAGAGGGAGACAGAGGGAGACAGAGGGAGACAGAGGGAGACAGAGGGAGACAGAGGGAGACAGAGGGAGACAGAGGGAGACAGAGGGAGACAGAGGGAGACAGAGGGAGAGCGAGGGAGAGCGAGGGAGGGAGACAGGCAGACAGAGGGAGAGCGAGGGAGACAGAGGGAGAGCGAGGGAGAGCGAGGGAGAGCGAGGGAGAGCGAGGGAGGGAGACAGGCAGACAGAGGGAGAGCGAGGGAGGGAGACAGGCAGACAGAGCGAGAGCGAGGGAGGGAGACAGGCAGACAGAGCGAGAGCGAGGGAGGGAGACAGGCAGACAGAGCGAGAGCGAGGGAGGGAGACAGGCAGACAGAGCGAGAGCGAGGGAGGGAGACAGGCAGACAGAGCGAGAGCGAGGGAGGGAGACAGGCAGACAGAGCGAGAGCGAGGAGGGAGACAGGCAGACAGAGCGAGAGCGAGGGAGGGAGACAGGCAGACAGAGCGAGAGCGAGGGAGAGCGAGGGAGAGCGAGGGAGAGCGAGGGAGAGCGAGGGAGAGCGAGGGAGAGCGAGGGAGAGCGAGGGAGAGCGAGGGAGAGCGAGGGAGAGCGAGGGAGAGCGAGGGAGAGCGAGGGAGAGCGAGGGAGAGCGAGGGAGAGCGAGGGAGAGCGAGGGAGAGCGAGGGAGAGCGAGGGAGAGCGAGGGAGAGCGAGGGAGACAGGCAGACAGTGAGAGCGAGGGAGGGAGACAGGGAGAGCGAGGGAGACAGAGGGAGAGCTAGAGCGAGTGAGGGAGACAGGCAGACAGAGGGAGAGCGAGGGAGACAGAGGGAGAGCGAGAGCGAGTGAGGGAGACAGGCAGACAGAGGGAGAGCGAGGGAGACAGAGGGAGAGCGAGTGAGGGAGACAGGCAGACAGAGGGAGAGCGAGGGAGGGAGACAGGCAGACAGAGGGAGAGCGAGGGAGACAGAGGGAGAGCGAGTGAGGGAGTCAGGCAGACAGAGGGAGAGCGAGGGAGGGAGACAGGCAGACAGAGGGAGAGCGAGGGAGACAGAGGGAGAGCGAGGGAGACAGAGGGAGAGCGAGGGAGGGAGACATGCAGACAGAGTGAGAGCGAGGGAGAGAGACAGGGAGAGCGAGGGAGACAGAGGGAGAGCGAGGGAGGGAGACAGGCAGACAGAGTGAGAGCGAGTGAGGGAGACAGGGAGAGCGAGGGAGACAGAGGGAGAGCGAGTGAGGGAGACAGGGAGAGCGAGTGAGGGAGACAGGGAGAGCGAGTGAGGGAGACAGGGGGAGAGCGAGTGAGGGAGACAGGGAGAGCGAGTGAGGGAGACAGGGAGAGCGAGGGAGACAGGCAGACAGAGGGAGAGCGAGTGAGGGAGACAGGCAGACAGAGGGAGAGCGAGGGAGGGAGACAGGGAGAGCAAGGGAGACAGAGGGAGAGCGAGTGAGGGAGACAGGCAGAGGGAGAGCGAGTGAGGGAGACAGGCAGAGGGAGAGCGAGTGAGGGAGACAGGCAGAGGGAGAGCGAGTGAGGGAGACAGGCAGAGGGAGAGCGAGGGAGGAGACAGGGAGAGCAAGGGAGACAGAGGGAGAGCGAGAGCGAGTGAGGGAGACAGGCAGACAGAGGGAGAGCGAGGGAGGGAGACAGGGAGAGCGAGGGAGACAGAGGGAGAGCGAGTGAGGGAGACAGGGAGAGCGAGTGAGGGAGACAGGGAGAGCGAGGGAGACAGAGGGAGAGCGAGTGAGGGAGACAGGGAGAGCGAGTGAGGGAGACAGGGAGAGCGAGGGAGACAGGCAGACAGAGGGAGAGCGAGTGAGGGAGACAGGCAGACAGAGGGAGAGCGAGGGAGGGAGACAGGGAGAGCAAGGGAGACAGAGGGAGAGCGAGAGCGAGTGAGGGAGACAGGCAGACAGAGGGAGAGCGAGAGCGAGTGAGGGAGACAGGCAGACAGAGGGAGAGCGAGGGAGGGAGACAGGGAGAGCAAGGGAGACAGAGGGAGAGCGAGAGCGAGTGAGGGAGACAGGCAGACAGAGGGAGAGCGAGAGCGAGTGAGGGAGACAGGCAGAGCGAGAGCGAGTGAGGGAGACAGGCAGAGGGAGAGCGAGTGAGGGAGACAGGCAGAGGGAGAGCGAGTGAGGGAGACAGGCAGAGGGAGAGCGAGTGAGGGAGACAGGCAGAGGGAGAGCGAGTGAGGGAGACAGGCAGAGGGAGAGCGAGGGAGGGAGACAGGGAGAGCAAGGGAGACAGAGGGAGAGCGAGAGCGAGTGAGGGAGACAGGCAGACAGAGGGAGAGCGAGGGAGGGAGACAGGGAGAGCAAGGGAGACAGAGGGAGAGCGAGAGCGAGTGAGAGAGACAGGGAGAGCGAGGGAGAGCGAGGGAGAGCGAGACAGAGCGAGACAGAGCGAGACAGAGCGAGACAGAGCGAGACAGAGCGAGACAGAGGGAGACAGAGGGAGACAGAGGGAGACAGAGGGAGAGCGAGGGAGAGCGAGGGAGAGCGAGGGAGAGCGAGGGAGAGCGAGGGAGAGCGAGGGAGAGCGAGGGAGAGCGAGGGAGAGCGAGGGAGAGCGAGGGAGAGCGAGGGAGAGCGAGGGAGAGCGAGGGAGAGCGAGGGAGAGCGAGGGAGAGCGAGGGAGAGCGAGGGAGAGCGAGGGAGAGCGAGGGAGAGCGAGGGAGAGCGAGGGAGAGCGAGGGAGAGCGAGGGAGAGCGAGGGAGAGCGAGGGAGAGCGAGGGAGAGCGAGGGAGAGCGAGGGAGAGCGAGGGAGAGCGAGGGAGAGCGAGGGAGAGCGAGGGAGGGAGACAGGCAGACAGAGGGAGAGCGAGGGAGAGCGAGGGAGAGCGAGGGAGAGCGAGGGAGAGCGAGGGAGAGCGAGGGAGAGCGAGGGAGAGCGAGGGAGAGCGAGGGAGAGCGAGGGAGAGCGAGGGAGAGCGAGGGAGAGCGAGGGAGAGCGAGGGAGAGCGAGGGAGAGCGAGGGAGAGCGAGGGAGAGCGAGGGAGAGCGAGGGAGAGCGAGGGAGAGCGAGGGAGAGCGAGGGAGACAGAGGGAGAGCGAGGGAGGGAGACAGGCAGACAGAGGGAGAGCGAGGGAGACAGAGGGAGAGCGAGGGAGAGCGAGGGAGAGCGAGGGAGAGCGAGGGAGAGCGAGGGAGGGAGACAGGCAGACAGAGCGAGAGCGAGGGAGGGAGACAGGCAGACAGAGCGAGAGCGAGGGAGGGAGACAGGCAGACAGAGCGAGAGCGAGGGAGGGAGACAGGCAGACAGAGCGAGAGCGAGGGAGGGAGACAGGCAGACAGAGCGAGAGCGAGGGAGGGAGACAGGCAGACAGAGCGAGAGCGAGGGAGGGAGACAGGCAGACAGAGCGAGAGCGAGGGAGGGAGACAGGCAGACAGAGCGAGAGCGAGGGAGGGAGACAGGCAGACAGAGCGAGAGCGAGGGAGGGAGACAGGCAGACAGAGGGAGAGCGAGGGAGAGCGAGGGAGAGCGAGGGAGAGCGAGGGAGGGAGACAGGCAGACAGAGCGAGAGCGAGGGAGGGAGACAGGCAGACAGAGCGAGAGCGAGGGAGGGAGACAGGCAGACAGAGCGAGAGCGAGGGAGGGAGACAGGCAGACAGAGCGAGAGCGAGGGAGGGAGACAGGCAGACAGAGCGAGAGCGAGGGAGGGAGACAGGCAGACAGAGCGAGAGCGAGGGAGGGAGACAGGCAGACAGAGCGAGAGCGAGGGAGGGAGACAGGCAGACAGAGCGAGAGCGAGGGAGGGAGACAGGCAGACAGAGCGAGAGCGAGGGAGGGAGACAGGCAGACAGAGGGAGAGCGAGGAGAGCGAGGGAGAGCGAGGGAGAGCGAGGGAGAGCGAGGGAGAGCGAGGGAGAGCGAGGGAGAGCGAGGGAGAGCGAGGGAGGGAGACAGGCAGACAGAGGGAGAGCGAGGGAGAGCGAGGGAGAGCGAGGGAGAGCGAGGGAGAGCGAGGGAGAGCGAGGGAGAGCGAGGGAGAGCGAGGGAGAGCGAGGGAGAGCGAGGGAGAGCGAGGGAGAGCGAGGGAGAGCGAGGGAGAGCGAGGGAGAGCGAGGGAGAGCGAGGGAGAGCGAGGGAGAGCGAGGGAGAGCGAGGGAGAGCGAGGGAGAGCGAGGGAGGGAGACAGGCAGACAGAGCGAGAGCGAGGGAGGGAGACAGGCAGACAGAGCGAGAGCGAGGGAGGGAGACAGGCAGACAGAGCGAGAGCGAGGGAGGGAGACAGGCAGACAGAGCGAGAGCGAGGGAGGGAGACAGGCAGACAGAGCGAGAGCGAGGGAGGGAGACAGGCAGACAGAGCGAGAGCGAGGGAGGGAGACAGGCAGACAGAGGGAGAGCGAGGGAGAGCGAGGGAGAGCGAGGGAGAGCGAGGGAGAGCGAGGGAGGGAGACAGGCAGACAGAGGGAGAGCGAGGGAGAGCGAGGGAGAGCGAGGGAGAGCGAGGGAGAGCGAGGGAGGGAGACAGGCAGACAGAGGGAGAGCGAGGGAGAGCGAGGGAGAGCGAGGGAGAGCGAGGGAGGGAGACAGGGAGAGCGAGTGAGGGAGACAGGGAGAGCGAGGGAGAGCGAGGGAGAGCGAGGGAGAGCGAGGGAGAGCGAGGGAGGGAGACAGGCAGACAGAGGGAGAGCGAGGGAGACAGAGGGAGAGCGAGGGAGAGCGAGGGAGAGCGAGGGAGGGAGACAGGCAGACAGAGCGAGAGCGAGGGAGGGAGACAGGCAGACAGAGCGAGAGCGAGGGAGGGAGACAGGCAGACAGAGCGAGAGCGAGGGAGGGAGACAGGCAGACAGAGCGAGAGCGAGGGAGGGAGACAGGCAGACAGAGCGAGAGCGAGGGAGGGAGACAGGCAGACAGAGCGAGAGCGAGCGAGAGCGAGCGAGAGCGAGGGAGAGCGAGGGAGAGCGAGGGAGAGCGAGGGAGAGCGAGGGAGAGCGAGGGAGAGCGAGGGAGAGCGAGGGAGAGCGAGGGAGAGCGAGGGAGAGCGAGGGAGACAGAGGGAGAGCGAGGGAGAGCGAGGGAGACAGAGGGAGACAGAGGGAGACAGAGGGAGACAGAGGGAGACAGAGGGAGACAGAGGGAGACAGAGGGAGACAGAGGGAGACAGAGGGAGACAGAGGGAGACAGAGGGAGACAGAGGGAGACAGAGGGAGACAGAGGGAGACAGAGGGAGACAGAGGGAGACAGAGGGAGACAGAGGGAGACAGAGGGAGACAGAGGGAGACAGAGGGAGACAGAGGGAGACAGAGGGAGACAGAGGGAGAGCGAGTGAGGGAGACAGGCAGACAGAGGGAGAGCGAGGGAGACAGAGGGAGAGCGAGTGAGGGAGACAGGCAGACAGAGGGAGAGGGAGAGCGAGGGAGAGCGAGGGAGAGCGAGGGAGAGCGAGGGAGAGCGAGGGAGAGCGAGGGAGAGCGAGGGAGAGCGAGGGAGAGCGAGGGAGAGCGAGGGAGAGCGACAGGCAGACAGAGGGATAGCGAGGGAGAGAGACAGCGTGAGGGAGGGAGACTGAGGGAGACCTCAGAGTGAGGGAGGGGGAAGGAAAGAGAGGGAGACAAAGGGAAGGAGGGAGCGGGAAGGAGGGAGAAGGAAGGAGGGAGAGGGAAGGAGGGAGAGGGAAGGAGGGAGAGGGAAGGAGGGAGAGGGAAGGAGGGAGAGGGAAGGAGAGAGAGAGGGACAGAGGGAAGGAGGGAGAAGGAAGGAGAGAGAGGGAGAGAGAAATAGAGGAAGGTAGAGGGAAACAGAGAGAGGGAGAGGTAACAGAGAGAGAGGGGGAGACAGAGAGACAGTCAGAGTGAGTGAGACAGAGGGAGAGAGGGAGTGAGACAGTCAGGGTGAGTGAGACAGAGGGAGACAGAGAGATAGAGGGAGAGAGAGAGGGAGGGAGACAGAGACAGAGAAAGAGAGAGAGAGAGCGACAGAGAAAGAATGAGAGAGAGAGAGAGAGAGAGAGAGAGATGTGTGTATGCCGGGTCTGGTGGCTCAGTGGACGAAGGCGTCCGCTGCAGAAACCTGTGATCAACCTCATGGTCAAAGTTTTTTTTGTTGCTCTAGCCCCGCCCCCTCCCCCACTGACCCCGCCCCCACCGGTGCGGCCCTCGGACACAAACCACACTGTAAATTTGGCCCCCGAGAGAAACTTTGTGAGTACCCATGGTTTATACTATCCTGTCCTTTCATGATTATTAGTTATTCACAACGCTATTTAATCAAGTCCAGGTATAAGATAATTGTATAGACCTATAATGTGAAGCATTTAAGTTACAGAAGATGACCATGGCCCATGGACCCTGGAGATGCAGCTGTACTATGGCAAAACCATGGGATCGACTGTTGACCTGTGGTAACAAATACAAGGGGGAGGGAGCACACTGCATCTCATCCCAGCACAGTTCATACCATTGCATTCTGGTAAATGCAGTATGCTTACCAAGTTTTTCACCAAACTTGGTGCAGGTAGTGCTGTTATCTCTAGAAAAGCGTTTCGGGGGGGGGTGTAGTAACAAGGGACTGAATGTGTATTTATTAGTATACTTGTTCCAAATAACATGTTTAATTTAGCCAAATTTATTTTCACTAACATGGAATAAAGAGAGGTTTCCACGGCACAGAAACAAAATCATAATTAAAATTAAGACATATTTGCCAAGGAGCGACCCAAAAAACGTATCTACCAGGGTGTCAGGGCACAGAAGCTGACAGGAGCCTAAAAAGGCTCCATCAAACAGCAGAAGATTGAAGCCACCAGGAACTTAAAGTAAAATTAAAATATTGCATCAAAGCAGCAGTAAAGAAAAGTTGTGTCTCACGAGACCCTGGATTGGCCATTTTGGAGTAAGGCTGCACTTATATGCATAGAATGAAAAATCATTAGGAAGCCATCTTAAGGTCACTTCAGAGCCTGAAAAATACATTAAAAAGAGACTTTGTTGTGCTGCAATGAAAACAATCGCTTATGTTTCAAATTCACATCTGGCATCAAGAAATGCCTGTGACAATAAGTGTGAGGATTTATTTTAGATCTGAAAACAGTCCACCTCTCCACTGAAATGTAAGCACCTTAGTGTCAAAATAAACAAAACATCACAGCCAATAGCATGAGGAGACAGGTAGTTACGCCTCTAAAGTCCATTGTATGCGTATTTATTAGTGAAAAAAAGCTTTGTCCGCCTCCTGGCGCTGTTAAGCTGAACCTAAAAATAAAGTAGGCCTGCACAAATATCAACATTATATCTACGTAGGTTTCCTGTCGGACACCTACAGGAGGGTCTGAGACCTCCACTACTGGGCTCAACAAATGTCATTTTCAACAGTTCTTACATCAGGCTGGGGTAAGTCCCAGTCTTCGGTCGCTTTTCCTTCATCATCCAAGAACTCCGGGGACGAAAGCCGGTCCTGCAGAAGGAAATCCAGCAGCTCTTGATCGCCAAATTCAGCCATGTCTTCAGAACAGAGCATCTGGAGTCAAAGAAAGGAAACTAAATATGAAACGTAAACCTAGAAATCACATATGTAGGAATCGTACTGAGTGCAGTGGTGTGGTTAGTGTCAGGTCCTCAAGGTGTAAGTCTGTCAAACTTAAACAATGACCAGGCCTGGTAAGGAAATCATTTATCACCTTTTCCAGCCTGTTTAGTGTTCGGGATTGCTGGATATCTTATCACTAGACCCAAGCTGTCCAAAACTAACCCATATTGAATACGACACTGCAAGTAAGTCCTTGGAAGTTCTACTTTTGAGAAGCTGTAGCACGCAAATCAGAGGCGCCGAATCTTAAGACTTTGATAGACAAGTTGAAATGGCATGGCTGTACCCAGGTACGCTACTGACCAATCCAAAGTACCATAATTTATGAGCCACTTATTTACAGGACTGAGCCGCAATACATTACCAATTTATGAGACGTTGAATGAGCTGAGGGGTCACGGACAGAGGGGTACTGGCAGTAAAGCGTCCATACTCCCCTGAGCGAGGGGATAGAAGTGTAGGAAAGCACCCCTTTTTAGATCGAGCCTAGGCAGCGCTGTCTGCAAGACCTGTAGTAAACACTATCTGGAGGGTAATCCCGCCTGCTGCTTGCCATTGGTTCACTCTAGCGTTGCTCTGCTTAGCTGGCTCACTAATGGCTGGCGATCCGATATGTCACTTCCGTTTTGTGGGAAGCAGCATCGACCAACTAAAGTTTAGTTAGGCTGTTGGTCGGTATCTCTTTCGTTTAGAGAATACTTCATTTATTTAAAATCGCCATGGTGATTTAATTAGTTGTAATGTGGCACCTGATGATCAGGGTGCAGCGGCGGCTTCTTTCTCTGCGCAACTTTCCAAGCTACTTTGAACCGAGAGTGTATGCCTGACCGAGTAGAACACAAAACAAGCATTGGCAAGGCCAATAGGTTTCGCCGATGGGAGCTTTTAAGTGTTTAGCCATGCAGTAGAATAGGGTTTCGGGGGAGGGCTGGGTGGATTTAGTTTTAAGCAATGTTGCACCATTATAGAAGAGTGGTAATAGGTAGCACAAAAGAGAAGCTTTATGTGCACTCTGTTATTAAACGCTTCCATGTGCAGCTTCAAATGCAAAACTCAAACATGCAAGGCAAGAGCGAGGAGAAAGGCCAGCGGGACTGTGTTACCATTTCAGAGAGACTTAAATATGTAAATTGCTATGACCACTGAGAAGTATTGGAGATTCTCTGGCTGGAAGAGCGTGAAGGTTAAAAAACAAAGGGGCATGAGATAGCACGATAAAGCAAGCCATTATATTTACAAAAATTTGAAAGATTCATTTGCAACACAGAACAATTTATGTGTTTAATACAGTGAATTATTTGCTTCTCCCCCTACTGTGGGAGAGGATATATTCTAAATCAATGTTGGTGGAATACACACAACCAGCAACACAGGGCAAGTATACGCGATTAAAATGAACTGGGTGTTCTGGTGATTTAAATATGTATGGCAATGACGTTCAGACCAGTTGTGTAACTTAGTGAAGATTCCTACTTTCTGAAAGGGTAAGTAAAAAAGGGGAGGGTGAACAAAAGAATGAAAAGTGAATGCGACGTGCACAGATCGTATCATAAAAGCTGCCATTTTAAGTCGTCAAAAAGCAAGACAGTGTCTTTTCCCCAGCATGCGGGAGCATTTTGACTAGTACACTGAAGTAAATTACGTGGAAATATCGTGTAGTAGACACGCGTGGTAACGATAAAGAGAAACTAAAACATGCAGCAGCTCGTGAAATGTGTGAGCACATAAAGCGCCAACAGTGTCCACGTAGGAAACTGGATCTCAATAATAGAAAAGTGAAACAGACGCATTCCCGAATATAATGATGAGTGGACTAAAGTCACATGCTCTTTTGCTTTCAGTGTCCTGTTGCCGTAAACTTAGAGAAAAATGCAGTGTGACCATGTAAACTTCTTACCGTGAATCTTGCTATTTTTCAAGAGAAACCCTTAGTGATGGCGTACTCACGGGATAGAGTGTCTAGACAGCCATAGAGTGTAAAACAAAATTTAAAGGCACGTAACCAATGGTGAACAGAAAAAGCGGACTGGGTCGGAGTGTTGATATGAAAAATATTAACGAGTGTGTGTGCTTTAGACAGACAAGGCCACAGAGAGCAAAAAAAAAAAAAAAAAAAAAAGACAAGGGGGGAGGGGGAGGGGGGGGAGGAGAGAGAGAGAGAGAGAGAGAGAGAGAGAGAGAGAGAGAGAGAGAGAGAGAGAGAGAGAGAGAGAGAGAGAGAGAGAGAGAGAGAGAGGAGAGAGAGAGAGGAGGAGAGAGAGAGAGAGAGAGGAGAGAGGAGGGAGAGAGAGAGAGAGAGAGGAGAGAGAGAGAGAGAGAGAGAGAGAGAGAGAGAGAGAGAGAGAGGAGAGAGAGAGAGAGAGAGGAGAGAGAGAAAAAACAAAAAAAAAACCCTGGGGACACAAACCTCGCAGGCGGTATGATAGATCTGGAATGCAGGGTACGACGTGCCTCCTTAAGATAAACAGGGGATTCGCTTACTTATAGGCAGTTTATTAGGAGGTTATACCGATCCCGCGTCATGAATGTAAGGAAATGAATATGAGGGGAGGGGTGGTATTGAAGTTCATAGCACGCTGAAAGTTAAAATGACCGCGAGCAGGCAAATGCAAACAGCTCTTTTCAAGCACTCGTGCTTGCGCTGGCATCCACCTTGCCGAAGCGAGCAGCGGCGCGCGGGGCCATCTGTTTTCAATTAGCGTGGCCGCGCGAGCCGCTGCTCGTCCCGCAAGGTGGATGCCAGCTACAAGCATGTGTGCTTGAAAAGAGCTGACCTATTTCTAAAGGTCATCTCCTAGAGCAGTGCAGGCGCGTTGCCTAGGCGAGCCCCTTAAAACGGTGTGTGTTTCTGCCTATATGTGTTTCGCTGCCTGTGTGGTTGCTTTGTGTGCGTGATTGCGCGGGTGTTGGTGGATGTGTTTTGTGTGTGTTTCAGCATGGTTGCTTGTATACTGCTGTGCACCTTTTGCATTTGAGCGTGTGTTTGTGTATGTTTGGTAGTGTGTCCATGAGTGAATTTTGGATTGCACTGTTTTGTGCACGTGGTTGTCAGTGGATGTTTTGGTGCCTGTTTCTGTATGTGAGCTTGTGTACAGGTGTGCACCTGTTGCGTCTGTTTGAACATGCGTGTTTGTGATATTTACTAGTGAGTACGAACGCCCAATATAAAGGATGTGAGGGCGGAAAGCATCAGAAGGCAAGAATGTTCAGCCATTTCTCAAAATAAAATAACACATTAGGTTTATCCCATGTCATCAGCCTGTTTTCACTACTAGGCAGTGTGCTCATTGTACATAGTGCTTGCACATCACACAGAAAAGAACCTCTGCAAAATATGGCACAAGTGCTTATCTTGTGCAGTTAAAGGGCTCTGGGAGCTGTCCCTGCTACATTGACACACACTGGAAGTCGAACTTCCTTGCCGCAGTGACCGCACCCTCTGGGCCCTCCCTGCTGCTGAGACAGCACACTGGAAGCAGTAATTAATAGTTACATCAGATTTGCATCGGGTCACACATATGATATTACACTGGAAGCTTGTCTCATGTCGGTGACATTAGGCATCTCTCTCTCTGGGCATTTGATCGATCCCCTTGCGCACCCCCAGTGTATATCTGAGGGATCATCAGATTGCAACCTCTGCTCATCTGCACATCTCCGCTGGATGCCATGTATTTCGAGATTTCATATCCTGCAGATCTCCTACCTGTTGGTGTGTTTTTTCCCAAGCAGTGATGCATGCACAGGGATGCTATGTGCAGGGACACAGAGGTGACCGTTGAGTGGGCTTAGTGCGGTAATTGTTTTTATTATTATTATTATTATTATTATTATTATTAGGGATACACATGCTGTGGAATTTTAGTTCGTGAACTGAACATCATCTGCGCCATCTTGTCCATTCCTCAGACCCACGTATGAACATACACGATAGCCATTTTAGGTACCATTTTAGGTACCATGGTCTCCCTGTTCACGATCGATCATCAGCGCACTTCCCTGACCCTGTAAGCCTCCCCCATGCACTCTGGCTGACCCCGCACTCGCATGCGCAAGTCATGAACCCTCCTCTTCCGCATGACTGTCTTTGGGAATCACACCCCGCGCCTGACCAACACCTCCTTTCCTTCCATGAATACCCCTCTTTTGATAAACCCTCCCTCTACGCTCGATTATCCACACTGATCCTTTCTTTCATGAATACCTCTCCTTTGATGACCCCTTCCTCTGAGCCCGATTGCCTGTACGGACCGCTGGTCATCCCTTGGCCTGAGGATACAGTTTATTGCCCACTACTGTATGCACTCGACCCTTTTCAAAAGACGCTACTATTAATCATGGCTTCCCCACCCCTTGAGATTCGATCAGGCGCACACATTCCAAAGGATTCGGCGGAACACTCAGCTGCGTGATAGCCTCCTCTTATTGTATGGGGGGTGAGGACCTCTACTGTAGCCACGTGTTGGAGTGAGACGGAACTGGGGGGGGTACCGGGGATGTCATCTTTCGCTACTTCACAATGTCCTTATTGTAATAAAGAACGGTCACATGTCGCAAACCAGTGTATAAAAGGCGAGGTCTCAGAGAGGCTGTTAGAGAGCACCTCGAGACGATACTTTGTTGTCCGATCTGATGTGTTCTGCTCCGTCGGAATAAAATGTGTTTCCTGTCTTCCTGTCTCCAGCGCCTGCCTCTTTATTGATAATCTTCGTATGGTATTAGAGGCGTTTAACGCAGGGCAAAATTACTTAAGAATCATCGACTAAATCGCCTGACCAGTTTCCTGACTTTCCTCAATGCCCGAGAATGCTTGTTATTCCATCCATTGACAAAGGAGTACAGCGCAAATTCGGTTCTCAGTCCATGCAACGATGGAGTACAGCACGAGTGAGACCTCAGTCCATGCAGAGACAAAGAACTATTGCACTGGAATGACCGAGCACTGAAGAAATATAGCACAGGTATGATCTTCAGTGCTTCCAATAACGAAGGAGTGTATAGTTCAGTGTGATCTTAGTCCATGCAGTGACAAGTGATCGTAGCATGGGTAAACTGTTCGATCCTTGCAGTAACCCAGTGAGTGAGCTCGGGTGCAGATGCCTGGTGATGGCCCGGGGTGTGCTTTATTTCACGCAGTGGCACCAGAGCAGTTCAGTTCTTAGATGAGGGCTGGGACAAAGGAGACTCCAAATTCCAGACACCAATGAGAACATGTAGGACTGACTGCTTTACAAATGTACCCAGGCAGGACAGTACACTCGCTTTTGGCATGTCTAGAGAAGAGCAGTACCACCCAAGCTTTCGGAGATGCAGGGCCCCTACTCTCTACTGCTGGACTACAAAGAACCTCGTACTGAGAATTCCAGGGCCACCCCACCACAAAGGCAGACTCAAGTGATGTTTGTACAAGGGTTGATGTATTCTGGTTCTTGATCTTTAGGATTCGCTGGTCACTGAGCTAATGTTGTGAATGGGTAGTTTAGACCTGGTGGGTGCTTGCTTCAACAAGTGGCGGAACTGCTTTAAAAAATGTAACCGACCAGGAGTTTTTCCCCCGTTTTGCGTGGGTAGATGGTATTTGCTGAGGTCTGAAGCAAATGATATTACATCCGTTCAGGGGAGCAAGTTTTATTGCCAAGGGTGGGTGGGAGGGATAGGTTGTTGGGACTGCATAATTGGGGGAACAAGTGCTGCATCCGCCTTTTGTGACTGTTGCAGGCGGGTGGCATTGCTGTGGTAGGGTAGTCATGTGACAGTAGGTGGAGGGCCAGTAGATGAGATCTCCGAATAGGAGGGGATCGAATGACATTTGCTAAGACTTGGGGTATGGACTTTGCTAGATTGCTGCCATGGTTGCAGTTCAGGATCCTTTTAATGAAAGGAGAGCGTGGTGGCATTGCTATGATTAAAGCTATTAGGTGGGATTGCCGAGATTGGGGTAGCATGTGGTATTTTTTGGTTGGGCAGCATTGTCATGAATAAGTGATTTTACCTAGGCAGCTGTCAGCGTAGCAATATGTAATACAGCTCCCAACCTCTGCAGGGAACTCTCAAATATCCGGGGAGATACAGTAAATGCTTGTACTGAGAGATGCATGCACAGCCATTTTATTGGATTTCTCTTTGACCTTGATTAACCAATAGTGTGCTTAACTAGGTTGGCGACAATCAGAGGGACATCTCTAATGTGGCTTGCTTTGTTACTTGCAAAACGGGTTTGGGTGGAGTTGGGTCCCTTTTGTCCAAAAACTAAATTACCTGTGGAGTTTTTCAAGTGTCGTCCATCTGACCCACCCTCCTCACCAATGACACGGACACAATGACCCAGTCTTTCAGACTTCTAACATAGTGTTTATCTTCATGCAGATGCTGCACAGCTCCATCTGAACCAATAATAGGTAACTTGGAGACTGGCACCGGGTGGCAGCTTGCCTGTTACCAGTCCTCCACTGAAAGTCTCACAATTGGCCCTATTCCAAGCTACACAAGGGGTGTTCCACTCCTGCGAACAACCCGCATAATTGTGTTGATCTTCACAGCGAGGATGCCATACCTGGGCTAGTTTCACATCATATGTATTGGATGCCTCAATACATTCCTTGAGAGCCAAAAAAACTACGTGGCCCCCACTCCTGAGCATCCTCTTTGACCGTGCCAGTACGATGACCGCATTGAAAACTACACACAGTCAACACAAGCATTTGCAATGCAATAGGTCTTGCATTTAGGTAAGTTTGAGCTATTGGCATTGTAAATGGCTATGCCTTTTTATTCATGTTTTGGTTTATAAAACATAAATAAAAGACATTGTCATTTACAATGCTAATAGCTTAAACTCTCATACAAGCAAGATGTGGTACCCAATGCAATTTTGACAGAAGCGCACTGGCTGTCCACGTCCCCAGTGCCAGAGCTCTTTACCAAAACGTTACACTTGGTTCCCCAATTGGCAATCACTTTAACACCCCCTGAAATCCCTAGTAAATGGTACCCCTGGTGCCTAGGGCAAGGAGACTAAAGAGGGTCAGAAAGGGCTGTAGCACGAATTGTGCCACCATAAGGGACCACTCACCAAACACATACAGACTGCCACTGCGGGCTTTTTGTTTTGGTGCAGACAAAAGTGAAAACACAACATAGAACACATCCCTGTGTGCCATGACAGCAGACACTGTATGCAGTATAGGTAAGTCACCCCTGCATCAGGCCTTACAGCCGTAAGGCCGAGTGTTCTATACTACATGTGTGGACATAACTGTATGAGCAGATATGCTCCTGTGCTGCGCAGTCCAATTACTGCCAGTACATGTGGCCAGGAAAGCCATTTTAAAGCACATACTGGACACTGGTGAAACGAGTTTGCTAGCTACATGATGGTTTCACTGCAATAGGGATGTTTGGTATCAAAAATCTCGTATTAATAAATCCACACCGATGTCAGTGTCGGATTTAATAATACATGCACACAGAAAGCACCTTAGAGGGGCACTCTGAAAACCAACAAACTACTGGTGTGCTAACTGGTCCCAACCAGCCACCACAGACGAGTTTCTAACCTCCAAGGCATAGAACTTCAAAGCGCCCACCCTTCCCTCACAGAGAGGATGCCGACCTCCCCTTGACCAGGGCCCATACGGCATCTGGACAAGGCAGGAAAATTAGTAGTCAGAGAGACGCGTTTACCTTTAGGCTAGTTCCACCCCTAAGGTGGGCTACCTGAAGTGAATGCAACATTTTAGAGTCTGCCATCTTTGTGCTGGCAATCATGGGCACTCTGGGACAGAGTTATGCCCACTTCCCACGGGAAGTGGTCATATAAGGAGCGTAGTGACTCCAGGGGTAGGAAGCCCATTGGCTACTACCCTGCACTCCTCTAAGGCCCCTAAATCTAGTATTTTAGAGAGACCCTGTATTTCTCAGCGGTGTGGCCCCTCCCTGTAGTTCCCAGGGTGTGGCCCCCTCCCTGTGGTTTTCAGGGGTGTGGCCTTTCCTGTGGTTCTCAGGGGGGGGCTCTCCATGCTGTCACTCTGGTCTCAGCCCCTCCCTGTAGTTCCCAGGGTGTGGCCCCCTCCCTGTGGTTCTCAGGGGGAGTGGGGCTCTCTATGGTCTCCCTCTGGTCCGAGCCCCTCCCTGTGGTTCTCAGGGGTGTGGCCCCTCCCTGTAGTTCTCAGGGGGGTGTGGCCCCTCCCTGTAGTTCTCAGGGGTGTGGCCCCTCCCTGTAGTTCTCAGGGGTGTGGCCCCTCCCTGTGGTTCTCAAGGGTGTGGCCCCCCCCTGTAGGCGGGGGCTCTCTATGGTCTCCCTCTGGTCCGAGCCCCTCCCTGTGGCTCTCAGGGGGGTGTGGCCCCTCCCTGTGGTTCTGGGGGGTGGTGTGGCCCCTCCCTGTAGTTCTCAGGGGGGGTGTGGCCCTCCCTGTGGTTCTCAGGGGGAGGGGGGCTCTCTATGGTCTCCCTCTGGTCCGAGCCCCTCCCTGTGGTTCTCAGGGGTGTGGCCCCCTCCCTGTGGTTCTGGGAGGTGGTGTGGCCCCTCCCTGTATTTCTCAGGGGGGTGTGGCCCTCCCTGTGGTTCTCAGGGGGAGGGGGGCTCTCTATGGTCTCCCTCTGGTCCGAGCCCCTCCCTGTGGTTCTCAGGGGTGTGGCCCCCTCCCTGTGGTTCTGGGAGGTGGTGTGGCCCCTCCCTGTATTTCTCAGGGGGGTGTGGCCCTCCCTGTGGTTCTCAGGGGGAGGGGGGCTCTCTATGGTCTCCCTCTGGTCCGAGCCCCTCCCTGTGGTTCTCAGGGGTGTGGCCCCCTCCCTGTGGTTCTGGGAGGTGGTGTGGCCCCTCCCTGTATTTCTCAGGGGGGTGTGGCCCTCCCTGTGGTTCTCAGGGGGAGGGGGGCTCTCTATGGTCTCCCTCTGGTCCGAGCCCCTCCCTGTGGTTCTCAGGGGTGTGGCCCCCTCCCTGTGGTTCTGGGAGGTGGTGTGGCCCCTCCCTGTATTTCTCAGGGGGGTGTGGCCCTCCCTGTGGTTCTCAGGGGGAGGGGGCTCTCTATGGTCTCCCTCTGGTCCGAGCCCCTCCCTGTAGTTCTCAGGGGGGTGTGGCCCCTCCCTGTGGTTCTCAGGGGTGTGGCCCCTCCCTGTATTTCTCAGGGGGGGGTGGCCCTCCCTGTGGTTCTCAGGGGGAGGGGGGCTCTCTATGGTCTCCCTCTGGTCCGAGCCCCTCCCTGTGGCTCTCAGGGGGGTGTGGCCCCTCCCTGTGGTTCTGGGGGGTGGTGTGGCCCCTCCCTGTATTTCTCAGGGGGGTGTGGCCCTCCCTGTGGTTCTCAGGGGGAGGGGGCTCTCTATGGTCTCCCTCTGGTCCGAGCCCCTCCCTGTGGTTCTCAGGGGGGTGTGGCCCCTCCCTGTGGTTCTGGGGGGTGGTGTGGCCCCTCCCTGTATTTCTCAGGGGGGTGTGGCCCTCCCTGTGGTTCTCAGGGGGAGGGGGCTCTCTATGGTCTCCCTCTGGTCCGAGCCCCTCCCTGTGGTTCTCAGGGGTGTGGCCCCCTCCCTATGGTTCTCAGGGGTGTGGCCCCTCCCTGTATTTCTCAGGGGGGTGTGGCCCTCCCTGTGGTTCTCAGGGGGAGTGGGGCTCTCTATGGTCTCCCTCTGGTCCGAGCCCCTCCCTGTGGTTCTCAGGGGGGTGTGGCCCCTCCCTATGGTTCTCAGGGGTGTGGCCCCTCCCTATGGTTCTCAGGGGGGTGTGGCCCCTCCCTGTATTTCTCAGGGGGGTGTGGCCCCTCCCTGTATTTCTCAGGGGGGTGTGGCCCCTCCCTGTATTTCTCAGGGGGGTGTGGCCCTCCCTGTGGTTCTCAGGGGGAGTGGGGCTCTCTATGGTCTCCCTCTGGTCCGAGCCCCTCCCTGTGGTTCTCAGGGGTGTGGCCCCCTCCCTATGGTTCTCAGGGGTGTGGCCCCTCCCTGTATTTCTCAGGGGGGTGTAGCCCTCCCTGTGGTTCTCAGGGGGAGTGGGGCTCTCTATGGTCTCCCTCTGGTCCGAGCCCCTCCCTGTGGTTCTCAGGGGGGTGTGGCCCCTCCCTATGGTTCTCAGGGGTGTGGCCCCTCCCTGTATTTCTCAGGGGGGTGTGGCCCCTCCCTGTATTTCTCAGGGGGGTGTGGCCCCTCCCTGTATTTCTCAGGGGGGTGTGGCCCCTCCCTGTATTTCTCAGGGGGGTGTGGCCCTCCCTGTGGTTCTCAGGGGGAGTGGGGCTCTCTATGGTCTCCCTCTGGTCCGAGCCCCTCCCTGTGGTTCTCAGGGGTGTGGCCCCCTCCCTGTGGTTCTGGGAGGTGGTGTGGCCCCTCCCTGTGGTTCTCAGGGGTGTGGCCCCTCCCTGTGGTTCTGGGGGGTGTGGCCCCCTCCCTGTGGTTCTGGGAGGTGGTGTGGCCCCTCCCTGTGGTTCTCAGGGGGGTGTGGCCCTCCCTGTGGTTCTCAGGGGGAGTGGGGCTCTCTATGGTCTCCCTCTGGTCCGAGCCCCTCCCTGTGGTTCTCAGGGGTGTGGCCCCCTCCCTGTGGTTCTCAGGGGGAGGGGGCTCTCTATGGTCTCCCTCTGGTCCGAGCCCCTCCCTGTGGTTCTCAGGGGTGTGGCCCCCTCCCTATGGTTCTCAGGGGTGTGGCCCCTCCCTGTATTTCTCAGGGGGGTGTGGCCCTCCCTGTGGTTCTCAGGGGGAGTGGGGCTCTCTATGGTCTCCCTCTGGTCCGAGCCCCTCCCTGTGGTTCTCAGGGGGGTGTGGCCCTCCCTGTGGTTCTCAGGGGGAGTGGGGCTCTCTATGGTCTCCCTCTGGTCCGAGCCCCTCCCTATGGTTCTCAGGGGTGTGGCCCCTCCCTGTATTTCTCAGGGGGGTGTGGCCCTCCCTGTGGTTCTCAGGGGGAGTGGGGCTCTCTATGGTCTCCCTCTGGTCCGAGCCCCTCCCTGTGGTTCTCAGGGGGGTGTGGCCCCTCCCTATGGTTCTCAGGGGTGTGGCCCCTCCCTATGGTTCTCAGGGGGGGTGTGGCCCCTCCCTGTATTTCTCAGGGGGGTGTGGCCCCTCCCTGTATTTCTCAGGGGGGTGTGGCCCTCCCTGTGGTTCTCAGGGGGAGTGGGGCTCTCTATGGTCTCCCTCTGGTCCGAGCCCCTCCCTGTGGTTCTCAGGGGTGTGGCCCCCTCCCTATGGTTCTCAGGGGTGTGGCCCCCTCCCTGTGGTTCTGGGAGGTGGTGTGGCCCCTCCCTGTGGTTCTCAGGGGGGTGTGGCCCCTCCCTGTGGTTCTCAGGGGGGTGTGGCCCCTCCCTGTGGTTCTCAGGGGTGTGGCCCCTCCCTGTGGTTCTCAGGGGTGTGGCCCCTCCCTGTGGTTCTCAGGGGGGTGTGGCCCCTCCCTGTGGTTCTCAGGGGGGTGTGGCCCCTCCCTGTGGTTCTCAGGGGGGTGTGGCCCCTCCCTGTGGTTCTCAGGGGGGTGTGGCCCCTCCCTGTGGTTCTCAGGGGGGTGTGGCCCCTCCCTGTGGTTCTCAGGGGGGTGTGGCCCCTCCCTGTGGTTCTCAGGGGGTGTGGCCCCTCCCTGTGGTTCTCAAGGGGGTGTGGCCCCTCCCTGTGGTTCTCAAGGGGGTGTGGCCCCTCCCTGTGGTTCTCAGGGGGGTGTGGCCCCTCCCTGTGGTTCTCAGGGGGTATGGCCCCTCCCTGTGGTTCTCTGGGGGGTGGTGTGGCCCCTCCCTGTGGTTGGGGGGGGGGATCTCTGTGGTCCCCCTCTGGTCTCAGCCCCTCCCTTGTGTCCCCCCCCTCTGTCCGGGGCCCCTCTCTCTGCTGCTCTGGTTGGTTTTCCCGGTTCTGGTTCTCCCCCTCGGCTCTGGTTCTCCCCTCCTGGACTCTCACCTCGCCGCCGGTGCCGCTGGCTCCGCTCGTGGCTCTGGTGCCCCCTGTACCCCGCGGTGCTCGCGCCCCCCCCTGGACCTCGATCCCCGCGGCTCAGCTCCGGCTCCTGCAGTGGACTCTCGGCAACTTCCAACACCACAGAAATGACGTCACCGGCGCGGGGCATGCCGGGCTCGGTGGTTCGCTCTCACACCATCACCATGGATACCGACCGGCGTACACTGGAAACCGGAAGCAAAATAAACCACAAGTCCCAGCGTGCAACGAGCTCTGCTGCTCTGACAGCTCTCTCGAGTATCGTAAGCCTGGAAAACCCCGAGGCGTGGACATAGAAAAGAGACAAGACGCCCTGGACCTGACGTACCTAGACACAAAGGAAGGACTGGGAGCAAAGCCCTCAGATAGACCACACCTGCCGTTTATTTATTTATTTATTTATTTATTTATTTATTTATGCATTTTTATATAGCGCGGACTTTACCCGAAGGCGTCAGAGCGCTTCACAATAGGAAGAGAAATGAAACATAATGAGAAACATTACAAAAGAACAGATTACAAAAGCATACGTTACGTTACATAGGGTAATAGTGACAATTGTGAGCAAACAAAATACATGAGGTAGTAAAAAGTGCATAAGAGGAAAAAGTGACAAGTGTGCAGTTACAAGAGAAAACAAAGTATAATTTGAGGTATAGTCCTGCAATAGGTGCTAGACACTCAGGCTCAGGAACAAGCGTTACGTGGGCAAGGTGGCACTTGTGCAAGTATCAAAGGTAAAGACATGTGAGAGGTAGCAGCCGTGTGTTGCAAGGGCAGAGTGGTGTGTGCATGTTACAAAAGGGCACCGAACACCAGTACATGGAAAATACTGCAAAAAGGCAGACACTCCAACCCCAGGAATACCCTGGGAAGGCATTTCCATGGTCATGGAAAGTAGAAATTATCAGTAGTGGAAAGTCTTCCTCCAAATAGCAAGAGGACGTGAATTACTTTTGGAGGTGTCTCTGGAGGAGGAGAACTTTGAGGTCCCTTTTGAAGGCCTGGGAGGAGGTGGTGGTCCGGAGCTGAGGCGGAAAGGAGTTCCAAATTCTCACTGCGTTGCCTGAAAAGGATTGGGCCATTGTTCTCTCCTTCTTGAAAGTGGGAGGTTCAAGCAGTAGATTCTCCGCATTGCGTGAAGGTCTAGAGCCTCCAGAGAGTTTCAGTTTATTCGCCAGGTATCGAGGAGAGGAGGAGTGCAAGGCTTTGTGGGTGATACAGGCAGTCTTATAGATAGCTCTAGCCTCGAAGGGAAGCCAGCGGAGGGTGGATAACATCAGTGTGATGTGATCGCTTCTTTTGGCCCCATAAATGAAACAAGCTGCTGAATGGAAGACAGACTTAAGTGGGGACAGGTGAGATTTGGGGAGGCCAGTAAGAAGAGAATTGCAGTAGTCTAGTCTGGAGAGGACCAGCGATTGCACCAGGGTTATAAGGTCCTGCTCCGGGAAAAAGCGGCGGATTCCCCAAAGAAGGCGCAGTTGGTAACAAGCAGATTTTGCAATAGAATTGATGTGGGGAGTTAGATTGAGTTTTTTGTCAAGAATGACACCAGGGGATTTTGCGCTGTCGACAATGATGGGTTTATTGTTTAGTAGATTCATCTGATCCATCCATGATTGAACCGGGGGAGGAGAGAGTGAGGAGGAGAAGAGGAGGAATTCAGTTTTGGAGGGATTCAGAATCAATTGATGAGTTGACATCCAGTTTTGAATGGAGTCAAGAGTAGATCTTAGGATCGAGAGATCATGAGTGGAGGCAACCTTGAGGTAGAGTTGAGTGTCGTCTGCATAGAGATGATATTGAATCCCGGATTTGCTTAGGAGGTTTCCCAGTGGTTCTAAGTAGAGATTGAACAATGTGGGTGCAAGTATAGAGCCTTGGGGAACACCTTGACCCACCGCCACAGGAGAAGAAAGACTGTTCGCTATTTTGATCATTTGAGATCTGTCAGAGAGGAAGGATGCAAACCATTTAAGCACAGTGCCCTCCATGCCCATTCTATGTTGAAGAATATTGAGGAGGGTGTTGTGATTGACAGTGTCGAAGGCTGCAGAAAGGTCAAGGAGAATTAGCAGACAGGACCCCCCTGAGTCGAGAATCCTCAGCGCATCATCAACCACTTGCAGTAGGGCTGTTTCAGTGCTGCAGTTTTGGATGAAGCCAGACTGACAATTGTCAAGAAGATCATTGTCCTTGATATGACGAGAGAGTTGTTTTGCTACACATCTTTCTGTGATCTTCGCAAGAAAGGAAGGTTAGTGATGGGGCGGAAGTTGTTGAGGTCATTCGCATCAGCAGTGGGCTTTTTAAGCAGAGGGGTGACCTGCCCAGTTTTGAAGGAGACAGGAAGGGAGCCTTGCCGTGTCTCACTCCTTGCGAGTGACACTCACGCATGTGAGGTAGGGTGACCAGAATTTCAAAGCAAAAAACCTGGACATTTCCCAAAAATAGAAGGACTACAATTTTACTTCAACACAGTGCACAGAATGGCAGTGCTCCTTTGCGTAAAATTACAGAAAAGGCAGAAAGCAAATACATAAAATGCCATTTTTAAAGCCAGTTGCATGCCTATTAATTAAATTACTTTCCTATAACAGCTGCTAACTATTTCAGCTTTGAGAAACATAAAAAAATACCTCCCACCCTTTTCAGTCGACCCTCTCAAAAAACCGGGACATGAGCTGAATTTCCTGAAATCTGCCGGAGCAGCTGCAGAAAAATAGGGATTGTCCGGACCAAACCGGGACGCCTGGTCACCCTAATGTGAGGTGGAGGTGGAGCAAGGGCTTCAATTGGGCCTGGTCCTAAAAGCAGGTGCAGAGACTGATCACTAACGGGCTCTCCATTTTTACCATCATTCTCAGGGGTGTAAAAGAAAATCTTAACTCGTCAGCACTAGGGTGACCAACTGGCATGGGTGCAAATTCAGGACGGTGAGTGTAAAAATTCAGAACAAAGGGTCAAAATTCAGGACAAAAATTCAGGACGGGAGGTCAAAATTCAGGACAAAACTTCAGGACAAAAGGTAAGTTTTACAGACACTTCAGAGGAGGTCGCGCAATAATATATAAGTAAGCCCATCCATATCCAAACATATTCAACCATTTGTAAACCTATACATCATGTATCCTTCCATCCATCATTTCACTCATCTATCCACCCTTTCACTCATCCATCCATTATGCATCCATCCGCCCTTTCACCCTATCCATCCGTACCCTCATCCATCCACTGTCCATCCATTCACTCATCCATCATCCATCCATCCACTCTTTCACCCTATCCATCCATACCCTCATCCATCCACTGTTCCACCCATCCATTCACTCATCCAGACAGCCATTTACCCATCCAGCCATCCTTTCACTTACTCATCCATCCACCCATTCACCCTTTCCGTCATCCATCCATCCTCCTTTTCTCTCATCACCCTTTCACTTAGCCATTCTTCTTTCCATCCATCCACCCACCCATCCATCTTCTCATCCACTCATGAATCCATCCATTGACCCTATCACTCACCCATCCTTTCTCTCATCCATCTACCCTTTCACTCCTTCACTCATTTATCCATACTTTTGTCCATCTACCCTCCCTTTCACTCACTCGTCCATCCTTACATCCACCCTTTCACTCATCCGACAATCTGTTCACCCTTTCACCTATCAATTTATCAATCATTTCACTCATCCATCCACCTATTCACTCACCCATCATCCACCCTTTCACTCATCCATCCATCCACCCTTTTACCCACCAATCTACTCTTCCACCCATACATCCATCAATTTACCTTTTCTCTCATCCATCCTTCCACTCAGTCACCCATCCATCCTTTCTCTCATCATCCATCCATTCACCCTTTCATTCACCCTTTCAGTAATCCATTCAGCCATCCGCCCATCCCTTCACTTACTCACTTGCCCACCTTTCATATTAAATATGAGCTGAGCCTTAGTCTGCAGAGTTGGAATAGGAATAGGTGAGTAAGTCTTTATTGCGTGATTAAAAAAAACCTTTGCAAGTTACAGAATTTTAAGAACGATATATCAATAAATACATGTAAAAATGAGTATAGGATCATATGCGTTATGAAAATTGTAAACATTTATAAAAACATACTTCTAAAAAGGGAGAGCTAAGGATCATGTCCGTTATACAGTAAGATGGCAGTTGGAACTAGGCTAGTAATTGTGCTGGTGAGAAATCGCATACTTGGGACTCCTTACCAAGTTGTTTTTCTGCTTGTTCCAAAAACCTTACTAGGGCACAGTTTAATTTAGTGTTCCGAGGGTCAAAGCAAGCCAAGACTGCTGCTCTACACGATCTAATCATGTTTGTGTTCCAGAGTTTCCTCAGGAGGGACCATCTTTCATTCAGCAGGTTTGGGCAAAGATAAAGGATGTGTACTATGTCTTCTTTTTCCCGCAGAGTCTGCATTGTTCCTGGCCGTGGGCTCTTTTCCATTTTGGCAAATGGACCAACAGGTTGATAACTCCATTCTCAACTTTAGGAAACTTAATATTATTCGTGCAGTGAATGGTTGAGTTAGGTACTGATCCAGCGGCCTATAGGAAATATGCCATAAGCAATGCTACCCAACTCTATAACCCACTACATAAAATATTACTCTAACTCATGGACCCATTAATCAAACATGACATATTTTGACCTACTGAATCAGGTGATCAAATTGAACCTATATACACCTTATTTACAAATTATATACACACTATATACAACCGCGGTGAATGATGACGTCATTTGAACAAATCCTAACTATTTAAATGACCACCATGGCGATGGCATCTAGCTAATAGTAAGCTGCGCTTCTGAATAACCAAGACCAGCTTGTTTCAAAAGTAAGATTTTATTAACTAATTTTAGATTATTCAAAATATAGTTTTATAAATGCAATTTTATTAGAATTATAGCAAGCATGTTTGAAAAATATCATAAGAAAAATACAGTTTTAAGCAAGAAATTATAAGTTTAGCATTTTTTAAATCCTAAGTCCCTAGCTAAGCTAAATGAATGAAAAAAGTAAAGTTCTTTGAGGATTCTTACGTGCTCCACGCAAAGTCCAGCAGCACGACACCCTCATCTGAAAGTCCGAAAGCAGCAGCCAGCCCATCCCCAGGGCATGGACTTTTTATACCTTTCTATGCTAGCTAATCTAAGTAAAGGAAAATTTTCTGCAAAAGTCGATGTCTCATTGGTCCGAGAGTGACAAGTGACATGTCACCTACATTTCAAAACTTCCATTCGGTCATATTCTTTGGGACCATTGTCTTTCTTGTACGTGTTCCAAAGCTTCCTTGATTGGCAACAATTTTGAGCAAAAGTTCTCACTGACTCCATTACACTTCCTCGGATGCCAAGTTAACAAATCTTCTTTCTACCGGTTTCTGACCTTGGCCACGTCCGACAGAATAATGACAACACTTCATCTTTGTTCAGTGAATGTGATTTTGACGGAAACCTTTTTCAACATGGACATCTCGTGCTCCTTGCAGAAATAAATTCATCTTTTAGCAAACTCGAGCAAACTAGGCCCAAAAGCAGGCAACTTATTTTTCTAGTATAAAACAAACACAAGAAAAGTATTAATGTAAGAAATATTATTTATTCTGTTTCCACCCTTCGTTTACTAATTGATTAACCCTCCCAATTAGTCTAATGTTACCTAGCACAAAGCAAACAAATAAAGCAGCATTTTATATCTACCAGTCTTCATGAATCCATGAAACCTTATGTGCACCTAGAATAGTAGAAATGACATCACATAGACAAGGAAAGCAAAATAAGCACATGCTTCTTTTAAATCTGCTGCAGTTAGTAATGACAGAAACAAAAACGACAAAATTAATTTATTATTTTTGCACGAACAAAAGATGCAACAATTATGCACGTTTATGAGCACACATGTTAATGTCCCCGTGTGTAAAGTTTAATCTAGGTTGTGTTAGCATAACACATCACAAATCATTAATATTATTATTTATGTTATGGAAATGTGACTTCACGAGTTTAAACAGATTTCTGTTTTCTATCTCGCTCCATCAACTCCCTCATCTGGTGATTAACAAATCACCACACCACCACCCAAAATTTGGAAATTTAGACCTTTTGGAAAATGATTCAAATTCATTTGTGTCAGTATTTCTAAAAATCGGTTTCTGCAAAATCCTTGCAATTGTCATAACGTGCTCTGTGTAATTCCTGCAACTCAATCTCCCTTTCTTCTTCTTTTTTGATTTTATAAATTCTTCTCTTTTCCTTCATTTGTTTCTTTCTCTTATGCAACAAACAACCAATTTTTGTCAAAATGAAAATGAATATTATCACAATCAAAGGTGCCAAAATCTTGCCAAGAACTGAACTTCCAATATCATGGAACCAATTTTTGATTGATTGGAATCTTTTTGAAAGTCTTTCTGTAAAATCCTCTTCTTCTAATGGAATTATCTCTGAATGCATCTCTGTGATGTTCTTAATGTACATCTCAATGTTCTTACTTTCATCAGGGATATATGTGCAACAATGTGTGGTATATAAATAAATAATACCGGATCTATTTTTGTCTAGGCATAGCAATAACAGATAGCTCAATAAATAAGAGTCAAGATTCGAGGTAGTAGGAGTTTTGCAGGTTTAATACAGCATAAGGACAGGAACAGGACGACCTGCACGGGAACAGGATGGCAGCGCTGCCGGGGGCAGGATCGGAATCGGCGTGCTCACATTTAATAACAATACACGATCATATATACTAAAACAGTTGCATTACAATACATACGATAGGCGGAACAGTGGGTGTGGTCAATAGCAGTCGCGAAAGATAAGGGTGAAAGTAGGTGTAACAGAGGCGTATACATAGACATGTGATGCAAACGTAACAGACTATGTCATAAATGGGGCGGAAACATGGAGGGGGCTACCTAAGGAGCCGGGACCTCTGACCTAATGGTGCGCGCAAACTGGCAATGACGTGTTACTAGGAGAAGCTGGGGGCTACGAACTCTGTGCTAGGAGCAGAGACTGAAGTCTGGAGAGTCAGGGCGACATGTACCTAAGCAGTATCTAGTATCTGATGTTTAGAGGACATGTTGATAGAATCCAAAAGTTATAGGGGTAAAGGCGAACAGACTCTAAGACTGGAGCATGCATTATTCTACATGTAGTGCGTGATGAAGAATATTAAATGAGCATTAAATACAGTATTTCTCTAACATGGAGACGTAGAGACGTAGAGGCTAGACAATGACGGAAACTATTGATGCAGTTCAGTAGCTTTAGGAATGCAGAGAAGGAGGACTGAACTGATAACTGGAATCATAACATACTCTTGGCAGACTCAGAGGCAGAGCCAGGCCGAGCCGGGCACTGTGAGGCAGGAAGTAAGTGAAGGGTCGAGGATACAGGTGGGGGCTGTATCGCTCCTCAGCGAGGCTTCAGGAGACAGGAGCTGAATCTGGTGTCCGGGCCCTTTTGAGGCCTAGAAACGGGGACTTTACAATGAAATAACGTGCACACTGAGAAACGTGGCAACGTAGCTTTACATAGGCCTGATATTCGTAGTATTCACGAGAACTGGAAACTGACATACTAGAGGTGGACACAACTGTAATTGCGTCATTAATCGAACATGGGAAATACATATGCATATTAATCATGCACAGATAACATATGATGGAGGACGCGTAGGGACACAGAACATGGCAAAATTTACTTTTCCACATTCCCTCCTTGTCACTACGTTTCCATCAGGAAACATCAATATTCATGATACCATCTATCATTTCATACAGTATCATTTGCTCGTCTCGAATTTTCTGGGAACGGGATTTAGAACGGGACTTGGGACTAGGAATACAAGAGGTAGCACAAATGCCGCAAATCGCAGGGCCACATTGTATACAGAGGCAGCAGCTGAATATGATCGCTACTGTAATACCTAGAAAGGACAAGACTTTCCATCCCCAAGCGGAAATTATATTCCAGAACCAACCGGACCATGTCCAGGTGCCTGGATCTTGGTGTAACAGATGGGCAATTTTATGGAGTCTGGTTATAGCTGAATAAACAGACGGCGCGTTATTAGGAATGAAAATGCAGCAACTAGATCCGATGACTCTACAGGCCCCGCCCCTATCGGCCAATATGACGTCAAGGACGAGACGATTCTGTAAAACGACAAATCTCATAGCAGATTGCTCTTCGGTTAAGTTACCTAGAGCAGAGGCAGTCTCATTAACTACTGCTTCAAGGGTTCTGGTCAACCTACGAATTAGTTTACTATTCTGGATAGGTCCTATAAAGAAGAAGAAACCTCTATTGAAATCTGTATACTGTTCTAGAGCAGTTTCAGTATAATCGACAATGGGGGACTCCCTTCTATGTCTAAGGTGTACTAGATGTGTGTTTCTATGGTAATCAGATGGGGCTAGGAAAACTGGTGGCAGTAGGAAGGCAATGTAACAGGTTCCCTCCCAATCGAGGGGCAGACGAACATATGCGGTCTGACCACAAATAAAATAAGAATGACGTGAAGCTTTGAAAATAGATTTCCCACTGTCACTATATTTGACAATAGTAGTACAATCGCTATGTCCTACATGTACGGAACCATTATTTCGGACACATAATTCGCCTTTGACTGGTAGTACTGAAATAGCAGGTAAGTCTGGAGTGGAATCAGACTGAACATTCAGGACCATGAAATTCGAAGAATAATTACCTAAATTGTAAACTTCGTTTTCTAGATCTAACCCTGTTCTGTGGGGAAGACCTTGCTTGTCTGGAAAACATGTACTGTTAAGAAAAAACATATCTGTTGAGGATGACGTTAACGTGGACCATGCTCCACACGAACCATTATGTGAAAATGGATAAGGAAAGAGTGGCAGAACTCCCTTCGGTGTCTGGAAAGGGGGGAGTCGACCACACACCCAACAATTTGTGGCATTGCTGGTCTGGTGTGAATAATGTAACATGCGGATGAAAGAATTGTTACGCATAGCGAGGCGGTAAGAGAGTTCATGAGGAGGCAGATCACTAAACGTGTGCTCTACTGTAGCATTAGAGGACTTATTTACATGAGAAACTGGAAAATACAGATAAAACGCATAACTGGTGCAGGAAATCATAATACTGAGAAATAATATGAAACATAGAAAAACGATACATCGGATTGAGTTTTGACTAACTCTCTCACTATGGGGGTCTATTTTATACATGTCAGAAACCGGTCTAACCGTTTCACCTAGGGGAGGACTTAGACAATCAAACTGGCTGACTTATTTTACTAGACCTTAATTTAAGCTTATACTCCTGTTGCGGAGTTTTCTCTAACAGGGAGGGTGCAGTATCATTGTCTTTTGCGGGACAGTCCTTAAGAATAGTACTTTGGCAGTCCTTTGAATCCTGGGAAATGTTCTTTGAGACTGGCTTCAATCCATAAAAATTTTTAATATGCGAAAGATGCACCCAGCCTTTGCGTCCCTCCAACTGCACGGCTGTACGGGTGGCGAGGAGGACCTGTCGGGGCTCCTTCCAGCGAGGCTCCAGTGGACTTGAGCGATCGAAATTTCGCACTAGGACCATGGATCCGGGAACGATTTCATGCGGTGCCACCTCGGTATTGTCTGGAAATGCGGCGGCAACCTGTGAACGACAAGAGTTGAGGGCAGACATCAAGGAAGCTAGGTAATCTGTCAGCATATTACTTGAAACATCGGTAATACTTCGGGGTCTAGGAGTACCCCACATGTTAGGGGGTCGGCCGAAAACGACCTCATACGGGGACAGACCTGATCTGGAATGTGCGACCATGCGCATATAGAACAGAGCGACTGGCAGAGCTACTAGCCAGTCCACACCTTTCTCTTGACAAACCTTTGCAATTCGGATTTTCAGGGTCTGATTATGTCTCTCTACAAGACCGGCTGCTTCAGGATGGCGTACACAATGGAACTTCCACTGGTACCCTAACAAAAGGGACACGTGTTTCATGAGTTCAGATGAGAATGGCTGGCCGTTGTCAGAATATACGACTCTAGGGAGTCCGTAACGGGGGAAGAACTCACGAACCAACTGCTTGGCAGTGGTCGCGGCTGTGTAATCTGGGACTGGATATGCTTCCGTCCACCTGGACAAAGCGCATACAACTACAAGGACATACTTGAAACCTCGACATCGCTCCATCTGAATGTAATCCATCTGGAGGACTTCAAAAGGGTGGTCAGGGGGCTGGAATCCACCTTGTTCCACCGGGACACTTTTACCTGGATTAAACTGACAACATATCATACAGGTACGGACTTTCTGCTTGGCTGCAGCCCGTAAATGCTTGTTGAACCAAATGTTCTGGATACTATCTAACATAGCTTTTTCTCCTAAATGTGCTGGACTATGTGCGGTATTAATAATGACTTGAACCATGGAGTCGGGGAGAAACCATGTGGCTCTACCCTTTGTTACCCATCCCTGACCTGTCTGGACCCCTCCTTGTTCGGACCATTTCTTGATTTCATCGGGAGTAGCATGTAACTGGATAATTATGACATCTTGAGTGGGGTCTTTAACTGTCATACATGTAGTCGGATCTGGAGTGTGTGTCTGTGTCGGATTAACTGGAACGTCTGGTGTCTGTGCTGTAAGCTTGGCTGTGCGATCTGCTAGATCATTACCTTGGGAAATAGTGTCAGTAACTTTCGTATGTGCTTTGCACTTCATGATAGCAATGGATGTCGGTAAGTGTATGGCATCTAACAGAGCCTGAATAAGGAGACCATGCTGAATCTTGGTTCCATGAGAAGTCATGAAACCTCTCTCCTGCCAGAGCACTCCGAAGTCGTGTACAACTCCAAATGCGTAACGTGAATCGGTGTAAACATTAACTTTCAGGTTCTTGGCGTGTATGCAGGCTTGTGTCAGAGCAACTAGCTCTGCTGCTTGAGCAGACAGGGTGTCAATACGGTGTGTTTCAATAACTTCAGTGTCAGTAGTCACTGCATACGCGGCGACTAGTTCTCCTGTACTTGTTCTCATACATGAACCATCCACATAAAGTGTCAGGTCTGGATCTGGTAATGGAATATCTGTCAGATCTTGTCTTGGCTTGGTCATAATGTTAACTACTTCCACACAGTCGTGGGTGGCAGAATTCGAAGTAACTGATGGTAACAATGTAGCAGGATTTAAAACGTTGCAGCGTCTGATTTCTATGTGTGGCTGAAACAGTGTCAATTCATAACCTGTTAAACGTGCAATTGTCAAGTGCTGAGTTTGTGTTCGGTTTAATAGAACTTCCACGGAGTGTGGAACTTGTACTGTCAAGGAGTGTCCTAATACTATGGAATCACTTTGTCTGATAGCTAGTGCTGTGGCTGCAACTGACTTGAGGCACGCAGGCAGAGCCTGGGCTACAGGATCTAATGTGCTCGAAAAATAAGCACAGGGCTTGTACAGTCCTGCTTGATCTTGTGTGAGAACTGATAATGCTGTACCTTCACGTTCAGTGACGAAAAGTGTAAAAGGCTTACTGTAGTTCGGTGTTGCTAGAACTGGAGCTTGACATAGGGCTTTCTTTAACTCATTGAAACTAAGTGTATGTTCAGATGTCCAAGGGAGGACAGTCGATACGGCTGCCTCCTGTGTCGTTAACTGTATCAGTGGCTTGGCTAGAAATGCATACTGAGGAATCCATTGTCTGCAATAAGAAGTAAGGCCAATTAAAGCACGTACCTCCTTCTGGGTCTTGGGCTGAGGAAGACTCGCTATTAACTGGATACGGTCTGGTGTCAACTGCCTACCCCTCTTGGACAGTAAGTGTCCTAAGTAGACCACTTGCTGGACACAGAATTGAAGCTTAGAAGGGGACACCTTGTGTCCCGTCTCGGCTAGGAAATACAAGACTGTAAGTGACGCTCGCTCGCAGTCACGTTCAGAACGGGCTGTGATCAGTAGATCATCGACATACTGGAGCAGGGCAGTGTCAGTTGGCATGTGAATGTTGTCTAGTTGTCTCTTGAGTGCTTGACTGTAAATACTAGGACTTTCTGTGAAACCTTGAGGAGCGCGTGTGAACATATAGCTCCTTCCATTTAAACAAAATCCGAAAAGAAACTGGCTGTCTGGATGAATGGGGACACTGAAAAACGCGTTCTTGAGGTCTATGACGGAAAAAAATGAAGCTTCGGAATCAATGGCTGTCAATAGGGAAGAGATATCTGGGACAACTGGATACTGGGGAATAATACATTTATTAAGTTCTCGGAGATCAATCACTAAACGATATACTGGAGGTGCATTTGGATCAGTACGTTTCATAACAGGAATGATCGGAGAATTGCATACATTGGAGTCAGTTTCTACAACTACTCCTTGAGCCATGAGCTCGTCAATAATTTTGGATAAGGCTGCTACAGCCTCAGGTGGCAATCTGTACTGTCTGATTCGTGGCAGGACTACACCTGGCTTGAGAGTCACACGATGGGGTGTGATTTGCATAAAGCCAACATCAGTTGGACCTTGCGCCCATAGATGCTGTGGAACATTAGACAATCTCGGATCAAAATCTCGTAATACATAGTGACCCTTGAAGTCACGTAGGAACAATCGTATTCCCTCTGGGGAACAGCATATAACTGCACCTAATTCTTTCAGTGTTTTAATGCCTAACAGATTTTCTGGACATGACTTAGTAAGTAACAGATCAGTAGTGCGGGACAATGGACCTACTTCTAGAGTAACTGGCTTTGATATTTCATTTACAATAGGTTTTCCTGAAAATCCAAGGGAAACATTTCTAGAGCCTGAGAGCGGAGCCCCTGGAACTTCGGCGTGACTTATAGTGGTCCTACTTGCCCCTGTATCAATCAAAAACTTTCTGTCTTTCCCTAATACTTGACTATGAACATAGGGACCTTCTTGATCTACAGGTATCTCGATGAGAGGCAAGCCTACCTCCCTCTCTAGGCTGTTTCATGAATATGGCTGATACTCTGGATACTCAGACTGTGCATACTGGTACATCTGCTGTGTAACATGCTGTGTTGCAGCGATAGGCTGCGGTGCTGTAACTGTCTGTGGTGCATTCTGTGACTGAAGAGTCTGTGTAACTTGTTCTTGTCTCGGCGGACGTGGTCTTTCTTTAGTCTTACCGGTAGCTATGTTGTGTTTCAGAACTGCACACTCGTTTATAAAATGACCTGGCTGTTTACAATAATTGCAGTTCCCTTTAACGGGAGCTGCAGGATGACTGGCTTGATTTGGTCCCCTCTTCTGACTATCTTGAGGAACAGATTGTGCAACTAGTACTTTCATTTTCGTGTCTTTCATACGTTTTCTCTCGTGATCTTGCTCTTCTCTGATTCTATTCTGGTGATATTGAAGCATCTGTAACATCTGGGACGGGGTATTAGCTTGCCAGGTACTTTCGACTTTCAAAACTCGGTTTTTAATTTGTGGACTTGAATTCTTGACTAGTTTAGTAACAAAAAGATGAGGGTATGACTCGCTACTCGTCTTGAGGCCACTGTTTATGGTAAAACATTTCTCAAATCTGGAATAGTAATCACTAATATCTTCGTCTTGTTTCTGTTTACAGGCTGAGATTGCATCCCAGTCTTCTTTTCTAGTTGTCAATAACCTAGGCAAAACTTGTATTAATAATTCTGGTAATTCTTTACATTTATCTCCAAGACCGGTACCTGGTACTCGTGCCTTATCTTCAGCTTCTAGAACTGCCCAATCGATCTTTTTCTCTCCCACCTCCCATTCTTTTTCTTTGAGTTTCTCATATACCCCTGCGGGCAGCAAGACTTTTAACATTTTAATAATATCTGGATACGTGTATTCTCCCATACGGAGCATGTCTTTTAATTCTCGGTGGAACCCTGCTGGATCTTTATCATGACAGGCAATTAACTTTTTCATCTCTAAGAGTTCCATCTTTGTGATAGGGGTGTAAACAAACACTCGTTGCATTTCACCACCGTCTGTCTTAATTGGATGTACTTCTCGTAACGGATTCTGTCTGTCTATGTAAAAGGGTTTACTTTCTGGGGGTGAGACATGAACAAAATGTGGGTTCAGAAACGTTCTGTATTTGTGGCGCTGTTCTAGAATGACACTAATTAAATCGGTACCTAAACCTTTCCATCTATACTGGAGTAACTCGTTCAGGACATCGTGTAACGGACCTGGATCAGAATGTTGACCCTCATACAATGTAATGAGGTGCTGGATCATATACATACCCGCCAGTCGTTGCTCGGCTGGGGGCAATTTCAGAAACATTTGTGCCACTATTTCGTCTGGAAAAGTGGTAGAATCAGTAATCCATCGGACTGCTGATCGGACTAGTTCTTGTTCATGCATGGTACTTAACTCGCTATAACCGATTCGTGATTTCAGAATGTGATCGGTAGCTTGAAATACTTGTTCCAGAGAACCTTGTTCTGGTGCTGGATGATGAAAAATTGACTTGTGTTCTAGGCGCAAATGGCGATCTGGAAATCTGGATTTTCCTACATACGCTATTCTGTCGGGATTCTCGTCCTCTACCTCTTCTGTAGAAGAGTCATTTTCTTTCTCGCTTACTTGTGCTTCTTTACGTTGTTCGTGTACCCTTATTATTTCTTTACGAATCTTCTTGTACATACTCTCTATACTACTGATGGTCTTGTGCTTACCCTCGGCTATATTATCACTCCACCTTGTCAGGACTTTCATTTCGGCTCGATCTTTGGTCGGATAATCTTGTTCCCTTATTAGACAATTAATCAGAAACTTTAATATCATGAGCTGGACTTCAACTTTTCTTTGGCACATGACGTCACTAATACTTTCTGGATCATTCCCTGTACGGATGAAACGATATATTCTGTCTAGATCTTCTTTCATATCTGGTAGGGTAACTAGATACTCGGTCACCTTTCTTACGCGTAATGAATATAAAACCATACTATCCTCGCCTGGGACTGGATCATAGCCACATTCATTAAGGGCTTTTCTTATTTCTGCAACAGACTGATATCTGGGCGTACGCTGTGACGCTTGTGCATGTAATTCGGCTAACGTTAAACGCTTGTGTGGCGGCGGGGTTTGAGGAGGACCTCCCCCTGCGGCCCCTAAACTAGAGTCGTCTACTGATGCTCTTCGTCCTGGCAGAGTGGGAAATGGAAATGCAGGCTGGACTTGTATGGCGGGCTGGACCGGGGGTACCGTAACAGGTACTCTGGTGTCTGGAGGAGCGGGAAGTGCCTGATTTACAGGGACTGGCGGAGCAGGAACAGGATTTGCATATTCTGGGACTGTGTCGTCCAAATAGGACGAAATGAAAATATCAGCTGCGGTCGGTTTGTGACGTAGCTTAGTCGGAACTAGTGGTGGCGGGAAATTACTGGATGCCTCCGGGGTCGCTTTTGGCAAGCCCTCGGCAAGAAGAGGGTACATACCCTTAATGAGGGCATTCCTCTGTCTGTCGGACTGTTCTGTTTTAACTCGTTCACCTATCTCGATTAGTTCCCTTTCTTGGGCTCGTTCTAAGGATTCTCTACTTAATTCTGACTTTCTGATTTCTTTTTCGGTTCTTTTATGAGATTCTTTGCGCCATAACTCAATGGCATCTTTCTGTGACTGTCTGGCTTTCTTTTTCCATAATGCTTCTTCTACTCTCATGATGCACTCGGCATCCCATGTACCCGATACGGGCCATCTATACTTTTCTTCTAACTGTTTGGTATACTCTACCCATAAATCTAGATATAGTATGGCACTTATGCCATGCTTCTGATACATAAAATGACCTGGACTGTCCCTAGGCGGGACAGGAACTGCTGCTTCTAGCAGACCTTTTCTGGTTTTTAACTGACGCAGTTTTGAAAAGAGTGGCATGACTGAACTATAATCTGGACACAATACAATACACAATAAACACGAGAATCACTTCGCACTCATACCACGACATTAAAATACATGAATAACATTCAGAATAACAGTTCGAACAGAATACTACCTGGAATACGGAAAACAGAATACATGAATTTTCTCGAGAACAGAACTGACTGGAACAGAAACTAGATGCACTGCTGAAACAGTACGAAACTTACCGGTCCCATTCAGAGACACGTCAGGACCCGCATCCACCGAAGTGGACACTTCGTTTGTGGGTCTGTGTACCACCAACCCACGGACCAGAGTCAATTAGATTGACCCTGTCTAGATACTACCCCAGCAACGGTACTCACCGGGCAGCAAGAACGGAAGGCCTCGGACTGGACTGGACTGCTTCGACGCCGGACGGACGAACTTCGGACTTCTGTTACGGGTGGGCCTCCGGATACCTCGGACCTTGGACTCTCGGTTTGGGCTCTGGTCGGGACTCGCCGCATTCCTCCACCGTCTCGTCTGGATGCTGGACCGCCTCCTCCGTCTCCTCCGTGGGCCTGAGGGATATTTAAAGCAGAAATATCTGCCGGTGCGCAGAAGAGTTCCGTCACGACTGCAGAGGGTCAGGGGGTCGGCGTGGCTTCACCGACGCGTGGGGAAAGGGCAAGTCCCTATTCGGGCGCCATTATGTGGTATATAAATAAATAATTCCGGATCTATTTTTGTCTAGGCATAGCAATAACAGATAGCTCAATAAATAAGAGTCAAGATTCGAGGTAGTAGGAGTTTTGCAGGTTTAATACAGCATAAGGACAGGAACAGGACGACCTGCACGGGAACAGGATGGCAGCGCTGCCGGGGGCAGGATCGGAATCGGCGTGCTCACATTTAATAACAATACACGATCATATATACTAAAACAGTTGCATTACAATACATACGATAGGCGGAACAGTGGGTGTGGTCAATAGCAGTCGCGAAAGATAAGGGTGAAAGTAGGTGTAACAGAGGCGTATACATAGACATGTGATGTAAACGTAACAGACTATGTCATAAATGGGGCGGAAACATGGAGGGGGCTACCTAAGGAGCCGGGACCTCTGACCTAATGGTGCGCGCAAACTTGCAATGACGTGTTACTAGGAGAAGCTGGGGGCTACGAACTCTGTGCTAGGAGCAGAGACTGAAGTCTGGAGAGTCAGGGCGACATGTACCTAAGCAGTATCTAGTATCTGATGTTTAGAGGACATGTTGATAGAATCCAAAAGTTATCGGGGTAAAGGCGAACAGACTCTAAGACTGGAGCATGCATTATTCTACATGTAGTGCGTGATGAAGAATATTAAATGAGCATTAAATACAGTATTTCTCTAACATGGAGACGTAGAGACGTAGAGGCTAGACAATGACGGAAACTATTGATGCAGTTCAGTAGCTTTAGGAATGCAGAGAAGGAGGACTGAACTGATAACTGGAATCATAACATACTCTTGGCAGACTCAGAGGCAGAGCCAGGCCGAGCCGGGCCCTGTGAGGCAGGAAGTAAGTGAAGGGTCGAGGATACAGGTGGGGGCTGTATCGCTCCTCAGCGAGGCTTCAGGAGACAGGAGCTGAATCTGGTGTCCGGGCCCTTTTGAGGCCTAGAAACGGGGACTTTACAATGAAATAACGTGCACACTGAGAAACGTGGCAACGTAGCTTTACATAGGCCTGATATTCGTAGTATTCACGAGAACTGGAAACTGACATACTAGAGGTGGACACAACTGTAATTGCGTCATTAATCGAACATGGGAAATACATATGCATATTAATCATGCACAGATAACATATGATGGAGGACGCGTAGGGACACAGAACATGGCAAAATTTACTTTTCCACAAATGTTACACATGTAAAATGCCTTTTGCTAGGAGTATGTCTAAAGCAAGGCGATCTTGAATCACCATGGATCTGATTGCAATGACCTCAACATTCACTAATTGGAAACCATCAGCTGTATCTGTTGACAATCTGTCAACAATTGTGGACAATTTTCTGATTCTTCCTGCGTTCAGGGTTATACCTACAACAGGTATCACTGCTTGAAAAATATCTCCCAAAACCTCTGTGAAAGTTTCTCTTTTAACCCTATTTACATAATTGTGAATTTTGAACAATCCTTCCGAATCTCTGTCAACATGGAACATTTTAGGAAAAACAATCCCAACATAACAAGTTCCATACCAATGATCAGGAAGGTTGTAGTAAGCCTTGTCACCACAAACAAAATAAATCCCAGGAAAAATTGGATCTTTTCCACCTTTGAATCCCCAACCTCCCATGATCTGATATGTATCTTCACAATTACTTGCACCCACAAAGTAGTTATCAAAAAGTGTATTGTCTCTCCTAATGCAAAGCTTACCACTAATTGGTTTGTTTATGTGAATTGCAACATTATCAAGCATTTTGCCATTAAGCTTCTCATCCTCTTTCTGCCAGAACCTGGACTTAGTCTGCTTGACTATCTCATTTCTCTTGTAAATTGCTCTCCTTTCTTCAACCAGGTTCAAAAACTTCTTTCCTTCAGCACTTAGTTTGCAGGTTAAATTGTTCTTGTAAGCATACTCATAGGTGAGTTCATTAGTAACAAGAAAAAATTCCCTCATCTGTTTGGCTTTCTTATGCTTATTCAAAGCACCCTCAATTTTTAAATTGGCAAAAATCTCGTCAAAATCTGAATAATAGTATTCTAAGCGTCCAGTCTGATAGAACAGACTAGCTAACACACTGCATGTCACACCATATGTAAGAGGAAGCATATTGTATGTCACTCCCTCAGAAACAGAAGCAGGTAATTTAACACAGACATAGCAATCTTTTGCATCCATTACCTTGACATATTCACTCAAAAGCTTTGTGAATGTATTGCTTGAAAAATCACTAATAGATTTGTCCTGATGAATGTTAGGTTGATGATCAATAACTTTGCCAGTTGCACTATGTTTGTTTTGACTAACTGAAGCTTTGCTTGTCATGTTGGCTTTGTGAAAATCCTTGTTAATTTCAAATGGAATAATAACAGCTAAAACTAACCAGAGCAGAATTAAAATGAGCAGACACACCAGAGTCATCTTACAGCATCTCTTAAAAATGGAACATCTTGAAGTACTCTGTTCCATGACGTAAGGCATCTTTGGTTAGTTTTGCCTTAAAAGGAAAAAATTAAAAAAAACTATTTTAAAAATTAAATTTGAATGAAATGATTAATTATTTACACCCCCCTTTTAAATTTTTTTTTTTTTTTTTTTTTAAACCCTAACAGTATTTCTTCGACCTTATGTCACAAGTAAGTTTTCTTCAACTAAACAACTTTTCTTCGACCTTGTGTCACCTAACAAGATTTCTTCAGCCTTTTGCCAAAAATTAAAAACCCAAAAATCCAATTAAAAATTCTGTACTTCAATCATTGTCACTAATTTCTTCAATTTCTTCTTCTTCTTGACTACTATCGTAAATGTCAATGACAGGTGGAATTACTAGATAAGTCCACTCAGGGGATTTATATTTCTGATTTGGCCTTATAATCCTCTTTCCTTTTCTTGTCACTACTTCAATTTTTCTTCCGACTCCAACTTCCTTTTCAGAACCCTTTTGGCTACTGATTTCTTCCACCTGCTCCTTCGGTTTTTTGATCAACCTGACTCTCAATCTTCCACCAGGCCAGAAATCAGTTTTCCTCACGAATCTTCTCTTTGGTTCTGAAGCACTTGTCTCAGACTTCCAAGATCTTTTCTTTGGACTTCTACTTTCACCATCCACATCACTTTCTTCAGTATCACAGTCTGAAACTTCAATTATTGACTCAGGAACTTCTCTATTCGGCAGATTCACTCCTTCAGGAACTATACTTTGTCTTCCATCACTGGTACTCGGTAATTCGTCTTCCTCCTCTTCTTCAATTACCTCCAACTTCCCAGATTCTGGATTTCCGTTCCTTACTTCAGAGCTTAACTTTTGCTTTTCGATACTCTCCTGGTCAGAAATATCTTTTGGTTCAGCTTCTCTGTCCTCAATGGACCTCACTCCATTAATCTTCTTCACTGAATCTTCAATCGTTTTTCCTTCTAATAGATTCTCTTCTTCTCCAGAATCTATTTCAATTATCTCAGAGCCTTTTCCTGTCAATTCTTCATTCACAGGCGCAAGTTCCAGATGTCGACCTCTTTGTCGATCTTCAGTATCTGGATTTGTTTCACCTTCTACTTCTGAATCAGAATCTTCTGTAGTATCACTTTCTACATCAGAACTCTCAGGAGTAGGCACTGGAATAGTATGACTAGGATGTATCCACCTTTTCAATCCTCTGCATTTCACTGCATTTGTAGTGACCAGAATTATTTGTCTAGGCTTCTGCCACCTAGGAGCCAAACAATTTCTTCTTCGATGTACTTTTGTTCTGACCCAATCACCAGGTCTCAAATCATGTGTCAGAACTTTCTCATTTGATTGTGCTTCAGTTCCCACCTGATTAGACACAGAAGTCACTATATCAGATAACTTTTTACAGTAATCCAAAATAGCACTGTCATTTATGCTCAACAGTTTGCCTACAGGTACAAAAGCTTGCCTCATGACTCTTCCCATCAGAATTTCATGAGGACTCAAACCTGTCTTTTTATCAGGTGTACTTCTCAATGACATTAAAACAAGTGGAAGAGCATCAGTCCACTTTACACCTGTTTCCAGACACATTTTTCCAATCCTGTTTTTAATTGTCCCATTAATCTGTTCAACCACCCCAGATGCCTCTGGTCTGTATGCACAATGTATTTTCTGCTCAATGCTTAATGCCTCACATATCAGCTTCATCAGTTTGTTATCAAAATGGCTTCCTCCATCACTCTCAATAGTGACTGGAAAACCGTACCTTGGGATGATTTTTCTGAGTAACAATTTTGCCACTGTAATTGAATCACAATGTCGTGTAGGAAATGCTTCCACCCATCTTGAAAACAAACAAACAATTACAAGAACATATTTCAAACAATTGTGTAAAGGCATTTCAATGAAATCCATCTGCAACCTGGTAAAGGGACCACCCTCTCGACCAATTATCCCTGTACCTACAACTGATTTTCTGTTTGGGTTCATTTGTTGGCAAGACAAACACCTTTGACAAAAAGACTCTGCAATCGTTCTGAATTTTGTATTGAACCAAGTCTCTCGGAAAAGTCTGATCATAGAATCTCTTCCAAGGTGAGCTGGGCCATGATACAATCTGGCCATATCAGCAATCAAACAATTTGGTAAAACTACTCTGCCATCCTTGTAGGTCCACACTCCATCCTCATCACGTGGTCTACAATCTGCTCGTAACCATAGATCTTTTTCCTCATCATCTGCTTCATTTTGTAAATCTCTGATTTCCTGCCATGTCTCTACAACTGTTGTTAGCATTAATGAATTTGAATCAGTTTCTTTACTCTTTTCCCGATTGTATGCACAACATTTTCTTGCACAGTACTTTGCTGTCTCATCTGCATAGGCATTGCCCTTTGAGATATAATCCACTCCTTTTGTGTGCGCAGCACACTTTACAATTGCGATCTCTTTCGGCAACTGTATGGCCTCAATTAATCTTTTGATGAAAACTGCATTTTTAATTGGTGACCCTGCTGAAGTCAAATAGCCTCTCTGAGACCAGAGCTGTCCATAATCATGCACAACTCCGTACCCATACTGACTATCAGTAATGATGGTAACTCTTATGTCCTTTGATACTTCACAAGCACGAATCAAAGCAATCAATTCAGCCACCTGTGCTGAACGAATTCCTTCAAGACATGATGCTTCTTTAACATCTGCAACTGTACAGACTGAGTATGATGCTTTCAAAACACCTCCCTCTGTCCTCAGACAGGAGCCATCCACAAAGTAGACAACATCTGATTCAGGCAAAGGTACATCTTTAATGTCCTGCCTTGGTTTGGTGCAAAACTCCATGACGTCCAAACACTCATGTTCCACTTCATTTTCATCAACAATTTCAGAATCAGGCAGTAATGTAGAAGGATTCAGATTCAAACATCTTGAAATGGAAACATTGTCTGCTCCCAGTATGATTTTCTCATACTTAGTCAATCTGCTGCTTGTTAAATGTTGAGTTTTACCTCTTGTCAGTAATATTTCAACTGAATGAGGCACAAAAACTTTCACAGGAAATCCCATTATGATTCCCTCACTTTGCTCAAGACTGACACTTGTAGCTGCAACTGCTTTCAAACAACCTGGTCATGCTTTTGTAATGTAATGTAATGTAATGTAATGTAAAAAGGATTTGTAGAGCGCTGCGTTCACCGGACGGTTTCTTGGCGCTGATCACTAACCCAGGAGGAGGCAGAGAGGAGAGAAAGGGAAACTTTATGTATAGACACCGCGGAAAAGGTGAGTTTTTAGGAGAGACCTAAAGTGAGGGTAGGAAGAGGAAAGCCTGAGGTCCAAAGGTAGAGAGTTCCAGAGTGAGGGGGCCAGAAAGGAGAATCTAAGGCCTCCGTGCTTTTTACGCCTGAACCTAGGTGTCTGGAGGAGGGCGTGGTGAGAGGAGCGGAGGTGCCTGGAGGGGGCATACGGATGGAGAAGAGAGGAGATGAAAGAAGGGCCGATGCCGGCCAGGGATCTATGGGTTAGGCAACCAAGTTTGAACTTGCAGCGTTCTGACACAGGAAGTCAGTGAAGGGCTTTGAGGAGGGGACGGACGTGGTAGTGTTTTGGCTGGCGATAAATTAAACGGGCGGCCTGATTCTGAATTAACTGAAGTCTCTTTATTTGATATTGCGGAATGCCTTTTGCAATGGGATCAAGAACTGCAGAGAAGTATGCAATGGGTTTCTTTAGATTCCCATGTCTCTGAATTAACACAGACAATGCACATCCTTCTCTCTCACTGCAATACAATTCAAAATTTTTCTCATAATTCGGCATGCCCAAAGCAGGAGCTTGACATAAGCTCTTTTTCAGGTTCTCAAAAGATTCCATCTCAGCCTCATTGAGAATAATTGGATCTTTCACATCAGACTTTGTCAGTCTCTGTAGTGGTTTCGCAATTACCGAAAATCCACTTATCCATTGTCGACAGTAGCCAACCATTCCCAAAAACATTCTAACCTGTCTTTGTGTTCTTGGTGGTTGCATTGCTTGAATCATTTTTATTCTCTCAACTGTCACCTGTCTTTTTCCCTTTGCAATTCTGTGACCAAGATATTTCACTTCTTGTTTGCAAAACTGTAATTTTGCTGGAGACACTTTATGTCCCTCATCTGCAAGATGATTCAAAAGTATTATTGTGTCTGTCACACAATTTTCTCTTGTTTTAGCAGCTATCAACAAGTCGTCGATATACTGCACCAACGTAGACCTGCCAGGTAAATCTAAATTTTCCAAAGATCTTTTTAACAGCTCATTAAAGATTGAAGGACTCTCTGTATACCCTTGAGGGATTCTACACCATGCGAGGGTCTTACTCTGGAATCTGAAAGCGAAAATTTCCTGACTCTCTGGATGTAAAGGAACAGTAAAGAATGCATTGCAAAGATCAATGACAGTGTACCATTCCGCATCATGTGGAATCTGATACAAAATGACTGCTGGGTTTGGAACCACAGGGCAACATGGAACGACAATCTGATTAACTTTTCTCAAATCTTGAACTATCCTGTACGTTCCATTCGACTTTTTAATTCCCATGATCGGTGAATTACAAGGGCTACTCTCAATTTCTTTTAAAACACCTTGTTTAATGAATTTTTCAATCACAGGTATAACTCCCTCAATTGTCTCTGCTTTCATCTTGTACTGAGGAATATTAGGAAATTCTATTCCCCGCTTCAGTGTAATTTTGACTGGATCGACATGTTTCATCAGACCCATCTCATTCCCAGTCAAATCCCAAATTTCAGATTTCACTGTTTCCTTGAGTTCTTCTGGCAAATTTTCTTTTTCAAACGCAGGAAACAATTTTGTTTCCTCTGTTTCCATTAACATCATTGTCAACCTGTACAAAGCCATCTTCCTCCATTGTTTGTAATTCAACTCCTTCAGGAAAGCAATATATTCTGCAATTCATCTTGCACAATATATCTCTGCCCAATAGATTCACCGGACTACTGTTACAAACCACGAATCTATGTTTGTCTTTAAAATTTCCAATTTCAACTGGTACTGGATCAGTCAAATCAGTTCTGATTTGTTGATTGCTTACTCCAACAACTTGGATAGTATCCCCGGAGAGAGGTAGGTTTTCAATTTCCACTGATCTAACAGTAGAACGGGTAGCACCAGTGTCCACTAGAAAAGTGATGTCTACATCAATAACTTTCCCATTTACAAATGGACCAGACTGGTCAACCTCAAGAGTGGCTCCAACAACACACTCTTCCTCCTCTCTCGGGCACCGTCAGTAATAATCATCAGAATCACTTTCCTGACCTTCTGTTAACAAAAACTGTTGTGCTGCATTTTGCACCTTTTGCCTTTGCGGTTTTATTACCTGATCATCTCCTTGAAATCCCACACCTGAATTATATTTCTGAGTTCCCCCACAGTTTGGAAACGGTGGCTGTGGCAATTGATTCTGACGGTTATTCACCTGATTCACCTGTTGCTGCAACTGTCGCTGAAGGTTTAGTTCATTTAAATTCTGTTGCAACTGTAGCTGTTGCTGCAGGTCAACATCATTCTGCATCTGTGGATTTAACAATGGACTCTTTAAATTTCTAGGTGGTTTCTTACATTCGTCTTTCCAGTGTCCAAGCTCGCCACAATTAAAACAAGGTAATTTTTGCTTCATTTCTTCAATCCTTGGGTTAATTTTTCTCACAAAATTATTACTTTTAAACTTCCCTTGCTCTTGATTTGAATTTGTAGTTTGAACAAAATTTGTGTTTTTATTAACAAGACTAGCAATCTGTTGCTCAGCCACTTTTACCTGAGCCCACATGGCTTTCTCTTTGAGCTTCTTTTGTCTCACTTCTAACTCATCACTGCAGTATTTTGCCTTTCTCAAAATGTCATCAACAGAAAGTGCTTGCCATCCGACAATGCTATTCCTGATCATATCTGCAATTTCTGGTTTCAGACCATAAACAAATCTGTAGACGAAATGACTCATATCTTTCTCGTCTAGTTTTTCATAGCCACTGTATTGTTTAAAAATCAACAGTAACCTTTCGTAAAATGAATGAACTGATTCTTTTGTTTCCTGGTTTGTTCTTTCTATCTTAACCCAATCAACCTCTTTTGGTGGAATTTTGTTTTTCAACCAGTAAATCACTTTTTCATAAAAATCCATTACAAGAGGATTTGGAGCACCTGTTTCCTTATTTCGATCAGGTTCTATTTTTGGCCAACTTATGGCTATTTTGCATTCTGTCCAAAGATCTGATGGGACGACAATGTCAAAAAATCCATCCAGATCAATCCACAGAACTTTTGAGACTTTAATGAACCTGTCCACTTGCCTGTACCATTCGACTGGTTTTTCCCTCAGTCTTGGAAAATCATTTGTGAACAGCAATATGTCCTGTCTTGACCATGGGACATGAACATATCCTCCACCTGCAATCTCTCTCATTGGAAATTGTTTTGACAATTTTTCCAATTTCTCATCTTCCTTCTTTTTCGTCCATTTCACTCTCCACTTGCTCAATTCTCCCAATTTTTTAATGTAAACAATCAAATCTTTTATGTGAATTATTCTTCCCATTGAGTTCAAATTCTCAATGTCGCTTTCTGAAAAGTCTAATCTGTAATGTTTTGCAAAATTCTTTTGCCTGCTCAAATCAATTTCAAGTTCAGCTGCCAGTTCATCCAACTGATCATATTTGTTTTTTGTTTTCCACTGAATACTCTTGCAAATGAACAGTAGTTCATCATCTCGATAATAATTTAAACTGTCAGGACCAATCGTACCAATTATTAATTCCTCAATATTTGCTTTTAATTTTGCAACATCAAGTTTAGGTTTTGTCACCCTGACTTCAGGACTCTCAGCATCAGATTCTGCACCCATCGGTGTTTTTGGAGATAAATCCTCATTAAAAGTCAAATCTGGCATTCTCGATTTTGAAGAGTTAATTTCAGATATGTCTGAGTAAAATTTTTCAGCAACCCTTTGAATTTCTGCATTTAAAGGAACAGTCAACCCTGTTTTATTAACTTCTCTTTGCTCAAAAACAGGCTGAACAGGACCAATAGTTACCGGAACTGTCACAGCTTCCATGCTTTTTGTTATTTGTCGAATTAATTCTTCCTTTGATCGTAAATACTCAGAAGAATCTCCAGCCTCTACATTTCTGACTTCTCTCACATAATTTTTTGGAGCTTCCCTTGCTCTTGGAATTCATGAACAATGTCTACCTTCATTACGAACATTTGCATTTGTCTCAGTTTCCGGTCTTCTTGGAGTTTCAACAATTTCACAATTATTTGGATAACTTTTAGGAGCTTCATTAATTGGAGGTGCACTCGGTGTAGTTTCTGTAGAAACCATCGGAGTAGACCATGATCTAGGAGGTCTCAAAGGCTGATTCCTTTTATCCGAAGTATAGATTTCCTCTAAAACTGCATCTTCAGATTCACTTTCTACAGGGGCATTATTTCTCTTTTCAGTTCTTTTTCCATCAGGAGAACCTAAAACCATTTCCCTAATTAAATAGAGTCCCTCATTCATGCTTCCCTGTCTCCACATTCGCATCCTATCTTCATGTGTTTCTCTTCTATAACTTGGAGGTTTAGGAGGTCTTTTAATTCCACTCGCTTCTCTTTGTAATTGGTACATCTCATCCTCCCATTCAACTAAAGCCTCAAATTGAGTTGGTCTCGGTTTTGGATTAAGAGCATTCATTTTCTCTCGCAAATTTCTTAAAACCTTTACATTAAATGAACCATCATCAGGCCAGGTCAAAACACCATCATCCTTTGTGTAGTGTTTCCAAACATCAAACCACAAAACACTATGATAACCATATTCACCTTCCATATACGCTGCAGGTGTTTTGTACTTATGAAGTAATTTACCACCTCGCGTTTCAATTTTCTTGTCAGGTGAAATAAAATTTTTACGTTTCTGAAACAACGTTGGCTTTTTCTCAACGTGTTTAAAATGATAACTCATTTTTAGGAGTTAAATTCAATTAATAAATTCGTTCGTAAAATATTTCCGGGATGTTCCGCAAAAACAACCAATCCGTGCGCGAAACACACCAACAAGCCAATGAGAGTTGAGCTACGTCACTTTTTTTCTCAACCAATAAAAATGAAGATTTCCTGAAGAACCAGTCAGAGACTCAAGAACCAATCAGAGCACAGCTTGTGACGTATGTCACCCAATCCCAGCGCGGCTCTGTGACGTACACAGCAGCTGCGGTTTCTCGCTTCTCACTCTTAGCGCTTACCCCTCCTTCACAAAATCTTTTCACAGCGCCATTTTGAAAACACTTTTTCGGTGAAAATTAATTTTTAACAATGACAATAAAGACTCATCTGTCTGTTTCTCTAAATAGGATAGTTTGCATACATTCAAGTATTCTCAACTTGGAATAGTCGGCCCTATTCTCATAGAATAATTTTCATTTGCCAGTAGAGTAATCTCTTTACTCTGCCCTTCAAACAAGTAATTATGAACTCATTTCCTTCCGAACGCACAACCAAGTGACCGTCCGAAAGTTCCACTCGAACATAAATTACAGAACAAACTCGCACTTTCACACGGAAAAATCCCTAACTTCAAACACACATGAAATCCGTACAGGACTCTCACCTGTTTATAGAAATCATGCACCGTTAGCAAAATAACGACGTTATCCGTACAGGACTCTCACCTGTTTATAGATATAAAACATGTACCCCTACAGGACTCTCACCTGTTTATAGATAATCATGCACCGACGTTACCCTACCCTTCACTCAAGCTCGAATATAACTAATACTCTTATCACAGTGAGTTTTACAACAGGCGCTTTGTCCCTATTCTCATGCTGCTCAAATTTCTTAGATAATCCTCACTATACAAGATTCACACCTAGCCCTAAAACTGTGTTGCATGACCACAACACTGTGTTGCACGACCACAACACGTGATACACGGCGATATCACTTGTGATACACGGCGATATCACTACTCTGAAACAGATCAAATGCCTTGCGTGACTACCTTCTCATCACACAATCTGTACCGGTACAACTCACATATAGCACGAAAAACGAACTCGACATGTGTTAAACATCGATCCTATTTCTATACCATAACATACCAATAACACCTTGGTTACTCTTAGCAACACCTTGGTTACCCTTAGCAACCATCAATTTCTGCTACCAGAAGAATTGATCCAGCGGCCTATAGGAAATATGCCATAAGCAATGCTACCCAACTCTATAACCCACTACATAAAATATTACTCTAACTCATGGACCCATTAATCAAACATGACATATTTTGACCTACTGAATCAGGTGATCAAATTGAACCTATATACACCTTATTTACAAATTATATACACACTATATACAACCGCGATGAATGATGACGTCATTTGAACAAATCCTAACTATTTAAATGACCACCATGGCGATGGCATCTAGCTAATAGTAACCTGCGCTTCTGAATAACCAAGACCAGCTTGTTTCAAAAGTAAGATTTTATTAACTAATTTTAGATTATTCAAAATATAGTTTTATAAATGCAATTTTATTAGAATTATAGCAAGCATGTTTGAAAAATATCATAAGAAAAATACAGTTTTAAGCAAGAAATTATAAGTTTAGCATTTCTAAAATCCTAAGTCCCTAGCTAAGCTAAATGAATGAAAAAAGTAAAGTTCTTTGAGGATTCTTACGTGCTCCACGCAAAGTGCAGCAGCACGACACCCTCATCTGAAAGTCCGAAAGCAGCAGCCAGCCCATCCCCAGGGCATGGACTTTTTATACCTTTCTATGCTAGCTAATCTAAGTAAAGGAAAATTTTCTGCAAAAGTCGATGTCTCATTGGTCCGAGAGTGACAAGTGACATGTCACCTACATTTCAAAACTTCCATTCGGTCATATTCTTTGGGACCATTGTCTTTCTTGTACGTGTTCCAAAGCTTCCTTGATTTGCAACAATTTTGAGCAAAAGTTCTCACTGACTCCATTACACTTCCTCGGATGCCAAGTTAACAAATCTTCTTTCTACCGGTTTCTGACCTTGGCCACGTCCGACAGAATAATGACAACACTTCATCTTTGTTCAGTGAATGTGATTTTGACGGAAACTTTTTTCAACATGGACATCTCGTGCTCCTTGCAGAAATAAATTCATCTTTTAGCAAACTCGAGCAAACTAGGCCCAAAAGCAGGCAACTTATTTTTCTAGTATAAAACAAACACAAGAAAAGTATTAATGTAAGAAATATTATTTATTCTGTTTCCACCCTTCGTTTACTAATTGATTAACCCTCCCAATTAGTCTAATGTTACCTAGCACAAAGCAAACAAATAAAGCAGCATTTTATATCTACCAGTCTTCATGAATCCATGAAACCTTATGTGCACCTAGAATAGTAGAAATGACATCACATAGACAAGGAAAGCAAAATAACCACATGCTTCTTTTAAATCTGCTGCAGTTAGTAATGACAGAAACAAAAACGACAAAATTAATTTATTATTTTTGCACGAACAAAAGATGCAACAATTATGCACGTTTATGAGCACACATGTTAATGTCCCCGTGTGTAAAGTTTAATCTAGGTTGTGTTAGCATAACACATCACAAATCATTAATATTATTATTTATGTTATGGAAATGTGACTTCACGAGTTTAAACAGATTTCTGTTTTCTATCTCGCTCCATCAGTACTCCTGTGGGATCAACTGGACGTAGGATTGCAAGGACATCCATCCGTGACTTCTTTTTGCTAGCCGAGCCTTGTCTTCAAATGAAGAGAGCTTTTTTGTACTTATTTTCGCTAGACGTTTGAATTCGTTATGGCTTACTTGCATGCCCCAAAGATCTTTCAGGCCTAATGTTCTTAATCCTCTTTCCCAATATGCATGCCCTGCTCGCCATAGATTAGTTTGAAGGCAAGACCATAGGTGTTGCGCTAGGCTCCCTTCCTTCGATGACCTCAATTTATGACAGCACGTTATTAAACTCATGGCTCTGGCAAGTGATTGGTGGCAGATTCCCAGTTCCAACCTAATTTGGGCCGGTGATGTTTGACTTGGTAGCTTGAACACTATTCTATACATTTTTGCAATAATTTTGTCCAGTTGGCCGCTATCCAAGCCTTTTAGAACCTCGCTTCCGTAGGTTAATGTGGGAATGATTTTTGCTTGCGCTACCTGAATTGTTGGAGCAAACGTTGGACCTTGTAGTTTCTTATGTATAGAACTGATTGCGAAAGCAAGCGCGGAACCCTTCTTTTTTTGATCTGCTAAATGAGTTTTGTATCTACCGTTGTTGTTAAAAGAGACACCAAGGTACTTATGGCAAACCAACTTCTTGGTCTTTCCTGAACGTACCGCTAAAATTTTTGTCTTTTTGCTGTTTATCTGGAGCTCATTCTTATTTGAATAGTCAGAGATGGCGTCCATGAGTCTTTGCAAGCCGATCTTTGTTTTGCTAAGAAGTACAACATCATCAGCGTATAAAAGATTTGACAACAAGAAACCAGCTACTTTGGGAGAATGAGAATTGACCTTATTTAAGGCTTCAGGAAGGTCGGATAGGAACAAATTAAAAAGTATTGGGGCAAGGACACATCCTTGTTTGAGCCCTTTTGTTGTCGGAATTGGACGTAATAGTCTGGACCCGTCCCCAATCTTTATCCTGACCCATGTGTCCTGATGGAGAAGCTGTATAGCTCTTAAGAGATCATTTGGGATGTTTAGTCTGTACAGCTTCTGCCAGAGCTTAGCTCTGTTCACCTTATCGAAGGGAGCTTTGTAATCAATAAATCCCATATAAAGTGGGCAAGTGCTTACCTCCGCCTGGTCGATCAGACAAGAGAGGGTCATAAGGTTGACCGAGGTGCCGGTGTTACTTGTAAAACCAGTTTGGTTCGGAGGAATTACAGAATGATCATCAGCCCATGCCCTAAGTGAGTTAAGAAGCAAACCAGCAAAATACTTTGCTTCATTGTCAATGAGGGCTAAGAGGCGATAATTCCCGGGAGATTTTTTGTCCCCACCTTTGAAGAGTGGTGCCAAAATTGATCCCTGCCAGGAGGGTGGTATGATGTTATTTTGCAGGATACAGTTGAAGAGGGGGGTTAGCTTCGAGGCCCAGAAGGTTGTGTCCTCCTTAAACAGAGCCTGAGGGATTCCACCAGGGCCTGGGGCACCGTCCTTCCAACCCTTTTTGATCAGTTTTTCGATTTGGGCCACCTCGATTGTTGATGATTCTTTGTTGCTTTGCGTCGTGGGGCACTCATCTGGTAGTGCAGTTTTCTGTCCGACGTTAAAAGATTCCTTCATTGAAGGGGATTTGATGTTACGATCAGTTGGCTTAACTGCCGCTTTTTGAGCAGAAATATCTTCGACATTAAAATTCTGATGAAGTGTTTTTACTTTTTGGTCATTAAAGTGAAGATACAGGGAGGCGACCCACTCGGTCTCCAGTATACATGAGGACGCGACTTTCGGGGCTCGCCCAGAAATGCTGTTGATGGTTCGCCAGAACCTAGCAGAATTGTTTGTTTTTATGTCATTCTGCAGCCTAGCCCAGAAGGAGTTCCAGAGACTTCTGCGTTGTTCTCTTTTAGCCTTCTTTAGATAGCTGCGAGCCTCTCTCAATTTTATTACTAACTGAGGATCCGTTGGATTTGTTTTTAAGGCCCGCCATGTCCGATTCATGTTTCTTGTGGCAGATTCTAATTGCGGGGTTGCGACTGGGCGTCTGCCTTTGCCCGTACAGGTTCGCCTGCCTTATTGGTTTTACATGTTTATCGATCAGTTCTATTGCAAATGTTGACCAGTTAGCAATTTCATCATTTGTGGGCCTACTGGTGCTCTCCATAATAAGTTTGGCATCTGCTGCTATTTGTTGAAAGTTGCTGAAGGAGCACTTAATTTGTTTTAAGTTAATTGTGTAGCAGTCAGATGGCAGTGTCCTGTCTTCTTCATGTTGAATTAATCTGGTCATAAGCGATATTTCTTGTGGGCAGTGGTCGCTTTCAGTTCTGCTTCCAAGGCTAAAACCTGTTATTTGGTAGAGAAGTGGAAGACTGACAAAGGTATAGTCAATTAACGAAGCGCCATTTTTACTCAGATAGGAGAAGAAAGGTGGCTTGTCTGGAGGAAAGCGCCCATTTAAGGCTCTGAGGCCCAGATTTTCCAGGTTGCCTTGTAAGGAGCGTCCTTTCGAGTCGTCCTTGTGCCAACCTGGGGGGTCCTGCGGGGGTATGACCCAAATGCTTTCGTGTGATTTGGTTATCTCGTTTTTGCCCAGGTCCGACATTAGCCACATGTTGAAATCACCTGATAGAATTATTTCTGGTTCGAGGGATCCGATTTTCACTCTTAGTACAGTTGCTATTGCTTCTTCTGCAAAGGATTGTCTGATGCTGTGTTCGGACGGACATAGGCATTCATTAAAAACAGGGTCCTGCGCTGGTGCTTTGTCTGAGGTAAAGGAAATTCCCACGCACTGGAGGGAATGTGATGAACCACCTAAATCCCATGAAGCGATTGCATTTTTGATGGATATGTAAATTGCTAGGCCACCACTGCCTCTTCCCGAAGATTTCAGTTTTTTTGTTGGAATGTGATGTGTTTTGAAACCTTCGATTTGCTGTGGTTCGAGAAGCCATGTCTCTTGAAGTAGTAGTATCTCGAATTCCTGAAAATAAGAGATTATGGCTTTATCTTCCAGTTTGTTGGCTAGTCCGTTAATGTTCCAAAAACATATCTTTAAAGGACACATATTTAGGTCTTTTTCACTGTTATTCTGTCATCGTAACAGGCGAGTTGTATTTAGGGTGCCTGCCCACCATGACCATGTGCCGACCTCTTCCCGATCCCTGTTTGGTGTGATCCAGTCTTCTCTCAGTTTTCTTTGTTTGTCGTCGCGGGTGGGAGTTTTGTTGCATGCGCCCCTGAGGACTGAGTACACTTCTCCCCTTTCTGCCCGTGTATGCTTAGGTTCTTGACTTACCAGAAAGACATATGGGTATCCCGCTACCCTACCAGGTTGTAGCAGTATGCCCCACTGCTTGAAGGAGTCTGTGTGCCCTAGGATGGTGTTCATTACCTCTGCCGATCTCCAAGTGACCTTTGTGGTTTCATTTATTTGGCCGTGACTTGGTGCAATGAATTCTATCGCTGTGATATCTTGTGTGGTTATACCGTTTAACAGGCCAGTGGCTTGTATTAGTTTTAAGATGTTACCACGATTGAGAATGTCATGGCTGCCTTTGGACTTGTACTCTGGGTAGAAGAGTGTAAAGTTAGAGTCGCCACATGAAGGGGCCCTATTCAGCCTTGAATTTGCCTCTGATGTTTGGGCGCAGTGCCAATGATCTTTACTTGTCGAGGGGTCAAGTTCAGTGCCTCCTTCTGATCGCTAGGGCTCTTTTGGGTTTTACTCCCTGTCACAGCTCCCTTATCTCTCACAGGGCTTGCGCCCTGATGGTTTTTGACAGAACTGTTGGCATGCACCTGATTTGGAGTGATGCTTCTGTTGACTTGTTTTGCAGGGTGGCTGGAATTTTGGCCCTGCACCTTTACGTCGTGCGGCAGAGGAGTATTTGAAGGAGGCGTGTCGGTAGTTGTGATTTGCTCCATTGACCCGCTGACCGCCTTTTTTCCTGAAGTTGTCCGTATTGGTAGCTTTTCTGTTGGCGTGAGGGAAGCCCCGCTCGTCCTGCTTTTCCTTTCGAGCAGTGTTGGTGGTTCTTCTAATTTAGTTCTTGACTCCTCAGTTCCTTTTGGGTTAACACACTCTCTAGCTGTCGGACGTCTAAGGGTGTTAAACATCGGGTAAAGGCTCAGTTCTTGTTTGCGCTTACCCAATTTATTGCGGCCTTTCTGCTTCCTTTGTCTTTTCCCCTTTCCCACAGGATCTCCCCAGGCTTGTTCGATTGGAGATGGAGGGGTGGAATTTGCTCTATCGACAGTTTTTTTTTTTGCTGTTAACTCTTTCGGCAGACAGTCCCCGATGTATCATTTGTTTGAGGGAAATCGATTTCTGTGACTCCTCTTTCCTCGAGTTTGTTCCCATTTTTACTATGTTGTCCTCACTTAGGACGCCGTCACTGCAGTTTTTCCGGGGGGGGCTTAAGATTTGTAATTTCTTTTAGATCTGCCAAAAGTTTTTCCATTATCCCTGGGAGTGTGCTAAGTTTCTTTATTATTGGTGAACAGTCGTATTCTTGTTGCGGGAGGTCTACTGCTGCCTGGGCCCGTCTGATCAAGCTGTTGAGGTTTGAGATCTTGTCGTCGATTTTGACTACGTACACAGCAGTGTATTCAGGAGGCTGATTTGGATATTTCAAAAAACCAAAAAGGGAAGCGTAGAGGTTGAGATAGAATCACCCTCCTAGACGTATCATGTAAACAATGAGATTCTATCAATGTGTAGAGGTGCAAAATATTTTTAATATGTTTTTATTTTTTGTGAAATGCTGGGCTCTCTCTTAGAAGTGGAAAGACGAGAGCACGATGTGCTTGTTAAAATACCCCTCACACACTAAAAAAATCCTTTAGTGTCATGCTTCATCATAGGGGTCTTCCCGTCCCTATAACGGGGCGGGGCGTGCTACGACCAGACGAACTACGCGGGAGCACTATAAATGTGACAGGGCTATGTGTTGGTGTAGGGGTGTCAGTGAAGTGTAGGGACCTAACTAGTGAATGCGAAAAAATACAAAAATTTAAATTAAAAATTCCCTGGCTTAGTAGAAAAATAAATTTTATTAGCTTCTCTAGCTGGGAACGTTAAGAAGGGGAATGTTAGGTAGAGCAATTGCTAGCTACCTAGTCGACATGTTTCGTAGGCAGTCCCCAACTGCCTACTCATCAGGACCATATAGTGGTCCCTACTATTAATAGCTCGGTTCTATAGTCATAAGCCTACTGTCCTACAAATATAACAGCAAAAATCGGCTGAATATTTGAGCTTCAGGGCATGAGCTGGCCCAGGTGAAGCATGGTACTAATAGTACGTACCAAAAAAGGATGACCAATGGTCTCTGTAAATGAAAAGGAGAAAAAGAGGGAGAAAGCACAAACAAATTCATGTTTTTCTTCGATCAATAAACTGCTGTAAATGATCTATTATGCCATTGATAACATTGTGAATAAAGCGAATCGCCTTTTTTGAAGCTTTTGTTTTTGCCTTGTGTAGAGCAAAGTAATCAATATACACCTCTCTTAACTGGTCGCATATACCAGATGATTCGTCCTGAACCTTCCAAACTGAAATGGTTCGCAATTGTGTCATCACCCATACAAATGTGACTCAACACACTCACACATCCGATCACACAGATAGGAAAATGAGACCCTTGTATTTCGTTAGTTGTAAAAAGCGGTACTCTAAAGAGATAGTAATGTCGGTAGGGGCCAACATTATAGCATTATACATACTTTTTTGTTAATGTTCAGTGCCCCATGAGCTTGCAGGCAGAGGTTGTTTTGCTCGGTCGACTGAAAAAATAAATAAATAATGCCGCAACCATTGTCAAATACAGCTTGTTACTGCCTTGTAGACGAAATGCCCCTGTGACCCATTTATTAGAGACTCGAGGTCTGAGTCTGTTACTTACATCACCGGCGTTAGAGTTTGCCTCTGTTCCTACCTCCGTGCAGCTCCGAGGACTATCGGTCTCTCGTTTGCGGTGTAGTTATAAACCATTCTCTTCCGTGTTGTCTGCTGCTTCAAGTCAACGCCCATAGTAAAAGCTAGAGCGCTGAATCAAAATGGCCGCCGCTATTCGGCACAGGGTGAGGAGTGCACCCGGAAGTCTTTTCACGCTTCCTACTATTTGTTAAAAACGGAGCGTTGATGTATACGCACAAAACTGATTATGATGTCTTTTTTCAAGTGGTAAATTATTAGGTATATTCATAGGACCTTATGGTGTTTTACTAATCGCCATGTATTGATCATAGATCGCAGTTTGTGCATGGGGCCATATCGTCTCTTAGAGCAGTGTGCGATCAGCTTGTGAAGCTCATAGGGGTTACAGTGGTTGTGATTACAGCTGTCCCCGCTATTCGGCACAGGGTTAGCAGTACACCCAGAAGTCTTTTCACGCTTTCTATTTATTAAAAAACGGAGCGCAGATGTATGCACACAAAACTAATTATGATATCTTTTCAAATAGTAAATTATTAGGTATATCCATAGGACCTTATGGTGTTTTACTGATTCCCAGGCATTGATCATAAATCGCAGTTCGTGCATGGGGCCATATGGTCTCTTTGTGCAGTGATGTTCATAGGGGTCACGGTGATTGTGATTACAGCTGTCCCCAAGGTATGTCATCGTTCAAACCCGTTTTATGGGATTGGATGCGAAACACCCACCTTTGTTCTTTTTCCAGCAGGAACCTTTCGTTTCCCACTTCTTCTATCACAGTCCAAGATATTTCTTCGGGTTTATGGTTCATTTCCAAGAAGTGATTGGTGAGTTTTGTACTTGTTTTTTTGCACTTTATAGTACTTTTGTGCTCACCTATCCGGATTTTCACTGCCCTACTCGTCATTCCTACATATTCAAGTTTGCAGGGGCAGGTGATTAGGTAAACAACATTAGTACTGTTACAATTACTGAAGTTCCTTTGTTCCCAGACTGTCCCATTGTTGAAGGTCAGATTGTTGCTTTTACTCGTTAGACAACAGACTTTACAGCCTCCACATGGATGATGGCCATGTACAAAGTTCGGATTCTTTTGCCCAATGTTGTTGTTAGTTTTGGGTCTTGTGTGGACTAAGACATCCCTTATGCTTTGTGCCTTTTTATGTGAGAAGATTGGTTTTGGTATTTGTAGACCACCACTGTTCAGAATCTTCCAATTCTTGTTGATGATCTTTGTCACTTGGTTAGAACTCGTGTTGTAAGTGGTGACGCAAATCGGTCTTTTTTCTTCCTCTTTTGGTATTTTTTCTTCCAAAAGACTCTCTCGGCAGTTGTTTTTGGCTCGTTTGTATGCCTGATCAATAATTTTATCTGGGTACATTCTAGCTTCCAGTTTCTTTTTTAAGTCCTTGGACTGAAGTTTGAAATTATTGATCTCTGTGCAGTTTCTGCGGAGGCGCAAAAACTGGCCATAGGGGAGGTTGTCCCGCAGATGTTTAGGGTGGAAGCTGTTGTACATCAATAGACAGTTTTTTGAAGTATTTTTAAAGTGGGTAGTTGTCATTAATCTACCATCCTTGGGGAATATATTCAAATCTAAGAACACCAACACATAGCCCTGTCACATTTATAGTGCTCCCGCGTAGTTCGTCTGGTCGTAGCACGCCCCGCCCCGTTATAGGGACAGGAAGACCCCTATGATGAAGCATGACACTAAAGGATTTTTTTAGTGTGTGAGGGGTATTTTAACAAGCACATCGTGCTCTCGTCTTTCTACTTCTAAGAGAGAGCCCAGCATTTCACAAAAAATAAAAACATATTAAAAATATTTTGCACCTCTACACATTGATAGAATCTCATTGTTTACATGGCTGATTTGGATATCCATTTTGTTAGCTTGATAGGTCATTGCTTTGGCTGACCTTTGGAGGATATCCAAGGCAGTGGCCCATGCTCTTTCTTGAGTGTAGTCCTCGTTTTTCACTTCCTTTGGTGAGGACGATGGCCCAGGATTACCGGAGATGGCATTTCCGTATGAGAGCAGCATTTTTTCCCATTCCTTTGACTCAAGGTAGGAGAGATCTTTTTCAGCTGGATCAGTTTCCTCTATGAGTGTCATGGGCTCAGAAACACTGGCTGTGGGATGTTCCCTTTGGACGTGATCAGTTTCGCCGTCCTCAAGTGGAGAAAGGATGTCAATGTCTTCCTTCTTCGTTTCCTTTTTACCAGCCTTTTTAAGATAAGTTACGGGATCACGAGTTTGACTGCACGGTGTACTGAAACTGGCCTCACGATGGGCAGGGTTGGTTACAACTGAATTTCTCATTGACCCTCCATTTAGTTCGGTTTGAACGTCCTTTATACTATGGGTAGCATTGAACAGCTCTTTGTGGGTTAGAGTGGGCTTATTTGCTGGACTTCCCGGAACCTTGTCTTCGAGTTGAGCTGCCACTTCAGTCTTGCTGATGCCTGACAGATGACTGCTAACCACGTTTCCACCAGGACTGCCCTTTTTGATGTTTACTATGGGACTCAGTGGAATTGGCAAGCCCACGATATCCTTGTTGCTTGAATAGACGACTGACCCGGCGTCTTTCAGAGGGCAAATGTTGATGTTATTTTTGGTTGGTTTCTAAAGGATTTACGGGCCAGCCTGACAGAACCCTTTACGGGAAGTTGAGAAGTATTGTCTATAAAGATTTCAGGGTCACTCAGCGACAGATTTACAATCTAATCAGATTCCGTACTTGTCAGCGAAATTTCCCCTCTATGTTTCTTTTTCTTTTGTGGTACACTTGTCCTTAGCCTGCCGGATCTCATCCCGAGTGGACAAGATAGAGTGGGAGGATGGAAGAAGTGATCAAGTGGCTGCTTAGGAGGGTGGCAAGGTGTATTTGAAGACAGAGAGAAGGCTGAATTTCCGAGTGCTGTTCTACTTTTGTTTGTGATTCTGTTACCTCCTTTGTTCACCCTACGCCTTTTCCTTTGCCTTCAGATCCCCCTATAGCCACTTTTGGAGGTGGGGTAAATATTAATTGCGCTATCAGTCAGCATCCTCAAATGCACCTCTGGCTGTACACAAATTCATATAAGTTCAACAAGTTCAACAAGATCACCCAGGAGTTAGGTAGGTAGGCGTATGATGTCAGCTATTAGTTAGGCAAATAACAGCCCGTTAAGCGCAGGGATCCGCTGATGCTGGTATAACACGATGCCTGAATATCTCACCCCGCTCTACCCCGCTCACCGTTTAATGCTGTCAATGGTCCTCTGCAGCTCTGCTTTCCCTCACCCTCCCTCACTCGTGGGTGGGGAGCCATATGCCGTTTGCTGTTTGCGGTTTGTTGTGTAACGTACGCAGGGAGGCTGTCTGGAGGCTGTCTCAGGTGTTGTATGATGGCAGGGAGGCAGGAGGCAAGAAGCAAAAGGCAGGGCGTTGTCAGGGCATCAATTCAGTGCACTTCGTAGCGCCTCTCCCTGCGTCTCCCCTCCTAGCTGCGCCTCTCCAAACCTCACCTTTCCTCTCTGCAGTCCAGAGGCAGGGCAGGGCAGGGCGTTCTCCGAGCACCAATGCACCGCGCTGCAGTGCACCTCTTGCTGCCTCTCATTGTAGTGCCCTTCACCTCGCCTTCACCTCGCTTTGCCTCGCCGCCGCCGCTGCAGTCCTAGCTCAGATCGCAGTGCAAATATCAGGATAGTCGGCTAGGCTTGGCTTGGCTTAGCTCCCAATGCAAGCTGCCGAGTTTAGCGGGTTTGGCGAATGGCGTTTTCGGCGTTCGTACTGCCGCCCGGCCGCCGACCGCTCGCTTGCCTGCTTCCGCTGTGATTGCTGCAACTCCCGTTCTGCAGCTCTCTACTGCACTCTGCTGGCTCTGGTGAGTAAGTCTGCAGAGTTGCATACAGAAGAGGCCCATCAAGAACTTCACCCTCGCTGTAGTTCCTAAAGCAAGGGGTTGGGCGGGGAAGGGTTCACTATGCCCCTGCACACAGGCAATCTGAAAAGTGGAAGGCATGAGTCATGCATGATGCACAGTGCCAGGCCATGAGGTGACTGTGACATGGTGTTGTTTCCAGGTCTTTAAGTGGGATGAAATAACTGGGGGGGGGGGCTCTCCAAAGGGCGTGTTCGATGTAATTAAGGGGGGGCTTAAACACCTAAAAAAATGTTTTTAAATCTGTGCTTAGCATAGTGTGCCGCCCAAGGGTATTTTGCCTCTGCTGTCATTGTATGCAGATATATAACACAATAAATGTTACACCTACAACAAGCAAGAACTTTTGGCTTTGTCAATGGTTGTTAGTTGCATAAAATAAAAAAGCAGCATGGCTTCCTTAAATATAACATTGAAAATGCATCAGTTTTAAAATGAGGAGACTGAAAGCACTCTAGCCCTTTCTTTTTAACTTCTTTCACCAGCTTCTTTTGTTTAACTGGATTCTCATGTAGCAGCATTGGTGTTTTTGCACATTTCTTTCATCTGACAGAATGCACTGCCCGGGACCGAGGTTGGGGGAGGCTCACCACATGTAATGCAGCAATGCCCTCACACACAACAAACAAGGTATGTCAACAGTAGTTATAAAATAAACAACATTCTATGTGTCGAGCCAATCGTTAAGACAGTTGCAATTTCATCTTTGAAGATGGATATAACTTTATTAGTTCCACAACCAGCCGACACGTGTTTCGTCGCGTGGGAACAACTCACTACGACTCCTCAGGGCTGGGAAAGAAACATAAGAGGATAGGCATAGTACATTTGGTCGCATTCAGTGCATATATATACATTATCAACGTTTGCATGCACTGAAGGACCGGGATGAGTATGTTTGGTGATCCAGGTGTTATACTAGAGACCAAAGATGCCAGAATCCCACAAGCCATGATTAGAGACAATTATGATAAAAGTGATCAAATTGGCGTTGTGGAGAAAAGATATTGGTGGTAAACGCAGAGGCTTGTGTCAAGACATTATTTTCTCCAATACGGACACAGTGGTCATCAATAATAGTGTGGGATGCTGGAAAGTTATCTATTACAGCCGATAAAATCATCTATTACAACAACGAGAGAGGAACACCACAAAAAGGCCTCATACGGTGGTGTGACATGCACCTAATAAGCATCTTAACATTTGTTTTGTAGAGTGCGTGCATGCAAACCCCATGCGAGTAAACCATGGTATATATATATAGTTAGCACATAAGAGAAAGTTGCATACCTTCAGACAACACCTACAATTGTGTAGGTCTGGAGTGATATTTCTACTAAATCTGATCGCTGTAGTAGGGAAGAAAAAGGGGGGGGGGTGCGTGGATCCGTAGGAGGGGAGGCAAAAAGACGGGAAAAGAATCACCGAGTCACTGAGAAAGAACATGTATTCTCTTGTTAATGTCTATCTGTTGAATCACAGACCATATTAGAATCGCACTTGATGTCTAGCAAGTACATGTAGACATGTAATGCACAAATGTAATCTCACCGTAAGAGATTAATGCTCCTATCCGTCTCTGCTGGGCACGTGTGTTGAGGGAAAGGAGAAGAGCCAATGCTCAAGAAAGGTTCTAAGGAGGTTCCAGGTGTGGTGGCAACTTCCTATATAAGATAAGAAAATGGGGCATACACGTGTCAGAGAGATCTATTATTAAGTGGTTAACCCTGTTTACTAACTGGCAATGTCATGCCTGCAGGACGCCACTCACCGTCAGTCGGAGTAGTAATTGAAGAAGTATAATTTGGATCTTCACGTGGTGGTATTTTCACGTATTGAACGATCCTCACAACATGGAATGAGAGTGCTGTATCAGCCGTGCTACGAGGAAAGGATTGCAATTGTTCAGAAATTGCCGTTTGTTATGATGTTAATAAAGTTGTGAGATTCAACTGATAGTACAACAGTATCTATGTCCCAACAGAAAGAACTTTATTCTGGTACCTTAATACGTGTGTAGATTAAGCCCAAAAACCGGGAGGGGATCCATCGACAGGTTCCGATTCGCGTGGATACACCTAGAATCCGGAAGTATCTGCAGAGAAAAGGCCGATGAAAAACCACATCAATAGCGATCCTTCGAATTAATACCATTGTCGTAATTTTGTCAGGTAATCGTTTTATCTAACTCAGTTATGGAACTCACCAAAACCGTGGCATCCCTCCTCCTGTTAGTTCCCGGTCGCCGTTTTCCAACTACGGACACGTGACCGGAAAGAGGCTGGGAATAAGTACGTTAGTTACCAAAAAAGACTAGACCGTGAATTCATATGGCCACATCCGCCATGGCTGGGATGCCAAGTTACCTTGTATCGAATCCCCTGACCGTCGAAAAAAGTGATAGGTAAAAGCGATAATAAAATTCTCTCGAAGTAATGAATCTAATGGAATTATTGTCTTAAAAGAAGTTAAAATAACCTCAGCGCTGATCTACCAAATCGGGCTGGTGATCATATTATGACAGAATTGCTCGTGAATAAGTACTGTTGAGATGCACCGAGTGTGTGATAGAAAAAGCGAAAAAGCACCCACCTCCAAGTGATTTCGTCACAATAATATACTAATACAACACGCAATTCTTATGAGGCTTCATGAAATACAAAAAGTCACAAGATCAGTAATTTGCGTTCAAAAGTACAGTCTATGGTCGTGAATACTATACAGGGCAAAGTTCATACAGTACAATTAGGAACAGTGTGAAACAGATGTAATATCGTAATTTAAAGCTGAGACCTATTTGGAAAAACGGTTTCATTTGATGATATTATATGTTAGAAAGTCAACACCACGGTCCACGTGGTGCATAATCATTGTCAAACACAATCATCACTGAACACCATGGATACCCCTGATTATAAGTTGCAAAGTCCTTCAGTCCCCAAGGAAAAATTGTAGTTCTGGGTCAAAATTGAGCCCGTGTTCAATGCAACGTAAGCGCATTATCCACATTGCTTCCTTCCGCCTTAGTGTGAGTTCACGATTACCACCTCTGATATTCAGTGGAATAACTTCAATGCCATAGAAGCGCACTTTGACATCATCCTCCATCGGTTGGCATTCTGCAATGTGTAGTGCCACTGGATATTTAGCGTCTCTTTTTTGTATGGCTCTCATGTGTTCTGCCATTCTATCTTTGAGCGCCCTGATGGTGCTGCCCACATAATACTTGCCGCAACGGCATTCTATAATGTAGACGACAAATTTAGTCGTACAGGTGATGTTCTGTTTGATGTTATACGTTACTTTGTCAAATCCTGTAAAAGTTCTAGTCCCATGTTTACCCCCCCATCTGCACATTGAGCAAAAGCCACATTTGAAAAAACCTGTGCTCTGTTTCGTCATCCAGTTTTGGACAGCGGTGTTACGGGGAACAGTAGGACTAAGTCTACTCCTTAAAGTTTGTCCTCTCTTGTATGTTATTGCTGGTGTATCTGGAATAAATTCTTTTACTGTATAGTCTGTTTTCAAAAGATTCCATTGTTTAACAAAACTCCTTCTCACAGTGTGATGTAATGCGTTGTATTCTGTAACAAGTCTCACCGAGTTGATGGAGGACTTAGGCTCCGTACGTATCTTGAGACTATCTGGTCTTTTAGTTGTTCTGATTCTCTTTTAAGCTCTTTTTATGGTTAATTCAGAGTATCCTCTTTTTGAGAACCTGTCATTCATGTTCACGATGCAATTGTTGAATTCAGCTTGTTCGCTACAATTGCGTCTAGCTCTAAGAAATTCGCCATAAGGGCTGACCACATGCTTTGCAGCCCAGATTGGCGCATTGTCATTCTGTATGTGACAAACAGCCGCATACAGAATGACGAAGGGCAGGGTGATGCTACTCTTGTGCTCCGAGGAGGAGTGCTTTGAGGTGACCCCATCACGGAGTTGAGGCTTCATGCAGGGTGTTGGACTTTGGCCCTTAGGGCAGGTTCACCCCTAAACTTTTTGCTGGTAATGGTGATCTGGCAATGGTGATTTTTGGGATTCTGCGCACTTTCACTGTGTCCCAGTGGAAAGTGTGTGTGCACTCTGAGTGCATGTGCTGAGCTAGGCCTGCCCGCCCATAGGAATGCATGGGGAATGTATGTGTCCCTGGTAGTTCCTGATGCGTGGGGTGTACAGGCTTGAGTCTGGTATGTGTGAACTCGTGTGAGTGAATGCTGCGCAACGGTGTATGCAGCATGTATGTGTCTAGTAGGGAAGCGCCATTTCTAGACATGGCTGTACGTGTGCTGTGAGGGTGCTGGCGTGTGATTGGCTGGAGCTGGCTGGCATGCCAGGCTCCAGGAAGTCTGGATGGGTCTGCCCGGTGGTGAGTGGGAGATCTGCATGAGTAATGTGTGGGAGGAGTGTACCTGTGTCCTGGATGGGCTGGGTTTTCCCCACACAATGCTGGCTCCGCCCCCCTGTGGTGTGTCTAATGACCCAAGCCCTGCCAGTGAATAGAGAGGGTGGTTGAGGTAAACAGAGTACTCAAGAACCAGCTGCGACTGGTTCCGCCCCCACTCTGCACCCTTGAACAAAGGAATGCACTGTATAAAAATGGGGCTGTGTCCCCACTGAAGTTGTTCTCTTCCAGGATCCTGAGGGGGCTGCTGCTGCTGTCGCTGGGCCAGAGGACCGCCACTTGGAGTGTCTCCCTGCCTGGAGACCCAGTGTGCTGGCTCTGGGCCCAGCCCTGCCCCCCTGCCTTGCTGAAGGACTCTGCTGGACCTTTATTTTACTTATAGCGCCTGGGAGCGCTCTATTTTGGTCCTCTAGCGCTTGAGAGCGCTGTATTTGGCATTTAGCGCAGGGAGCGCTGTAAATTGCCTTTTAGCGCTGAGGAGCGCTTTGCCTGCCTAGCGAGTGCCCACCTTGCTTATTTTGGTTAATTTGCCCCCTGGCAGGTGCCCACCCTGCCAGGGACCTTGCCGCTATATTTTAAGTTTACCTCGAGGGAGCCCACTCCTCGGTAAACTCATCCCCCGCCTACGAGTGCCTGGAACGGGCCGCCGCGCTGCCCGCGACGACCCGGAAGTGGCTGGCCGGCCGGCCAATCCGAGCGCGGCCCGGACGGAAAGCCCGCCCCCGCGACCCGGAAGTCAGGCGGGCCGGGGACAGGACATAGAGGCAAACCGGAAGCTGACGGGAGCCCACCCCGTGCTCCGGTGCAAGAAGGGAGAAGAAGTGCCCAGACGCCAGCGCTGGTTCCAGCAGGGCTCTCCTGAGAAGGGGGAGAGCCCGCCTAAGCGTCTGGTGAGCGGAGCGGTGAGTGAGGAAGTCCGCCCGCACCAGCCTGAGTTCACCGCCGGAGTCCCTGCTGCACACCGGTGAGTGGAGCTCTGTTTGACCCCCCTGCCCGACCGCGAGTGAAGAAGGCAGGAGCCCCGGTGAGTGGGGCTCCGTGTTGGCAGTCCGCAGGGGGGGGCATTGGTGTGGTGGGAGCCTGCGAGGCTCCTCTGAGGCCCCCAATTGTGTGCTCATGCCCAGAGAGGTTCCGGGAGCATTTCCTTGGAGCCCCGAGGTGCCCCGGGGGCATCAGTTGATTTAGAGCCCAGCGAGGCTCTTGGCAGGCATTGCCCCTTTAAGAGCCCAGAGAGGCTCAAGGTGCCACCTATGTTTTTAGAGCCCAGAGAGGCTCAGGGGGCATGATTGTGCTCGAGTCCCCAGGAGGGGGGACTCCAACAAAGCTTGCCACAGCTGTCTAGAGCCCTGAGAGGCTCAGGGGGACAATTTATTTCTTGAGAGCCCAGCGAGGCTCCCACATTGGCCCCATTGTTGTTCTTGAGCCCTGGAAGGCTCAAACCTCAATTGCACCAGTTGCCCAGCACTTTGTGGGCAACTGCTACGTTTAGGACCCTGACTTTGGACACAGGGCGTCCTAGCCCCAACAAGGCCAGAGGGCCTAGGGACAGTCACAGGTGGTGACTTACGTGAGTTTGGCGCAATTGTACTTTCTATGCACCTCTGAATGTATTGTTTATGCGTCATGTGCCTTTACACCTCTGAATGAATGTTATGCATTGCATCATGTGTTTTCCTCTTACACCCCTACAGGTATTGTAATACATAGGTGGTTGTTTTCTCCCTAGTACAGGTGGTGCTAGTGAGATCCTGGTTACCAGTAATTACTGGTTGTGCGCTCTATTGTTATATTGTGTGCTATTTTGTGCTAAAGTAATTTTACTTTCTGAAAGTGCTACTTCTGATTCCTGACAGTGGTCCAGGTGGCCCTGTCTTGTACATATCCCCTGTAAATTCTGCCCGTGCCTCTGGCACATTGTAAAGTGTGTGTTTTATCTAATGTGTTTTGGTGTAATACAAAGGCTATTTTTATATAACCTTGTGTGGAGTTTCCTTTGTGGTGGGCCTTTGGTTGTTGTTGCTGGGGTGCGTGCTCAAATACTTAGCCTACATCGCCTCCAAGTTTAGCCTTGCTGCTCGCGCCACGTTACCTAGAGGGTGAGTAGGGGTTATCTTGGCGTGTAACTCCCTTGCCCTGACTTGGGTGTGGTGGTCTCTGACTGACTTTGGCGAAAGCCCTGGCCAGCCAGGGATCCCACTTCCAACATTGGCGGCAAGCGGTGGGATAAGGATTTGTGTTTGCCTTGTACCTTAGTAGCAGCTGGCTGCACCACAAAACTCTGCATTTTAGATGACCACATTTTAGGGGATTGTATTGTTTTTGAAATTCCATTGTTTCTTCTCCTGAAGAGTGTCATTTGATTGTGTTCAGTACATTTGTCCCCCGCCCTGCTTCCAGAGTTTGGTACCTGTGTCGCTTTTGGTCAGGTTGAGAAGTCAGGGGTGGTAGAAACTGCCTTACCGATCCGAGGGGAGGGTGTGTGTGGATGAATGGTGTGTTTTCCTGGACGCATGAGTATGAGTTCTCTTTGATAAGGAGATTGTTGAAGTTTTGGAATTGTGTACTCTTACTTCAGATTGTTAAGTCCCCTGTGTTGCACGTGTCTGTGAGCATCTTGCCAAGATGGAGTCTGCTTTTAATGTCTGGGGTCTGTTTTTGCATGAACTGAGAGAGTTTTGCGAAGAGAGAGACATTGCAGTGAATGAGTCAGACACCCAGTCCCAACTTAGGGGTAACCTGATCCAATGGCAGAAGGAGGACTGGGAGCGTGAGCACAGTGAGGAGAGGGCCCGGGTCTCACACCATGAGGGTGGTGGGTCAGAGGGGAGCCCTGAAGAGTCTGAGGAGGAGGGAGAAGATGATAGCACAGGGACGCCAGCAGAGAGTGAGGACCCCATAGATAGGGAGTCCCTTGCTGGGTCCAGTTTAGGAGGCAGCGCCTCATCCCTTTCCCTGTCCCCAGAGGAGCTGGAAGATAGGAGGAGAGAAAGGGAGCACCAGCTGGCTTTAGAGAGGCTCAGGTTGGAGCATGCCCAGGCTATGGCACAGCTGGGCATTAGAAAGCAACAGCTGGAGGTTAAGAAGCAACAGCTAGAGACCGAGAGGGTCTTAGCGCAGGAAAGGATAGAGGAGGCTGAGAGGGCCTCCACCAGAGGCGAAGTAGCTCTGGAGGGTAGACTATCCCCTGCGCGCAGTGTTGAGTTTCTGGATCCCCCAGGGAGGGTTGGGTCCAGTGGTGGCAGCTATTTAAATCTCAGTCTAGAAAGTCCCAGTTCCCAGAGTATGGTTCCTGTTTCCCCAGAGGAGGAGAATAGGTTGAGGTTTAGGAACCTTAGGAAACCGTCTCATCAGTCTTGGGAAGACTTTGAGGATGACTGTTGTAGAGCCCTGTGTGATTGGGTACGGGAGCCCACGAAATGTGATTGGGACCTATTGCTCGATATGTTTCTCAGAGAGCAGTTGCTCAGTTGTTGTTCACCAGGGTTGCGCCAACACCTGTTAGGGTGTGGATTGTCTGAACCATGTGAGCTGGCAGAGGAAGCAGACCGCTGGGAAGGGACCAGAGGTTCTGTAGAGTCATTGGTGAGTGACTCCAAAAGTAGTGGGTCAGGGATCTTCCAGCCCAGCGTGGTGGAAGAGGCTCAGTGTAGCCCAGCGAGGTCCCAGTATAGTGAGAAGGGTGGAGGGGCTGACTGCCTGGCTCAGTGGAGCAGGAGTCAGTGGGTGGCTGAGAGCCCCCAGAGGCCCGAAGCCCTGTCTCAGAACCTGGGTGGTTTCTTGAGGGAACACCAGGTTGGGGACCTAGGCTGTCCTGTTAACCCAGTTGAGGAGGATCTCCTAGTGAGTAGAGGACCTGGAGCGTCTGTAACCAGAGCTCCTGTGGTTCTAGAGTCTGGCAGTACCGCTCCGATAGGGAGGGTACAGGAGTCCAGAGTGAGGAGTGATTGGGGGAGTTCCCCAGTGGAAGGACCAGTGGGTCAGGGACTACCCAGTTGGGCTAGGTTCCCGTGTAGTGACCATGGTAACACCACTTCTGGTCTGGGGGATCGTCACGCACTGTCAGGTGGACAGAGGGCGGGAGATCTGCACCAGACAGACAGTCACGCAACAGATGTGTCATTTGTTAGCCTCAGGGGGATTGTGTGTGAGTCCCCAGAAGTCCTGGAGTGCCAGGCAATTGTTCCACCGAAGGTTTTAGACCAGAGGTTGGAAGGCCAGGTTCAGGATCAGCCTGACCTGAAGGGTAGGACGACTGTAACCAGTGTCCTGACCGGTTCTTCTTCCAGAGGAACTTCTCCAGGTGGGAGAGGGCAGACCTCTGGAAGGGGGTGCAGAGGGTGGGAGAGCCCACCTCTGACCCCGGTGCAACCTGAGTGGATAAGCCCTGGGTTAGAATGGCGTTCTAGGTGTACCCCTCGTCGGAGGTGGAGGAACCCTAGGAGAAGAGGTAGGGGGAGGAGAGCCTTCCCCGAGACTCCTGGTCCGCCTGAGGTTGTAGGCCCTAGGCTGGAGTACCAGTGGCAGTCTAGTCCTGTCTTGCAGACAGGAAGAGTGGAGAATGGCTCCTATGTGCCAGGGGTTACTACCCCCCGCTCTGCGAATTGGCATGGACCAGTGGCACCTGGGTGGCCCAGGGCCTGGTCCTGGCCGTGGACAGCTTGGGAGTACCAGTGGGGTAGCCCAGTTGGTCCAGACAGTGTGTTTAGAAGGAATCCCATGGGTTCACCGTGGCATAGAACAGGAGGGTGTCCCTGCAGTTGCGGGCCTGCGTCCGTGTTCTATCGCCCCAAGCAGGGAAGTCCATCACGGTGGTAATTGGTCTCCCCTGCGTTTTGGCTGGAAGGGGGTTATGTTGGACTTTGGCCCTTAGGGCAGGTTCACCCCTAAACTTTTTGCTGGTAATGGTGATCTGGCAATGGTGATTTTTGGGATTCTGCGCACTTTCACTGTGTCCCAGTGGAAAGTGTGTGTGCACTCTGAGTGCATGTGCTGAGCTAGGCCTGCCCGCCCATAGGAATGCATGGGGAATGTATGTGTCCCTGGTAGTTCCTGATGCGTGGGGTGTACAGGCTTGAGTCTGGTATGTGTGAACTCGTGTGAGTGAATGCTGCGCAACGGTGTATGCAGCATGTATGTGTCTAGTAGGGAAGCGCCATTTCTAGACATGGCTGTACGTGTGCTGTGAGGGTGCTGGCGTGTGATTGGCTGGAGCTGGCTGGCATGCCAGGCTCCAGGAAGTCTGGATGGGTCTGCCCGGTGGTGAGTGGGAGATCTGCATGAGTAATGTGTGGGAGGAGTGTACCTGTGTCCTGGATGGGCTGGGTTTTCCCCACACAATGCTGGCTCCGCCCCCCTGTGGTGTGTCTAATGACCCAAGCCCTGCCAGTGAATAGAGAGGGTGGTTGAGGTAAACAGAGTACTCAAGAACCAGCTGCGACTGGTTCCGCCCCCACTCTGCACCCTTGAACAAAGGAATGCACTGTATAAAAATGGGGCTGTGTCCCCACTGAAGTTGTTCTCTTCCAGGATCCTGAGGGGGCTGCTGCTGCTGTCGCTGGGCCAGAGGACCGCCACTTGGAGTGTCTCCCTGCCTGGAGACCCAGTGTGCTGGCTCTGGGCCCAGCCCTGCCCCCCTGCCTTGCTGAAGGACTCTGCTGGACCTTTATTTTACTTATAGCGCCTGGGAGCGCTCTATTTTGGTCCTCTAGCGCTTGAGAGCGCTGTATTTGGCATTTAGCGCAGGGAGCGCTGTAAATTGCCTTTTAGCGCTGAGGAGCGCTTTGCCTGCCTAGCGAGTGCCCACCTCGCTTATTTTGGTTAATTTGCCCCCTGGCAGGTGCCCACCCTGCCAGGGACCTTGCCGCTATATTTTAAGTTTACCTCGAGGGAGCCCACTCCTCGGTAAACTCATCCCCCGCCTACGAGTGCCTGGAACGGGCCGCCGCGCTGCCCGCGACGACCCGGAAGTGGCTGGCCGGCCGGCCAATCCGAGCGCGGCCCGGACGGAAAGCCCGCCCCCGCGACCCGGAAGTCAGGCGGGCCGGGGACAGGACATAGAGGCAAACCGGAAGCTGACGGGAGCCCACCCCGTGCTCCGGTGCAAGAAGGGAGAAGAAGTGCCCAGACGCCAGCGCTGGTTCCAGCAGGGCTCTCCTGAGAAGGGGGAGAGCCCGCCTAAGCGTCTGGTGAGCGGAGCGGCGAGTGAGGAAGTCCGCCCGCACCAGCCTGAGTTCACCGCCGGAGTCCCTGCTGCACACCGGTGAGTGGAGCTCTGTTTGACCCCCCTGCCCGACCGCGAGTGAAGAAGGCAGGAGCCCCGGTGAGTGGGGCTCCGTGTTGGCAGTCCGCAGGAGGGGGCATTGGTGTGGTGGGAGCCTGCGAGGCTCCTCTGAGGCCCCCAATTGTGTGCTCATGCCCAGAGAGGTTCCGGGAGCATTTCCTTGGAGCCCCGAGGTGCCCCGGGGGCATCAGTTGATTTAGAGCCCGGCGAGGCTCTTGGCAGGCATTGCCCCTTTAAGAGCCCAGAGAGGCTCAAGGTGCCACCTATGTTTTTAGAGCCCAGAGAGGCTCAGGGGGCATGATTGTGCTCGAGTCCCCAGGAGGGGGGACTCCAACAAAGCTTGCCACAGCTGTCTAGAGCCCTGAGAGGCTCAGGGGGACAATTTATTTCTTGAGAGCCCAGCGAGGCTCCCACATTGGCCCCATTGTTGTTCTTGAGCCCTGGAAGGCTCAAACCTCAATTGCACCAGTTGCCCAGCACTTTGTGGGCAACTGCTACGTTTAGGACCCTGACTTTGGACACAGGGCGTCCTAGCCCCAACAAGGCCAGAGGGCCTAGGGACAGTCACAGGTGGTGACTTACGTGAGTTTGGCGCAATTGTACTTTCTATGCACCTCTGAATGTATTGTTTATGCGTCATGTGCCTTTACACCTCTGAATGAATGTTATGCATTGCATCATGTGTTTTCCTCTTACACCCCTACAGGTATTGTAATACATAGGTGGTTGTTTTCTCCCTAGTACAGGTGGTGCTAGTGAGATCCTGGTTACCAGTAATTACTGGTTGTGCGCTCTATTGTTATATTGTGTGCTATTTTGTGCTAAAGTAATTTTACTTTCTGAAAGTGCTACTTCTGATTCCTGACAGTGGTCCAGGTGGCCCTGTCTTGTACATATCCCCTGTAAATTCTGCCCGTGCCTCTGGCACATTGTAAAGTGTGTGTTTTATCTAATGTGTTTTGGTGTAATACAAAGGCTATTTTTATATAACCTTGTGTGGAGTTTCCTTTGTGGTGGGCCTTTGGTTGTTGTTGCTGGGGTGCGTGCTCAAATACTTAGCCTACATCGCCTCCAAGTTTAGCCTTGCTGCTCGCGCCACGTTACCTAGAGGGTGAGTAGGGGTTATCTTGGCGTGTAACTCCCTTGCCCTGACTTGGGTGTGGTGGTCTCTGACTGACTTTGGCGAAAGCCCTGGCCAGCCAGGGATCCCACTTCCAACACAGGGGAACAGTGTTGTCCCTGCAATGCCCAAAATTACTGGCAAACGGTGTCCGTAAAAGGGATCATCAGGGACAATGGACGTAAGATCCAAATTACGGACGGTCTGTGAAAATTACAGACGGTAGGTCACCCTAAGGGGAATACTAAACATCCAGCAATTGTTTCACACATGCCAACATTCACAATTTAGGCAGGAGACTCCTGATTTTCTCAGAAAAAATGGCTTTATTTTAGCAGTCTCTTGTCTAAATTGCATATTCTTCAAGTCAATGGGGGGGAAATGAAAATTCCTGATTTTTTATTCAAAATGTTATTTGGTGAAAGGGAGGCCATGTGGCAGAGTGAACAAATCTGCCCTTAGCAACTGGGGGCCATGATCCTGGGCAAATTAATTAATTTCCCTGACCCAAAAAAAAAAAAAAATCTGTCCTCGTGTAATGTAATCTGGTGGTCATGTAAAGTGCTACCATGCTCTTGGGTCGTGTTTGCACTATATAAAACTGCAAAAGGAATACTAGAGAGCATTTTTGTCAAAAGTAACTGGTTTTGTGGTATTTTGCATTATGAGGGCTTCAACAGCATATGACTGCCTAATACTTACACCTTCATTTAGAGTGTTTTTAAAGCCCCACATATGTGAGTGTTTTTGAATTGCTGCATATTAGCGTTTTCCAATTAGAGTACATTTGCTGTTAATAATTTACTGAAATGTGACAAAACTACATTATAGTTTTAAAAAAAAAACACAAAGCTTGTCATGTACGTGCAAAAGGTTCCTGCAACTTTTGTGCCTTAATCTGTAAATCTATTGTCAATGCATCACTCCTATTTAGTCATTTATGGGCCATACAGCCTACATTGAATAATACCCTATATTATGAGGTACATTGTATATATATATATATTGAGCTATATATATATCCTAACTACAGTAATGAATGAATGAATGAATGAACTCAGATTTGTAGAGCGCACGTAGCTGCCCTGAGGCGTCCAAGCGCTATGTAACTGCTTTGTTGTGGTATTACTCTTGATTTAGTTCTACTTTGTGATGAGAGCCTTAGAGTAAGAATGCCTCTCAAATAGAAACTTCATGCATGTGGAGCAATAAATGTGCATGTGTGGTATCCACATGTGAAACATTTGTAAGCCATTCTTTGGCTTTGACATTATTACCAAAACGAGCAGTGTCAAAGGCAATAGATTTGGCTTTTATGGGCTGCAATCACTCAGGTACACCACTCATCCTCCTCTCATAAAGACACACCACCCACTCAACATGTTGTTCACCCTACACTAACAGAGACACACTACCTACCCAGAACTCACAAGGGTGCACCATCCCGCTGGACTGAAATAACAAGCTGTGCACCCTGAACTCACAAGCCCCCCTCTCATCCTGCACTATCACAGACACCACCTTACCCTGAACCCACACCAGTACAGGCCTCACTCTGCACACCCAGTGCACACGGGTCTCTCTGTACATATAATACACTCCTTCAGAAAGTTCTACCACACCTGTATACCGTTGTCTGAAAACAGCTGTTAAAGCTCTAATTTTGTCCAGAAATTATTATTGTAACTCTCGCAAAACAAGGTAGGCAAGAGCTCCGAATGATTCAGAATTCTGGTTCCAGTTAAGTCATCTTCAGAGTATGTGTTTCCCCCTCAGAGTCCTGCATGGATTAGGACTTTCTTCCTCTTCCTGGCAGAGTGCTTCCCTCTTCATCTACTCACCTCGCGAAGGCTCTGAAAACCCAGAAGTCACACACTGAAGGCTGGTCCTTCACTTATCCGGCATCCAAACATCGGAATTCTCTTGATTTCCTCCTGCATAATCATCATGGCCACAGACTCTGCAAAAAGCTTTATACAGCCTGACTTTAACGCCCTCCCAGTCTCAAATCACCTTCTCCAGCTTCTTTGTTTGATCCTAGCACTAGGACGAACCCTGTAGTAGCAGTGAAGGTGTTCTGCGCATTTCATTGATTAATTAACTAATTAATTATTCAATTCATTCATTCGCCCATCCGTCCATCCACCCATTCATTCATTCGTTCATTTGTTCATTAGTGCAAGCAAGCAGTATTCTCACCCTCCACATCCTTACCTTACAATATATATGTCTGCTGTTTATGTCAACTGAAGAGTTATATGAACATTTAACTCATAAATGTATCCAAGATCAGGGTAATATCTGTACTTTCACCCTTTTAAAAGAAAATATTTGCCATGGGGAGTGTAAGAATGTAATGCCTGCATAGGCTTTAGTCACCTGCAGGGAAGGAAATGATGTAATTCTATTCGTCCTGGGCACTTGCTCTCTTTGGTTTTGCCAGAATAGTTCTTTATTTACCAGATTGCTTTTGAAAGGTTCAGCACCCATAGGCGCTCGCTGCCCAGGAACCTGAGAGTCCTGCATTGCATGGGTATCTTTAGAGTTGAGAGTGTGTGAGCTCCAATCAGGAATAAGCAGCCAACATCAGATTGTTTGTACATTGATGTATTTTACCTATGTGACTGCAACTGAGGTCCTTGCCAGCCCTGCAGCCACTGCCTGGTGTCCCATCGCTACAGCACTGAACACTTGGACTATAGGCAATGTTAAATACTCTGAAAAATACAAGAAACCACAACCAAGAAGGATTTACCCATCATTTATTAATGTAGTAATGCCATCATGAACTAAGTCACATCCTGCAACTCTTGCGCGAGCAATCAAAAATGGAGACGATCCAACAAGAAAACAGAGGCTTCCCTTTGCACCTAGTGTGGTAGATCCGAACCCTAGGGAAGTCCTTGGGCCTCAACCTGGAAGAGAAGCTAGCAATTCAAAATTTGCAAACATACGTGACAAGAATTTTCTATTCTATTAAGGACAAGGAGGCTTCGATTATGCTATTCTCATTTCTTTAATAGAAATGCCCAGCAGCCAATGAAACAAGTAAAAAACCACAATACCCATGAACACTAGGGTAACAACCATAGAGACCATAGTATATAAGGCCATGCAGAGTGTCTCACTTCCTCTTTCTTTGGTGAGAAAACAGTTCAAGTAAACCGGAAATCTAAACGTGGAAAGTCAGTTAAGGAACCATCGCCAATCATGGATGACCAAGGAAAACAATCCAGGATGCAGGCAACTGAAGAATACTGGATCCACAATCCCAGAAGAAGCAGGCAGGAAAGACCAGGCACCCTCGAAGACCTTTACTTGGGATCAGATCCTGAAAAGAGTTATACAACCGTAATACACATCCTGTGCAAAATGAGCATAGAAAGAAGGGGGGGGTAGAAAAAACAAGGGAGTTGCATAAATCCAATCTCAACTATACATCCAACATGCTTACAGCAGTAATAAATGTATAAGAAACAACAATGGGTGGGATAATCCTCGCCTCCTTGTCCTTAATAGAATTGAAAATTCTTGTCACGTATGTTTGCAAATTTTGAATTCTATTTCAGGACATTATGCTTGTTTAAAGCTGATCCACCACTACAGAAGCAACATGAGCAATAGGTTTGTAGTAAAACGTTTTGAACACAGAAGCAGAAGACCAATCAGCGGCCTTCATAATGTCAAATAAAGTGACACCCATCGAGAAAGGTTTAGAAGCCATTGCCCCTCTAGCGGAATGTGCCTCAAAAATAGAAACATCAATACCTGCTTCCGCCATGGGCCAACGTACCCAACGAGTCAAAGTAGCCGGGGTAACGGGGCGAAAAGGCTTCTGTAGAGCAATCAACAATTGACCCTGCATATCAGAACATAAAGAAGCAGTACTTACTTCATAATCCTTGACACATTGAACGACACAAAGGTTGGGATGGTTGGGGAAGGAAGGATAAGAAATGAACGCAGTATTTGTTTTGGTACGTCTAGAGAGTTCAAACGTAACGCCATCAGGCGTAAAACTGCGACCCACCAAATCCAAAGCACGGACATCAGACACCCGTTTGCAGGAGACCAGACACAACAACATAGTTAGTTTGGCCGACAATTGTTTACGGGACAGCAAAGAATTGGAAGGCCAGGCCTCTAAAAAACGTAAGACAACGGACACATCCCATAAAGAGACGTACTTAGGACGTGGAGGATTTGATAGACGGATACCCTTGAGCAATTTAGCAATTAAAGGGTGTTCACCCGCTGGCTTACCATCCACGTGGAGATGGCCCGCGGAAATGGCAGAACGGAAATTGTTCACCGTACGATAGGCTAAACCAGATGAAGCAAAGGAGGCCAAGAAATTAACCACTATAGAGACATCTGCTGAAGTGGGATCAACTTTCCGTTGAACACACCAGTCACACCAATGCTCCCAAGATCCCCTGTAGCATTTGTGGGTACTGGGAGACCAGGCGTCACTAATGAATTTGGAAGTGTCTGCAGAAAGGCCTGGGACCGACCAACGTTCCCCGAAATCCGCCACGCTAGTAGAAGGAGAGAGCCTGACAGAATCAGGGGATGCTGATTGTGAAGAGGATGTAGCAGGAGATTCCACTTCTTGGGGAAGAAGGACCGGCACTGCACAACACATTTCTAGGAGAACTGGGAACCACGCTTGAGCCCTCCACAGAGGAGCAATCAGGATCAGCTCAGATTGATAACGCTTCGTGCAAGCCAGCACTCGGGGAATCATCATGAATGGGGGAAAGGCATAACACAGAGTCGATGGCCACGGTTGAAGGAAGACATCCGTGGCAAGGGCCTCCGGATCCGGTCTCCAGCAGAAGAACAGCGGGAGTTGGGTGTTGAGGCGAGAGGCAAACAGGTCTATCTGACACTGGCCTCATGTCCGGAGAAGAGCGCGAAAAACGCGGGTATGGAGCCTCCAATCGCTGAAGTCTCTCAGGTGCCTCGAATGCCAATCCGTAATCTGATTGTTGCGGCCGGGAAGATACTCGGCAATAACTGTGATCTTTTGTTGCAGACAAAAGTGCCAAAAATCTTTGGCAATCTCCGCCAGTAACCTCGACCGAGTGCCGCCCAGTTTGTTGATATAACGGACCGCTGACACGTTGTCCATGCGTAGAAGTATACAGCGGTTGGACTGAAGGGGAGAGAAGCATCGCACCGCAAAGGATCCCGCCAGGAGTTCCAGGCAGTTGATGTGAAGAGAGAGGTCCTGGGGAGACCACAGACCCCCCGTCGAGACAGGGCCGCACCGGGCTCCCCAACCCCATCTGCTGGCATCCGACTAGATCACCACCTCCGGCGAGGAGCCGAACAGGGCGCGACCATTCCAAGCCTCCATGTGATCCAACCACCATTGCATCTCCCACCGCGCCTCCTCTGAGAGAGGAATCTGATGTGAATATTGGAGGCCTTTCTGGCGATGACGTATCTTCAGGCGCTGCAATGCTCTGTAATGCAGTGGGGCCGGGAAGATCGCTTGAATGGAGGAAGCCAACAGACCGACAACTCGTGCTAACGATCTCAACGACACAGTCTGTTTGGAAATAACGGAAGTCAACTCCCTCTTGATATACCGAATCTTTTGATTGGGCAATAGAAGTTGACATGTAAGGGAATTGACCTAGAAGCCCAAGAAGTCTATTACCTGCGTCGGGCTCAAAACAGATTTCTGTACGTTCACTAGAAATCCTAGGGATTGCAAGAGGTCGATGGACCACTCCAGGTGAGTCAATAACCGGGGCGGGGACTCCGCCAAAATGAGGATGTCGTCCAGATAAATGATTAGACGAACACCCCGTGTGCGCAAGGACTCCACGACCGGCCGCAGAAGTTTTGTGAAGCACTAAGGTGCCGACGAGAGGCCGAACGGGAGGACTTGGTACTCGTACCAAGTTCCCTGCCAATGGAACTGAAGGAAACGCCGATGAGGACGGAAGATGGGGATGGACAAGTAGGCGTCCTTGAGATCGAGACGAACCATCCAGTCCTCTCGCAGAAGATCCCGTAACAGATGGATCCCCTCCATCTTGAAATGTCTGCAAACCACCCCCCCGTTGAACTCCTTCAGATTGAGAACCAAGCGGGAGCCTCCCCCTTTCTTTTTTACCAGGAAAACCGTGCTGATGAACCCCTGAGGATGTCGCACGGTCGGAACAATCGCCTCCTTTAAGAGAAGGGAATTCATTTCTGCGGAAATTAACTCCTGCTCCCGAAGGGAAAAGCAAAGAGGAGAGGGAGGGTGGGACTGACGCTGGGGCTGGTAAAATTCTATTTTGTAACCTTGGACTGTCTCCAGCACCCAAGCATCGTTGGAGATTAATCGCCAATTGTCTAGAAAAAATTGTGTCCTGCCCCCCAGAACCACACTGCAAGCAGGAATTAGGCTCACCTGAAGTATTGGAATCCTGGTATCCACCATGGGCTCCGCCGGAACGTCCTTTTTGGTATTGCCCTCTTCCTTTTCTAGAGGGGTAGAAATTGGACTTTTGCGAATATCCGGTATCCTGATGACCGCCTCTGTGGGACTGATACCCCCTTTGGGTGGGTTGCTGGGAACCACGGCCGAACGAGCGTCCCCTATGTCGTCTGGCCTTGGTACAAATCGGACGAAACGCCCCTGCCGAAGCGAGGCCAAAGCCTTGTCCAAGCCACTGAAGGTGTTCGCAAATTTGGTGAGTTCTTTTAAGAATGGCTGACCGAACAGCAGACCCTGAGCAGCAGGTCCAGACTCCGACGTGGAAAGTTCAGCTAACTTCGGGTCAAGCTTCAGGAGGATTGAGCGGCGTCTTTCACTTGAAAGAGCACAATTTACGATGCCAAGCTGGCAAATGGCTCTTTGAGCCCACTTAATGAGCTCATCTGGTTCCACCAACGCTGATGACTCCTTGGCTAAGAATCCAAGGTCCAGAATTTTTGTAAGTGGACCCAATAAATCAAGAACCTTGTCTTGACACGAACGCCAAGACCGGTCCAGACCCTTCTTGGGATCCTTTGCATATTTGCGGAGGTAAGTAACCATCGTGGGGTCCACCTCAGGGGTTTCTGCCAGATGATCAGCAAGATCTGGCCTAGGGCATTCCGACCGAAGCTGAGCTCGGACATCTTTGTCAAAGTCAAGTCAAGTCAAGTCAAGTCAGAGAATTTTATATAGCGCACTACATACCCAGAGGGTCTCAAGGCGCTTAGGAAGGGGAGGAGGATTACTTGTCAAATATCCACGTTTTAAGTTGCTTTCTGAATGCTAGGTGGTTCTGGGTAAGGCGAAGGTGCGCGGGGAGTGAGTTCCATGTTTTAGCAGCCAGGTATGAGAAGGATCTGCCTCCCATGGTGGTCTTGTTGATGCGAGGTACAGTGGCGAGGGCTTGGTTGGAAGACCGTAGTTGGCGGGAGGGGGTGTAGAAGGACAGTCGTGAGTTGAGGCATTCCGGTCCGATGTCGTAGAGTGATTTGTGTGCGTGGGTTAGCAGTCGGAAAGTGATTCTCTTATTGACGGGTAGCCAGTGGAGGTCTTTCAGGTGACCAGAGATGTGTTCGTTGCGTGGGATGTCTAATATGATTCTGGCTGAGGCGTTTTGGATTCGTTGGAGTTTCTTTTGGAGTTTAGCGGTAGTGCCTGCATAGAGGGTGTTTCCGTAGTCCAGTCGGCTCGTGACCAGAGCATGGGTGACTGTTTTCCTGGTTTCGGTGGGGATCCAGCGGAATGTTTTTTTGAGCATGCGAAGAATGTTGAAGCAGGATGAGGATACGGCGCTGACTTGTCTGTTCATTGAGAGTGAAGAATCCAGGATAACGCCTAGGTTCCGTGCGTGGTCTGTCGGGATGGGTGCTTTTCCAAGGGCTTCCGGCCACCAAGAGTCGTCCCATGCAGAGGGGGATGTACCTAGGATGAGGACTTCTGTTTTATCTGAGTTCAGTTTCAGACGGCTGTGTTTCATCCATTCAGCAACTTCTTTCATTCCTTCGTGTAGGTTAGTTTTGGCGGTGCTGGGGTCCTTGGTGAGAGAAAGGATCAGTTGAGTGTCATCCGCGTAAGAGATGATGTTGAGGTTGTGTTGGCGGGCGATGGTCGCGAGGGGGCTCATGTAAACGTTGAAGAGGGTGGGGCTGAGAGAGGATCCTTGTGGTACGCCACAGATGACTTCGGTGGCCTCGGACTTGAATGGTGGAAGGCGGACTCTCTGGGTTCTTCCGGTGAGGAATGAGGTGATCCATTCAAGTGCTTTTCCTTGTATTCCGATGTTGCTAAGGCGTTGTAAAAGGGTGCTGTGGCAGACTGTGTCGAACGCTGCAGAGAGGTCGAGGAGGATGAGGGCGACTGTGTCTCCATTGTCCAGTAGAGTTCGAATGTCGTCTGTTGCTGCGATGAGGGCGGTCTCAGTGCTGTGTTTTGCCCGGAAGCCAGATTGTGAGGAGTCGAGGGATTTGTTAGCTTCGAGGAAAGCGGCGAGCTGGTTGTTGACAGCTTTCTCGATTACTTTGGCCGGGAATGGAAGGAGCGAGATGGGGCGGTAATTTTTGAGTTCGGTGGGGTCCGCTGTGGGTTTTTTCAGAAGGGCGGTGAGTTCAGCGTGTTTCCAGTTTTCCGGAAAGGTGGCGGAGTTGAAGGAGCAGTTGATGACGTCTCGGAGGTGCGGTGCTATGACGGAGTCTGCTTTGTTGAAGATGTGGTGAGGGCATGGGTCTGTGGGGGATCCTGAGTGGATGGAGTTCATCAGGCGGATGGTGTCCTCAGTGGAGATTGGGTTCCAGTCGTTAAGGGTGTTCGCGGGGGGAGAGTGTTTAGCATGCGGTTGGGTGGGTTGGACTCCGGGTTGGTTGGCGAAGCTGTTGTGGATGTCTGCAATCTTGTTGTGCAAGAATGAGGCTAGGGAGTCGCAGAGGGCTTGAGAGGGGGTGATGTCGTTGGAGTTGGCCGAGGGATTGGAAAACTCCTTGACGATGTTGAAAAGTTCCTTGCTGTTGTGGGCGTTGTTGTCAAGTCGATCCTTGAATGCTGTTTTCTTGGCTTTTCGTATTAGTTGGTGGTGAGTGCGGGTGGCGTTTTTGAAGGCGTCCTTGGTGCTGGTGGTTGGGTCTTTTTTCCAAGCTTTTTCAAGGGTGCGGCAGAGTTTCTTGGACTTCTTAAGATCATCGTTGAACCAAGAGGCCTTCTTGTTGCCAGGTTTGCTTTGACGTTTTTTCAGTGGCGCTAAGGTGTCGGCGGTGTTGGATAACCATAGAGTGAAGTTGGTGGCGGCTAGGATTGGATCCGAGGAGTGGGCTGGGGTGTTTAGAAGGAGCGATGAGGAGATCTGGTCGATGGTAATTTTGTTCCAGTTTCTTTGTAGAGTTGGTTGGAGGATGTTGGTGGGTTTGGGCTTGTTGTAGGTGAAGTGAACGCAGCTGTGGTCAGTCTAGAGGAGATCCGTAGTGTGGCTGAAGGAGACATGAATGCTGGAGGTGAAAATGGGGTCGAGTGTGTGACCTGCGATGTGGGTGGGGGAAGTGACAAGTTGTTTAAGTCCGAGGTTGGCGAGGTTGTCCAGGAGGGTGGTGGTGTTGCGGTCATTGATCTTTTCAAGGTGAAAGTTGAGGTCTCCCAGGAGGATGTATTCTTTGGAGGGGAGTGCGTGTGGAGTGATGAAATCCGTGATGTCTTCACTGAATTTTGCGCGGGGTCCTGGTGGTCTGTAGAGGAGGGTGCCTCTGAGTGTGGTTTTGGGGTCGATGTGGATCTGGAAGTGAAGGTGTTCGGAGTTGGCGAGGTTGGCGTCAGAGCTGGTTGAGATGCGGATTGATTTCTTATGGACGATAGCGATTCCTCCTCCTGTGTGGCTGGTACGGTCCTTGCGAGTGATCTTATAGTTTTCAGGGATGGCAATGGTGATGTCTGGTGCGGAGGAAGCGTTCATCCATGTTTCCGTTAGGAAGGCGATGTCTGGAGAAATGGTGTCTAGTAGATTCCATAGGTCAATGGCGTGTCTGTGGACCGAGCGGGTGTTGAGAAGGATGCATTGTAGGTGGCTGGGGTCGGGAGTCAGCGGTGTGGTCGTAGCGGAGATGTTGTCGGTGCCGCTGAATTTGCAGGAGTAGCAGGAGAAAGGTCCATGGGTTTGTCCAGGAGCGGCTTGGACGCAGTTGGTGGAGCGGCCGGGGTTGAGGGCTAGGAGGGTGGTGGCATCGTAGGTAATGCGGGCGGGCTGAGCAGAGCGAGGGCCAGGGGGTATGGCGCTGGGCGCGGTCCAGGCGCGGACGGGCGTAGACGGGCTTACCTTTGGCGCACCTTCGGCGCGGATTGGGCGCGGTCGCTGCGCGTAGACGCTGCGCGCTGGAACTACTGTCATATATGGGTGGTGGAGGGGGCGGGGGCGAGGCAGGGTCAGCTGGGAGGCGGGCGCGGGGTGGAGCTACGGTCAGGGAAACAACAAACAACAAAATGGCTGCAACTACGGGGAAATCGAAAGTAGCCTGGGGATGATTAGAAGGCACAATCGGGCACAAAGTGAAGCGCAATCTGTAAACAAAGCGCAGGCTTGGCGGAACAGCCCAAACAATTCACAGCGCACAGTGCATACAATTCAATCAACAAGTACAATGAGCTAAGCAGGCAGCGGCAGTGAAGCGGAGCAAAAGGTCGCGCTGGGGTGTGCTTGTAAAGCGCTTCGATACCACAGAGTCAGAGCGTCGAGGAACAGCTTGTGAGTCACAGAGTCAGAGCGCTACGATACCCCAGAGTCAGAGCGCCTTGCGAGGGTGGGGGAGCGACCTCTTCCAACCAGGTCAGGAGAGTCACGGCGCAGGGAAGGTGGTGTAGGTCCACGACTATCTGCGGGAGGCAGGGTCAGCTGGGAGGCGGGCGCGGGGTGGAGCTACGGTCAGGGAAACAACAAACAACAAAATGGCTGCAACTATGGGGAAATCGAAAGTAGCCTGGGGATGATTAGAAGGCACAATCGGGCACAAAGTGAAGCGCAATCTGTAAACAAAGCGCAGGCTTGGCGGAACAGCCCAAACAATTCACAGCGCACAGTGCATACAATTCAATCAACAAGTACAATGAGCTAAGCAGGCAGCGGCAGTGAAGCGGAGCAAAAGGTCGCGCTGGGGTGTGCTTGTAAAGCGCTTCGATACCACAGAGTCAGAGCGTCGAGGAACAGCTTGTGAGTCACAGAGTCAGAGCGCTACGATACCCCAGAGTCAGAGCGCCTTGCGAGGGTGGGGGAGCGACCTCTTCCGACCAGGTCAGGAGTATGTGAGTTTGAACATAATCCGCCACTGCTGGGGACGGGAGCCAAGACGTGGAGTTGGGATGGACAATGTCCGAGGGGTCAAAAGTGAGGACTTGAAGATGAGTGGGGGCATCAACGAAATGCTCTTTACAAACCTTCTTCTTTGGAGGAGGATCTGTATGGTCAGAGAAGGAGGAGGAATGCTGGTCGTCGGTATCATTTGGAGGAACCGCAGACGACCCCCCCACAGCGGACTTGGATTTGGCAGAGGATAATTGTTGTAATCTAATAAGTCAGCTATAGATTGTGGAGCACTGTGCCTAGTGCGTTCCACATTCTCTAGTAGCTGACTGTTCTATGCTCTGGCAGTTGACAGCTGACCAGCCAGAGGGAGAGCCACATATTTCCACTCGGATGAGCTATTCAAATAAACTAATCTTCCATCCTCCAACAAGCCTCCAGTGTACTTACTTCATTTTGGCGACGATCTGACTGTTGTCTCCGCAGTGGAAGTGGCTAAGACCCAGCGTGAAGATTCTCTCATCGCAACTCTCAATTTGAATTCCGGCGTAAATAGGAAGAATCGTTTGGAACTGACAAGGAGCTCTGTAGGCCATAGTCACGCACCGTGGGTACTGCTGTTTTCGTGAAAATCAGCGTTTTTCTTGGAATTGGAAATTGGTCAGTTAAACTTGTTGTGAAGCGCGAGCGAGTTGCCGTGAGGAGCGCGAGCAAACCCTGATGACGTGGAAGTGATCTTGCGCTTGCGCACTGGTGGGCCATCTACTCCCGATCTCCCCTCAAAACAAAGAGCGAACCACGCTCACCACGCAACAGCAACAAGGCCGATTCCCCTCAGATAACACGTACAAACTACGTGACGGCCATTTTGTTTTCTGAAAGTCGGCTCCGGTCAGAAAAATTTATCGATCGGATTAAAAAGACAGACTTTGGATTGAAGGACTTCATGTTAAGAAGATTTTGAGAGGTATCATTTGTTTTTATGCATTTCTTGACTATAATGTACCAACAACTTGTGGAATATTGAAAATTTTTAAGTTATTCTGTCATTGTCAATTCGTTTCCATAGCAACCATTTAACTATTCCTATAAACACATGGCAAGTCAAAGCACTATAGTTACTCCACCTATATTCTTAGCTTCTCCTGGACCACTTGCGATAGAGTGGGAGGATTGGTTACCTATGTTTGAGAACTACATTGATGCAATAGATGGATCGAAATTTAGTGCTGATAGAAAAAAAGCCTTATTATTGAACAACCTTGGAAAAGAAGGACAAAGTATTTTTAAATATCTACCGGTTGCAACTTTACCCAATGGTAATGCTATTGAGAATGTGTTTGATGAAACGAAAAAACGTTTAGAAATAAGATTTGCAAAAGAGATTAATATAGTGATGAATCGTCATCAGTTCTACACCCATAAGCAAGGTGAGAATCAATCAATAGACGAGTTTGTGTCTAAACTGAGAGAATTATCCTTGAAATGTAAGTTCGGTGCCATGACAGATGAAATGGTACGTGATCAACTAATCGTACAGTGCAAGTGCAGGAAAACACAAGAAAGACTTTGGGCAGCAAAAAACCCAACTTTGAAGGATGCCATTGAAATAGCAAAAGTTCTGGAACACTCACAATTTTGTATGCGTGAGATGAACAAGAAAGAAGAAGTTCTTCATAGCAATGCTTCTTCAATACAGAGTGGAGAATCAGAAGTTGCAGCCATATCGAAACCTGGAAAGTACTTTCAAAAAACAAATTTTCAAAGAGGAAGACAACAGTTTAGGTCATGTTACAGATGTGGTGGTCCTCATAATCCTGACTACTATAAATGTCCAGCCATCGATAAAAATTGTTTGAAGTGTGGACGAAAAGGTCATTTTTCCAACATGTGCAGGAAATCCTTCAAACAAAGGGTTGCGACTATTGATAGTAATAGTGATACTACTCATGTTGATATTGAAGATGCGTTTGTACTAGCAGATAAAATCTTGTGTGTTGATGATCCCAAAGACCAAGTTGGTAGGAAAAATCGACCTAAAGCAGAATTTAGAGTCAATGGTGTTAATGTAGACTTGATGGTTGACTGTGGTTCAATGTACACTATTATTCCAAAATGTATATTTGATAAACTTTGGCCTAACCAAGAATTGCATCCTAAAGACATCAATCCTGGAGGGTACCAGGGGGAAACCATAGATCTTATTGGTTTCATGAAGTCTACTATTGAGTTTAAAGGTAGAACAATCGATGGTAAAGTATATGTGGCAAAAGATGGACCACCCATTTTAGGATGGATGCATCAATTTGACTTATATATCATTATAGATCCTAGAGCCCCTACTCAAGTATTAGTGGTAGAAGATCCTTCATTAGAAGTTATTTTGAAAGAAGCTACAGATGTATTCAGGGAAGACTTAGGTTGTTTCAAAGGGTATGTGCATAAAATAATGTTAAAACCCAATGCCATTCCAGTGCAGCATAAAGCACGTACAACACCTTTGATAGCTGAAGAAGCGGTAAAAAAAATGCTCCAAGACATGCTTGATTCTGGTGTAATTGAACCGGTTGAGAGTTCTTCATGGGTTTCGCCAGTAGTCATCACTGAGAAATCCGATGGCAAATTTAGGTTCTGCATTGACCTCACATCTCTCAATCAGAACGTTATAGTGGATACATATCCTCTTCCTTTTTTTTTTTTTTTTTTACATCTTTATTCGGATTTCAAAAATCCATAAAAGCACACTTTAAAACAATTGGCATTTACAATTTCAGTTACAATAGGTGCAATAGACACTATAAGGTACATTATTAGTGCATTTACTACGTCACGCATTTCAAAAGTGCAAGAAAGAAACAATAGACATTAATAATTCATGGGTATTCCATACTTCTACGTACATTAAAAATAACCTTTAAAAAACAGCTTGTCCGAAATATGAGTTCATCATCCTCCAGTCTTAAAAGCATCAAATAAGACTGGTTCAGGGAAATGGGTCTACATTTTTTAAAATATGGTGCTAAAAACCATTTAATGTATTTCATATAAAACTTACACATGAAGAAGAAATGTACATCATTTTGTTTGCTGGTTCCGTCACAGGGACACGGAGTCTTGTCAACTACAGTGTGTCCCAGAGGAAAACAAAGTAAAAATTTTACCGTTCCTGCTTTCAGTCTGAACAATAGAGATCTTTCCCAGTAGCACATTGGTAGAGTCAAATACAACGGAAGCTGCTGGGTTAATAGACCATTGTTAATATAGGACACAACAGTTTGTTTCTTTATCTCTTCTGACAATCTTTTTTCCCTGTAACTGGCATACAGTTCAAGTTGGACTAATTTTTTGTCTGCCCTCTGTATACAAGATGGGTTTTCAAAGAGGTTGCCCCTGTCTATACTAGACAGACTCTCTTGTATGCCACGGAACCATGGGATCTTATTCCATTTATCACAAACCAGACATTCCCTCAAAATGTCATGTGTTAGGCTAGCATATTCGTTTACCCAGATAGCTAGCCAAAATAATGCAGGCCTGGCTGCAATAAAGTCACTAATATAGGGTGCATTCAGCTCCGAGTGACAGATAAACCCTGACGATGAAATCGGAGCCCCCAGTAGCTTCCTACAGAGCCGATTTTCTTCTCTTTGTATTGAGGGGGTTTTTACCGACCCCCAAATTTCGGCACCATAAGTTGCCACTGGGATGCATTGGAGCCTATAAATCTTTAAAATTGCTTTAGTTGCTCCAACTTTCCTCGGTTTGGGGAGAGATAAAATAGAGTTTATGGCCTTTGAGAACTTGCCTGTGGCGTGGGCAATATGCCCACTCCACAGGCCGTTCGCAGCAAAGACCATACCTAAATATGGGAATGTTTTAGTTAGGAGCAGCTTGTCAGCTCCTATCGTGATAGAATTTAATTGCTTAGCACCCGGCCCACAGGACATGATGAATGATTTTTTAAAATTTACTTTTAAATCCAAATTCCCCATATATGCTGCAAAATCCCTGACTAGTGCCCGTAGGGCGTTGGGTGTTAATCCCATAAGCACAGCGTCATCCGCGTATAAAAGGCACGGTAGTTGCTGACCTTTAATTTTAGGGACATCTTGGGTAGCCTTTTTTAAGGAGTCTCTCAGGCCATTTATGTAGATAATAAATAGTAGGGGTGCTAAAACGCACCCCTGTCTCACCCCCCTCTCTACATTAATTGGACCAGAGAGTGTACCCTCCATGTCAATCCGTACTTGTGCCTTTGTATCTTTGTGTAAATAGGCAAGGAAGTGTACCAGGGGGGGGTCCAGGCCATACGACAATAGAATCGACCACAATTTCGACCTGTTTACCAGGTCAAATGCGGACGATAAGTCCATAAACGCCAAGTAAATGGGAGACGCCTTAGCAATATTATATTTGCTAATTAAAAGGTTTAAATTTAAACATTGTTCGATGGTTCCCACCTTGCGTCTAAAACCCATTTGGCAACGGTCAAGTACCCCCATTTCCTCAGCCCAGTCATTAACTCTATTATAGAGTACCCTACCCAGGATCTTTAAAGTATTGTCCAAGAGCGAAATAGGCCTATAATTTGCGGGCTCAGATCTTTCGCCCTTTTTATAAATAGGCACTATTATGCTCGTGGACCAAGTTGCGGGTATTGGGGCAAACGGTAGACTATTAAAAAGGTTGACAAAAATATTTCCCCAGAGTTCTGGGTTGTGCTTAATTATGTCTATTGGGAAGCCGTCGGGCCCAGGTGCCTTGTTTCCAAGGCTCTGATTTATGGCCACGATGACTTCCCCCACAGTGATTTCTAGGGATTCCACTGTTCCTGGGGTATAATCCTCTAAAACCACGCCAGGGCTGGCATATATTTTAGAAAAATGCAATTCCCATTGCTCACTTGCTATGGTACAACTGATCGGGGTTAATTGCTTACCCATATCCCGCATCTTTTTAACGGCAGGCCAAAAGGTGGTGCTGCTCCCCAGGGTGGCAGCAGTTGTTAGTGCCTCCCATTGCTCAGTTAGTAGAGCAGCCTTCCTTGAGCTTGTAGCTGTTTTATAATTTAGTCTAGCGGTCCTCACATCTGTTTTACTTCTCGGTTTACAGTTTAAAGCTCTACGAAGAGCTTTATTTGCTGCCGAGCAGTGACGATCGAACCACCTTGGCTCAGGGGCGGTTTGTTTGATAGGGACACTTAAGAGGGATTTAATAGTAATGCAGAGTTTAGAAAAGTCTTTTACTATTCTGCAATAGTTCCCATCATCCAGAGAACATGATTCAAGTAACGGACCATGGTTGCTTGTAATAGTGTCCGTTACTTGTTTACTATTTACCCCCCGCCATTTTAACCTCAATTTGTTAGTTGAAACCGTAATATCCCTTGCCCCCAGGGATCGAACAAGGGCATTCGTGGGGCCTAAGCCAATGTTGACCTCTAAAGCGTTATGGTCCCCAAAGGCAGTTTCAAGGATGCCAACCTTATTAACTCTATCTATTAGGTCAGAGGACATGAAAATATAATCCACTGTACTAGAAGAATCTCTTCCTCTAAAGGTTGGAATATAGATAAGTGGCTCCTTTTTGTCAACATCCATTATATCTATTAGGATGTGTTCATTAAGGAAGCATTCTAGTTCTTTGCCCCGTTTGTATGCCCTATCTATTTGTACATTGTTCGTTTTTGATGTTATAAACTTGGCATTAAAATCTCCTGCCAATATTGTCCTGGTGCTTATTTGATAATGGAGCTTTTCCTCTATTTTAGATAGTTCTCCGAAAAGTTCAATAAAATTCCTATTCGGAGTAGAGCTAAAATCGTTATTATAAAAGTTAATAAGATAGTATGGTACCCTTCGAGTATACTCAATTATTTGGATATTTGGATTATTTGAATGAATCAATTTTATAGATCCTCCTATGCTTATCTTAAACCCTGTCAGTAGACCTCCAATTGGGCGGCCAAAGACAGGCTTTCTGGCATTGATACAATAGCAGTGGAAACCCTCTATATGCACCGCTGTTGTCGCCCAAGTTTCCTGAAATAGTATTATATCCTTTTCGGAAATAACCTTTAACCATTCAGGATCGGAGACCCTTTGCTGTAATCCAGCAACATTCCAGCTTATGATCTTAAACTCCTTATTATGCTCCTTTGGGTATTCACTACCTTCATGTATTCCCAAATCATGGGGTGTGGCACATTCTTCTTTTCCGTAGAGCACTAATTGCCCCAACACACCCAATGCATTGACCAATCCTTGTACTGGTGTGGCATTTATCTCATCTATTTGTATGCTTCCTGCCTGAGCTTCGTTGATATTTTTGTCCCTAACACTGGCATCTAATGGGTTATTTTGAAATTCGAGTGGTAATGGGAGTCATATCCTCTTCCTAATATCAACGAATTAGTTTTAGCATTAAGTGGTGGGCAGTTCTTTTCAAAATTAGATCTTAAAAACGCTTACCACCAGATAAAATTGCATGACGACTCCAAGCCGTTAACAGCGTTTATTACTACCGAGGGCATCTACCAATGTGTTAGAATGCCTTTCGGGTTGTGCTCTGCTGCTAGTATATTCCAAAGAATGATGAATGTTTTGTTTAAAGGAATCAAGAATATCGTTTTCTTTCAAGACGATATTTTGATATTTGGAGATACAGTAGATCAGCCCAACCATACTCTTCGTGAAGCGTTGTTTAAGATCAGGGAATCAGGTCTCACACTTAGACAAGAAAAGTGTAAATTTCAAGTAGACAAAGTGGACTATTTAGGATATGAAATCTCAGAGCAAGGAGTCAAGCCCAAACAGAATCTTTTGGATGCTCTTCGATTGGCCCCCGTTCCTTCAGACAAAGATAAATTGCGATCCTTTTTTGGGGATAATCGAATATTACTCCAAGTTCATTAAAGATTTTTCCACTAAAACAGCTGACTTAAGATCTCTGTTGAAGAAGGGAGTTAGTTTTTCTTGGGAGAAGACTCAACAAGCCTGTTTTGAGAACATAAAAAAGGATATTTGTTGTGCAGAGGTTCTTACGCCATTTAATACGAAACTACGATCTATTCTTACTGTAGATGCAAGTGCTACCGGTCTTGGAGCAGTGTTAGCCCAGATTCACAATGGTAAAGAAAGAACTGTAGCATTTGCATCGAGAACATTAACTCCTTCAGAGAGCAACTATTCTGTCATAGAACGTGAAACTCTAGCTGCTGCCTGGGCTTGTGAATATTTTAGAACTTATCTATGGGGAACAAAATTTACACTCAAAACTGACCATAAACCCCTTATAAGAGTACTACTACCAGGGGGAGACACAAAGTGCTCAGCTAGATTGGCTAGGTTAGCCTCCCGTCTCCAGGAATTTTGCTATGACATTGAGCATATCCAAGGTTGGAGAAATATACAGGCCGATTGCCTCTCGAGATTGTCACTGGATTGGGAATTGGTTGATAAAGTTGCTGTTCTTAAAAAAGAGAATGAAGGGGCAGTCGCATTTATCCAAGATGCTTTGTACTTGTGCGAACCTCAAGCTTTAGATAGAGATGGGTGGATCAATGCAATGCTTGCTGACAATGCCATGTTGGAACTTAAGAATTTGATAAAGAAAGGGTGTAAAAGGGAGAGTACTGTTTCCATCACGAATAGACCTTTTGTGAAAATTCTGGATGAATTGTCAATTTCTGAGGATATGGTGATCATGAGAGGAGACACGTTCATTCCTCCAGTTTCTGTCAGACAGAATTTAATCACATTAGCTCATGAAGGTCACTTGGGACAGACTCGTACAAAACAGAGGCTGAGGACAAATTGGTGGTGGCCAGGCATGGATTCTGATGTGAATCTTTATATTACAAATTGTCAAATTTGCAAGGAGAGTGAATAACGCTTAAAAGTTGGTCTACAAACATCTTCTGGCCATATTTCTGATCCAGGCTTACCCTGGCACACTGTGTGCATGGATTTCATTGGTCCGATGAATGGTCTGAAGGAGAACTTACGTTTTGGTATTGTGTTAGTAGATGTTCACACGAAATGGTAAGTAGTAAAGTTTTCTAAATATATAACAACTTCAACCACCATTAATGTTTTAAAAGAGATTTGGAGAGATAAAGGATTACCTTCTGTACTTTTAACGGACAACGGTACACAATTAACATCTTTAGAAATGAAAGCATTCCTGCCCTCGTGTGGTATCAGGCACAGCCGTACTTCCCTATACAGTCCACAAGGGAACGGAATTGTTGAGAGAGCTAATCGTCTTCTTAAAGGTGTCATCCAGATGGCCATTTCTAGTAGTAAGAATGTAGATTCTATGGTGTCAGACATGGTTTGGGCTTATCGCTCCAGCATACACAGTGTAACCAATAAAACACCCTTTGAGATGATGCGTGGGAGGCTTCCCAACACAAAATTAGTTCCCACATGGTTAAAAGAAATGGTAGGTAAAGATATGTTTCCTACTAATTTGACCCAAATTGCCACACGTGACAAAGTAAATTGCAGAGAGGCCAGAATAATTTGTCCTGGAGATTGGGTAAAGATACGCTCTGGAAGACCTGGTGTTTCGTTTAAAAAAAATTTGGGTCCATTTAAAGTAAAACTCACTTGACCTTATTGTGTAGTTTTGGAAAGTGGTGAAAGATGGAACCACAGGCGAGTGGCTCTATACCAGAAGGGTAATGAATTCAAGCCTCCAGTGTACTTACTTCAATAATGTTTTAGCCAACCTCTGAAAATCAGAGGAATGAGGATTACTGGGGGACGCAGAGGACTTACGTGAAACAGGCACCCATCCCTGCTGCTGTGCATACTGGGTCAAATGACGTTTTAAAGGCGTAATTGCGCTCACCAGCGCCTTATTGACGGAGTGCTGCACTCCCTGATCTAGAGACTCAACCAAATCTTGTTTGAGGGACTCAGAGGCGTCCTCCTCGTAAAAATAGTCATCTTCAAAATAGCAGTCACTCATGGTTCACAGAGCGTGATAAATATATGCCCACAAGATGACTAAAATCTGTTATGCCAAAGGCAAAATTCAGGGGGAGTGTCAAAAACCCGACAGCAAGCCAAACACATGCAGAGAAACTGCAGAAGAATTAATTTGAAGGTGGAGGGAGGGCTCGCTGCTAACAAAATGCACTCTAGGCAATGCCTATGCTTTTTTATCCAGCCCAATGCCTTTACTAGCAACGGGCGTCACGAGGAGTTAACTCCTGAGGCTGTGGGCATAGACGCTGAGGAAAGCCGTCCTTCTTTAAGCTCCGGGCGCCGTGAGGAGACCGGGAGCCGGAAAGTAGAACCGCGCATGAGCAGAAAACAAACCGGCAGCCTCTGGAGATAGAGAGGAGCTCGCGCACAAGCGCGCGAGCCCTCGAACCCCAAACTCCCGCTCCACAGAAAGTAAGGGCACGGGCACAAAGCGCCCGGTCGCTAGGGACACACGCTCCCTCAAACCGTGCCGCAAGCACGGAAAGACAGCAATGAAAACCGCCGAAAACTACGCACACACAAGCGCAAGAACGCGTTTTAGAACGCGATAAACACAAGTAAGCAAAATACAGCAATACAAGACATATAAACATCACGGTAAGGATAATAAGCACTTAACTGGCTGTGGAGCAGCAAAGAAAGAGGAAGTGAGACACTCTGCATGGCCTTATATACTATGGTCTCTATGGTTGTTACCCTAGTGTTCATGGGTATTGTGGTTTTTTACTTGTTTCTTTGGCTGCTGGGCATTTCTATTAAAGAAATGAGAATAGCATAATATAAGCCTCCTGTCCTGAAATAGAATTGCACAGCGCTTTGGCACGCTCCCATGCCAAATCTCAAGTAATTCGCCCTGCCAGTTGGTAACCCTCCACAGGAAAGGTATGCAAATCAAGCACTTTGTGCACGAGTCACGAGTCACGATGCACTCACACACACTCGACGTCCAGAAGTACAGTGGCTGGGTATCCTAAAGCTGTTCTCATTGGCCCTGATGTGCTCTCACTCCTGTAGTGTACCAGTGAGCTCTAGGATTGGCTAATGGCTTTCAAGCCAATCCTAGACAGCTTTGTTTGCGCTCCAGAGCCAAGATTGGAGCAACGGTTTGGATAGAAAGGCACATGATTTGCTGTCACCCAACAGCAGGTAAAATTACGGACAAATGGCGTCTGTTAAAGAATCCTTCACGGACAACGGACAGACGGCCGAAATTACGGACTGTCCGTGAAATTTACGGACGGTTGGTCACCCTAGTCAGCACTTTCTGCTTAAAGCATTTGGTGTAACTTCAGAGACTTGTTTTACTTTTTCAGAACTGAAGCATTTTCTATTTCAACCATTGGCAAAGTCAGTAGTCCTGGCTTGTTGTAGGTATAATGTTACGTGTTGTATCATATATCTGAATGCAATGACCGGAACCAGGGCAGGACTGGGAACCACAACCGGCCCTGGCAAAGTCGTCGGCCGCCCCCACCCCCCACTCAGGTGGGTTGGAGGTGCCGCCGAGCTCTTTGCTGGGTCGGTGTTCGGCCGATTTTGTTACAGTGCCGGTTTTGCAGCTATGCTGCAAAACCGGCACTGTAACAAAACCGGCCACCAACTGTGCGGCGCACCGGGGAATTGCCCGGTGCCCGCTATGGCCAGTCCGGCCCTGACCGAAACAGCAAAATATCAGTCAGGCAGCACACAGCCCTGCCAAGTATCACACATCAGGCGTGAGACTAACGCATTTCAGTGTGGTGGTCCGGATCACCGCACTGAAATGCCAAGTCACACATAATAAGCTTAGCGCCTCCTGGGCCGTGAAGTCCTAGCGCTACTAATCATGCGCCATTAATGCTGAATACAGCTAAATCTGAAGTCGGCAGCGCGCAGGGCCAGTAGACTTGGGGTAGGGTGACCAGGTGTCCCCGTTTTGCCAGGACGGTCCCTGTTTTTAACCAGCTGTCCCAGCAAATTTCAAGAAATTTAGCTCATGTCCCAGTTTTTGGACAGGGTCGACTGAAAACAGTGAGAGGTGTGTTTTATGTTTTACAAAGCAGGGATACTTAGCAGTTGTTTCAAGAAAGCAATTTAATTAACAGGCAAGCTACTGGGTTTAAAAATTGCATTGTATGTATGTTCTTACTGCCTGTTCTGTAATTCTCTGCTGAGGAGCTCTCATCGCTTGAAGTAAAATTGTAGTCCTTCTTCTATTTTGGCGAAATGTCCCGGTTTTTGGCTTTAAAATTCTGGTCACCCTAACTTGGGGACAACTGGCTGAGATGGGACTCCAGCGGCATTCCTGATTGATTACATCATGAAAGTGTACTGCTGCCCAAGCGGGTAGTTGCAGTTTATGAAGTTAGGTTGTGGGAGGCTGCAGCCAGTGACGATGCCAGCGCAGCTTGCATGCAGTAAATTTTGTTTAAAACAATGGGAACGATCTCTGCAACCCGACCGATCCAAACCCCAACTACAAGGACCGCTTCACTGTGCAGCTGCTGCTGTTGAGCCTGAGAGTCATGGCATGGAGGAGCAGGCGAAGCTTCATAGGCGCTCTTGGACACCTCCTTTCCTCGTGCTTGCCGCTATCGCTTGCTGGGCTTCGCAGCTCCTGGGGGACACTCTGGCCAATGGGTCCCTGCTGCCGGCCGTGCTGGATCTCTGGTGACGGTGGGTGCGCACACGCCTGTCACCCACGCTTCCCTTATCCCGCGCTGATTCTCTGCTACATGCTCAGGCTGCCTTTCTATTTACTTGCAGCCCTTCCTGATGTGCCTCCCTGGTGCACGGATCGGTCCGCTGTTGAGGCTTGATGCAGCCTGCTATCCCACTGGCATTCCAGTCAGCCGGACTCCTGTTCTCACTAGGCTCCGAGGTCCCTGCTATTACTGCTCAAATTCTAATTTAAATTTCTAATTTAAAACATTTATAAAGCGCAGCGTGCACCGAACGGTTTCTTGGCGCTAATAGAGGGTAATGGCTACAGAGACAAAAATGAGAACCGGTGGTAGAGCCGGGAAGGGAAAATTACACATGAAAAGCCTGTTTAAAAAGGAACGTTTTTAGATCCTTACGGAAGGATACATAATGGGTAGCCGCACGAAGGTGATCTGGGAGGGAGTTCCAAAAAGTGGGGGCCAAGGTGGAAAAGTTGGACCCACACCACTTTTTGCGTCTGAAACGTGGGATTTGAAGGAGGGACTTGGTGGAGGAACGAAGTTCTCTGGGGGGAACATATTCTTTTAATAATGAGGAAATGAAGGCGGGGGCGGTGCCTTGACGGGCCTGGAAGACCATGCAGGAGGTTTTAAACAGAGAGCGTTCCTTAACAGGGAGCCAGTGGAGCTCCCTGAGGAGGGGTGTGGAGTGGTGGTAACGTGGGAGACCAAAGACCAGCCGGGCAGCTTGGTTTTGGACCAACTGTAACCTCCTCAGACTGTATGCTGGTATGCCATTGTAAAGAGCATTGGCATAATCCAGCCGTGATATTACTAGAGCGGCCATGATCATTTTGAGTGCCTGAGGGGAAAAGAAGCGGGCGACAGTGCGAATAGTTCGGAGGGTGAGGAAACAGGAGGAAACTACCGAGCTAATTTGAGAGTGAAGGGTGAGCTGATTATTCATTTTGACCCCCAGTGTTTTGACCGTGGTAGAAGGGGTGGGGGCGGGACCAAGGGTTGAGGGCCAGAAGAGAGAGTTCCAGGGACAAATCTATTCCACATCTCATGGGCGCCTGAGACTCGGCCTTTCTCTTTATGATACCTCCTGCCAGCTCCCCCCTGTGAGAGGGGTGATGTCTGGCTGGCAGTGGCCCAACAGGAGCAACTATAGAGACCTGGCCCTCTGGGTGGCCGTAGAGAGATTTGGGCGTCCTGGCTGGCTGTGACCTTTGGGGATCAGCTCGGGAGTTCTCAGAAGTGACGGTTTCTTTTATGTTTGTTTATTCGAGAACTGCATGAAACATGCTACAGTGGTGAAAGGTGAGACACAAAAATGAAGACAGATAAATTATGTTTAGTAGTCACAACTGATCTCGCTTTGCAGTGGTAATGTACCCACCTGCTTTTGCACATTTACTGGCCTTGGCAAGGTACACTAACCTCATGCCAGCCACTTTCAGACGACAGACGATGTATCTGGCACGCACATTCCAGTGGCTCCATTTATAGACTGCAACAGGGCTAACAGACACGTGCTCTCAAAGTGCCCACGTGGTATTGTGCAGGGCTGCGTGTTTACTGATCGGCAGTAAATTAAAAGGCCGTGGGTAAAACGTCCAGGCTTCTGCCCTAATTGCATTTGCAAGCCCTGAGTGACTCGGCAGTGTTATTTCCATGCTGGCTGTAAGGCTCGGTGCGCTGGGGTTTGTTAGAAGGCCACCTCGAGTTCTTTTCCATTGCTTAAAGCCAGACAAAGTACATGTTTACTTCTTGTGTAAGCGGAGGGAAAATGAATGTAGTGAGTGGACAGGAAAGTAAAACATTAAGTGTCTAAGGCTAAATAACATTTTACATTTATTCTTAGAAAGAGTACAGGATTTTACATGTTTCACCGCGCTGCTTCCCGGCTATGGCTTTCTATTAATCTTACTGTTCAATTTAAGACGTTGTACTCCCATGCATTTAGCTATTCGTCTTCTCTGCTCGTCTCCCTGGCCTCTCTTCTTCATCATTATTTCGTAAATCGCTCCCACTTCATCTCCAGTGTGTGTTACCACTCAGAATACTGAATATATTTATATGTGCGCCTCGTTTTACATTACTTGTAGTCTTTGGCCTCATTTTTAGAAAAAAGAAATGGCTTTGCTGCTTCTGGCTGAGGGATAGAAAGGTGAGGTCTGTAGTGGGAGGACAGGGTGGAGGGGATGGAAGTGGGACACAGGAAGGCAGAAAGTCGGGGGGGGTAGAGCAGAGGGAGAGGTGGAGAAGGTGTGCAGACTGGGTGTGCTGAGTGTATGGGGGCTGCACAAAAACATGCACAAAAAGTAGCTCCATGTTGTCAAATAACTCAAACAGTAAGATATCTGTGTTTGGTGTTGCAAAAACCTTAAAATAAAATGCCGCTAAATTTCCATTTTTGTGCCGCTAAATTTTCATTTTTGTGCCGCTAAATTTGCCAATCCATGCCGCTATATCCTGGGGGGTCTGCCTAGTTGAGTTCATTATAAATCCAGCCTTCCTTTTTCAGGGGTCTTGTAGCTATTTCAAGTAGTTTTCAGAGATTCTTATTGCTCAAATGAGTGTAATTTCTGATATATTTCTCTTTCCGTGCATTTCATTGCTTGGTTTTACTTGTGAAAAAATGTCACTCATAGTCGTTGAAATATCACTCATAATTACACTGGAATGATGAAAATGTCACACATCGCAGTCTGAATCCTTGGCAGCTATGGGCACACTATGCTAAGAACAGATTTTTAGCTTACATGTTTTAAGCCATGCCCATAATTATATCGGCCACCCCTCTTTGAGAGACCCCCTGTTTTTTTATCCCACTTAAAGCCCAGAGGCTTTATTACATCATGAATGATGTAATGTGTGACGTCATCAGCAGTGCATTGCAGGGGCGCGAGTTATAGTTAGCTGAACTAACTATAACGGCCGAATTTGTCTGGTTTTGTACGAGTGAAATGTCCAGCTAACTATAACGTCCCTGTAACCTGTGTTTTTTTCAGTGAATTTCTAAGGTTTTTTAAATGCTAATTTCTAACTGTAACGTCCCTGAACCCTATGGTTTTTTTTTTCAGTGAATTTCAAAGGTTTTTTAAATGCTAATTTCTAACTATTCCTACAAAGGTAGGACATGGGAAGAAAGAGGAAGAAAAGCGCAGAAAGAAGCAAGACAAATGCAGAAAGAGGCAACAGAAGTCCAGAAAGACGAAGAAAAGTGCCGGAAGAAGCAAAAGATGTGCAGAAAGAACCAACAGAGGAGCCGAAAGTCCTACAGTGCCCCCAACTTTTTGCTGACGGGTACTGGTGGTAACTGACTCTGACTAACCAGGCCTAGAGCAAGTGCTATGCTAAAAGACACTTAGAATACAGTGAAAACACCTACATACACTAGGGAATACTATGCTTTGGGGTACCCCTGTGATTAGCATGACCTCCTCTGTATTTGCCATAAGTTAGTGCCTGGGTCATTGCAAGAGTACATGGGTAGTGACTGGATGATTACAGTACTGCAAGGAGAGTGCATGGTGAATTTATAAGTGCTTATGTTTTGGTGCAGTGATTAAATAAGGACATGGAACTGGCTGGGTGATTGGAGGAGTGCATGGGTAGTGACAGGGCGATGGCTGGACTGCATCACTACTACTCAGGGGATTATAGCAGTGAATGTGTTAGTGCCTTTGTCATTGCATGAGTACATGGGTAGTGACTGGATGATTAGAGTGCTGCAAGGAGAGTGCATGGGGAATTTATAAGTGCTTGGGTTTGGGAGGAGTGATTGGATAAGTACATGGAACTGGCTGGATGATTGGAGGAGTGCAAGGGGACTGACAGGGCGATGGCTGGACTGCATGGGTAGGGCTCAGGGCATTGTAGCAGTGCATGAGTTAGTGCATGGGTCATTGTATGAGTGCATGGGTAGTGACTGATTAGATTGCTGCAAGGAGAGTGCATGGTGAATGTATAAGTGCTTGGGTTTTGGCCAGTGCTTAATTTGTAAAATAGGAAGTGCAGGTGCCCAAATGTTTGTCGGAGGCCACACCCACTTTTCTCTGGCACCGCCCACTTTGTTCACTGGCTCCGCCCAGTTACAATCATCGCTCCACCTACATCGTCAACTGGCACTGCTAAACGTCAAATGTAATCTAAGATGTGTCTAAGGTGTTAGGGCACTAGTTTGCTCATACACACATTGCATAGATACAATTCTATATGTGTAAATCAGTATATAGGGAATAGGACAGGACTACAAGGCATAGGAGTCACATGCCATGATTGCATTGTAGTTGTAAGCAGTATAGTTTAAGAGTTCAGTTTGGAAAAGTGCAAATTCAGAATTTAAAACATAACAGCATTGTTAGGGGTTCTCTCCAATAAGAATTAATTCCTACCCAAATGAACCATTTTTGCAAGATTAGGTTAATGAAAGATTGGGCAAAAAAAACATATAGCTCTAATATATAACTTGCAGTTTGTATGCAGCTCTTTGATGCCAGACTAGGTAATAGCTTGCTGTTCTATGTTAGGATTTTAACTTACAAACTGCAAGTAACAAAAGGATCTGTCTGACAGAAGCAGTAACAAACTAACCCACGTTACATGAGTACATGCACTTTTTGATCGGTATGGTAAACGTTATTTGCATCAGTAGGTATATTAACCATCTGTACTACCTTACAACAAGCAGTCACAACTTGCCTAAAACTCCTGTGACTGTCTCTCTCCAGGAAGACGATTAATCACCAGAGTTATCATGACATTTTATTTTATGCCTGAATATTACTGGAGGCCAGGATGGAACTCGGCAACCCTCTGTTTAACTATGGGACTTGGCCCACCCAGCCCTGTCACAAGCCTAAGCCCCATCAATGTTGCAGAGTTAGAATGCACGCAGTATAATGAGGGTGGAGGAGAGGCATGCATGCCTGTGCGCACCCAAACAAAAAAACAGTGCGTGTTGGTTGGTTTAGCAAGCAATTGGCAAGGCCAGGGCCACTCCACCACCACCAAGCCACCGCCACCCACCGGCGGCATGATCATGGTGGCATCACATGGCAGCTACGGCCGCTACCTTACTTTACAGTCACAGTGTGTGTGTGTCTTGTGTCAATTAAAACTTAAGTTACCGGTCGGTTCATGCCAGGCGGCCAGGCCGGGACAGGGACACGCACACACACACTGACTGCAGTAGTGCACTGCACAGCCTGCAGGCTGCCGTTGCAGCCTTACTTCGGCTAACTGATTAGGCCTGCTGCTGCCACACTTTACAGAGGCCCTGCCTCACCTTGTGGCTGGTGCGGTTACTGGCGGGCAGCACTGGCCAGAGTCCGACTGGCCAGTACTAGTACTCACTCACTGCTGGCAGCTACACTAGCCTACGCCAGGCTACTCCTCAGGCTCACCGCCAACAACAAGTCGCCAATGCAGCACGTCGCGACTCGCACCACAACAACGTCATCCTGCCTGGCCGTTTGCGCTTCTTGCTTACTTTCAGTTTCGCACTTAGACTTACTTTCACTTAGCCACGCTGCTGAACAGTTCCTAGAATCTTGAACCGAATGGCCATGTTCATGACTCGGTGGTGAGAGGCCGGGTATGCTGGGGTGTGCGGTGTGCACTGTGCCAAAGCAGCAAATGCGCACGCATTGCAATCATTCTGAAAACAAACTGTGCACGCTGCTTGGCGCGCACAGCCCCAACCCCTCCCACAGATTTGTAAAAGCAAAACTGGAGCCAGCTGCAACATCGATCAAACTAAGGGCCCACGGCCACCAGACCACGCCATCATCATCAATCAAGATATAATCAGTTGGATCGAATATATTAAATAGTCGGACTCTCTTGGCTCACAGGCATGGGCCGCAACACACTGTCTGCTTGACTGTTGGAGGGAGCAGTGACCCCTGACCCTCGGACCAGTAAGTACAGGGAGAGTGGGATTGTCGGAGTCTGGGGGAACTCACTCGGGACTCGACAGTCACTTTAACTGCTGCAGCTTCAATAACTGATCAGGCCCTGCCTCGCCCTTAACTGGTGCTGCTTAGTCTGCGCTGCACACCTTTATTTAACTGATGAATGATGATAATAGGCCTAGGCTACCAGGCCGTGCCTCCCTCACCTGGTGCTGCTCTACTGTTGTAAGTTGTACTTTCTACTCCTCAATGCATCCAGATCGCGCTCGCCTCTCACTATTCAGTCAGAGACTTTGAGCGGCGGCAGGTGCAGTCGGTGAGGTGTGGCTGTGCTGGTATGCTGCAGCGTGGAGGCAAAAAGCAGCAAATGCGCGCGCATTGATTTATTGCTTGCTGTTGCGCACAGCCCCAACCCCCCGCAGAAGACCAAAGCCCTGCCCAACTCGGTGTCCCACCCCCTGGGCCAGCAACACTGAGCAGCTGCATTCACAGATTGTAACGAAATGAGAAGAACTAGTGTGTGACGGAGTCGTGAAGAAACAGAGTCAACAAGTACATCTTCAACATCACAAGTTACAACAGCCAACCCAGTATGTAACGTAACACTCTAACAGCAGCACTTACGCGGTAGAGCAGAGCAGCAGTGGCACTGAGCCACTAATTACTATAAAATCAACTACGTGAACTAAACAAGTGTAGACCCGGCCCTGATAATTAAGTGCCGGTGCTAAGCACCGGCAAGCACCGGCACAAATTAAGCACTGGTTTTGGCAGAGTGATTGCATAAGTACACACATGTCACATCAGGCCTGCCCCCTCCCTTCCCCACTGTGCAAACGTGCCCCCTGGCAGGTTTTAAGTTGGGGTACTAATTCCCCTTGAATCTTGAGGGTCCCTAGGGGGGCAACTAACCCATCAGTTACCTCCAGTAAGTGCAGCAGAGCTGCGTTGCAGTGAGGTGGTCCAAGGCCACGTCCATTTTTACACCTCTCTGCAACGCAGCTCTGTGGCGCTTACTGGAGGTACCTGGTTGGCTAGTTGGACCCAAGGGACTCTCAGGACCCAACTTAAAACGCGCCATGGAGCGTGTTTGCACACTTGTCACATTAGACCCCGCCCCCTGCCTTTACCACTGTACAAACACGCCACATGGCTCGTTTTACGTTGGGGGATTAAGTCCCCTTGTATCCTGAGGGTCCATAGGCCCAACTAGCCCACTAGGTACCTCTAGTAAGCAAAACAGAGCAGGGCTCTCATACTCAGATCAGGTTCCCCTTTCGGAGGAGGCCAGGGTTGAGCTCAAGTGGTGGCTAGCCCATGTAGATGCCTGGAGCAGCCGAGCCATATTCGGCGCACACTCTAAAGTAGTGATAGAATCAGATGCCAGCCAGTGGGGCTGTGGGCCGCAATGCGGGGAAGTAACAACAGATGGTCTCTCAAGGAGTTGGCACTGCATGTCAATTGCTTGGAGCTCCTTGCAGGATCTTTTGCGATCTGAACGCTCTCACCCAAGAGGGTATCTTGTTGTATCCTTTTCGGGATGGAAAACATATCAGTGGTGAGACACATCAACAAACTAGGTGGGACCAGGTCCTGAATGTTGGTAGAGATCGCCAAGGATGTTTGGCATTATTGCCTGTCTCAATAGCCGAGTACCTTCCGGGTCAGGACAATACAAAAGCGTACTGGAATTCCCGTCACTTGAGGGACTACAGCGACTGGCTACTCCATCCCTTGCCTTCTCACACGATCCCTTTCATATGGGTTCCCTGCGGGATAGACCTCTTTGCCTCCAGACTCAATCATCAATTGGAGTCCGTTTTCAGGTGGAGACCACTGATGCCTTCCCTCAGGACTGGTCAAAGAAACTGAATAATGTGTTTCCCCCCTTCGTCCTCATTCCCAGGGTAGAGAACCAAGTAGTTCACCAGCAGGCAGAGATAATCTTGGTCACCCCAGTGTGGAAAGCACAACTGTGGTTTCCTATTCTTTTGGAGCTAACGTGTGACTTACCGCTGCTCCTGCCACGCTCTCTGACGATGGTCCGGGGGGCCTTAGGGGGAACTTCATCCACTAGTCATGTCAAGGCAGTTGTCCCTGATGGCCTGGTGGCTTTAAGGAATTAGTGGACGTTGCCAGGAATTTCGAAAGAAGCTTCAGAGTTCATGCATCAGTCCTAGGCTCCCTTTACCAGGAAAAGGTATTCCTCAGCATGGCGAGCATGGCAGGGTTGGTGCTTGGAGAGACACGTGCATCCAGTGGAGGCAAATCTCTCACAAGTATTGAATTTTCTCTCTGAGAGAGCGTCCGGGTGGTTATCTTACAGGTCAGTTAAGTACTTTCGATCAGCCATTTCGGTTGGGCCTTCTCAGGTCGACGGTAGACCGGTAGGTATGCATCCTTTGGTATGCAAACTTCTCAAGGAAATACGAGTGGCGAATCCCCCTAAGGCTGAGTATTCCGTTTCATGGGATATTTCTAAAGAATTGAATTTATTTGACAGTTGGCCAGATAATTCAAGTCTCTCTAGAAAACAATTAACGGCTAAGTTGGCTATGCTCTTAAGTTTAGGGGCCTGCCAGCGGGTTTCTGATGTCAGAGTGCTGGACCTAACAGGCAGAGTTTTCTACCCTGAAGGGGTTTCATTTGCTATATCTGCAAGAACAAAGACCTTTTCTCATTCTATTGACTATTTTGCATTTCCTGCAAATGATAAGTTGTGTGTGGTCAAATGCATTAAGGTGCATGAAGAAAGTTCCCCACCTCTCAGGCCGCAGGGTTGTTCGAGGCTGTTAATTGCATTGCAAAGACCTTTTGGGCTGTTACCTCTGCCACCATTGCCAGATGGCGCAGATATATCATGATTAAAGCTGGTCTTAATACTGAAATATCTGATGCTCACTCAGTGAGAGGCGCTATGGTGTCAAAGTCCTTTATGCTACGTTCCAGTGTGCAAGATATACTGAGAGCAGCGGATTGGTCATCCGACTTTACATTTACATTCTACTGTAATAGTCTACTACTTGAGGCTCACCAGGGGCTACTTAATAAGCTGCAGACACTGCAAAATGCGGCGGCCCGTTTAATTCTTGGCCTGCCGAAATTCGCCTCCGTTTCCAGGGAGTTGGATAAGCTGCACTGGCTCCCGGTGCGGAAGCGGATCAGGTTCAAGGCCTTATGCATTGTTTACAAAGCACTCCATGGAGTAGGTCCAAAATTCCTCCAACATCTCTTTCAATGGTACACGCCGGAAAGACAATTAAGATCGGCTAACTTGGGGCTGATCAAGACTGCTCGCATTAGGAAGGTGCGTTGGGGGGGCCGAAGCTTTGTGAGTGGGGCAGCGCTGGCTTGGAATGCTCTTCCTTTAACCTTAAAGCAAAGTGCCAACCTCTTGGCATTCCGAAAATCACTGAAAACTTGGCTATTCTCGAATTAGTTCAGAGATCATAAACCCAGGGAGATACCACTTCAGCGCCTGGACACCGGCTGGTATTAGTGCGCTCTATAAATGGTATAAAATAAAAAAATAAAAAAAATTAAAATAAAACAGTTTTATTACAAACCTTTGGGTGATATATTTTCTGTTGGTCTTGAAAAGCGTTAAACTAGCATAATCCGAAGCCTCCGGTCCTGTAATAGAATAAAAAATGTGCTCGCATTCGCCCCAAGAATTTTCAAGGACTATTAAGGACACGGAGCTGAGGATTATCCCACCCAGGGTATGATGCATGTTATGACTGTTATTTTACCGACTGATGCATTTTTCCTTCACAGTTGTTACAATTTAATATTTCTGTTTCAGGAGCTGAGCAAAAAGGGGAATAAGCAACCACTTTTTTTGGTTTTCATGGACGACTGTTTCCGCATTTGTCTTATATATGGATTTCGGTTGAATCGGTTAGGTCAAGTGGTTCCAGTTTACTACGACAGGGTTCTGTCTTCCTTGGAAAAAGTTGTTTAGTTACATGGACATTGCTCATTTAAAGCAAAGAAAGGGGAAGTGCTCATGTTCAAGTGCGTCTTATACTGTGTGACAGTCTCTATGGTTATTGGTGGTTCCACTAAGCAATTTGGGAAATTTACTTTATTGTACTTGAAAAATGTTTTCATTGGCTGCTGTTAAAATTCAGTAAAGAAAGAGAAAGCATAAGCCTTGCCTCCGTGTCCTTAATAGAATTGAAAATTCGTGATGCGAATTCTAGCACAGTTTTTATTCCTTGGTGGGCTTCAGATGGCAGGAACTGGTCTTGTGTGACTCCGATTATGCACTGCCAGTAACCTGCTCCTGCAGTCCAGTGCACAATTAATCAATCAATCAATCAATCAATTTTAGTGTTTTAGTCCTCAGCTGAGATCAACAATTTAAAATGCAAACACAAATAATTTTTATACTATTCACATCAGTAGAAAATATCGGGATAAACTGTTCTCTAAAAATATACATAAAATAGATTTAAATAATTTACACATATTAAAACACACAAATTCATTTGGTGGAAATTTCATTGAAGCAATCAAATCGCCATTAGAGAAAAGTTTATACCTAACAAATAAAGGTTTTAAAAAGTGATTCCTCGCCTCTACTAAAGCTGTGTTAAAGCAGAAACAAACGAAGCACTCACTTTAGGTCCTGAACATCTCTATCACTTTTGTTGGATGTTCCTGTCTTGTCACTTTCATTACCCCATTTCTGTGTATGAGTCTTCAGAGGCAAGCGTGTAGTAGAATGTTTTAAGTATAGCTTCAAGTGAGCTAGGGACCAACTCTTTCTGAACATTGGAAGTGCTCAAGGGCTATTTACTTTTTTTAAATTCAAGATATATTGGTTTGATCCCACCTTAAAGGTTTCGTCCTTTGGTAAGGCCGTAGAGAGCCTTCTTCAGCATGTAAAAGGGTAAATGCCCATCTAGTAACATTAGCCAGAGCTCTTGGGCATGCCCTAGGGATAGATGACTCCAAACGAAGTGCTTGAACCGGCGAGGCTTGGCTCAGTTGCTTTACTTTCCATAATAGTCTGCCTTATTTTGTATTAACCACTTCGGCGCTCATGACGAGCTCAGCTCTTCATGAGTTACGCCGCTCGCACGCTGATGACGAGCTGAGCTCATCATGTAACGCGGCTTTTTTTAAAACGCAGCGCGCAGCGGGAAAACTGCTAGCGCGCATGCGGTTAAAAGTGTGCCATTTATTTAAAGAGATATATTCTGTTGCATGAATGAGGGTTTGCTGAATTTTTGCAGGATATATCTCTAGTAGAGAGTGTAAATGTCTCTTCCCAGATGAGAGATACAATCTATTGAGGGCATTTATGTGAGCTAATGTGTTTTGGTCCATGTGCTGTAAATGTTAAGTCATTTCCAGTGTTTGTGTAAATCCTCTCCCATGATAGATAGTTGACGCCACTTCAACTGGCGTCCCATCTAATTAACAGATATTCACTCTAGCTTTGGAGATATTTACTTTAGAATATTTGCTTTAGTGAATCTACAAAGAGCGTCGATGTTACGCTGTAAGCCGGTGGCGTGAGATCAAATAGAACCACTTCGTCGGCGTACATTACCACATGGATATTAGCGGTAGCTATTTTTGGGCTAAGGGGGCATATTATCAACAACTAGCGATATTTATCGCTAAATAAGCTAAGCGACATTTCGTTTTATCGCCGCCCATCGCCAGATTTTATCGCAGAGATAACGTGCTATTAGCAACGTTTATCTCCAATGCGATAAAATATCTGGTGATAGCAGCGAAATGTGTGAATATCGCTGGAAATCCAGCGATATTCAGGCATTATCGCTAATAGGGTCTTAACCTGAATATCCACCTGCCATTGGATATACAGGCTAAGAAGGGGTCTGAGCAGGCGTTAGGTTTTGGCGATATTCGCGCTTAGCCCAAATTTTTTCATCGCTACTCCTGCGATGATAATAGGCGATAGCGATGTTAGCGACTGCTTTCAGTCGCTAACAGGTTGGGTACGCCCACTTTGCGTGTCATTAGCGATAAATATCGCTAACATGCAAAGTGGGCCCCAAACCACTCGCTATCGCCTACAAGCTGTCGCTAACTGCTGTTAGCAACACCTTGCTAATAGGGCGATAAAATTATCACCGCTAAAGCGGTGATAATCTCATATCGCCCGCCTTGATAATATGACCCATGGTTCCTTAAACTTAAAAAGACCACTTAAGTAAAGCTTAAATAAGAGGGGGTCTAGAAGGCAGCCCTGCTTTAAACCATTTGAGGTGGGTATCTTATCGGTCTGTCTCTTTTCTCCCCCCATTTGGACTTTACTCCATGAAAAAAATGGAGAGCAATAATTATCTCCATTTTCATTCATTTCCCCCACAGGGTAGGTCTATCGACCCTGTTGAATGCTGTTGAAAAGTCGACAAATAGACTGTAGACCACCTGTGATTTACTTGTCACATGCTTGTTGATAATTGTCTCCAAGATTCCAATGTTGTCAGTCGCAGAATGGTTCAACAGGAATCCTGCTTGCACCATCAGAATAACATTCTCAGTGGTGGCCCAGTCTTCTAGATGTTCAAGGATGCATTTGGGTTGCAAATCCATGCTCTGCAGAGCTTGTACTCCTGAAATGTCATGAGTAACACACAAGTGAGTTGTGACTACAACTTTTGTGCCAGATGTATTGAGGTCTCCAGTGAAACCCCATGTGCACCAAAGGATCCAAGAGATAAGCTCCTTCATAGAAATTGATGAAACAAGGATGAACTTTTCTGTCTCCGATAAGATCAGTTTTAAAATAGAGCCCTGAAGAAGGCCATAAGGACGAACGTGTTGGCTACTGTGGCTATTAATTTTAAAAGAAGAATAATGTGAACTAGAATAAAAATAAAGAAATTCTTTTCAAAATATACTTATCAGAGATTATGAAATGTTGAGTATTATGCATGGAATATCATGAGTTTTGAACAAGGAGTAAAAATGTTTATTGAAAATAAGAGCTGAACCATTGCAATTAGGCTATGATTCCATATCTGCCTATCACCTTCAGAGATGCAGATTGTTAATTCGTCCACTTGGGGTTGAAGGAGACCATCGATGAAATTATTTTGAATGGGAGTTAACTCACATTGCTGGCATTCTGCTGTTGGAACAGTTGATAGTTTAGAAGTTGAAAATAGAATATTTGTTTTACTCCTGTTATGTAGAATCCAGATCTGTGCAGTATTTCACTCGCGTCAGGGACTATTGAGGGGATCACACTGGACCGGATTTCAACTTTTACCCTTGAAAAGAAATGCTTCTTTAGCTATGTTAATAATTTTATTTCTGAAGATGATAGTGATTGTAGAGAAGAACGTGTGTGAAGAAGGTTAAGGACCCTCTTTCAATTGAGCGGATCGTTCCCGATGGGAAAAAGTTCAGAAATCTCTAGAGTGTAGTACGTGTTCAGGAGATACTTATTTGCCCAGACGTGGGTCCCTTGTTCACTGTGCCACTGGATTCAAGCTAGTCTGGCTGATGAAGGGTGACATACCCTGAAACCGGTCCTCGGAAGCTTGTTTCCGGTCCAGGGAAGACATGGCTTGGCAGTTCGGTCTGGACTGTTCCCATGAGGCTTAGGGTCAGACTGATTTGCATATGGCCATGTCTGGACTGGGGTGGCAGAGTGGGCTAAAGAATGATGGATTTAACTCAGATCTGTGACTGGGGGAGAATGTTTGCATTGTCAGCATTCCGTCCATCATTTGTTTGCTGTAACACTTTTCGCCCAAAGTGGGATGGGGTATGGGGAGGTGCTTATTCCCTGTATCCTTTGCATTTGGAGCTTTAGTATTCTGTTTCAATTTCTGCTTTTAAAATTGAGCGCCAGGGAATTCATTCAGATTCGTAATTCCCCTCGGGAGGATGTGGAGGAAGGTTCACTCTCAATATTACACACAAAGTTTGAGGGTTTTTCTATATTTAGTGTCTTTACTTCTTCCTGAAGATCCAAGGGAGATTGGATCCCTTCAGGGACCTTGAATTTGTGATCTTTCCGCTTTGAGAATCTTTGCTTAGAACTTTTCCTTCTCTTCTTTAATTTTGCATTTGTGTTCTAGTATTTTAGTTTGAATGTTTTGCTAGTTTTGTTTTTTGTTTGGAGATTTGTCAGTGAATTTTGGGGTTCTGAAATTGTCAACGTAGTTTGTTGAGAGCGCATTTCTGTTTCTCTTTGAGTGCAAATGGGACAATAATGAGGAATTGTCGGAGCCTCAGACTCTTCTGTGCGCTCTGAAAACAGCTTTTGCAGAGAATAAGGCCCTAATTTTACATTAAAAAACACTGCGCTGTGGACAATACAATATCCAGCTGATAAACAGTATTTCTCTCCATGTGTTCCCATACCTGGCATATTCCACAGTTTGGTGCTTACCTCAAATGCATGTCACCACTTGTCACAGTTCTTCTCTGAGTTGCATTGAACCTTTGGACAAGCTTAAGTCTTGAACATAGCCACAGGGTTAAAGCGCCCACCACCCTGCTCAAGAAGCAAATTCAAAGTTTCACATGACTATGTACCAACACACGCCCCACACACCCATCCCCTGGTGGTAAAACGAGCTCATGAAACAAACCGAGTCAGCCGCGGATTACTTGTAAATATATAGTAAAGCTCAGCCCCGTAGGTGTGTCAGCAGGACCTGCTAAAGATGTCCCCGTCTTTATCTGAGTCACTGCCGTCAAATCACAGAAAGCTGTGCGCAGCTGTTCACACGCGTGTCTGCTATAAAATGTCTATACTTTCGTCACCTCCGCAGAACTCTTGCGCCTAAAGCCATCCTGTCCCTACTATCCATCAACCGGATGATGATTAGTAATGGTAATGAGAACAATGGGCAATATTATCAAGAAAGGGCGATACATTATCGTCTCTTTTAACGGCAGGAAACTGCTGCTAAAGCGGCGATAATGGGCTTGATAATATGCCCTTGTGAATTTCCATAGAAGCCCAGGTTAACACCAGAGCTTGGGTTCAATGGGAATTCACAAGGGCATATTATCAAGCCCATTATTGCCACTTTAGCAGCAGTTTCCTGCCAATAAAAGCGGCGATAATGTATCGGCCTTTCTTGATTAATATGGCCAATATTATTTTTATAAAGCAAAGAAAGTTCAAGGAGGAACCATCTCCAAAGAGTGGCTCGGGACACAAGGCAGCAGCAAAACCGCATGGGCCATTCGAAAACGCCTTGAACACAGTTTACGGGAAGGGCAGACACCACCAAATGGAGCGACAACACCCAACTGGTTCTTTGATCAGGCAGAACGGGTGCATCCAGCCCTACCCGACCACAAAAGACCCGCTGCCAGTCTTCCCTGGCACTCCTGGCTCTGAAACGCCTGAGCCCGGTCGATTGATGGCACAATGCTCAACAGAGGGCATATCACCCCCTAAACAACACCAGACCGCAACTTTACAGTCCACCATTATCGCACATGTCGAAAAATATTACACTAGGCTTGTGATGTATTCCTATAGGTTCTGTATCGATCCCCCTATTCCTGACCCTGTTCTGGTTAATAATTAACTAGCAGCCATCCCACGGTGCAAAAACCGTTATCTGATTAAGCCACACCACGGCACAGGAACGCGTTATCTGATTAGGTCATAACGCTTGCCATCTAATTAGGCAAGCACTATTCCTCCAGCCCCTGATAAGGCATACGGAGTTCTCAAAACAAATCAAACCTATGACAACCTGGGAAAATCCCTGCGGCCATTGTTTTGATTTCACCGAGAACTTCAGTAAAGAATGTGCTAACGACCAGTCCGTATGACATCCTTATTGACGTATCTATGTCCATCCTTACGTCAATCTCGGCACCTTACAGGTATAAATATTACCGACATTGCCTTAAGCAAACACACGCGGTGGTGACGAGATCGGAGCAGCGAGACTTGCCGAAGAGGCCAGCACAGAGCGGACCCCGCTGGCGCTGCCCCGCCTTCCTGACGCGCTGAGAACGAGACGCTGCTTTTCTCCTGCCGAGAAATCCAGCTCCGGCGCTTCCAAGCAGCCCTCGCAGGCAGCTGGAATATCAAGACCAGAGACGAGAGATACCAGCCCTCAACCATTCTAGATCTCAGGTACAGAACTGAATAACCCCTTGCAGAGAATTCTTGAGTCAGTCACTTGGCAAAACAAACTTAACTTAAACTGCTACTTATCTACTCCCGCCCACGTATTAGGCTTAGGTCAGGTACACTGGGGTAGGCGTGGTTAGAAGCACCAGTTGAGTACGATTAGTCAAATGTATATATGTATGTATCTATTTTATCAGTTTTAAATATCATATGGCTTAGAAACCATATCAATGCTTCTGCAGTATTATTTTATACTCCTGCTTTTATTGTATGCACTTTACTTAACCATAAGTATCGCAATAATATCGATTCATTTCTCTTGTACGAGATAAGAGACTGATCAATAAATAACATCTTTTATTGAACACGCCCGTCTCTTCCTTTTCTCTACAATCTGGTGAAACTAAGAATGCACTGAACTGACTGAGTAAAATAAGTTGTCTTTTGTTTTCACACGACTCTAGAGATACACTCTTGATTAGGGGAGAGCAAAGTTGTCATGTTCTATGGTTGTCAGAAACTAAATCCCTTCTTGTCTATCCAGGGAGGTTAAACTCCTCCTTGCCTATTCGAGAAAGTTTCTAGTGAACTCTGAGCTAGCTGGCAAAACCAAAAACTTTAAGTCTAATATCGTCAGTAGAAGACCTAGTTAACCTCTGTCCTAGGTCTACACTATTGAAGGTATTATTCCAATGCGCAGAGCCTATTGGGATAATAGGAACTATACTACATGGCGCCCAAACGTTTGGATAGACGATAAAACTAACGCAAGACATTAGAGTAACTCAGTCGTGCTTTTTCACACAGACCCCTTTTTTCCCATAATACTCCAAAGACGTCTGGAGTGGGTGAAAGGTCATATCCGCCAAACATCGCAGGAGGAGACTCCTATGTATGGTTCTTGGTTTAGTCAACGTTGAAGGATACACTGTTCCAAAATATTGTGCATCTAATCTTTGTTTCCATAGAAACCTGATCTGCAAACAAACAGAATAACCTTCCTGTCGGTAAAATGATAGACAGTGATGAAGAAAGGGAGACAGCTAGAATAGCAGCTGAACTAGAAGCAGCTGATAATACTATGCAAGAAGCAGACCCGGATATAATACTGATCCCGGTCAACATAAGAAAATCTGTAACTTTAAAACTTATAGAAAATGGACTGACACCTAGAGGTGGCACAGTCATATTCGTAATTGAGGCACACGAATATCGGCAGACAGAGGTATTCTATTCATGGATAAACTTTCCAGCAGCAAACGCTGTAACAAAAGAGTTCCACTATTATAAAATAGAGGAACCACCGGATATCCACACTCCTTTCGAGGAGGTGGAAATACCACTCAAATTCCAAGAGCACCTGCTCTTGTTTCATGGCGCCCTAAAACATAATAATCACATCACCAGGCTCGGTCCACTAGGTAGACCAGGAGCAACGTGGCCGGTCCTAGCCGGATATACACCACATCCAGACATTGAAGAAATGCCTGCAGCAGAGCTTTTAATACAGCTAAAACAACTAATCAAAATACATAGACAATTAGTCCAATATGTAATGCGGACTTCAACAGTCCAACCAGCAATTAAAATTCCACAGCTGAACCCTCATCAGGGTAACACAAATAAAATTACACCACAGAACATACAGTCCTGTCTGGGTAAAGTACCCGCAAAACGGGAGCAAATACCTTTCTGGCTAGCACAAAAAATCACTCAAATAGAGGCGGTGATTCCAGACACCACCCCGGTAGAAAAACACAGGATTCTGACTATCTGTCTTCCAATGGGAATCGCACCACACGTGGAAGACTGTGACACTTGGGGTACAGTCTTTGCTTCCATATACACAAAAACACATGGTGTACCATCCATGTCAGTAATACCAGATGTGCTAAAACAAATTCAAGATGAATATGGTCCAGAACCCGCTTTAACTCTTGGTATGAAATTACTAAAAGACTTCAAGCAGGTCTCGGCTATATTATTAGCCAACATAAAGGGAGAAGCAGCAAACGTGGCGATCCAATAAAGGTTAAAAGAGACAGATATAGCAGACCAACCAACTGAAATTGCCAGAATCATAGAGAAATCCTACGAAGAACTAGGAAGAGATAGTCTGGGCGGAATACCGGTAAAATCTCAACTGATTGAAAGTCCTGAAAAGGTATTTATTAAAAATAATGTAAATACTCAAAAAAAGAGCTGGGATGGAAACAAACAATCCAATCCTAAAGAAAAAAGATTCCAGTTCAGAGGAAGGTCTCCTCGGCGGAGAGAAAGATCTCCGAACCAAGGACGCAGCTCTCCCCAAAGTGAGCCCTCTGGGAAAAAATACAACCTTAGAAATAGGGATAATATAAAGAAACCTGATAGATATCAAGATAATGATACACGTCCCTCTCAATCTTTTCAGACTTCCTCGCAGAAATCGGAAAGAAGAGGACGATCAGAACACAGGGAAGAGCACGTCAAGTCCAAAGACAAGGAACCTGCTCATCCAAATAAAAAGTTACAATTTCCAAAAAAGAAGGTAGCCAGTATTAAAGTAATCAAAGATGCCGAGAATACTGAGAACACAGCTGAAAAACGGAGAATGGGCTCAGACAATGCTAGACAGCGCAGCAGAAGTGAGCATAGCTCGCAAAGTCCTTATGAATCATCTGGAGACAGTGGACACGAATGAATACATTCAGGTGGAAACTGCAGATACCAGAGTTAGCAAACCTCATAAAATATATGAAATTACATTGCGTATAGAGGGGGATAAGACTAGAAAAATAAGGGGACTATTTTGGGATAATCTGTCCAAGGGCTATGACATCCTTCTAGCTGAACGAGACTGGCCTCCAGAATTTGTCAGGGAGTGCCCTCATGGCGAAGAAATAATTATGCCTGCCTTCTCAAATCATATTCCAATTCATAAAAAATATACACTTGCAAGAAAGTGGGCAGTAGCTCAAGCCCCTACTTTATATAAAAATCATGTAGGATGGGATGAGGACTCTCCTCCCCACAAAATCCAGTTAAAATCACAACCTACTGCACAGAGGCAGTACCCAATTAAGCAAGAAGCTAAAAAACAGGTAAAAGAGATCCTAGATCAACTTGAATACCAGGGGGTGATTGAAACTTGCACCTCACAAATGAACAATCCTTTGTTTCCTGTTTCCAAACCAGACAACTCATATCGTCTAGTTTTGGATTACAGACACCTTAACTCATGTTGCAAAACATTTGCAGTACAAAACTCGCATAGTGCAGCACTAATGAATAACATAGTGCGCAAAAAATACAAAACAACATTAGACATCTCTAATGGATTCTTTTGTCAAAATATAGCACCAGAGAGCAGATATTTGACTGCGTTCTCGGTAAATGGCTCGCAAAAAAGTTTCTGCCGTTTACCCCAGGGGCACAAGAGCAGCCCAGGATTATTCTCAACGAGAGTAACAGAATTACTACAAACATACGATGACGAGGCATTATCATATGTCAACGACATTTACCTAACAGATGATGACTTGGATACTCACTTGAAGAGAGTGAACACCATAATACTTGGGTTCGCAGCAGAGGGTTACAAATTCAACTTTAAAAAATCAAGAATTGCCCATCTAACAGTCCTGTTTTTAGGATATGAATTATCAAGTGAAGGCAAAAGCCTGGCTGACAATTTCCTAGAGAAATGTGCTGTACTCCAAGCTCCTAGAACACTAAAAAACTTACAATCAATTCTAGGCTTCCTAAATTTCGGAAGAACATACATTGCAAATTACGCAGAAAGGATCAAACCCCTTTATGATCTAATAAAACCAGATTTTAAAAGAATCAATTGGACTCAAAAACACACAGAAATTTTGAGATCTTTACAAACAGACATGTTAATTAAAACAAAATTAGAAACACGTGACAACACACGCAATCTTGTGATTCGAGTCATCCCAGGAAGATGCGGATTCACGTACCTGACCTCTAATGAGGGAGAAAAGGTACCAATTGCATACAAATCACACTTGTACACAAAGGCTGAAATGAAATTTAGTCCAACGGAAAAAATTCTGACCGCGGTACAGACTGCTGTAGCAAAGGAGCGGGCCCTAGCACAAGGTAAACAAATAATCATCGTGACACCGATACCAGCCCTGGAGGCGGTAACAAAGGCAAGCATTCCGAATGCTAAAGCACTCCATCCAAGGTGGATACAGTGGGCTAACTCTCTTGCTGCAACAGACGTGGTATACGAATTTGATCCCAACTTAAAAACACAAGAATTTCTCCAATACGAATTTGAATGTCCTCCGCCAATCGAAATTCTGCCTCTAGAACATTACGGCTGTATAATATATACAGACGGATCAGCACAACCCGCAGTTGGGGGTAAACAAGCTTACAGTGCTGCGTGCGCGATTGTTAAAGGTCGCTGGCACGAAGGGAAATTTAAACCAGCGGTCACTAAAACACAATCTCTAGGAGATTGTACAGCTCAGCGAGCTGAACTACTGGCATTCAAGATGGCGCTTGAAAATACCGATCGAGAATTCCCCACACTCATAGTGTGCGATTCGTATTATTGCGTTCAGTCTTACAATGAATACTTGCAGATCTGGCTTGAGAATGGTTTTAAGGATGCAAAAGGTGGCACAATCAAGCATAAAATGCTTTGGGAACGAGTAGTTCATTTGCAAAAAGAACTTCCAAAGACTCACGTGATACATACACTGAGTCATCAACGTGACGGCGTTCACGTTGCAGGGAATTCATTGGCTGATGAGGCCGCGAAGGCAGCTGTGCAAACGGCTTCCGTAGCTGCCATCACACGGTCAAAAACAAAAATAGACAGCGATATATTGCAAGCTGTCAGCGCTACAGAAAAAGATTCGATAGAAACACTCCCGAAAGGCTTTCCAGTGAAGTACTCATATATAACTGATACAAACAAAGTTCCGTTTGCTCGAATCCCTGGAGTGGGGGATAGGGTAATTCCAAACATGGAACATAGGTTAGGACTAATCATAGCGGCACACGAAGGACTTGCTTCTGTACATGCTGGCATCTCAGCAACAGTATCGTTATTAAAACAGAGATACTGGTGGCCACAAATGAGAAGACAAACACGGAACTATGTTCTAGAATGTGAAATATGTCAAAAAATGAAAGTATTAACAGTGAGACGACCAGCGCAGACGCCCCTTCTAATCTCGGATAAACCATTAGCCTGTGTTTACCTGGACCACTGTGGTCCTTTACAAAGGGATGGTAACTATAAATATATCTTGGTTGCAGTGGATTCATGCACGAGATTCATATGGATGTGGCCCCAGCGATCGGCTGACGCCAGAACTGTTATAAAAGATTTGCGGGTCTTTATCGGCACATACGCAATTGGCATGCTGCATTCTGACCAGGGTCCTGCTTTTAGCTCTAGAGCTTATAAGGAGGCCATGACCAGCATGGGCATTGCATTGCTGTATTCTTGTCCATTTCATCCCGAGGGAAACGGAATTGTAGAAAGAAAAAACCGTGACATAAAGCAATCTATAACAGCGAAGGTATTAGGTTCGGGAGCTGGGTGGGTCAAACATCTAATAAGTGTCCAACGTAGTCTAAATAACCTGCCAAGAAATTCTCTGAGGGGATTCAGTCCGTACGAATTATTGTTTGGAACTAGAATGATGGTCTTAGATCTTGACAGTCAGACTTCAGTGGTTAAAGAAAAAAGCTTTGATATCAAAGATCGTTTGGCTATTTTACAGGACTTAAACGAAACAAGGAAAGACCTGAGCAACATAAAGTTGAAACAACAGCCAACGACCACTGAAGAAAAACCACCTGTCCCAGCAAGAACTGTCTGGATTCCAAAAGTCGGGGATCTAGTCAGAGAAAAGATCGCGGTAAAGAAGGAATTTGGGCCTTCTTACAGAAAAGCAGTTCCTGTCTTGTCTATCAACGGGACAAGATCAGTAGTACTACCGCCCCTTGCTGGTAAAAAGGAGAACAGAGTTGTATCAATCGACCTGATAAAACCACAATCATGTGGCCGATAACGAACAGTAGGCCGAGTGGACTCCCGATAAGTAGTAGAACACCAAGGTTTGCTACAAACACAGAAGTTCAATCTAAGAGGCTACTCACATTCGAAATGCCAACCGAACAACAACAAGGACTATGCAACAATGCTATGGAACTTAAACCTCTAAAAACCCAAATAAAAACATTTAGCAGAGACACACCAATCTACAATGAAGTAGCAAATGACTATGCTGCTGCAACAAAACACAATAATAAAGCAAACAGCAATCCTGAAACAATAGGAACAATTGACAGAACGGCATCCGGTTACTTCATCAACTTCAATGATTCATCTGAAAACCTGAGTGAATCAAAGGAACAAACATCAACAAAAACCTTTAAAGACAAAGCTAAGGAACTTTTTCAACATCTGAAAGAAACCTATCTGATTTCTCCATGGATTGAATTCTGGGTGGCCTTAGGTGCACTTATCCTCATACTTTGGCTCATCATGGTACTATGTTTGGGACACTTCATTGAGGGAAAATATGCTAAAATGGACACAGCAAGCCAGAAAATCAACTTGGTCCTCAAACCACACACGTCTTCACACGTCGAGAAAAGAGAACTTTCTTCAGTCAACTTCACAGCCAATCCTATACCCGGTGGGGTAGCATGGGACAATACTGATTATGAAATCTATGGTCCGGTTGAAATCCTGAAGTATCCACATCAAATCAAGATCTCATTGAGTGACTTTGTAAAACCAAGCTCAGTTGCTGATGATTGGGACGTTGAAAGCATTAATAATATGATGTCTGACCTAGTGATGTCTGCTAAATTTACAAAACATGATTATTTGCAGGGTTCGTCTAATTATGATAAAATGTTCTGCTATAATCACTATAGTAATCATTATCTGCATAAATCTGCACTCAAAGACTTAAACAAACCGTCTATTCCAAAGCCATCAATGAACGGTAATATATCTTTAGACGAGGAGATAGACGTAAACCATATATTAAGCCAAAACAGAACACATCCTGATTGGAAACAGTGGTTGATCTGGCCCACAGATACTAATAACTGTCAAGACAGATTCCTGAACAAAATCCAGGGGTTCAAATTGACAAGGCCAGACCCTAGATATTCCCAAAGACAACACCCAGGGATAATTACCACGTACAGTGTGGGCAAGCTCTGCCTTCAATGGCTACAAACATCCACACTGGCAGAAATTAAGCAACACCTAACTTTACTTACTGATGGTGCTGACTTGCGTGATTTCATTATGGGACCGCGCAAACAGCGTCAAAAACGCTTCATAGCAGCCTCTGTATATGCAGCTTATAACGAAGCCTGGAAAATAACTCAAATTGAAACGTCAGAGAGAATACGGGAAATTGACCGTATTAATTTGGAAAAATCACTTTCTGTAGTGGACAATGAGTTAATGACTCTGTCCTCCAGAATATACTCTTTGGACAGCATTGTGTCTTCAGCAATCGACATAATATCGCAAGACTTACTGTTGTTACAACACGGTCAGTCCCAATTGCGTTCTATTGTACAACTTGGCTGGACGTTACAAAATCTGCGTTCAGGCTATGTGCCTTGGCGTTTAATCAACACAACGTCACTATTCAATATCTTTAACCTTACTGATAAACAAATCAGTATGGCACAGAAGGGTGCTGATTATACAATCCTGAGCATTGAGAAGCTCGAGAGATTACCATTGACAATGTCAAAACGACCTGTCAGTGAATGGATAATACATGGAATAATTAATATTCCAATATCTACTTTCAGGTTTCAATACTGCCAAAAATATATACAGGCTGGCATGTACGAAAAATTGGGTAAAGGGTACATTAAGTCAACATGGAACTTGCCCTATTCACATGCTTGTGTCAGTAATAAAGGCCGGAAAGTGTTTCTTAGTGGCAATAATTGTGCGATGTCACTAAGCGGTACACTTCTGTGTAATGGTATTAGTTTACACGGAGCCTGTGAAGGGTCCTCAAATAACCTTTCATGTCACCAGCTAGGCACACCTGCGACACAAATAGAACCATTCTTTAGGAGACTATCGAACGGGAGTTACATTATAATTGTAGACCGCAGATGTTGTAGCTTGGTGCCCGGAATACCTTATCTCATAACTACGACGGCGAAGGTCATGTGCTGTGAACGAGTATTGTTCCCCAGCGCAATGCCAGACAGGGAGGCAAGGTTATGGCCGAATTTGAAAATTGCTTCCATTCGAGTTGATACTTTAAGCAGAATGAAAACAGTGCTCCTTCAGACGCCGACCAGGCTCACGTCATCAAAAGAAACGTATGATCTCCAAGTTGCAAGGACAACGGCAGAGATTCATTCATTGTTATCAACTAATTCCCCCATACATTTCGCAGAAATCCTGAACGAAATCTTAAATATTTCTGATACCAGTGGAGTCTCAAATGTATTTAAGACAGTGTTTTCGGGGGCTTTAACACCATTTAAAACCATTCTGGGTATTTTTCCGGACTTTGTCCATTCCATCTTTGGTGGACTTCCGCTCCTTTTGGGACTAGTGGCAGGAATCCTATTTTTGATCCTGTTATTTCGCTATGGCAAACCGTGTCACAGACAAAACACCTGCGACAAGGGAAGAAACAATCCTAGCCATTGGATACCGGAACCAGATATCTAAAATACTTGGACTGTCCCGGTTTAGAGACCTGAACATGACTTGGTTTCTTTCATTTAGACCAATGTGGCAAAGCTGTGTTTTACCTGTATTAAGGTGCTTGCTATGCGGAGAAGAATGCGTGTTGGACACCTGTCTGACGCTACAATCGGATGCGCCAATGGATGCAGAAACTTTGTTGGGTCCGGTCACGGCTCATGCATTGTGCTGTCCCCAGCGGCTACCAATCCTGATGACGGCATTCGTGGAGACTTCACCACTACGATTGAGGGGTAGTGAGGTTCAAGATGAAAGCAGCATCAATCAGGTACGACCTTCTGTCAGCTATGCTGATCAAAACATCAATGAAGGCAATCATGCTCATGAATGCATGGTAACATCTTTTTCCGAGTTAATGGAACTTTCACAGGAAGCTGTTGACAGCTTTTTCGAGAGTCTGAATGATATGATGTTCTCACCAAAGCAGAAATAATGGCTTTTGAGCAAGCTAGCACACGGCGTTCCCAACACCCTGAATTTGGCCTTCAACTTTGATAATAAAGTATTGTGAACAATTTTTCTCCAGTTTACGGACAGCGGAACATAATTTTTTCAGCGTCCCCAAAATATGTTGCAATTTTTCGGGACACTTATCTTCTGCTTAAAGTAGAAACTATTCTTAGAGAACTAAAATTCTATTTTAGGAACTTTAGAGACATTAGCTGCCCTCTGGCATGTTCATATATATTTTATTTTGTGATGAAATGGTCTCGCATTTTTTTCTTCTGTCTTAAGAGCCATTTCATGTGTAATTTTCATATTTTATTAATAATGATGTATGAATATGCGTAATTTATTTAGCATTGTTATACTGCTTGAGTGCATGTAATGCATATATGTATATTTTCGTATATTTCATGGTTTCAAAATGCATATGGATGTATTTTGGGGTGGTACGGTATACACGTGCTCTACTAGTATATTTACTATGCCTAGATTTGTAAATATGGACATAGTCTGCGTGGAGTGGGTGTGATGTATTCCTATAGGTTCTGTATCGATCCCCCTATTCCTGACCCTGTTCTGGTTAATAATTAATTAGCAGCCATCCCACGGTGCAAAAACCGTTATCTGATTAAGCCACACCACGGCACAGGAACGCGTTATCTGATTAGGTCATAACGCTTGCCATCTAATTAGGCAAGCACTATTCCTCCAGCCCCTGATAAGGCATACGGAGTTCTCAAAACAAATCAAACCTATGACAACCTGGGAAAATCCCTGCGGCCATTGTTTTGATTTCACCGAGAACTTCAGTAAAGAATGTGCTAACGACCAGTCCGTATGACATCCTTATTGACGTATCTATGTCCATCCTTACATCAATCTCGGCACCTTACAGGTATAAATATTACCGACATTGCCTTAAGCAAACACACGCGGTGGTGACGAGATCGGAGCAGCGAGACTTGCCGAAGAGGCCAGCACAGAGCGGACCCCGCTGGCGCTGCCCCGCCTTCCTGACGCGCTGAGAACGAGACGCTGCTTTTCTCCTGCCGAGAAATCCAGCTCCGGCGCTTCCAAGCAGCCCTCGCAGGCAGCTGGAATATCAAGACCAGAGACGAGAGATACCAGCCTTCAACCATTCTAGATCTCAGGTACAGAACTGAATAACCCCTTGCAGAGAATTCTTGAGTCAGTCACTTGGCAAAACAAACTTAACTTAAACTGCTACTTATCTACTCCCGCCCACGTATTAGGCTTAGGTCAGGTACACTGGGGTAGGCGTGGTTAGAAGCACCAGTTGAGTACGATTAGTCAAATGTATATATGTATGTATCTATTTTATCAGTTTTAAATATCATATGGCTTAGAAACCATATCAATGCTTCTGCAGTATTATTTTATACTCCTGCTTTTATTGTATGCACTTTACTTAACCATAAGTATCGCAATAATATCGATTCATTTCTCTTGTACGAGATAAGAGACTGATCAATAAATAACATCTTTTATTGAACACGCCCGTCTCTTCCTTTTCTCTACAATCTGGTGAAACTAAGAATGCACTGAACTGACTGAGTAAAATAAGTTGTCTTTTGTTTTCACACGACTCTAGAGATACACTCTTGATTAGGGGAGAGCAAAGTTGTCATGTTCTATGGTTGTCAGAAACTAAATCCCTTCTTGTCTATCCAGGGAGGTTAAACTCCTCCTTGCCTATTCGAGAAAGTTTCTAGTGAACTCTGAGCTAGCTGGCAAAACCAAAAACTTTAAGTCTAATATCGTCAGTAGAAGACCTAGTTAACCTCTGTCCTAGGTCTATACTATTGAAGGTATTATTCCAATGCGCAGAGCCTATCGGGATAATAGGAACTACACTACAGGCTTTTACGTAAAAAACACAGCTTCCTTCCACACTGCCAAACGAGCAGCTTTCAAACCTGCGCGCTAAACTGTACCTAAACAACCAATCAGAAGTCACAAAAAAATAGTGCTCTAAATGACACTTCGGGGCCAATAGCCATGGGTGGGTACAAATCAATCAATCAATACAATCATGCCATTTGTATAGCGCACTACTCACCCGGGAGGGTCTCATGACGACATGGCATGATAAGGCTGGACCTAACAAACCTCATAATCCATCCGAATACAGAATGTACGAAGGACAAACACAGAAGGCAATGAAAAATTTGGGGGGGAGAATGAGGGCAGCTCGTCTCCTATACTGCCCTACTGCATGCCTCGCAGAGCGAGCAGCGCGTGCACGCTGCCACTAAAGCTCGACCTAAAAACGTATAAGGTCCCTATTACTTTGCAAATGCTTGTTTTAAAATTATGATGGCAATGCTGTCCGGTACAGAAGCAGTGTAACGTTCCAAATGGGGATTTGTTTCTGTTTTGTTGACTTTAAAAAAAAATTCAAGGCAACATTATGAAACACGTAAATTAATCTCATGGAATTTTATGCGCAAGGACATGTGCTTAAGATATGGATGCTAAGTGCCCTCTAGTGGAGATTTGTTGCACATCCTAATATTTGATAAAGCGAGGTGAAAGCGCCATTGAAATCGCTCATCTGGAATACCACCCTCTTTAAAACCAAAGTCAAATTAACCAAGATGAGATCCATTCAGAAGGCTCGGTCACATCTTCCAAAGTATCCAGAAATGTTTGTCTAAATGAAATGACGTCCTCCAAATTAAGAGGTTCTGGACTGGGAATAGGGGGGCTTATTTATGAGCTCATGCGTCACTTTTTGCGTTGCACCAGCAGGGTTAAAAATGCGCCATGTTGCTTCATATTTACAAAGTGATGCATTTAGGTATATGCGTCAATTTGTAAACCCCTGCGCCGCATTATACCTGCACCAGGTATAATGTATGCAGGTGGGCGTTCTGACGCAAGTAATCCTCGTAGAAGTGATGCAGTGAAATCCCTGAGATTTCACTGCGTCACTTCTAGGACGTCGTTGTGTCAAAATCTTGCGCCTGCCTCACAGCAGGCGTAAGACTGACGCAGGCCCTTTCACATAGGGCTTGCCCATGTGAAAGGACACATTGCTGGAGTTGCGTCACTTTTGTGACACACTCCAGCAATGCATCACTTTTGGGTCCTACAGCTACGTCAGCAATACTGACGTATCTGTAACTCTTTGCGACATGATGCATCATACAGTAAATATGACGCATCAATCATGTCGTAAGGCGGGCGCACTGAGAAGTGACGCATCGCTGCTTTCAGGCAGCGATACGTCACTTCTCATAAATGAGGCCCAAGCTCTTTATCTTTGCTGTGAGACCCTACTTAATAAAATAAGAGAGCTGCCAGTTGATCGGAGTCAGTATTTCTTTTAACTAACGATGGTATTGATAATTGGTACCTGAGATTTGGGAGAAGACGTGCTGGTTATAGTGTACAAGATGAACTTGTGAGCATCAATAAAACTTTAGACTGCTTGAGGCGCAGACATGCAACATCTTTTAGCGTATTAGGGGCCTCATTTATGAGGCAGTGCGTCACTTTTCCGCCGCCGGTGCGTCACTTTTTGCGATGCACCAGCAGCGTAAAAAATGCGCCTTGTTGCACTATATTTACAAAGTGACGCATCTAGGTAGATGCGTCACTTTGTAAACCCCTGCGCCAGGTATAATGTATGCAGGGGGGGCGTTCTGACGCAAGAAAGGGTCATGGAAGTGACGCCTTGAAATCTATAAGATTTCCCTGCGCCACTTCTAGGATACGAATGCGTCAATTTCCTACGCCTGCCTCACAGCAGGCGTAAGACTGACGCAGGCTTGCCCCATGTGAAAGGATACATTGCTGGAGTTCCGACACAACTCCAGCAATGCGCCACTTTTGCGCCTACAGATACGTCAGAAATACTGGCGTATCTGTATCTCCTTGCGCCACGATGCGTCATACTGTAATTATGACGCATCATTGGTGTCACAAGGAGGGCGCAGTGAAAAGTGACGCACCGCTGTTTTCACGCAGCGATGCGTCACTTTTCATAAATGAGGCCCTATAAGCTTTTATGTATTAGTCCCCATGCAGATATTGCCCGCGCTGCTTGTATGATTAGACAAGTAACTCTTGTATCACTCATGCCTGAATCACGAAGGTTAAACCACTACGAAAGGTAGACCACTATGAATTTAACCACGACTTACTTTACAACGAAAATTACATTTATATGTTTTAAAACGATACGACCTCTAAAATGTCAACTTAGCAAGAATTATTTACGAAATTTCAAACAAAGGCTGACAAAATTTAAAAATAAATAAAAAAGTGTAAAAACAATGCCACTAAAAAGATTTTTTTCTTTTTACAAACTAGGACATTAAACCAATTATAAAAAAAAAAAAATTCTCACAGTAAATAAACTTCTTAAAAATACAGATTCCACAGCCATCCACCAGCATCACTCATAGCTGAGCAACACAGCAGTCATAAACAATCCAAGTCTGCCATCTACTGGCTGCAGATGGTAAATTTAAACACTATTCATTAGTACGAGTCCTTAGATAAACGTAGAAAATGTAAAACAACAAATTATTTTTACACATTTTTACAGTCTATGAAAAAAAACAATCAGACAGACTTAACTAACTATAACAGAAGAATGAAACGATAACTTTAATGTGAATGAATCCCAATTATTTCAATTGTATTAAAACAACTAATCTATTCAAGCAGGTGGTTGGTTAGGCAGGTCATTGTTTAGACTAGAGAGTTGTAGAGCGGATCACTGTTGGGGACTCGTGGTTCAGGCCCCTCGTTGTTATGGAGCAGTGGTAAAGCTCGTTTCCCGCCCTTTCTACTTCATAGTTTGCAAAGCTGGGATGGGTGAGTTTCTATGGAGCAAGTCACAAGGGGTCACCCAGATTTTACTGTTCTTCAAAAACATGGCAGTGAGCGAAAGTCTTAAATATCATATGGTTACTACAATTACTTTTGGGAAAGACCTTAGAGATTGGGGTTGTCAGACAATCACAGGTCTGCAGCTCAGCAGAACCTCACGGCCAACTATTGATCATAGTGCAGGCCCAGGTGTGGAAACAGTGACTTTGTAGCTTAACCCCTTGCGTGCTCGTGACGGAACCATTCCTTCACGAGCCACGGTGGGGCTGTGCTGGTGACGGAATGGTTCCGTCACGGCCCGGCCGCGAGCCTGCACGGAGCTGATTCCGCACCTGCACTGAGCATTCCATTGAGCGGGCGGGGCCGTGACGGAACCATTCCGTCACAAGCACAGCGCTACCACGGCTCGTGACGGAGTGGTTCCGTCACGAGCATGGCGGTGCCGCGCGGCCCCCGCCTGCCCCCTAGCACTGCGGCGGAATTACCGCCGCGGCCAAGGGGTTAATGGATAATGTCGACTGGGCCCAATTCAGAAACATTCTGCTGTGACTTATGTTTTAGAGTACTTATAGCTTCTAAGCCAGGAGTACACCTGACTTACTCCTACAAGACAGTCGAAAGTTAAGAGTATTTGCTTCAAGGGCGAGTCACACCCACTAAGCAAAATCTTTATGGATCAAGTTTATTTAGTAGCTGAGCGCGCAATGTGTGTGGTGTTTTTGTCTGATATTATCATTGAATTATGGCGTTTGGTTCATAGTTGTCCTTCCTCATAGCTTTCTAGCATTCCTTAGGGTTCAGATTATCCGCGTTCATCCCCACCATGCCTTTATTCAATAGAATCCCTCGGTACTCAAGGCAGGAGGGTTGCTGTGAGAAGTTAGCCTGGCATATGCTGTCCACTGTTCTAGTGGGCACCCTGTCCCAGTCCAAACAACCCTTATTGATGGTAGGTTTAAAGACAACCTTATAGAAAGCGATCCCAGTGGTAGCTGTGGAGAGCAGCCTTCAGGCTAAGTCTTAAAGGAGTGTAAAGCAGCTTGGTTTACCAGATTATAACCTCTTGACTCACTAAATGAAAGGAGAACCACACAACGTATATTTAAAATAAGTATATGTATTTATTTCTAAACGCTCTCTAGTAATCTCTTTATGAGATTACAGAGCAAAGTATACACTTTAACTGCAATAGTACTTCAGTAAATAGCACAATATACACTGGGCCCCAGGGGGAGACCAAACCATATATTAAGAAAGTGGTATAAGAACCACGACTGACATAGAGACAAGGCCTAGAGCCTGTAGAATCGCTGGAACCACAAGGAACCACTCAAGGTAGTGACACAGGGGACCCACGGGGGACGCGTGCAGTGTGAATCGCCGTTAACTTCTATGGGGAAAGTCGCGGTTGGAAATTTAAAGTTAAAGATAAAGGACTCTTAGAAGAGGACTTGGAGCAAACTCCTTTACTCTTAAGGGGTTCCAGGGCCAACACCCACGGGAGCACCAGAGTCCTCGAGTTACCTCACTCAGGGAAGCCGGGTGCATAGGTGTCTTTTGGTGCCGGGAATCGTCATTGATTTCAATGGTGGCCTGCTGCAAAGTGCTTCTGCCGTGGAGGAGAAAAGTGTCCAGAGTGATCCAAGCCTGGATCAAAGATGTAAAGAACCTGAAAGCAGAGGGGACAGAGTCTGGGTCACTTGCCAGTGACCAGGGGCTCGGTAGACGAATGCCCACCGATGCTGGGTGTTTCAGGTGTGAAGAGGTGAAGCTTGACTCTGCAGCCACAAGGACTAGGAGGTGTCGACGACGACCAGGAGCTGGATTCAAGCTGTATCTCAAAGGATGTCGAGTGTTGCGGCGTTGGTGCCCAGATTGGACTCAACAAGCCTTGGCAACAGCAACCCACACAGAAGGAGAAAAGATGTTTCAGTGCAGACCAGCAAGGTCCAGAGGACTCTCTAAGCGATGGAGAGTCAGGGCACATCTGGAGCAACCAGGGAAGCCCAAAGAAAGTCCAAGTTGCCTTCTCAGGGACCCACCAGTCGACCGACCAGGGATCGCGAAGATACCTGGAGCGAAAACACAAACGTCCGCTCACGGAACACTCGTGGAGTGTAAGCCAGCAATCTTCGGTGGAAAAGGTGCTCAGGGTCTGGGCTACAAGTATCCCAATACACAGCCTCAATGGACGTCAAGAAGCTAACGCACTTGCAAATGTGCACGGTGTTGAGGGGTTCTGGTTCCACGGTACCCACGAGATCTACGGTTCTCAGCTTTGCTGGGGACTCGGGTCGGCCTCTGGAAAGTCTGGAAATCCACCTCCTATATTGCAAATACTTCGGAGTCATGCAGGAGCTTCAGAGATGCAATGGTCAGATGCGTCTTTGGTGCCAGCCACGCAGGGGAGTAACTCCTTTACTCCAAGGGAGATTCTTCAGTCATCCAGCGTCGTGCAGATCGTCGAAGTTCCAGGATTCAGTATCAGAGTTTCGTCCAGGTGTACTCTCAAGTCCTGTTGCCAGGGGTTCCTATCTTATACCCAAGGAAGGGTTGGGACAAACTCTGGGGGCCCACCTATGGAAGGGTTTGGAAAGAGAGGTGGCTACACCCATTTCCTTTGTCCAGTTTTGTGCCAGAGATGGGGCTGATAGCCCCTGCAACCGGTTTGAACTGGGCTATGCACAGGGACACCAAATGTGCCCCCAGTGCTGACTTCAAAGCACTCTTGGAGTGCACCCACCCGGCCCCAATACACTAAAGCCTGTCTGGGAGGTGTCACTTCCTTGTGACAGGAAACCTGTTGTCGCGGCCTCCCCTGCCTTAGTTTCGTTCAGCAGCAGGAGGCCACACTCGTGTCTGTAGCTGTGGCATCCATTTTGTGATGCCAGGGTTCTTTTAAACTGGTACCGGGTGTACCGGTGTGTACATGTCACTCCCTCTAGAAGGGTGGAATCCTAATCCCGCCACCATGTCTGGCAGGGGTGTGTGTGTGGGGGAGAGGGGTATGATTCCAAAGTGTTTGACACCAAACATGACATGTTTCCTTGCAGCCGTTCCAAAGTTAGCGTTTACCGCGAGGTTATGATGCACTTAAGAGTATATGGTCTGGCTGCATCACAGAACAACCCCGGAGAATAGATTACGAAAGCTGCAGAGGGGCCCTGCTCATGCATGGGCACCCTCTCACAAAAAACCCAGCACCCTGCCTTCAGGATTGATAAGGCCTGCCATAGGGGTGACTGAAAGGTTTATATGTGCAGTGATATAAGGTAGATATAGGGAGCCTATATCTAAGTAAGGGGTGCATACACCACGTTACACAGGCTGCAGTAGCAGACCTGTGGTGTCATTTTGGAAGGCTTCCAAGGGGTGGCATAATACATGCTTCAGCCCCTGGTAGGCCTCTGGGGTACCTATGCTCTGGGTACATGGTGTACCATATACTAGGGACTTATAAGGGTACCCCAGTAACCAAACTGGACTGTACTTGAAGTGCATGGAATCATTTTAGAGAGGAAGCAGCTAGGCTGGGGTCTTGGATAGCAGGACTCCAGCCAGACTAAAGTTAAAAAAAACAGTGAAACACCAGCAAAAAGTGGGGGTGACCATAGTAAGCAGATCCTACTCTCCTACAGATGCCAACGGAAGGGGCATGGCCGCTATTGTGGTGCCAGCCAAAATGGGAAGTGCTCCGCTCTTATCCCAGTTTATTTTATATCCAGAAAATGATAAGAAGTTTTTAATGATTACGAGTAGAGTTGACAGGGAGCAGTGCAGGTCTGTGAGAGTGAGCAGAATGTCATCTGCATAGAGATAAAGTTTGGAGTCACTGGTTGATAGGGGGAAAGTGGACATCCTTGGCGTGTCCCTCTTTGAACAGGGAAAGGTTCTGACAAGAAGCCCGCACAGTTGACCTGTGCAGTAGGGTTGTCGTATTGCATTTGCACCTTGGTGATGAATTGATTGCCCAGGCCGAAGCGCTCCATTACCTTACAGAGGTAGTTCCATTCGATGCAATCAAATGCCTTTTCTGCGTCAAGTGAGAGCACTAACGCGTCTGTCCAGAGATCTTTGGCTGACCAGAGTGTGTGGGCTAAGGTGCGTAGGTAGTTTCTGGAGGAGCGGCGGGGCTCGTAGCCTACTTGTGTATGAAGAACCAGATAGGGAAGGACTTTTGGCGGGTGGCCAAAACACTGACCAAGTAAGGGCTGTGAGAAGTTGGCCTGATGTGCAGTGCTCACTATTCTAGTGATCACTATATATCATTCCAAACAACCCTTATTGATGATTGGTTGTAAGTCAACCTTATAGACCAGCTATCCTAGTAGCATGGATACGAGCAGTCTAAGGATAAGACTCTAGAGGGCGTGTTAAGCCAGCTGTTTTACCATCACATTACCCCTTGAACACCCAGCGAAAGGACACCACACAAGTGTTATGAAAATAAACAGTGTATTTATTAGAATCACGACAACCCTGTACTCTTTATGAGGACAGGGTGCTAGGCACACAACAAAACTCTTACGAAAATACTTAAGTTAGCACAGTATATACAAATGCCCGAGGGGCACGAAAAACCATATACTCTAAAAGTGGAATGCGAAATTACTAGCAGGTAAGTACAGTACTAATAGGCTTTGGAATCGCTAGGACTTGACTAGGGAATCGTTAGATTACTTCTAGGAGGCCTAGGGGACTCGGGTGCAGAGTGTGCACTCTCACGCGGGATGCGGGACAAAGTCTATGGTAGCTAGTAACGCTAAAGTTAGTGTTCACGGGCGAACCCGACCTGGTAGGGAGAAAACGAAAGTGGATCCTGACCCTTGGATAGTGAGGCTATGCTGGGGCACCGAAATGCCGAAGTTACCTAGCCCAGGGGCTGCAGCTGCATAGGTCTCAAAAGACGTCGGGAATCCTCGTTGCCGGACCAGGAGCCTGGAAGAAAGATGCTGGCAGGCGACCAGTGAAGATAGTTCGAGTTGATCCAAGCCTGGATCTGGAAGATGGATGACACCTGAAAGCAGAGGGGACCAAGTTCGTGACTACTAGCCAGTAGTCAGTGGGCACCAGGAGGGCACCGGATGGTAGTCACCTCGACTAGGTGAGTGGGTGACGCTGGCTCTGCAGATCTCACGGACCAGGAGGCGTTGTCGGCGACCAGGATGGAGAGGCGAGCTGTCCCACGATGGATGAAGCTGTCGGCGTCGAAGTTACCCAGGATTGGGCAACAAGCCTTGGCTAATTCAAGCCCACGCGGTGGACTCAAAATGGCGTCTTGAGTGGACCAGGAGGGTCCAGGGTGCTCCTCTTCTGGGAGGGAACAAGGGCCAGTCTGGAGCAACCAGACCAGCAGCAGTGATGTCGTCGGGCGTCGTTCAGAAGGCCACAAGCCAGCGGGCTAGTAGCCAAACAACGCGGTGAGCAGCAAAAAGCAGAAGGGCCCCACGCCGATCGTGGAGATGCTGGGGGGCTGCTCTTCGGTGCTGGAGCTGCTCAGGGTCGGGGCTTCTCGGACCCCAAAGCACTCGCCAGGAAATTACTCGGCGGGCTTGCTGTGCAGAAGTCGTGCAGTCTTGGCAATAGTCGGTCCCTTGAGGTCTCGTCGCACTGACGGTTCTGAGCTTGGCTGTAGAGGTGAGTAGAGGTCGGAGGTGCCAGGGAAGCCGGGTCTTGTCGAGCTGGGCAGTCGGATTCCGGAGGAAGGACGTGCAGCAGACCTCAGTGTTCTTGATGGTGCCTGCGGATGCAGGGTGACTACTCCTTAGTCACAAGGGAGAATCTTGAAGAAGGAAATCTTGAAGTCCTTTCGTAGAAAGTCGTGTCTTGATTCCAAAGATGATCTAATTTGGAAGGGGGCCTGCTCCTACCTTTATCTGGGAAAAGGGGGCTGGCACGCAACAAGTCCTGCCCTATGGGTGGGACCAGGAGGGGGGTGGTTACACCCCTCTCCTTTGGCGGGCTTTCCCCAGGCCAGGGGCTGGAGTGCCCCTGGAACTGGTTTCAGCCGGCCTATGCACAGTGAGCACCGGGGTGCCACTTGCAGTCACCTTCCTCTGTAGCCCTGCCTACCTGGAATACACAAAACCCTGTCTGGGACGGTGCTGGCACCGCCCCTGGCAGGAAACCCTTTGTCCTTGCCTCCTGGGCTGGGAGGACTCCCAGCAGCAGGAGGGCAGACTTGTGTCTCGGTGGCAGCATCCATTTTGTGGAGCTAAGGCTCTGTCTAACTTTAACCGGGGTTACAGGTTACATACATGTCGTGTCCCTCTAGAAGGGTGGAATGCTAACCCCGTCGCCAGAATTGGCGAGGGGTTAGTATTCCAATTCGTATGACACCTTACTCGACATGTTTTGATAAAGCGATACCAGAGTTGGCACATAACCGCGAGGATTATAATGCACTTAAGAGTATATGGTATGCGATATCATGGAAACGGCTAAGGGATGGATCCCGAAAGCCGCAGACAGGCTCAGCTCATGCCAGAGCACTATCTCACACGATTCCAAGCACTCTGCCTTCAGGATTGTCAAGGCCTGCCATAGGAGTGACTGATAGGAGATCTGTGTGTCCATTTTAGGGTTAGATATAGGTATACTATATCTAAAGCAAAGGGTGATTACACCACCTTGCCCCAGCTGTCGTGCAGCCAGTTGTGTCAGATTTGGATGGCCAGCCAGGGGTGGCATAATACATGCTGCAGCCCCTGGTAGGCCCTGGGTACACCTATGCCCTGGGTACCTAAGGTACACTGTACAGGGGCTGATAAGGTGACTCAGTATCCAATTAGATATGTACCTAAGGTACATGGAATCCATTTTACAGAGAGAGCAGTAGGCCTGGGGTCCTGAATAGCAGGGCCCCAGGTCAACTAAGTCAGAAAACCAGCAAAACACCAGGCAAAAAGTTGGGGGCAACCATAGTCAGGGATCTACCTTCCTACATAACCCCCCCCCCCAAACAAAAGGAGATAAGGCTATCCTTGACCAGGTAAGCCTATATTGCCTAAGTGGCCATTTAAGGAAGTACCAGCACTGGCATGGTTACCCCCTATCTCATGGTCCACTAAGCAATCCCTCACCCTAAGGGTATCTGAGGGTCTCCACCATAGGGAATCTCTACCTGTGGTGTGTTTTGTCAAGGTAAAAGGCTGGTGCTGTGATGGAGTACTGAAGTGAGGCTCCACTAATTTTGGGCTCAACTTCTTCCAATCATTATCCACCATAGAGGCCTTTCTTTCCAAGACTGAGTTGCTTTGAGCTCTCAGGGTCAACCTCTGGCTACCTACAGCTGGAGGTTGGGTCCCTCTGTTTGGCTTACTGGAGGGACAGGTCAGGTTTGGGGCCCTCAGGTCCCAGGTTTGGCTGTGCCCAGCAGTGTCCATCTGTGGGAGGTCCCTAACTAATTTTAAGGGGGATCCCTCAGGAGTATGTTTTATTTTCACTTGGCTAGGATCACTAGCTTCAGTGCCCTTAATCTGCTGATTGGGGAATTCTTTTGGACAGGGGGCCCTTTGGGGTCCAACACTGGCCTCCCTGACCTCTACAGCCCTGGGCTGACTGAGGCAGGGTAGAGAGGGGCAGGTTACCTGCTCCAGACTGGGTCCCACCTTGGAAGGGTCCACTGACATCAGGGGTTCTGCCAGGCTAGGCCTGACTACCTCTGTGGCAGTTTCCTCACAAGGGGTCAGATCAGTTCCCTGAGGAGGCTGATCCTTTCCTAAAGTCTGGTGGGAGGGAGATTTCTCTTCCTCCTCAATACTCTCTGTCTGAGTGGAGTGATCCATAGTTTCAGGCTTCACAACACTATCATCTGTCTGAGTTTGATCTGTTGCCATCACAACTCTCCCAACCTTTTCAGGAGGGGGCTAAGTTTGGGTGTGGGCTGTTACCATGACAGCCTTGACAACCTGTTCTGGGAAGGAGGTTGTCTGAGATTGGGTTGTGACTGGCACAACCTTCCTGACCTGTTCAGGGAGGACATCTTGGACTGGGGCGGTGGCTAACACTGCCCCACTAACCTTACCATGGGGGTTTACCATTCTAGAATGGGTTTCTTGCTCTACCTCAGCCCAGGCTGAGGTCTCTAAATCATTCCCCAGTAGGCAATCTACAGGCAAGTTGGATGACACTGCCACTCTCTTGGGGCCAGTGACACTTCCCCAGCTGAGATTTACTACTGCCATGGGATGAGTTTTCTTCACTCCATCAATGTTTACCACCTGGTATGTGGCACCAGGTAAAAGTTGCCTTGAGGGGACTAGACTCTCAGTCACCATGGTGATGCTAGCCCCTGTATCTCTATAGGCCTCAACTTTCATTCCATTGATGAGGGGCTCCTGTCTGTACTTGCCCAAAGTGTTGGGACAAGTTGTGAAGTTGGCAAACCCCATGCCAGTCTCACAGACAAGAGTATCTAAGTTTGGGGACCTGGTTAGGCCAGAGTCCCCAGGAACTCCCAAAGTAAATGCACCCAAATTCTTGGGGGCACTCCCACCACCTGGGGGATTACTACTAGTAGTAACAGGAGGTTTGGGAATGTTACTTGGGGGTATGTTCTCCTTATTGTTATTCTTTGGGCAACTGCTGTCAGTTTTCAAATGACCCACCTGTTTACAGGGATAACAATAAGGTTTCTTCTGGTTATTAGAAGGATTCTGGGACCCACCCCCTCAGAGGATTTTTGGGGCCCTGATGTGGTTTGATCTGGAGATTTATTCCCACCCTTCTCTTGAGGCTTGGTTGATTCCTTTTTCTGGTCACCACCTTGGTTCTTGGGCCTAATCCTGGTTCTGACCCATTTGTCTGCCCTCTTACCCAATTCTTGTGGAGAGGTCAGATCAGAGTCTACCAGGTGCTGGTGTAATAACTGGTTCTGACAATTATTTAAGACTTGCTCTCTCATAATAAGATTATACAATCCTGTGAAGTCAGTAACCTTGCTACCCAGTAGCCAGCCTTCCAAAGCCTTAGTGGCACAATCAACAAAGTCAGACCAGTCCTGAGACTGAGTTTTCTGGGTGTCTCTGAACAGCAACCTGTACTGCTCAGTGGTTAAGCCAAACCCATCAACCAGTGCATTTTTCAGGACCTGGTAATTGTTAGCATCCTCAACTCTAGTAGTGAGGAGCTTATCTCTACCTTTGCCATCAAAGGAGAGCCACAGTATAGCTGCCCACTGACTTTGGGGAATGCCCTGCACAGTGCAGGCCCTCTCCAAAGCAGCCATCCATTTCTGGATGTCATCCCCTTGTTTAAAGGGGGGCACTATTTTTGTCAGGTGTTTAGTATCTAAACCCTTCTCTTTTTCTCTTGGGAGATTGCTGCCACCAGTGGGAGCTAACCCACTCATCTGCTGCTCTCTAGCAAAGGCAAGCTTCTCTTTGGCCAGGGCAAGTTCTTCCCTTTCAATCCTCAGTTTAGCTTGTCTCATCCTTGCTTCATGCTCTCTTCTCTGAGGGGAAGTCAATCTCCTCTGGGGAGAGTTCCTTCTCCCCTGAGAAGAGGCATTAGAGTGCAGAGATCTAATGGAGTCCCTAGAAAGAGATCTATCTCTCCTAACTCCAAGGTTAGGCCCACTTCGGGTTAGTACTGGGGGTCCCCCAGATCCTAGCCCAAGTAAGTCTAAGTTGGCCCTGGTTAGCCTTCTGACTACCTCAAGACCTTTGTCTACCTCATCCCCAGAGAGTTCCTCTTGATCCTCCTCCTCAACTGCAGTAGCAGTGTTGGGGAGGTCTGGATCCCCAGAGGTTCCTTCTAAGGCTGGCATATTCTCATGTAACTGAGAAATCTTTCTGGCATCATATGTCTCTAAGAGACCTATCAGAAAGGGAATGGTGGGGTTAGACCCCTGCTTCAGTTTCCTGGAGACACAGATCTGTCTCATCTCCTGGAAACTGAGAGCTGCATATCTTGAAGTGACCTGTGGGGGGTCAACACTTACCAGGGGAGTCTCAGTGGACTCTCCATGGGTAGACATGCTTTTCTAGTGAGGTGTAAGTGGTGCACTTACCTACACTATATGTTTGCCTACTGATCCCTTGCTAGAGTTGTAGTTTAGGGTGTGCTAGGCCCTAGGAGCTACAACAGCTGGTTCAGTAGAACTCAGAGTATTCTAAGCTAAGTTATATGTACCTTTAGTACTTATGTGATCTTTCACAAGATATTCTTAGGATATGTGTGGTAAAACAACAGCAAGCTCAAATCCCAACCGCTGCTCACCAATGTGAGAAGTTGGCCTGATGTGCAGTGCTCACTATTCTAGTGATCACTATATATCAGTCCAAACAACCCTTATTGATGATTGGTTGTAAGTCAACCTTATAGACCAGCTATCCTAGTAGCATGGATACGAGCAGTCTAAGGCTAAGACTCTAGAGGGCGTGTTAAGCCAGCTGTTTTACCATCACATTACCCCTTGAACACCCAGCGAAAGGACACCACACAAGTGTTATGAAAATAAACAGTGTATTTATTAGAATCACGACAACCCTGTACTCTTTATGAGGACAGGGTGCTAGGCACACAACAAAACTCTTACGAAAATACTTAAGTTAGCACAGTATATACAAATGCCCGAGGGGCACGAAAAACCATATACTCTAAAAGTGGAATGCGAAATTACTAGCAGGTAAGTACAGTACTAATAGGCTTTGGAATCGCTAGGACTTGACTAGGGAATCGTTAGATTACTTCTAGGAGGCCTAGGGGACTCGGGTGCAGAGTGTGCACTCTCACGCGGGATGCGGGACAAAGTCTATGGTAGCTAGTAACGCTAAAGTTAGTGTTCACGGGCGAACCCGACCTGGTAGGGAGAAAACAAAAGTGGATCCTGACCCTTGGATAGTGAGGCTATGCTGGGGCACCGAAATGCCGAAGTTACCTAGCCCAGGGGCTGCAGCTGCATAGGTCTCAAAAGACGTCGGGAATCCTCGTTGCCGGACCAGGAGCCTGGAAGAAAGATGCTGGCAGGCGACCAGTGAAGATAGTTCGAGTTGATCCAAGCCTGGATCTGGAAGATGGATGACACCTGAAAGCAGAGGGGACCAAGTTCGTGACTACTAACCAGTAGTCTGTGGGCACCAGGAGGGCACCGGATGGTAGTCACCTCGACTAGGTGAGTGGGCGGCGCTGGCTCTGCAGATCTCACGGACCAGGAGGCGTTGTCGGCGACCAGGATGGAGAGGCGAGCTGTCCCACGATGGATGAAGCTGTCGGCGTCGAAGTTACCCAGGATTGGGCAACAAGCCTTGGCTAATTCAAGCCCACGCGGTGGACTCAAAATGGCGTCTTGAGTGGACCAGGAGGGTCCAGGGTGCTCCTCTTCTGGGAGGGAGCAAGGGCCAGTCTGGAGCAACCAGACCAGCAGCAGTGATGTCGTCGGGCGTCGTTCAGAAGGCCACAAGCCAGCGGGCTAGTAGCCAAACAACGCGGTGAGCAGCAAAAAGCAGAAGGGCCCCACGCCGATCGTGGAGATGCTGGGGGGCTGCTCTTCGGTGCTGGAGCTGCTCAGGGTCGGGGCTTCTCGGACCCCAAAGCACTCGCCAGGAAATTACTTGGCGGGCTTGCTGTGCAGAAGTCGTGCAGTCTTGGCAATAGTCGGTCCCTTGAGGTCTCGTCGCACTCACGGTTCTCAGCTTGGCTGTAGAGGTGAGTAGAGGTCGGAGGTGCCAGGGAAGCCGGGTCTTGTCGAGCTGGGCAGTCGGATTCCGGAGGAAGGACGTGCAGCAGACCGCAGTGTTCTTGATGGTGCCTGCGGATGCAGGGTGACTACTCCTTAGTCACAAGGGAGAATCTTGAAGAAGGAAATCTTGAAGTCCTTTCGTAGAAAGTCGTGTCTTGATTCCAAAGATGATCTAATTTGGAAGGGGGCCTGCTCCTACCTTTATCTGGGAAAAGGGGGCTGGCACGCGACTAAGTCCTGCCCTATGGGTGGGACCAGGAGGGGGGTGGTTACATCCCTCTCCTTTGGCGGGCTTTCCCCAGGCCAGGGGCTGGAGTGCCCCTGGAACTGGTTTCAGCCGGCCTATGCACAGTGAGCACCGGGGTGCCACTTGCAGTCACCTTCCTCTGTAGCCCTGCCTACCTGGAATACACAAAACCCTGTCTGGGACGGTGCTGGCACCGCCCCTGGCAGGAAACCCTTTGTCCTTGCCTCCTGGGCTGGGAGGACTCCCAGCAGCAGGAGGGCAGACTTGTGTCTCGGTGGCAGCATGCATTTTGTGGAGCTAAGGCTCTGTCTAACTCTAACCGGGGTTACAGGTTACATACATGTAGTGTCCCTCTAGAAGGGTGGAATGCTAACCCCGTCGCCAGAATTGGCGAGGGGTTAGTATTCCAATTCGTATGACACCTTACTCGACATGTTTTGATAAAGCGATACCAGAGTTGGCACATAACCGCGAGGATTATAATGCACTTAAGAGTATATGGTATGCGATATCATGGAAACGGCTAAGGGATGGATCCCGAAAGCCGCAGACAGGCTCAGCTCATGCCAGAGTACTATCTCACACGATTCCAAGCACTCTGCCTTCAGGATTGTCAAGGCCTGCCATAGGAGTGACTGATAGGAGATCTGTGTGTCCATTTTAGGGTTAGATATAGGTATACTATATCTAAAGCAAAGGGTGATTACACCACCTTGCCCCAGCTGTCGTGCAGCCAGTTGTGTCAGATTTGGATGGCCAGCCAGGGGTGGCATAATACATGCTGCAGCCCCTGGTAGGCCCTGGGTACACCTATGCCCTGGGTACCTAAGGTACACTGTACAGGGGCTGATAAGGTGACTCAGTATCCAATTAGATATGTACCTAAGGTACATGGAATCCATTTTACAGAGAGAGCAGTAGGCCTGGGGTCCTGAATAGCAGGGCCCCAGGTCAACTAAGTCAGAAAACCAGCAAAACACCAGGCAAAAAGTTGGGGGCAACCATAGTCAGGGATCTACCTTCCTACAAGGGCCACACCTCCTGGTTATTGTATGGCAGGGATGGCCATGGTTGCCTCTCAATCATCATCATCAATAAACAACAACGGTCCTTACAGACAGAATTATAGTGTCAAATAATTATAGGCCACAATATGGACTATAATGAAAAGAGAAGTCCAGCCGGACCTCTAATTTAATTGATAAGAGAATGAAAATTATATCAAACAAACATAAATAGAGTGGGACACAGTCCTGTATCCAACAAGGCTAGACAAACAATAAAACAATGTACAAGGGTAAGAAGTTTCTCAGGCAATTATCATATTGTGAGCAGCTACAGAATTGGAATTTTTAAGCTTGACTCATGTAGAAAAAACACAAAATAATGCCACATAATAGTGAACTTATGTTTAAACTACATATACTGTCGACGGCGTTTCGATCCTATCTAGATCAAGGATCATCATCAGGACAACCAGTGTATTGCCTGCATGAGAAGCCTAGAGAGCACTGTGGTGATAAACACAGATGCTGACTAAGGCCGGTCGCATTGGGGGTCCAGATCGGGAACACGGTACAATTCCAGTACAAGAATGAAGGGAACGTCCGGAGGTCCTTTCCGATTGCCGGAACAATTACGGGGAAACCTACAGTGAGGAACCGGTAATGCCACAATTCCAGTTAAAGAATTTGGGCGACGTCCGGAGGGCACATCCGATATCCGGAGCAGGTAACAGGGAAGGCCTACAATGAGGCACCAGGAGAATCACTGGAGAATCCCACAACCGTCTACAGGGCCGAATCGCTCCGGTCAGATGGCAGAGCTGCGCCACCAGAAGTCTCCTTGCTTTTTCCCCTGCTCATAATGCCTCCCTTTCATCCTTTGCATGGTGTACTCTGCTTTGGAGGTGAAAAGATTATTTAGGGCCCTTCTGGCCTGTTCCATGGGCCTGCGGTGCTGCAGGGTAGGGTGGGGTAGGCGTGTATAGGCGGGTGTAGGACATGATGTCCCTCTCCAGTTCCTTCTGTTGGGTAACTGCCTGCCTGTTGGCCTGTACTGCATCCCTCATAAGTTGTCCTCTGATCGTGGCCTTCATGGCGGCCTAGAGGGTTCTACAAAAGGCCACTGACCCTCGGTTATTGGATAGGAATTCTGTGAGGTGCGCCTTCAGTTGAGATTTGCCCATAAGGGTCCGAAGGCGCTAAATAATAATGCACCAAGGCTTATGGCCCAGTCGAGCCAGCTCCACCCCCAAGAATATAGGAAATGAGGACTGGCCGGAGGGCACCGCCTCCAGTATTTGACAGTCTCTGATAAGCGCTACCGTCCTGTGGGACACAAGGAAGTGGTCCAACCGGGAGAGAGTGCCGAGGACCTGGGAGGTAAAAGTACATTCTTTGTCTGTCAAGTGGCTAAGGCCCCAGTTGTCCACTAGACCATTGTCCGCTAGTACGTCATCCATCAGAGCCCTGTATGCAGCATTGCCTTTGTCAAGGGATCCAGTTCTAGCCAAAATTGGGTACCTCGTAAGATTCTAGTCTCTGCCGATGAGGTATTGCAGCGTGCCTATTTCCACTAGGAGGTGGCTCATCTGAAGGAGGAACAACTTTTTCGCTCCCGTCAGGGAATACACCGACCCTACCCATACATGGTTGTCCGCTAGGCGCAATTTGACAGATGCGTACCATCCACCCGGGTCTGACCACGTCTTTGTTACTGTAACTGGAAGGGATTTGGAAGAAGAATCGCTACCCCGCATTTGCGTGGGGTCCCTCATCTAGGCAGCTCCACTATGCACACTACTGTGGATGGCCTTTCCCGCCCAGTCTCTGCGTAGTTAGTCAGACTCTAGGGCATCCATATGCATTTCCTGTAATAGTGCCACGACTACCCATTTGGAATTGGATTTCCTTTTGATATAAAGCGAAAGTCAGTTTATGTTCCAGGTTATAGCACCCAGGGGGTGTCTAATAGACATGATGGGGGTTAGAATGACCGGAGAGTTATGAGCTCTTACTTGATTCGTTTAAGGCCTCTTAAGGGAAGTGAACGTGTTGAAGTCCAGTAGAGGCAGGGCACGCGCTCATTGTAGGTGGCGGAAGGGAGATTCATGAGGCTGTAGGCAAGAGGGAGAGATTTGAGGCAGGAGAAGAGAGGGCACAGAGATACACACTGTTGAGAAGGAGAAGCAGGACGGGAAGGCAGGCGCCAGGTGGGAGGGAATTGGGGTGCGGGAAGTAGAGGAAGAGCATGCAGGTTTGGGGGAGAAGGCGGGGGTATGGGTATCGGGATAACCCCGGGCACCCAGAAGGTGTAGTATGTTCTGGTTGGACAGCCGGTGTCTGTGGTAGGTGAGTTGTAGCTCTGATGATGCGTTAAACAGTGAACATAATGGCAGGTAGGAGAATAGAGAGGGGGTATATGGGAATAGGATAAAGATAAGAGAAGATGAGATAGGGTAGAGCAGGGTATCAGGAAAAGAGTGGCTGCTATCTACTGTGCAGCACTACTAGGGACACCAGACTTTATACCGCTGGTGCTTCGCTCCCAGGGAGTGACCCATCGGGTGAATAGGGCGTTGCCTAAGGTAGGGTTATAGGTTATCGGGACGAGCTGGGGCAGCGGTAATGGAGGAGAACACAAAAGAATATCCTGTGACAGCGTATTAGCGCTCGGGCGAGTAGGATGTACTAATGTCATAGCCGGAGTTGGATATGGAGATGGGGGTGGAGGAGGGGTGGGGCAGGTGGAGCCTTGCTCCCAGACATGTGCAGGTTCCGGGAGACCCAGAAAACCCTCAGGGGCATATTACCAACAAATAGCGATATTTATCGCTAAGTAGGGTTAGCTGCAATATTATTATCGCCGCGCATCTTCAGTTTTTTATCGCTGAGATAACTTGCTATTAGCAAGGTTTATCTCAAAAGCGATAAAAATCAGGCGAAATGCGTGAATATCGCTGAGAATACAGTAATATTCACGCATTAGCGACGAAATGCTCTTAGCCATGTTATCAACCTCCCATTGGATAACATGGCTAAGAACTGGTCTGAGCAGGCGTTGGTTTTTGGCGATAGCGGGAATATTTCCATCGCTACGCCTGCCTTGGTAATAGGCGATAGCGACTTTAGCGACTGCTTTCAGTCGCTAACCAGTTGGGTACGCCCACTTTGCATGTCATTAGCGATAAATATCGCTGACATGCAAAGCGGGGCACAAACCGCTCGCTATTGCCTAAAAGCTGTCGCTAACATCAGTTAGCGACAGCTTGCTGATAGAGCGATAGAATTATCGCCGCTTAGCGGCCGAAAACAGCCGCTAAACCGGCGATAATTGCCTATCTGGGTACCCATAAAGGAACGTATTTACTTCAAGGCCCTCTGTATTGCCCATAAAAATCTCCAGGGCAAAGGTCCTCCAATCCTGGCCAATCTCATTAGACCCTACAAAATGCCTAGAAATCTGCGGTCCAATGATCTTAATCTGGCAGAAGTTCCCAGAATCAGTAAGTCTCGCTCCGGAGGTCGCCTTTTTTCTTATAATGCATCGAAGCTGTGGAACTCCCTGCCTCTCTCCCTTCGTCAAGAACCTAACCTCCTCACTTTTCGCAAGAAACTAAAGACATGGTTTTTCCCTTAAACTAAAAAAATAATAATGGAAACATTTTAGGAACAAACTCAATGTTCCTGCCTCCCTGTTGTTTCAAGCACTGGGATGCTTTCGGGTAGCCATGCGCTATGTAAGAACAGTTTTCATTTCATTCATTTCATTTCATCGCCACCCTTGGTAATATGCCCCTCAGTCTTTTATCCCCCCACCCCTGTGTGTGTGCGGATGGGAAGGCCTATATTAAAGACTCAGGGCTAGCCATCAGGGGGATTAGGAGAAGAGAGTGGGAAAGGGAGGGGGGATCAAAAGACGGTGAACAAGATGCAGTAGTGGTAATAGGGGAAGGCAGTGTGGTGGCGGCGTTGCCCCCAGGGGGGGATTGGTGGGAGCGGGAACAGTTTGTGAGATATTTAGCATATATCAAACAGTAGTTTCAATTACAACAGGAGTAACAAGAGCCATAACGTTATCATCATTGCACAGTTCAGACAACTATACAAGCAGCCAATACAGTGGAAGTGAGACTCAGCTGTCCGACGCCTGGTAGCCACCCACTCTCTCAGTGGGATGTCCACCCTCTGGAATGTCTCTGGAGTCGGGTCGCTGCAGGATTCCTCACCCCTTCATTCTGCTTCCGAAGTATGCTTTATAGGAAAACAGGGGTTGTCTCTTTGTTGCTTATGGAGGAAGGCAGCTCGTGTTTGAAGAGCTGAGTCCTCATCTTCGTGGGTACGAGCTGACCTCGCCAGGTCTCTGCCACGGTTCCGTTGCCCGCTAGTGATTCGCCGTCTGCCGCCTGGGGGGGATTCATTCTGAACTTGCTCGGTTGTGAGACAGTGGATGTCAATGTCCTGTGGTCCCATGTTGTCTAGAAACAGGCGCAGGTCCTCTGGAAAGTAGAAGTCCTTGAAAATGCCATCCTTGGTGATACGGAAGCGGGCAGGCTCAAAGCAGCCATATTGTGCCTTAGAACACGAAGGACGGTTTTCGAACCGGAGCGCAGCAATACATGTCAGAACCCGATGCCAGAAAAAACAATCTGACAATGGAGTCGATCCCCATGCGCACTATCACCGAAAGGAGGAGTCACCTTCCCTTGTGACTGGAAAGACTTATTTGAAGAAAAACAACTTGCAAACATCTGGACCCAACACTAGATGGCAGGAGTATGCAAAGCATGTGATCTACATCACATGTCTCAAACACTGTTCACTTTGCGAGCAGAAATAAGGCGTGGCTTGAGTTGTTAAGCTTCATTTTAAAAAAAAATATCTTTGTTGCATTTTTTATCATTTTCCTGGTACAAACATGCTAAACATTGGTACATATCGCATTTTTTACAAGATCATTGTTGCTATGCCATTATTCGCAAAATTCTAGGTATTTCCATCTAATAACCATAGCATAATTAGCTTCTGTGTCATAGGAGTTGACGTGCGCTTGCAAATTGGCATTGGTGTCTACATCCCACTCATACCGTCCCCTCTGTTTGAGGAGCAGGACTCATTTATCACATGTGACTCCCCATAACAGTGATTAACCATAAGTAGATATGACAGTTTTTACAGAGGTGTACGACCCATACTCAGTTTAGGTTTCGGGTCACAATAGACAAGGGTACATGGCGATAAGAGATAAATTCATCTTGAACCCCCATAAAGGTGCCCCACCCTTGATCAACTTGTAAAAAGTGCTAGAACCCCCAGGATTGCGCTGGTCAATAAGAGGGGCTTATCACCAAAACAACATTCGTGTTTCTATGGATTGCAGAGAATTACGATCAGAATGAGCCGAGGCTCCAGAGATGCTGCTGCGCCCGGGGGCCAGGGCGGGGGTCTCATACTCACGTGTGGGGGCTGTGCGGGTGTCTCAGGTCCCTGATCGATGCCTGCGGGGGGGGCTTCCAGGCTCGGAGTCTTTCACTCCTCAGAGAGGTGCCCTGTCCACACAGTCAGACAGGGAGGTGTTCTGAGGAGGCAGAAGGGACCCTAGCCCAGATAGGTGTTCTGGGGAGGCAGAGGGGACCCTATTCCCGGGGGAGGCAGAGAGGTGTTCTTAGGAGGTAGAGAGGACCCTAGCCATGGTGGGAGGCAGAGAGGTGTTCTGGGGAAGCAGAGAGGACCCTAGCCTCGGAGGGAGGCAGAGAGGTGTTCTTAGGAGGCAGAGGGGACCCTAGCCCCGGGGGGAGGCAGACAGGACCCTCACCTCGGAGGGTGGTAGAGAGGTGTTCTGAGAAGCTAGAGAGGACCCTAGCCTCGGAGGGAGGCAGAGAGGTGTCTTAGGAGGCAGGGGGGACCCGAGCCTTCAGTTGCACACAGGGCCGGACTGGGAAACAAAACCGGCCCCGGCAAAGTGCTCGGCCAGCCCCCCCACCCCGCTCGGGGAGGTTGGAGGTGCCGCTGAGCTCTTTGACGGGACCGTATTTCGGCCAATTTTGGTACAGGGCCGTGAAAGGAAGACAGACCACACTAAGTAAAAGTGGACTTCCTTTATTCACGTCCAGACACCAGCTCTCCCGGCAGCAACTGCCGTCCCAGGAGTTCCACATCCACCTGTATTACATACATCACGAGCGCGCTCGTGAAACAGTGTTAAAGAGATAGTACATCATCCCAACACATCCCCTTTCCCTCAATTGATTACAATAAACAAAATGAATAATCACACAAACCCTCCCCCTCCCTAAACAAATAAAATGCATGTTTGATTAACATCTTTACAGAAACAGTTGCATGACAGAATTAAAGTGTAAGACTAATGATCGTCTAATAAGTGACAAAATCTCGAAATTTCCCAGGAATTACTTTGCACCTGGTAGAACATCGTTTAGCAAATGTGTCATTTGGCTCAGTTTTAGAGTTAGAAACAGGCAACATTCGAAGACTGGTACTAGGAGATGATAAAGTTGAGTCAGAGATGGACAAATCATTAGGGTTTGAACCAAATTTGCTCTTAACAAATCCCACTTTGTTCTTAGGAACAATAGAAACACGAGATTTGTTCAAAATTTTACCATTCTCCAGAATTACTACATGGTCCTTAACTTCCTTGACTAGAACAGGAGGGGGAAAACGAGCCAAACCTTTACGCAAAAGTACAGGTTTCCTGATCCTCACCCAGTCCCCCGCTTGCACTGGAGATGACCTAAAACTACTCTGAGCATACTTAGCTTGAGTACATGCTCTAACATCCGCCACCCTGCCTAGTTTGACTACATCAACATCTTTCCTTGACATCCAATCCTTGTTCAATTCTGAACCTGCTACTCTACCTCTGAGTAAGGTAAAAGGTGAGACACCTGTGCTAGCATTGGGGGTAACTCTCAACGCCCACAACATGTCGGAAATAACTTTCCTCCAATTCAAATCATTGATGTTGGCTAATTGTAACTGATCTTTGATTACACGGTTCAACCGTTCCACTAAACCATTACTTGAAGGATGATACAAAGAGGTGAGAATGTGCTTGATCCCATGGAACTTAAAAAAACTTTCCATTTCACTCGACACCAATTGAGTGCCATTATCGGACACTAATTTCTCTGGCCAACCTTCTCGCAAAAAATGTCTTTGAAGAAATTAATAACAGTAGCAGAATTCATGCACTCAACAAATTTAATCTCCGGCCACTTTGACATGTAATCAATCAAAACTAGTGCATACTTCGGAGTTGCTCCAAGATTGTAGAATGGACCAGCCACATCAAACGCTAACTTATGCCAAGGTAATTCCTTAACTTGTATTGGAGTCACAGGAGAAGGATTGGTAACTTGGGACTTGTCACTAAGAACACAAGCACTACAGTCACGAACACAGTGCTCGATCGCTTTGTCCACTCCAGGCCACCAAAAATCTTCACGAAACCTTCTTTTCATTGCACGAATGCCCAAGTGACCAACATGAGCCAAATCCAAAACTTTTTTACAAAGAGCATCCGGAACCACTAATAAACCACCCCTACGTAAAACACCATCAATTAAGGATAGTTCATCACAAATCCTCCTGAAAGGTACTAAATCTGAAGGCAAGGACCTGTCGTCAGGCCAACCATTGATTAAGTAATCTATTACCTGGCACAATTTCGTATCTTCAGATACAGCCAATTTCCAATCAGTTTCTGACAGTGTAATACCAGCATCAGATATCGAACTCACCGCACACACCATTTCTAAATCCTCACCACTCTGCTCCAAATTATCATGAAGGAGAGGCAACCTGGACAAACAGTCAGCTACATTGATCCTTATCCCCGGGACATATTCTAAATGATAATCAAATTCACTAAGTCTGTATTGCCATTTAGCAATGCGAGGAGAAGCCCTCCCGCCACCTTTAGTAGTGAAAAGATCAACAAGGGGCTTGTGGTCAGTCTTGAGTATAATGTGATTTCCCCAGAGAAAATTCCTGAAATGTTGTACACCCCACCATAAGGCCAACGCCTCTTTTTCAATGGTTGAATATGTGCTTTCTGCGCCACGTAGAGTTCTGGAAGCAAAAGCAATAATTTCTACATTACCATCCAACCTTTTCTGAGACAATACTGCCCCAAGACCCACATTACTGGCATCGGTAATTACAATACATTGGTCATTGATATTGAATAGTTTGAGGGGACGAGCTTGTACAATAGCATTTTTCAGTGATGAAAAATCATTAGCACATTCTTGTGACCAATCATACTTGACATTTTTCTTTAGCAAATTTCTTAAAGACACAGTCCTGTCAGAAAAATTTCGAACAAACTTGGCGTAATATTCAACTAGTCCCAAAAAGGAACGCAACTGATCCTTGTTCGATGGTTCTGGTGCATTTTGAATGGCGTCTAACAATTTCATTTTGGGTTCAACCCCCTTAGCTGAGATGTGGTGACCCAAATAATCTACACTATCCCTGAGAAATTTGCACTTGTCTTTTCTTAACGTTAAACCAAATTTTCTTAAAATGTCTAAAACTGTTCTTACTCTGTTGTCATGTTCATCTATGGACTTTCCATAAATGAGAATGTCATCCTGAAAGAAGACGACTCCCGCAGTATTTTTGAAAAGATTACCCATAAGGCGTTGAAAAACTGCGGAAGCCGACGCCAGTCCGAACGGCATTCTCAAATAACGAAATGCACCCTCTGGAGTCACAAAAGACGTAAGATGCCTTGAATCCTTGCTTAACACTACCTGGTGATATGCTGAAAATATGTCCAGGGTGGTGAAATACCTGGCACCTTCCAACGTGGATAGCATCTCATTTATGTTGGGTAATGGTTGCCTATCAACCCAAATGCAAGCATTCAAGTCACGCAAATCCACACACATCCTAAGGGACTTGTCAGCCTTACGCGCTAAAACTACAGGAGACAACCATTCTGATGCCTCGATTGGTTCAATCACACCCAAAAGATACAATCTCTCCAGCTCATTCTTTAATTCATTTCGCATGCTCAGTGGTACTTTGCGAACCTTGTGTGCCACTGCTTTAGCTCCCTCTTTCAAAATAATTTGATGCTGAAAACCTTTGAGTTTACCCAATTTGTCGCAAAAAACCTCCAGAAATTCATGCACCCATTCGCTATCACAGGAAACACTCAGGGAATGCACAGGGTCCATATCAGGTAAAGAGGCATAATATTGCTTGGCCTCGCGTCTAGACAAAACCATATCTTCATGGTTAGGATCAAGGATCATACTAAGCTCACCTTGTTCATGCCAACCTAACAAATTGTTGCCGTCTTTGACAACATAAATAATGGAAGATGTAACGTCACCCTTAAACTCCAGTTCCCCTCTAAATTTTCCTAGTACTTCCACCCTTTTGCCCCCATAAGCAAACATTTTGATGAAAGACTGGGACAAAGAAATATTTCTTAATATGTCTAGATCTTTAACGTTAACTATGGAAAAAGGAGAACCTGAATCCGCTAAAAATTTGATACATACACCATTCACACTAATGGAACAAATTGGGGATTTTCTTCTTCGAGATCCATCAATAGATGCTATCTCAACAACTCCATTAGCATCTATGGGAGAAGAAGACAACATTAATAATTCATAGCGCTCATCTTCATCATCAACATACTGGCGTTCATCTATGCTTTTCACCACGTGTGAAGACCCTTTCTGCACACCCGTGGCCTTGCACAAACGTGCCAGATGACCTTTTTTGCCACACTTGAAACAAGATTGGTTAATTGCAAAGCAAAATTTAAAGTTTCCTAAGTGAGATCTACTACCACAGCGATAGCAAGACAATCCTTGTACATCATTCCTGGGCCTGTTGGCAGGCAGTGGAGAACGAAAGGCATTGGAATTTGATGTCTTGCGTTCAGAAGGTTTGACTGCTGCTTTCATGGTGATGACATTGACGTCAGAAGATTCAGCTGGAGTCACAACAGTTGACGCAGGAGTACTCATTTCTTTTAAACAGAACTGAGAATGTTCAACAGATTTGGCTAAAGTCAACGCAGTCTCCAAATCAGGGTCACCAGAAGATAAACGTTTTTCACGTACTTTCCTGTCATTAGTGCGCTCGATGAGTTGATCTCTGATAATTTCGTCCCTAAACTCCCTGTAGTTGCAATTGACTGCCAGAATTCTCAAAGCAGCAACAAAATCATCGATGGACTCTCCAGGCATTTGCGCACGTTGCAAAAATTTATGACGTTCCAAGACAATATTCCGTTTGGGACTAAATCTTTTGTCGAGAGTTTTGATAAGAGAAGCATACTCATCTAAAACTTGTGCATCACCATCATCACTTGAAATTGATATCCTCACTTCTTCAAGAGGTACGGTTTCCAGAATGGACCTTCCTTCAGGTCCCAAATTGTATACCAATAACGCTTTCTTTTTTTTTGAAGTGAAAACATCACCATCAATGGCTTCAATATAGGCGTCAAATGTAGATTTCCATTGCTTCCAGGGCATAGGAGGAGGCCCTGGGGACTGTAAAAAGGGAGGTGGCGAGGCTACCTTTTCCATTGCGTGGGGAGCTGCTGCCACAAAATTCCTATTGAGGAGAATTTCTTTGTCTTTTTTTTTTTTTTTTTTTTTTTTTCTTATTGTTGTGCCCTTGGAAATATTCACTTGCTTCAGTGGATTAATTGTTAAGAAAGTACTAGAATTATTACTGTTCTTTTAGCTGTGCATTATGATGTCACAGTGCCCACAGTCTGAAATGTGATCAGGATGGTGATTAAAACGTCACAAAGCACTTTGCAATAGTTGGCATGCGCTGAGAATTCCTGCGCGCTTCATAATGCACTTAGCAAAACTGGCATGCGCTGAGAATTCTTGCGCGCGTCACAAGGAACATGCAGATGCTAACGCGCATCAGAATTTCAGAATTGTCAGATCGCGCACTGAGCTCGAGAGAAAGCTGGCGTGTTCGCTTGGCGTTTAAAATATGCAGATTCTCGTAAGCGATAGTAGTCAGGGCAAATAAAGAGCAAGAAGCAGGGAATAAATACATTTTCAGAATGACTCACTGTCCAAGGCTACACTGTTGCCGTGTAGAAGCCGTGCCGCTTTTCTTTTCTTTTCTTCTGTTAGAAATCTTCAGCGATGCTTCAAAAGAGAGCGGACGTGATCTGTGTACACTGCAACACTGGGGAGAAGCGAAGCGCTGGACCTCGTCGCCAGTGAAAGGAAGACAGACCACACTAAGTAAAAGTGGACTTCCTTTATTCACGTCGAGACACCAGCTCTCCCGGCAGCAACTGCCGTCCCAGGAGTTCCACATCCACCTGTATTACATACATCACGAGCGCGCTCGTGAAACAGTGTTAAAGAGATAGTACATCATCCCAACAGGCCGATGTTAGAAATGGGATCTCTGGCTGGCCAAGGCTTGCGCCAAAGTCAGTCAGAGACCACCACTCTAAGTCAGGGCAAGGGAGTTACACGCCAAGATAACCCCTGCTCACCCCCTTGGTAACGTGACACGAGCAGTAAGGCTAAACTCGGAGGCAATGTGAGTTAAGCGTTTGCGCGTGCACCCAGCAACAACACCCAAGGCCCACCACAAAGGAAACTCCACACAAGGTTATGTATATAAATAGCCTTTGTATTGTAGCAAACACATTAGATAAAAACACACACTTTACAATGTGCCAACAGGCACGGGCAGAATTTACAGGGGATATATGTACAGGACAGGGCCACATGGACCACTGTCAGGAATGTGCACTTTTAGGTTTGGAAATAGCACTTGTAGAACATAGAATAATCACTTTAGTACCAAAATAGAAAATAGAGCACACAACCAGTAACTACTGGTAACAGGTAAGTCCCACCTACGCAACCCTAATCACCTTAGGAGAATGTCACGCAGGGAACCAGGACCTCACTAGTACACCTATACTAGAAGAACAACCACATAAGTATCACTATACATTGAGGGGTATAGGCATGAACACATTACACATGATGCATCACAACATTCAGAGGTGTAGGGAAGAAAACACATGATGCATAAACATACATTCAGCGGTGCAGCACAGAACAATTCACAGAAATTACATAGGCCACAACCTGTGGCTGTCCCAAATGTCAGGGGGGGCCTAAACGGAGCAGCTGCCCACTAAGTGCTGGGCAGCTGTAGCAGGGAGCCTGGCACCAACGTGCCTCCTGAGCCTCCTCTGTGGACTCTAACTAACAAAATGCCCCTGTGGAGCCTCGTGGACTCAAGCCACAAAAACACTTGTGGACCCGTGAGCCTTGCTGGGCTCAAGAACAAATGCGGCACTCAGGAGCCTCTCCGGGCTCGTAAAACAAATATGCCCCGGGGGGGGGGGGGGGGGGGGGGGGAGCGGCCCGCTGCCAGCTGGGGCCGCTCTACCCTCCTCCATGCCCCGGTATCGTTGGAGTCCCACTCGGGGGACTTGAGAACAAATGTGGCCCCCTAGAGCCTCGGGGGCTCTGGAATGAAAATGCCGCCTTGAGCCTCTCAGGGCTCATCAACAAATCAATGCTCCTGAGCCTCTCTGAGCTCTACCAAAATGCCCCCAACACTGGCAGAAACAGAGCCCCACTCACCGGGACTCCTGTGCGCTGCCGGTCCCTTCTCACCCGGTCCCGCTCCTGGGGGCCGGGTCCTCTCACGAGCAGCGGGCAGGGCTCTCTCACTTGCGAGAGCCTCGAGGGGGACCAGACAACCTCTGTAGGCTTCTTCTGTGGCAGCGCGGGGCTCCTCTTTGGTAACGGAACCCCACGGGTACCTTCAGCCGCCTCTCCTTTCCTCGTGCTGCGGCGGCGAGGGCGGGCATTCCGGGGCAGGCTGGGGCACTTCCGGATCGCGCTAGGCAGCGGCCCGGCAACGTTTTCGACACTCCTGGGCTGCGGCGGTGATTCTCCCGGGTCAACGAGGCGTAGACTTCCTCTTTTAAATCAATAATAAAGCGAGGTGGGCACTCACTTGGGGGCACAAAACGGCACCAGGTCCCTGACGGGGTGGGTACCTGCCAGGGGCTTAAACTTGGCAATTAGGCGAGGAAAATGCCGGGTGGGCACCGGCTACAAACAGAAAGCGCCCCAAGGCATTACGGGATAATTACAGAGCTCCCAAGCGCTAGTGGCAAAATAAAGCGCTCCCAAGCGCTTGAGGCCCAGAAGTCCAGGGCAAGTCACAGCCAAAAAGTCCTTCAGGAGGTGGGGGGGCAATGTTGGGCCCAGAGCCAGCTCACAGTGTCCTCTCAGGCAGGGAGGCAATCCCCAGTGGCGGTCCTCCTGGCGCCCAGCAGCAGCCCCCCTGAGGAAAAGGATCCAGGAAGAGAACATTTTGTAAGTGGACACAGCCCCTTTTTATACAGTGAATTCCTTTGTCTCAGGGTGCAGGGAGGGGGAAAAACCAGTCGCAGCTGGTTTTGGAGCACTGTGATGTGCTCAACCACCCTTTCCTTTCACTGGCCAGGCTAGGGACATTAGACACACCACAGGGGGCGGAGCCAGCATTGTGTGGGGAAAGCCCAGCCCTGTTCAGGTCCCAGGTGCACCCCTCCCTCACATCAGCATGCTAATCTCTCCACTCACCACCGGGGCAGACCCAACCAGACTCCTGGAGCCAGGCTCACCAGCCAGCTCCAGCCAATTACACGCCAGCACACTCACTGCACACGCACACCCATGTCTAGAAGTGGCACTTCCACACTAGACACATTCACGCCGCACACATTATTGCGCAGCATTCAATCTCACGAGTTCGCACATACCAAACTCAAGCCTACACACCTCACGCATCAGGAACTACCAGGGACACAGACATTCCCCATGCATTCCTATGGGAGGGCAGGTCAATCTCACCACACGCATGCAGAGTGCGCACGCACTTTCCACTGGGACAGAGTGAAAGTGCACAGAAGCAAAATATTACTATCACCATGTCACCATGAAAAGGAAATAGTTCAGGGGTGAACCTGCCAGAAGGGCCAAGTACAACACAACCCCCTTCCAGCCAAAACGCAGGGAAGACCGATCACCACCGTGATGGGCTTCCCTGCTTGGGGCGATAGAACACGGAAGCGGGCCCGCAACTGCAAGGATACCCTCCGGTTCTATGCCACGGTGAACCCAGCGGGTTCCTTCCAGAAACACTACCTGGAACAACTGGGCTACCCCACTGGTACTCCCAAGCTGTCCGTGGCCAGGACCAGGCCCTAGGCCACCCAGGTGCCACTGATCCCTGCCTATTCACAGAGTGGGGGGTAGTAACCCCCGGTACATAGTAGCCATGCTCCACTCTTCCTGTCTGTAAGACAGGGCTAGACTGCCACTGGTTCTCCAGCCTAGAGTCTACACCCTCAGGCGGACCAGGAGTCTTGGGGAAGGCTCTCCTCCCCCTACCTCTTCTTCCAGGGTTCCTCCACCTCCTGCGAGGGGTACCCTTAGAACGCCATCCTCCCAACCTAGGGTTTAACCCCTCAGGTTGCACTGGGGTCAGAGGCGGGCTCTCCCACCCTCTGCACCCCCTTCCAGAGTTCCGTACCCTCCATGCTGGAGTGGTACCCCTGGAAGATGAACCGGTCAGGACGCTGGTTACAGACGTCCTACCCTTCAGGTCAGGCGGATCCTGAACCTGGTCTTCCAACCTCTGGTCTAGAACCTTTGGAGGAATAACTGCCTGGCACTCCAGGACTTCTGGGGATTCACACGCCATCCCTCTGAGGCTGACACATGACTCATGTGTCGTGTGACTGTCTGTCTGGTGCAGATCTCCCATCCCCTGTCCATCTGACAGTGCGCGAAGATCCCCCAGAACAGAAGTGGTGTCACCATGGTCACTACACGGGAACCTAGCCCAACTGGGTAGTCCCTGACCCGCAGGTTCTTCCACTGGGGAACTCATCCCCCAATCAGTCCTCACTTCGGACTCCTGTGCCCTCCCAACTGGAGTAGCACTGCCGGACACTGGAACCCCTGGAGCTCTAGTTACAGATGCTCCAGGTTCCCTAGATACTAGGAGATCCTCCTCAAATGGACTAACAGGACAGCCTAGGTACCCAACCTGGTGTTCCCTCAAGAAACCACCCAGGTTCTGAGATAGGGCTTCGGGCATCTGGGGACTCTCAGTCACCCACTGACTCCTGCTCCACTGAGCCAGGTAGTAAGCCTCTTCACCCCTCTCACTATACTGGGACCTAGCTGAGCTACACTGAGTCTCTTCCACCACGCTGGGCGGGAAGATACCTGAACCACTACTTTTGGAATCACTCACTAATGACTCCTCAGAACCTCTAGCACTTTCTCAGTGGTCTGCTTCATCTGCAAGCTCACATGCCTCAGACAATCCACACCCCAACAGGTGTTGGCGCAACCCTGGCAAACAACAACTGATCATCTGCTCTTTGAGAACCATATTAAGCAGTTTGTCAAAATCAGAGTCAGTGTGAACCTCTTCCCAAGCCCACAGTGCTCCACAACATTCATCCTCAAACTCCTCCCACGACTGGTGAGACAGTTTCTTACTGTCCCTGAACTTCAACCTTAACTCCTCCTCTTGGGAAACAGGTACCATACTCTGGGAACTGGGACTTTCTGCACTGAAATCTATATAGCTGCCACCACTGGACTCAACCCGCCCGGGGAGTCCAGAAAATAAAAACTGCGTGCAGGGGATAGTCTACCCTCCAGAGGTAATCTCTCTCTGGTGCAGGCCCTCTCAGCCTCCTCTATCCTCTCCTACACTAAGACCCTCTCAGTCTCTAGCTGTTGCTTTCTAACGCCCAGCTGTGCCATAGCCTGGGCATGCTCTAGCCTGAGCTTTTCTAAAGCCAGCTGGTGCTCCCTTTCTTTCCTCCTATCTTCCCACTCCTCTGGGGACAGAGAAAGGGATGAGGCACTGCCTCTGCTACTGGACCCAGCAAGGGACTCCCTCTCTATGGCGTCTTCACTATGTGCTGGTATCCATGCACTGTCATCTTCTCCCTCTTCTTCAGACTCTTCAGGGCTCCTCACAGTCCCACCACCTTCATGGCATGAGGCCCGGGCCCTTTCCTCACTGCGCTCAAGATCCCATTGACCCTTTTGCCATAGGGTCAGGCTGTTCTTAAGTTCGGACTGAGTGTAGGACTCATTCACCCCTATGTCTCTCTCTCTACAGAACCTTTGCAACTCCCACATACTGTATCTACCTAGATCACAGAAATCAAAAGCAGGTTCCCAGAAATCAAAAGCAGGCTCCATCTTGGCAGGATGCTCACAGACACGTGCAACACAGGGGACATAACTGTCAGAGCTGAAGCAAGAGTACAAAATTTACAAAGAATTCAGCGAACTCCCTATCCCAGAGAACTCACACTCACTTGTCTAGTGCCACACACCATTCATCCACACACAACCCCCCCCCCCCCCCCCTCGGACTGGTAAGGCAGGTTCTACTGATGGAGCAGATTTCATTTGCAGTCAGGCATTGTTTTATTTTTGTGCTACAGACAGGCTGCATTTAAATTGCCACGCACATTTTGGTGCAGGTTAAAAACATGGCACATGAAAAACATGAAAGTGAGGCCTGAAAATGCTTTTGCTGAATTAACATGTTTTTTTTGCAATGTAGAGAAAAAGTGGCCTTTTTACCTTTGAAGATTAATAGAATGTGTTTCTCTCTTCCCAGCTCATCCATGTAATCTAGATTTATTATTCCTGTCTTAATAGACTTTGACTTGTTGCATATTTTGATAAACATTTTCAGTTAATAACACCTCTTTTTATAATGTGTGTGAATTAATAATGCACGTGGGAAACATAATGGACTGATTTACATGAAATTAATATTATCTTTGTGTTGTTTTATTTTTGGGGCCTACACAAAACATGGCTGCCTGTGAATCCATCAAGGCTATGGCTTGCAATTTAATGAGAAGGGAGCATGCGCAGACTGTGGCAGCTTTCCTAAAGGAGTCAAGGACATCTTGAACTGTACATTCTTGTGATTCTGCCAATGTACCAGTGTTAGTTAAAAGTGTCCATCTGACTACGCTGTGGAAGGAAGGATGAATTAGAATGAAACATTTTTCTTAGTAAATGTTGCAAACATATAAAATGTATTAAGTCATTTGCGCTTCTTTTGTTAAAACTGGTGAAGTCAGGTTTTTAGAATGAGTCAGGGGGAGTGAGAACTCATGCCATCATGACTGACCAATCACGTAAGGTTCTCCTGAAAGATGCTACATCTTTGTGTAATCTGCCAATAATTAGGGTATAAATACTGTCCTCTCTGGATGGGGGCTGGCTATCTCAGCTCAGCTGGCTTCTAGGCTCATTAGGGGCGTGTGAGCCCTTGAGAGAAGGAACAGATTAGGCCAGACATCCTATGGGTTAGGTACGAGAAACGTCCCGGGAGATTGCTGAAGGGGCAGAGGTGCGTCCGAGGAGATTCAGGGGGAGGTTTCATGCTTCCACGTCATATCTTGGCACTTCAGGCCACATTCCTTTGAGGCCTGTGAAGGAGGGGCTGTTTTCCTCTTTTAGACACAGACAGACAGAGAGTGCAGTGGATCAGGATAGAATTAGATGCTAAACTTTAAGTTTATGCTTTGACTAATTAATTAGGTCTAAAAAATATTTATTTGGTTTATGCATTTATTTCTCTTTATGGGAGATTTTTGCCAACTATTTAATTATTGATTAGCTTTGCAAGACTATTTTTCTTAGAAACTCTTTAAGAATTGTGACTGAAATTTTGCGCCACATTTTTCATAACCACATGTAATGCTTATATGCAGACTGTAATGAGTTCTGTATTATTGATATTTTTCCTGTTTTCCAAATTCTGTAACCTGATTGATATTTTACTAATGAATAAAGGGTCAGAGAAAAACTTAACTTTTGACTAGAAAATAAAACCCTTTAAAATAATCAACAACTCTCTTTTTTGGCTTACAATATTAATTGTATTATGACTGTTCATCTTTATTTAAAGTCTCCTGAAGGTAATAGATGGTGTGAAGGGCCCAACACCTTTTGAGCGGTAAATTAGAGGTAGCATGGAGGTTTTACATTGAGAAACTACCAGAAGAAATTACCGTCGCCATCACTACCACCCCTGATTTCTCAACCTGACCACATGTGACACAGGTACCAAACTTTGGGAGCGGGGCGGGGAGCAAATGTACTGGACACTATTTGAAAATGACACCCTTAGGAGAAGAAATAATGGAACTCCAAAAACAATATTCCCCAAAATGTGATTTATCTAAAAATGCAGAGTTTTGTAGTGCGGCCAGTTGCCACTGCGGTACAACGTAAACGCAAATCCTTATCCTTTCCGCTGCCGCCAATGTTAGAAATGGGATCTCTGGCTGGCAATGGCTCTCGCCAAAGTCAGTCAGAGACCACCACTCTAAGTCAGGGCAAGGGAGTTACACGCCAAGATAACCTCTGCTCACCCCCTTGGTAACGTGACACGAGCAGTAAGGCTAAACTCGGAGGCAATGTGAGTTAAGCGTTTGCGCATGCACCCAGCAACAACACCCAAGGCCCACCACAAAGGAAACTCCACACAAGGTTATGTATAGAAATAGCCTTTGTATTGTAGCAAACACATTAGATAAAAACACACACTTTACAATGTGCCAACAGGCACGGGCAGAATTTACAGGGGATATATGTACAGGACAGGGCCACATGGACCACTGTCAGGAATATGCACTTTTAGGTTTGGAAATAGCACCTGTAGAACATAGAATAATCACTTTAGTACCAAAATAGAAAATAGAGCACACAACCAGTAACTACTGGTAACAGGTAAGTCCCACCTACGCAACGCTAACCACCTTAGGAGAATGTCACGCAGGGAACCAGGACCTCACTAGTACACCTATACTAGAAGAACAACCACCTAAGTATCACTATACATTTAGGGGTAGAGGCATGAACACATTACACATGATGCATCACAACATTCAGAGGTGTAGGGAAGAAAACACAGGATGCATAAACATACATTCAGCGGTGCAGCACAGAACAATTCACAGAAATTACATAGGCCACAACCTGTGACTGTCTCAAATGTCAGGGGGGGCCTAAACGGAGCAGCTGCCCACTAAGTGCTGGGTAGCTGTAGCAGGGAGCCTGGCACCAGCGTGCCTCCTGAGCCTCCTCTGTGGACTCTAACTAACAAAATGCCCCCGTGGAGCCTCGTGGGCTCAAGCCACAAAAACACTTGTGGCCCTCTGAGCCTTGCTGGGCTCAAGAACAAATGCGGCACTCAGGAGCCTCTCCGGTCTTGTAAAACAAATATGCCCCGGGTGGTGGGGGAGCGGCCCGCTGTCAGCTGGGGCCCCTCTACCCTCCTCTGTGCCCCGATATCATTGAAGTCCCACTCCGGGGACTCGAGAACAAATGTGGCCCCCAAGAGCCTCGGGCTCTGGAACGAAAATGCCGCCTTGAGCCTCTCAGGGGTCATCAACAAATCAATGCTCCTGAGCCTCTCTGGGCTCTACCGAAATGCCCCCAACACTGGCAGAAACAGAGCCCCACTCACCGGGATTCCTGTGCGCTGCCGGTCCCTTCTCACCCGGTCCCGCTCCTGGAGGCCGGGTCCTCTCATGGGTGGCGGACGGGGCTCTCTCACTTGCGAGAGCCTCGCGTGGGACCAGACAGCCTCTGTAGGCTTCTTCTGTACCTCTTCGGGAACGAGCCCCGCGGGTACCTTTAGCAGCCTCACCTTTCCTCGTGCTGCGGCGGTGAGGGCGGGACTTCCGGGGCAGGCTGGGGCACTTCCGGGTCGCACTAGGCAGCGGCCCGGCAATATTTTCAGCACTCCTGGGCTGCGGCGGTGATTCTCCCGGGTCAACGACGGGTAGGCTCCCTCTTTTAAATCAATAATAAAGCGAGGTGGGCACTCGCTTGGGGGGCACAAAACGGCACTAGCTCCCTGGCGGGGGTGGGCCCCTGCTGTGGTATATAAATAAATAATACCGGGACTATTTTTGAATTACATTAACAATAACAGATAGCTCAATAAATAAGAGGCAGGATCCGATGTGTCCGAGTCAGAAGGATTTATTCAGGCAAAAGGGAAGGGACTGGAACGGGACAGCCTGAAATAAAACAAGAAGGAAGGAAGGCAGCTGCACCATTTCATCGACAGTGCAGCATATATATAGTAAAACATTACATTACATTACATACAGTAGGCGTACCTTATGACAAACGTAAGATAAGAAGCACATGGGTGGAGAAAGAAGGCGTGCACAGGGCGTGTACTGAGACATGTGGTACGAACGTCACAGAAGTGTCATGAATGGGGCGGAAACATGGAGGGGGCTACCTGAGCAGCTGGGACCTTTAACCTAGTGGTGCGCGCAAATGGGCAATGACGTGTTACCAGGGAGAACTGGGGGCTATGACTTCTGCGCTAGAAGAGGAGACTAAAGTCTGCGGTGTCAGGACGACATGTACCTATAGCATATCTGGTATCTGGTGTTTGGAGTACATGTTGCTAGAATCCAAAAGTTATCAGGGCAAAGGCTACTTGACACTAAGGCTGGTGCGTGCATCTATTCTACATGTATTGCGTGTGCTAGGAATATTCTATGAATATTAATACAGTATTTCTCTTACATGGAGACAGAAAGACTAGACCATAGCCGAAACTGTTGATGCGGTTCAGTAGCTTAGGAATGCAGAGAAGGAGGGCTGGACTGATAACTAGAAGCATAACATACTCTTGGCAGACAGGCGGGCAGAGCCAGGCCGGGCCGGGCACTGTGCTGCGCGAAATGAAGTAAGTGAAGGGTCAGGGATGCAGGTGGGGGCTGCATCGCTCCTCGGAGTGGATTCAGGAGACTGGAGCTTGAATCTGGTGTCCGGGCCCCTTTTGAGGCCTAGAAACGGGGACAATTCAATGAATTAACGTGCACACTGTAAAACGTGGCAACATAGGCCTAATACTCGTTGCTTTCACGAGAACTGGAAACTGGCATACTAGAGTTGGACACAACTATAATTGCGTCTTTAATCGATCATAGGGGGATACATGCATATCGATCATGCACATATAACATAGGATGGGGAACACGTAGGCACATATAACATGGCAAAATTTACTTTTCCACATTCCCTCCTTGTGCCCTACGTTTCCATCAGGAAACATCAATATTCATGATACCATCTATCTGTTCATATAGCATCATTTGCTCGTCTCGAATTGTCTTAGAACGGGATTTAGGACTAGGAATACAAGAGGTAGCACACATGCCGCAAATCGCAGGGCCACATTGTAAACAGAGGCAGCAACTGAATATGATCATTACTGCTATACCTAGGAATGACAATACTTTACATCCCCAGGCAGATATGATACTCCAGAGCCAACCGGACCATGTCCAGGTGCCTGGATTCTGGTGTAACTGATGGGCAATTTTATGAAGTCTGGTTATAGCTGAATAAACAGACGGCGCGTTATTAGGAATGAAAATGCAGCAACTAGATCCGATGACTCTACATGCTCCTCCTCTATCGGCCAGTATGACGTCAAGAACGAGACGATTTTGGAGCACGACAAAACGCATAGCAGATTGCTCTTCGGTTAAGTTACCTAGAGCGGAAGTAGTCTCATTTACTACTGCTTCAAGGGTTCTGGTTAACCTACGTATTAACTTACTATTCTGGACAGGACCTATAAAGAAAAAGAAACCTTTATTGAAGTCTTGATATTGTTCTAGAGCAGTTTCAGTTTGATCGACAATTGGGGACTCAGTCTCTCTTCTATGTCTAAGGTGTACTAGATGTGTATTTCTGTGATAATCAGATGGGGCTAGAAAAACTGGTGGCAGTAGGAAGGCAATATAACATGTTCCATCCCAATCTAGGGGCAGACGAACATATGCGGTCTGACCACAAACAAAATAAGAATGACGTGAGGCTTTGAAAATAGATTTCCCACTGTCACCATACTCGACCACAGTAGTACAATCACTATGTCCTACATGTGCGGAACCATTCTTTCTGACACATAATTCGCCTTTGATTGGTAGTACTGAAATAGCAGGCAAATCTGGGGTAGTATCGGACTGGACATTCAAGACCATGAAATTCGAGGAATAATTACCTAAATCATATACTTCATTTTCTAGATCTAACCCTGTTCTATGGGATAGACCTTGCTTGTCTGGGAAACATGTTCGGTTCAGAAAGGACATATCAGTTAAGGATGACGTTAACGTGGACCATGCTCCACACGAACCATTATGTGAAAATGGATAAGGAAAAAGTGGCAGAACTCCCTTCGGTGTCTGGAAAGGGGGGAGTCGACCACACACCCAACAATTAGTGGTATTGCTGGTCTGGTGTGAATAGTGCAACATTCGGATAAAACTATTATTACGCATAGCAAGACGATAGGATAACTCGTGAGGAGGCAGATCACTAAATGTGTGCTCTACTGTAACATTAGAAAACATATGTACATGTGAAATAGGAAAACATAAATGTAACGCATAACTTATGCATGTAACCATAAGACTCAGGAACAATAAAAAGAATAGAACGATAATACATCTCTTAGAGTTTTGACTAACTCTCTCACTGTGTGGGTCTATCTCATACATGTCAGGAACCTGTCTAACCGTTTCACCCGAGAGGGACTTAGACAATTAAACTGGCTGACTTACTAGACCTCAACTTGGATTTATACTCCTGCTGCGGAGTTTTCTCTAACAGGGGAATTTTAGATTCGTTGTCTGGGCAGTTCTTGAGAACGGGGCAGTCCTTGAGAAAAGTTTTAGGTTTAAGTCCGTGAAATTTCTTGACGTGGCTCACGTGTAGCCACCCTTTTCTGTTTTCCACCTTCACAGCAGTCCGGGTGGTGAGAAGGACGAGGCGGGGTTCCTTCCAACGGGGCTCCAGCAGACTTGAATGATCAAAGTTCCTTATAAGGACCATATCACCTGGAACGACTTCATGCGGTTTTACCTCGGTGTTGTCTGGAAATGCAGCGGCAACCTGTGAACGACAAGATTGTAGTGCAGACATCAAGGAGGCAAGGTAATCTGTCAGCATATTACTGTCAATATCGGTAATGGTACGGGGTCTAGGTGTACCCCACATGTTGGGTGGGCGACCAAACACTATCTCGTAGGGAGATAGACCTGAACGGGAGTGAGCGACCATTCTCATATAAAAAAGGGCAACTGGCAGTGCTACTATCCAATCTACACCTTTCTCTGCACACACTTTTGCAATGCGGATTTTCAGGGTCTGGTTATGTCTCTCTACGAGATCGGCTGCTTCAGGATGGCGTACACAATGGAACTTCCACTGATACCCTAACAGGAGGGAAACTTGTTTCATGAGCTCGGATGAGAATGGCAGGCCATTATCTGAATACACGACCCTAGGTAATCCATAGCGGGGAAAGAACTCACGAACCAACTGCCTGGCAGTGGTCGCAGCTGTGTAATCTGGAACTGGATATGCTTCTGTCCACCTGGACAAAGCGCATACAACTACGAGGACATACTTGAAACCTCGACATCGCTCCATCTGAATATAATCCATCTGGAGGACTTCAAAAGGGTGGTCAGGAGGATGGAATCCACCTTGTTCCACCGGGACACTTTTACCTGGATTGAACTGACAACATATCATACAGGTACGGACTTTCTGCTTGGCTGCTGCTCGTAAATGCTTGTTGAACCAAAGGTTCTGGATACTGTCTAACATGGCTTTTTCTCCTAGATGTGCTGGACTATGTGCGGTGTTAATAATGATTTGAACCATAGAGTCGGGGAGAAACCATGTGGCTTTTCCCTTCGTCAACCATCCTTGATCTGTCTGGACCCCTCCTTGTTCGGACCATTTCTTGATTTCATCGGGAGTAGCATGTAACTGTATATCTATGACATCTTGTGTAGGGTCCTTAACTGTCATACAAGTAGTCTGTTCTGGAATGAGTGTCAGTGTCGTGTTAACTGGAATGTCTGGAGTCTGAGCTGTAAGTTTGGCTGTTCGATCTGCTAGATCGTTACCTTGGGAAATGATATCAGTGACTTTCGTATGTGCCTTGCACTTCATGATAGCAATAGCTGTCGGTAAATGTATTGCATCTAACAGGGCTTGAATGAGGAGACCATGCTGAATTTTGGTTCCATGAGAAGTCATGAAACCTCGTTCCTGCCAGAGCACTCCGAAGTCGTGTACGACTCCGAATGCGTAACGTGAATCTGTGTATATGTTTACTTTCAGGTTCTTGGCACGTATGCAGGCTTGGGTCAGAGCGACAAGCTCTGCTGCTTGAGCAGACAGGGTGTCAATACGATGTGTTTCTATAACTTCGGTTTCAGTAGTCACTGCATACGCGGCTACTAGTTCTCCTGTACTTGTTCTCATACATGAACCATCCACATAAAGTGTCAGGTCGGGATCAGGTAATGCAATGTCTGTCAGATCTTGTCTTGGCTTTGTCATGGTGTTAACAACTTCCACACAGTCATGTGTGGCAGGATTTGAAGTAACTGACGGTAATAGTGTAGCTGGATTTAAAATGTTGCAGCGTCTGATTTCTATGTGTGGCTGAAATAGTGTCAGTTCATAACCTGTTAAACGTGCAATTGTCAAGTGCTGAGTCTGGGTTCGGTTTAAAAGAACTTCCACGGAGTGTGGAACTTGCACTGTCAGGGAGTGTCCTAACACTATAGAATCACTTTGTCTGATAGCTAGAGCTGTGGCTGCAACTGACTTGAGGCACGCAGGCAGAGCCTGGGCCACTGGATCTAATGTGCTAGAAAAATAAGCACAGGGCTTGTATTGTCCTGCTTGATCTTGTGTGAGAACAGATAATGCAGTACCATCACGTTCTGTGACAAAAAGTGTAAAAGGCTTACTGTAGTTCGGTGTTGCTAGAACAGGTGCATTACATAAAGCTTTCTTTAACTCGTTAAAAACAAGTGTATGTTCCTGGGTCCAAGGGAGGACAGTCGATACGGCTGCCTCCTGTGTCGTTAACTGTATCAGTGGCTTTGCTAGAAATGCATACTGAGGAATCCATTGTCTGCAGTAAGAAGTGAGGCCGATAAAAGCTCGTACCTCCTTCTGTGTCTTGGGCTGTGGAAGACGTGCTATTAACTGGATACGGTCAGGTGTCAACTGCCTACCCCTCTTGGACAGTAAGTGTCCTAAGTAGACCACTTGCTGGACACAGAATTGCAATTTGGAAGGGGACACCTTGTGCCCCATCTCGGCCAGAAAATACAGGACTGTAAGTGATGCACGCTCGCAGTCACGTTCAGAACGGGCTGTGATCAGTAGATCATCGACATACTGGAGCAGGGCAGTGTCAGTTGGCATGCGGATATTGTCTAGTTGTCTCTTAAGTGCTTGACTGTAAATGCTAGGACTTTCTGTGAAACCTTGAGGTGCTCGTGTGAATTTATAGCTTCTTCCATTTAAACAGAATCCGAAAAGGAACTGGCTGTCTGGATGAATGGGGACACTGAAAAATGCGTTCTTGAGATCGATAACTGTAAAGAACGTTGCTTCAGAATCAATGGCTGTCAATAGAGAAGAAATATCTGGGACCACTGGGTACTGTGGTACAATACATTTATTAAGTTCTCGAAGGTCGATCACTAATCGATAAACTGGAGGTGCATTTGGGTCAGTACGTTTCAGGACTGGAATGATAGGAGAATTACATACATTGGAGTCAGTTTCTACAACTACTCCTTGGGCAATAAGTTCGTCAATAATTTTGGATAAGGCTGCTACAGCCTCAGGTGGCAATTTGTACTGTCGGATTCGTGGTAGAACAACACCTTGCTTTAGAGTCACACGATGGGGTGTGATATGCATACAACCTACATCAGTTGGACCTTGCGCCCATAAATGCTGTGGTACATTCAATAATCTTGGATCAAAATCACGTAATACATAATGACCTTTGAAATCACGGAGGAACAGACGGACCCCTTCTGGGGAGCAGCATATGACTGCTCCTAATTCTTTCAATGTCTTAATGCCCAACAAATTTTCTGGACAAGACTTCGTGAGTAACAAATCTGTAGTTCGGGACAATGGACCAACTTCTAGAGTAACTGGTTTCGATATTTCATTAACAATAGGCTTTCCTGAAAATCCAAGGGGTACATTTCTAGAGCCTGAGAGTGGAGCCCCTGGAACCTCGTCATGACTGATGGTAGTCCTACTTGCCCCTGTATCAATCAGAAACTTTCTGTCTTTCCCCAATACTTGACTGTGTACATAGGGACCCTCTTGATCTACAGGTATCTCGATGAGAGGCAAGCCTACCTCCCTCTCTAGGCTGTTTCATGAATATGGCTGATAATCTGGGTACTCTGACTGTGCGTACTGGTACATCTGCTGTGTAACATGCTGTGTGGCAGCGATAGGCTGCGGTGCTGTAACTGTCTGTTGTGTATTCTGTGGTGGCTGGGAAGTCTGCGAAACTTGTTCTTGTCTAGGCGGACGTGGTCTTTCTTTAGTTTTACCAGTAGCTATGTTGTGTTTCAGAACTGCACATTCGTTTATAAAATGACCTGGCTGTTTACAGTAATTGCATGTCCCTTTAACGGGAACTGCAGGATGACTGGCTTGATTCGGACCCCTCTTCTGACTGTCTTGTGGAACAGATTGTGCAACTAGTACTTTCATTTTCGTGTCTTTCATACGTCTCCTTTCGTGTTCCTGCTCTTCCCTGATTCTGTTCTGATGGTACTGGAGCATTTGGAGCATCTGGGACGGAGAATTAGCTTGCCAGGTGCTTTCGACTTTCAGTACTCGATTTTTAACTTGTGGACTTGAATTCTCGACTAGTTTGGTAACAAAAAGATGAGGGTATGATTCACTACTTGTTTTCAGACCACTATTAATAATAAAACATTTTTCAAATCTAGAATAGAAATCACTAGTATCTTCGTCTTGTTTCTGTTTACAGGCTGAGATCGCATCCCAATCTTCCTTTTTCGTGGCTAGTAATCTTGGCAAAACTTGTATCAATAACTCGGGCAATTCTTTAGCTTTATCCCCAAGACCGGTACCTGGTACTCGTGAATTATCTTCAGCTTCTAGAGCTGTCCAATCTATCTTTTTCTCTCCCACCTCCCATTCTTTTTCTTTGAGTTTTTCATATATGCCCGCAGGCAACAGGACCTTTAACATTTTAATGATATCCGGATACGTGTATTCTCCCATACGGAGCATGTCTTTTAATTCACGGTGGAACCCTGCTGGATCTTTGTCATGACAGGGAATTAACTTCTTCATTTCTAAGAGTTCCATCTTTGTGATAGGGGTGTAAACAAATACTCGTTCTAGACCACCACCCTCTTTCTTGACTGGATGCACCTCTCGTAACAGATTTTGTCTGTCTATGTAGAATGATTTACTTTCTGGGGGTGAGACGTGAACAAAATGTGGATTCAGAAACGTTCGGTATTTGTGGCGCTGTTCTAAAATGACACTAATTAAATCGGTACCTAGACCTTTCCGTCTGTACTGGAGTAACTCGTTCAATATATCATGTAGAGGACCTGGATCAGAATGTTGTTCCTCATACAGTGTAGTGAGGTGTTGGATCATATACATACCCACCAGTCGTTGCTCGGCTGGGGGCAGTTTCAGAAACATTTGGGCCACTATTTCGTCTGGAAAAGTGGTAGAATCAGTAGTCCATCGGACTGCTGATCGGGCTAGTTCTTGTTCATGCATAGTACTAGGCTCACTATAACCTATTCGTAATTTCAGAATGTGATCGGTAGCTTGGAATACTTGCTCAAGAGAACACTGTTCTGGTGCTGGAGGAGGAAAAACTTTCTTGTAACCTAGTGTAGAATGTCGGTCGGAAAGTCTAGTTCTACCTACATACGCTATTCTGTCGGGATTCTCGTTGTCTACCTCTTCAGTAGAAGAGTCATACTCTTTCTCGGTTGCTTGCTTTGCTTCTCGTTTCTCGTGTATCGTTATGATTTCCCTACGAATTTTCTTGTACATACTCTCTATACAATTTTGTGTCTTGTGTTTTCCCTCGGCTATATTGTCACTCCACCTGGTCAGGACTTTCATTTCTTCTTGATCTTTTTCTGGATAATCTTGCTCTCTTATTAAACAGTTAATCAAAAACTTTAAAATCATGAGCTGAGTCTCGACCTTTCTTTGAACCATGGCTTCGTGAATACTTTCTGGATTCAGTCCTGTACGGATAAAACGATATATTCTGTCTAGATGTTCTCCCATATCAGGCAGGGTGTCCAAATAGCTGGCAACCCATCTTAAACGTAATGAATATATGACCATGTGATCATCGCCTGGAACTGGATCATAACGACATTCAGTAAGTGCTCGCTTGATATCTCCGTATGTAGTCACTTTTGGCGTACGCTGTAACGCTAGTTCATGTAGCGTCATACGTCTTGGTTGAGGCGGGGTACGAGGAGAACCTCCCCCCGCGGCTCCTAAACTAGAATCGTCGGTGTATACTGTACGTGCTGGTAGAGCGACTGGCAGAGCGGGTACATGTACTGTGGGCTGGGCCGGGGGTGCTGTAACAGGTGCTGTAACATTAACTGGACCCCCGGGACCAGCGGCTGGAGGAGCAGAAATTACATTATTAACGGGAGCAGGCGGAATAGGATTTGCATATTCTGGGACGGTATCGTCCAAATAGGACGAAAGAAAAATATCAGCTGCGGTCGGTTTATGACGTAGCTTAATCGGGACCAATGGCGGCGGAAAATTACAGGGTGCTTCCGGGGTTGCTTTTGGCAAGCCCTCGGCAAGAAGAGGATACATACCCTTAATAAGGGCATTTCTCTGTCTGTCTAACTGTTCTGCTCTAACTCGTTCACCTTCTTCGATTAATTCCCTTTCTTGGGCTCTTTCTGATGATTCCCTACTTAATTCTGTTTTTCTGAATTCTTTTTCGGTTCTTTTATGAGATTCTTTGCGCCATAACTCGATGGCATCTTTCTGGGACTGTCTGGCTTTCTTTTTCCATAATGCTTCTTCTACTCGCATGATGCACTCGGCATCCCATGTACCTGATACGGGCCATCTATATTTCTCTTCTAGTTCCTTAGTATAGTCCGCCCATAAGTCTAGATATATTATGGCATCTAAGCCATGTTTGTGATACATAAAATGTCCTGAACTGTCCCTAGGAGGGACAGGAACTGCTTCTTCAAGTAACCCTTTTCTGGTCTTTAACTGACGTAACTTCGAGAACAGAGGCATTTCGGGAATACACTTGAAACACAATATACAATAATCACAGTAATAATATAGCGAACAAAACTCTCATACCACGACATAAAAATACATTGATAACAGAATACTACCTGATACACTGAAAACAGAACACATGAATTTCTCGAAAACGAAACTTACTAGAATTACTGGATGCACTGCTAAAACAGTACAGAACATACCGGTCCCATAAAGAGACACGTCAGGACCCGTATCCACCTAGGTGAATACTTCGTACTGGATCTGTGTACCCAAACCCATCGGACCAGGACCAACTAATGATCCTGTCTAGATACTTCCCCCACGACGGTACTCACCGGGAAGCAGAAACTGGAAGGCCTCGGACTGGACTGGACTGCTACGACGTCGGACTACGAACTTCGGAAACTTCGGTTACAGGTGGGCCTCCGGATACTTCGGACCTTGCACTCTCGGCTTGGGCTCTGGTCGGGACGAACCGCATTCCACACCGCTTCGTCTGGATGTCGGACCGCAGTTTCCGTCTCCTCCGTGGGCCTGAGGGAGACTTGGAGCAGAAATATCTGCCGGTGCGCAGTAGAGTTCCGTCACAGCTGTAGAGGGTCAGGGGGCCGGAATGGCATCGCCAGCGCGTGAGGAAGGGGCTTGTCCCTATTCGGGCGCCATTCTGTGGTATATAAATAAATAATACCGGGACTATTTTTGAATTACATTAACAATAACAGATAGCTCAATAAATAAGAGGCAGGATCCGATGTGTGCGAGTCAGAAGGATTTATTCAGGCAAAAGGGAAGGGACTGGAACGGGACAGCCTGAAATAAAACAAGAAGGAAGGAAGGCAGCTGCACCATTTCATCGACAGTGCAGCATATATATAGTAAAACATTACATTACATTACATACAGTAGGCGTAACTTATGACAAACGTAAGATAAGAAGCACATGGGTGGAGAAAGAAGGCGTGCACAGGGCGTGTACTGAGACATGTGGTACGAACGTCACAGAAGTGTCATGAATGGGGCGGAAACATGGAGGGGGCTACCTGAGCAGCTGGGACCTTTAACCTAGTGCTGCGCGCAAATGGGCAATGACGTGTTACCAGAGAGAACTGGGGGCTATGACTTCTGCGCTAGAAGAGGAGACTAAAGTCTGCGGTGTCAGGACGACATGTACCTATAGCATATCTGGTATCTGGTGTTTGGAGTACATGTTGATAGAATCCAAAAGTTATCACGGCAAAGGCTACTTGACACTAAGGCTGGTGCGTGCATCTATTCTACATGTATTGCGTGTGCTAGGAATATTCTATGAATATTAATACAGTATTTCTCTTACATGGAGACAGAAAGACTAGACCATAGCCGAAACTGTTGATGCGGTTCAGTAGCTTAGGAATGCAGAGAAGGAGGGCTGGACTGATAACTAGAAGCATAACATACCCTTGGCAGACAGGCGGGCAGAGCCAGGCCGGGCCGGGCACTGTGCTGCGCGAAAGGAAGTAAGTGAAGGGTCAGGGATGCAGGTGGGGGCTGCATCGCTCCTCGGAGTGGATTCAGGAGACTGGAGCTTGAATCTGGTGTCCGGGCCCCTTTTGAGGCCTAGAAACGGGGACAATTCAATGAATTAACGTGCACACTGTAAAACGTGGCAACATAGGCCTAATACTCGTTGCTTTCACGAGAACTGGAAACTGGCATACTAGAGTTGGACACAACTATAATTGCGTCTTTAATCGATCATAGGGGGATACATGCATATCGATCATGCACATATAACATAGGATGGGGAACACGTAGGCACATATAACATGGCAAAATTTACTTTTCCACACTGCCATGGGCTTAAAATTGGCTATTAGGCAAGGAAAATGCCGGGTGGGCACCGGCTATGAACAGAAAGCACCACCAAGGCGCTAGGGGGATAATTACAGCGCTCCCAAACGCTAGTGGCAAAATAAAGCGCTCCCAAGCGCTTGAGGCCCAGAAGTCCAGGGCAACTCACAGCCAAAAAGTCCTTCAGGAGGTGGGGGGGCAATGCTGGGCCCAGAGCCAGCTCACAGGGTCCTCCTAGGCAGGGAGGCAATCCCCAGTGGCGGTCCTCCTGGCGCCCAACAGAAGCTCCCCTCAGGAAAAGGATCCATGAAGAGAACATTTTGTAAGGGGACACAGCCCCTTTTTATACAGTGAATTCCTTCGTCTCAGGGTGCAGGGTGGGGTAAAAACCAGTAGCAGCTGGTTTTGGTGCACTGTGATGTGCTCAACCACCCTTTCCTTTCACTGGCCAGGCTAGGGACATTAGACGCACCACATGGGGGCAGAGCCAGCATTGTGTGGGGAAAGCCCTATTCAGTGTCCCAGGTGCACCCCTCCCTCACATCGGCATGCTAATCTTTCCACTCACCACCGGGGCAGACCCATCCAGACTCCTGAAACCAGGCTCACCAGCCAGCTCCAGCCAATCACACGCCAGCACACTCACTGCACACGCACACCCATGTCTAGAAGTGGCACTTCCACACTAGACACAATCACGCCACACACATCATTGCGCAGCATTCACTCTCACGAGTTCACACATACCAAACTCGAGCCTGCACACCTCACGCATCAGGAACTACCAGGGACACAGACATTCCCCATGCATTCCTATTGGAGGGCAGCCCAATTTCACCACACGCACGCAGAGTGCGCACACACTTTCCACTGGGATACAGTGAAAGTGCGCAGAAGCTAAAAATTACTATCACCAGGTCACCATGAAAAGCAAAAAGTTCAGGGGTGAACCTGCCAGAAGGGCCAAGTCCACCAGCCGATTTTGCAGCTATGCTGCAAAAACAGCCCTGTAACAAAAATGGCCCCCAGGGGCCCAAAACCGGCCCCCACCCGTGCGGCGCACCGGGGGATTGCCCGGTGCCCGCTATGGCCAGTCCGGGCCTGGTTGCACAGAGGCAGAGTGCAGTGCAGCTCTTCGAAGGAGGAGACTTATACATGCCATGAAGACAGCCCAAGGACGTGAACTCACCTCTGTGGCCACCTGAACTCCACCCCTCCCTCCCCACCCCACAAACACACCCAGACCCGCCCCTGGATGGCTGACATGCCTCCCTCTGTGGATGTGCATGGGCACGTCTAAAACTGAGAGGTGTGTACACTGTGCAGCTTTAAGGCCCCGAAGTGGTGGGGGCGACCTCTCCAGCCCCCCTCCTAGACTAGACTGATGCCCCACACCGCCCACTGCTCTGCCCCCAGGGCCGCAGCCATTTTGAACATTTGAGGACCGGGGCAACACTATTAATCTCTGCCCGGCCCCCCAATTGAAGGAGTCGGTCGGCTGTCAGTGGGTAGAGGCGCGGAGTCGTTCAGAAGATGAATGAACAATAAAAATGCCTTTAAAGTGTGTTCCTTTATTCTTACATTTGCTGCATGTTCCAAGACAGGTGAAATGCCCGGCTGTGCCTTTTGTTAAGCTTTAATTTACAACAAGGGGTGGTGATGGACAGAGTCTCTGAATTAAGCAGAGTACTCTCACCCAGTCAAGAGATCAGGGCTAGATCCAACACCGTTTTTTAGCTCATTGCACCATCCCAGTTTCAGAACCTGGCTGTATGCAAATTAGTCTGTCCCTGGCCCAGTGCATCATGGGAACAGGGCAGACCAGACTACAAAAGCCAATTCTTACACTGGGAAGGAAACAAGCTTCCGGGGACCGGTTTCTGCCATTTCAGGCGTCTTCGGCCCGGCTTGCTTGAATCCTGATGGTGCAATGAGCAAGGGACTCACATCTGAGTATACCCTTCCACGCTTAGGGTGGACAAAATAATTTACAACAAGGGTTGGATCTAGCCCTGATCTCTTGACTGGGTGAGAGTATTCTGCTTAATTCAGAGACTCGGTCCCTCACCACCCCTTGTTGTAAATATTTTTGTTAAGCTTTAGCATCTTCTCGTAAGGTGGAGATGCGCTCGCTCATCTTTCTTTCACTGGAAAGTGAGGGTATTTTGTAAAGTAAACTATGTGACAATCTCTCTAGACAGAACCACAGGAAGTATGCCGCAGCAAAGGCATCAATTACCGATAATGTTGACAAAATGATGTGGCAATAAATCACACATTATGCGACTTAATGCTGCACATTTTGTGATACCGCCGTTTTATTATTTTTTACAGGTTGGAAGAGGTGTGGCGCCGCGGCCAGGGCGACTGACGCTGGAATCTGGGGACCACGGTTCGATCCCCGGCTCCGGCGGCAGGTTAGCCCAGCACCATGTGACTCTGGGCAATAGCTCTCTTACAGCCTGATTCATGTAGGTAAATTGCACTCGCAAAGGGCCAGATTCTGAGAATCTGGCCCTTTGCGAGTGCGATTTTTGCATTTGGTATTCATGATACCAAATGCAAAAATCGCTATTTAAGAAGTCGCAAATATGCGAGGAATAGCATTTAAGGAATCTCTAATAGAGATTCCTCAAATGCTATTCATGAAACATCAAGAAATAGCGATTTTGAACTTTTGGGGCCGCTATTTACCGACAGGTCAGACCTGTCGGTAAATAGCAAAAACTCAGAAAAATGCTTTTAAAAGCATTTTTCAAAGTTGCATGTAGCACACACACATGTCCTTTGGACATGTGTGTGCGCAACACCTGTCCAAAAGTGCATTTTAGGGGTGCTACAGGGCGTCCTTTGGACACCCCTGGCACCCTCAAAATCGCTATCTTAGTTGCGAGTAGCAAATTGCTACTCGCAAATCCCCATTCATTCCTATGGGCCTCTTGGCCCATAGGAATGAATGGGGAGTATTTGCGAGTAGCAAATTGCTACTCGCAAATAAAGAACATGTAGGAATCGCTATTTTATTAGCAATTCCTACATGAATGCCGTTTTGCGTGTCCTCAATAGCGAATCGCTATGATTCGCTATTAGGGACACGCAAAACGGCATGTACATGAATCAGGCTGTTAATCTTCCCGACGGCCCCCAGCGCCTAGAGACCCTTACGGGTGATTGTGCGCTTTACAAATGTGGACTTTACTTTACTTTACTTTACTTTTACAGGTTAGCAGTGTCTGGGCTGAGGTTTCATTTCACTTGTAGCAGTTCCACATTCACATACAGCTGTATGTAACCGAAAGATGACCAGTCAGCATTACTAAAATTTTGCAGCACGTGCGGCTGTGCAGTAGAACTGCACGGCAGCCCCTGCTGCCCAATTTCAGTACTTGCTTATCTGTTTGAGCTAGAAAAAAAATTGTTTTTAATTAAACTGCGGATTATGCAGCAGATGAGGGGTTATGTGGCAACTGTGGTAAAATCATAACTATTCGGGCAACGCTACTCCTGGAATCACATGAATCCGGTGGCCTTGCGTACAGGGAGTTCGAAAAGAATTACTGTAGGATGTTAATTTGTTTCTAATTCAAACAAAAATGGAAATACTTGAAAATGAACTGTACAACTATTTCAACATCTGCCAGCAGTTAAAAAATCCCATTTTGTTTTATAATTGTGCAATGTAATGGAAACAAAAATGTTAATAGGATCTAAACAAATCTTGGTGATGCACAAATGATAAATAATATATTGTATTGTACACAGGTATAGTGCTCACTACCCCAATTTGGGGCAGGGAATAGCATACCTACAAGGGCAGCAAGCTACGCCATATAGGGTGGTGTGCGGTTGGAAGAGTGCTGTCTGAATTGTGGTTCTATGTGGGAAGTTTCCATGTTGTATGTAATGACCACTGATGTGCAGTGATCGAAGCCTGCGGTAATCTCTTATACTCAGCTCAGCCCTCTGCCAGATTTTGCAGCCGCAGCAACCCTGCTCTCGCCCTCTCTGGCATCCTGCCCTGGGTAACCTCCTTTATTATAGCCATTGGAGACTCCAGACCAGAGCACATTGTTTACCCCATTGCTAGGTTCGCTCCTCCTCTTGTTGTTTGCATGATTTTTAGGTCGAGTGTACAACACTTGCGCTGTCGCTTAGCGACCTATTGTTTATGCTTTAGGAGTTGAACTCTACCTATTCTTGCTGACAGCTTTTTATTTGTTTAAGTTGGTGTCCTTTACAAAAACTGGCTTGCTAGTGGACAATCTGTTGTCTTTGTCTCTCCTTCTAGTTTCCGGTTTTCGCCATGCAGCACCGACCAAGTACTATATTGCGACGCTCTACGTGCTTTTGTCTTCTTTTTCGAACTACTTTTCTTCATCTTGTGTTGCCCTGCCTCAGCGCCACACATGGTTTATGTCCGCCTCGCTTTGCATTTGTAGAAACTGTATCTCTTCCTTGTTATTTTATGGACCTCGGCCGCGCGGTGTAACATGAGTAGCAGCGCTGTTACGGAGGATGCAGGAGCCAAACTGTGCTGAGTTTTGTTTCAATCTGGGCTATCTTTTTCTCCCGCCAGCCCTCGTTCCTGCTGTAGCGTTCTAGTAGTTAGCCCCGAGGGGCGAGACACCGTAAGCACCACCATACAGTGTATCACTCTCTGGCCAGGCGTGGCCAGAGAGCTATAAATAAATGGGCCGGGTCGCTCGAGGCTTCCGGTCCCAACCAGTAACCTGTGTGGACGTATGTTTATTCTATGCCGATTCTATAGGCCCTGCCCGTGTTTCACCTGACCCTTAGCTATTGCTGCTGCCCTATCTGTCAAGGCCCCCAGCCGCAACACTGGTGACGAGGGTGGGATCCACTTGATGATCCCGTGCAAGGACAAAGAACCACCTACCCGCAGAAGCCACGCCGAGTGACAGAAGTGCCCGACTTCGCCCGGCAGCGCGGCGACGATAGCCTGAAGAGGTATTCTGGCGGGATCGGCAGGAGGATCCGGGCGGTGAGCAACATCAGCGCGAGGTCTGCCGGTAAGCCTGGGGGACGTCCCACACTCTGCTCGCAGAACCCCAGGCTCAGCCGAAGAACTCCGCAGCAAGTTTTCCTGTGCGCGCATGCGCCCTGAAGTGCAAAGGCCGAGCCCACGCCCTGAGCTACGCGACCAAGCGTGCAGACAGACAAGAAGCGCTGCAGGCATCGTACAGTGCCTCAAACGGTGCAGATCGCACGGAGAAGCCGGCAAAAACAGGGAGCCAGCAATACAAAGAAAGGGAGCACAAAGCTCTTCCTTAACATGCCAAGGCTAATGCAAATAGCCAGTAAAGACACCTACTCACGCAGAGAGCTCACAGGGCAGACCAAGAAAGGCTGGGACACATCACTGGCCAAAGGAATAGTCCCAACATCAAAGACAACAAGTCCAAAAAGCCAATAAATAGCAAACAAGCACTGGCAAACTCAAAAACCACACAGACAGTGTGAGGAGGGAATAGACACCCAAAGAGAGAAAGCTGATACTCCGCCAACCCCGGATAACCTTGGAAGAAATACTGATCCTCACCCGGTCACACAAACTTTCAGATGTTAGAGCGACGGCCATGGAAGCGGCTCTCACCTCACACCATGATCAAGCAGCCAGCGTCAAGACAGAGCGGGCCGATGCCCTCCGGACATCGTCGCGAGGAGGCAGAGGAAGATTGCCGACGAGAACCCCACGACGGACCTCATGTGGATGGTGTGGCTGAGAAGACCATCCCCGGGAAAGCTGCCGAGCCAAAGGGAAGTCATGCTCGAAATGCGGAATTCCTAATCATTTCGCAAGTGTATGCCGAGGGAGCTCACGAGGGAGAAGCACCACAGGAAGAAGACCGCCGACAGGAGCGGTGAGAAACTTGACGCTAGAAGAAACCACGACACCAAGGTCACCCAGAGGCCCCAGTCAGTGCCCCCAACGCCTATATGACTCTTCTACAGAAAATGAGGAGGAGTGTTATTTTGTGTCATTCGCAAGTGACCTCAAGTAGAAGCGACGGCCGCAGCCAAAGTGCCACATCGAGACCGACGGATCCAAAGTAACCGGCCTGATTGATACTGAAGCGACCATCAACGTTATGGGGTCACAGCACTACAAAAACTAAGCCCAAAACCAGCACTCACACAGTCGAAAATCAAAATATTGATGTATGGCAGCAAGACGCCACTACCCCTCAAAGGGAAGATGACAGTTCTAGTGAGAGCGGAAGGTCATGAAGTGACAACAGTGTTCAATGTCATAGATCGGGAGGCAGACATACTGGTCAGAAGCCATACGGGCAGAGGATTTAAACCTGATTGCATTCGCCAATGCGGTTAAATTGCTAAAAGTTGTTGACATCTTAGAAATGTTCCCAGAGCTTTTCAAGGGTACTGGGAAAGATACGGCGACTACCCGGGAAACTACACATAGACCAAGCTATCCAACCGGTGGCATTAAGGCACCGTCGGATTCCATTCCATCTGCGGCCGCTAGTCGAGCAAGAACTTCAGGAACTAGAATGACAAGGGGTCATTGAAAAAGTGACAGGCCCGACCCCCTGGGTGTCACCCATGGTGATTGCGGAAAAACCGAAGCAACCAGGCAAAATCAGAATATGCATCGACATGAGGATGCCGAACCAAGCAATCAAGCGGGAAAGACACCTAACCCCGACGGTGGACGACATCCTAGCTGACCTCAACGGGGCTCAATGGTTCTCAAAGCTGGATCTAAATGCCGGCTACCACTTGCTCACTCTGGCAGAAAACAGCAGGTATATAACTACCTTCTCAACACACCTGGGACTCAGGCGATACAAAAGACTCAATTTTGGAATATCGTCTGCGGCAGAGATCTTTCAGAACACAGTACGAGACATACTATCTGGGCTAAGTGGGGTCATTAATGTCAGCGATGACATCTTAATACATTCCAAGACCGTTGAGGAACATCACTGACGGCTGAGAGCCACTCTCCAACGTCTGGCAGAACACGGAGTGATGCTCCACAAAGACAAGTGCCAGTTTTTCAAGAAATCCATTGACTTCTTTGGATACGTATTCAATGCTGATGGAGTCAAAGTAGATCCCCGGGAATCTCAGGCGATTCACCTTGCCCCCGCACCAAAGAATGTATCGGAAGTGAGGAGCTTCTTGGGGATAGGGACGTACTGCGGTCGGTTCATTCCAAACTTAGCAACAATCGCGGAACAGCTGCGCAACCTGACCAAAAAAGAGAAACCCTGGAAGTGGACTGCAATTGAGGAGAAAGCCTTCAACCAAGTAAAAACAGCTCTGCTGGACACTACGACAATGGCGTACTTTGACACGGCTCGTTCCACGGAGTGGATTGTAGACGCCAGCCCAGTCGGTCTTGAAGCGCTATTGACCCAGGAGACAGAACCAGGGACACGGGTCCCTCTTGCATTTGCGAGCAAGTCCCTCTTGCAACTGAAACCTGCTATTCCCAGATAGAGCGAGAGGCCCTTGCTAATAAATGGGCCTGTAATCACTTCCACCTTTATGTGAGCGGAAACCCATTTCGAGTGCTAACTGACCACCAACCACTCCTGCCACTTTTCAAAGGGACAGCACCACATCCTCCTCCAAGAATTGAGAGATGGGCAATCCAGCTGCAACATTCTCAAATGGAGTTAGTATACCGACCTGGCGCCAAGAACCTGACGGACTTCCTGTCTCGCCATCCAGCAGCAGAGACAACGCCCGATGAAGAACAAGAAGTGCAAACGGAGGACTTCAACAACATGGTGTTGCAGTGGTCATGCCCTCAAGCACACTTACTAGAAGAAGTGAAGGAACACCTCGGAAAGGACGTCTGCCTCCAGCGAGTGTCAAGCGCACTGAAAGGAGGATCGTGGGCACAGTTCCTCAGGGACCTCCAAGGATGGAGCGAGGCTGATCGAAATCGTCTTGGAAAATTTTGCAAAGTTGGAAACAAGCTCAGTTCGACAGAAGACGGAATCATCCTAAGGGGCTCGTGCATGGTGATGCCACTCAGTTTGCAGGAACGAGCAACAATCCTATCCCATGAAGGGCATCAGAGCGTCGGACAGATGAAATCCCGAATGAGGGAGAAAGTATGGTTCCCGGACCGGGAGGACCACGAGTCTGTGGTATGAAATTGCAGAGGATGCCAACTTACGGGAAACTCAGAAGCTCCAGCACCTGTCATAACTGAGGAACCAGCGCCATCACCATGGGCCTGGCTGAGTCTTGACTTTGGGAGCTTCCCAGACGGCAGAATCAATGCGGTCATCGTAGACAGCTACACCAAATACCCCATTGTGGAAGTTCTCCCGTCCACATCTTTCAGCAACCACCAACCGGTGCTGGAGAGAGCCTTTGCTCTGTTCGGTATGCCCCATATCATCAGAACCGACAACGGGCCCCCAGTCCATGGGAGCGACTTTCGAGAATTCCTGACACATCTAGGAATTAAGCACCATTGAGTAACAGCATAGTGGCCCGGGCAAACGGCGAAGTAGAGCGGTTCATGCGAACCATTAACAAGGTATTACGGATTGCAACAGTGGAAGGCACAGACCTTGAGGGCACGCTGCAGCGGTTTCTGAGAGACTATCGCAGAACACCCCACTGGACGACAATGATGTCTCCGTGGTCACTCATGCTGGCCGGGCAACGAAGAGACATGCTTCCAAGAGCCGAAGGCTGGACCCCCAAGTCTTATGACCCAACAAAGACACAAGCAAGAAGACATTACACAAATGACAAGGCGAGCAGAATACGTAAGGCGAAAGTCCGTGTGCTACAACCTGGCTGCTCAGTATTGATCAGGAACCGCTGGAACACCGGAAAGTTCCGAACTCCTTACGAACCAGGTGTGTGGGTGGTCAAGTCAACCAGTGGGAACGGTGAGACCGTGACCAGAAACATATCGTGGTTCAAGCAGATCCTGGACGTGACCAGAGACTGAACCCCAGCAGAGCAGGCAGAGTCGCCAGAAACAACACTGAATGATGCGGAACACACAGCAGAGGACGAGGCGCCTTGTACCCCAGGAAGACCACAGGTGCCCGAGACTCGCAGTCCAGAACACCCATCTGCAGGCGACAGGCAGCCAAGTCCACATGTCCTGCGTGACATGCACCGCCACACATATGGCCTCCGGCCAAACCCAAGACCCAACCAGAAACTAGCAGACTTTATGTGCTAGACCACAGTGACTTTATTTTATTTCAAAATCCAACCTGATATGGGATGTAGTGTTCTAGTAGTTAGCCCCGGAAGAACCACCATACAGTGTATCACTCTCTGGCCAGGCGTGGCCAGAGAGCTATAAATAAATGGGCCGGGTCGCTCGAGGCTTCTGGTCCCAACCAGTAACCTGTGTGGACGTATGTTTATTCTACGCCGATTCTATAGGCCCTGCCCGTGTTTCGCCTGACCCTTAGCTATTGCTGCTGCCCTATTCGTCAAGGTCCCCAACCACGACACCTGCTGCGTCCTTCCTGAGCTTGAGCTGGGGCAGTAATGCTTACAGTCAGCTCATTTTCAGTTCACCTCCCGCTCGGAGTCATTTGTCACTTTGAAGCCTGGGTGTTTGTTTCTGCTCAATCATACTCTGGGGCATATTATCAAGGGATTTCTCTCCGCTTTATTGGCTTTGAAAGCCAAGAAAGCGGAGATAAAATTATCTCCCTATCAGCAACAGGGTGCTAACACGCAAATTCGCATGTTAGCACCCTTTTTCTCTACGCTTCCCCTTGTATCCCTAATGAGATGCAAAGGGGGCGGTCCAGAGAAAAATAGTAGGAGAAATGTGGTTAAGCAACATTTCTCCTATTATCAAGGATTTCGCTAACCCTGTTAGTGATAAAAAAAAGCAGCGCTAACCGCGGTTAGCGCTGCTTTTTTTACACTTGGTATTTTCCTGACTTAGCCATGATATCCTATGGAAGGTGGATATCATGGCTAAGTTTGTGAGCCCCTATCATCAAGCTAACGCCAAACTTCGAGAGATTATCCTTGGTTTTCCAGCAAAATCTCTCATTTGGCAGTTAGCACGAGGATTTTTATCACTTCTGAGATAAACCTTGCTAATAGCAAGTTATCTCTGCGATAATTTCCGGCGATGCTTAGCGTTAAAAACTTCGCTGCTAAGCATTGTTAGCGATAAATATCGCTAAACGTTGGTAATATGCCCCTCTGTTCCTCTTCGCGGCTCCCTTCTCTGCCACGGGCTCCGCTTGCACTCTCCCCTGCTCACTGGGTGATGGAGGGCCACAGGCAGCCCGAGTAGCTAAAGCCTGTGTCTCTCTCTCCCTCAAGTGCTCGCTGCTCTCATTCACAGCGGGCTGCGGAACGAGCCTTCCATGTCGGAGTCATGGCCCCTCTGCACCCCCCGCCCCCTTTCCTCCACCACACCCAGAATGTCGCAGGTAGTAATTTTCAACAATATTCGGCCATGTGTGCCACACCCAGCGAGAGACTGAAAAGGACCCGACCACCCTGGGCTGCAGGGGGGTTTAACTTCTTTCGAGCAATGCTGTTTCTTTTTATACAGTGAGTAAAAACAGCAACAGGCTATCTTGTTTTATTAATTGTTTCATTTATTTACATTACATGATCTTGCTCAACTGCCCTCCCTTTACGGTGTGTTTAATTAACCAACTCATCTTTAAATTCGAGTGACAGCGCCATACATGCCAGTATTTACGATTAGCTGCCGGGTCAAATTAAACACTGCTTAACACCTTAGGAGCTTCGTAAATATACCACCCCAGTGCTGCGCTGTCCATTATCCAGTGCTGAATGGACGTCCAACGGTCGCACGCAGCACTGGGGAGGTAGTGCCCGTGACGACCGTTGGCCGACGGCAGCATTTAAAGGGTTAATGCGTTCATCTGGGCTGGGTCTGAGTGTATGACACTTGCTCTTCGTAGTATAATATCGCATGTACTACCCCCTACATGCCCATGCCCTTGGCAGGTGAGCTAGAAGCTACCATTTACTGACCCTAATATTTGAACTTTTTCAGCCTGGGGTCAGAAGGGCTTCTGTTGCAGAGCTTACCCAAACTGGGAAATTGTGAATGTGCCATCTGCTCGTGCCACAGGGGTGAACGTCGGCCAACGAGACCGAAAGTCTACCCTGTGTGTTAAATATTTCTGTGCTGCAGCAGAGCATTTTGGAGCCTCCTTGTTAACATGCTGGGCTGAAATCTCATTTCCTAGTTTATATTCGGACTCCTAAGTCACCCCAATTATTAGCAGGCGAGAGGAGCATTTTTATAAGTAAATTTATTTTCAATCATTCATGGTTGGGCTTTTCTATAACGTCCTCTCTTCCCACCTTTCTGACTAAAATGCGTCTTTACCTTTAAACGTTTTGATTTTATGATCATTATTTGTTATATAATTATATTTTATTTTAATTATATATACTATATATATATGTATAATATATATATATATATATATAAATATATATTATATATAATATATATATATTTTATATATATATACATTATATAATTATATAATTATATAATCATATAATTATTATATCATTATCATCATTATCATAACAAAAACCTGTTAATGAGAAAGCCTTCTTATAATCCTTTGCTGTTGTCTCGCGCTCCACGCAGGAGACCCCATTTGCTGCCGGTGAACTGGAACGTCCCTGGAAGGAGGTTGCTTTCTGTTTCCACTACTACCCACCCATCTCTCGGGGGTCACACAACATTCATTTCAATAGGTTCTGCGCTGCCCTGTTAGCCATTGGAGTGACTCGACCCGGCCACATTAATTTTATTGCATTGTGGTGCTTGTAGTGCTGACCCATTTATTCCCATTTTCATCTCTTTCTAAAGCTAGTCCTTCGCGTATAGGAAAGCAAAGCTTAAAATCCCAGAATGCAAGGGACATAAACTTCTCACACCTGGCGTGTCTTTCCATCTCTGGCAATGTAATTCCAAGTTTATAAAGCAACAGCACAGTATCCAAGATGTTGGAAACAAAACACTGAGGGGCATATTACCAACGATTAGCGATATTTATCGCTAACTAGGCTTAGCCGGAAATTATCGCTGAGATAACGTGCTATTAGCAAGGTTTATCTCCAAAGCGATACATTTTCCGGCGATAGCGTGAATATCGCTGAGAATACAGCGATATTCATGCATTAGCGTCAAAATGCTCTTAGCCATGTTATCCACCTCCCATTGGGTAACATGGTTAAGAACTGGTCTGAGCAGGCGCGAATATTTCCAACGCTACGCCTGCCTTGTTCATAGGCGATAGCCACGTTATCGACTGCTTTCAGTCGCTAACGGGTTGGGTACGCCCACTTTGCATGTCATTAGCGATAAACATCGCTGACATGCAAAGCGGGCCCCAAACCGCTCACTATCGCCTAAAAGCTGTCGCTAACATCAGTTAGCGACAGCTTGCTAATGGGGCGATAGAATTATCGCCACTTAGCGGCCGAAAACGACCGCTAAATCGGCGATAATTGTCTATCGCCCCCCTTGGTAATATGCCCCTGATTTTCCCCCCAACCTGGGTTTGTCTTTTTTCTCCACCAGCCCTCCTAGCCTCTTCCTCCTCCCCAGACTCGTTATGTTCCCCTGCGTCCTTCCTGGGCTCCAGCTCGTGCTCAGTCTCTGGGGGAGCATTAACGCTTGAACTCTACAGGCTCAAAGGAAAGCGCATTACATTCGAATGCAGTACACAGGAAACCAGGTTGGAATCACGGCCTCTGCTTAACATCCTGTTATTCTGGCCAAATCGGTTTTCTTTCCATGTACCTATCGAAAAAGGGGTACATGTGTATCATTGGTACTGAAGTTGTCATTTAAGTCTTGGCGCCGCTATAACATTTTATGATCTTAGGCTATTTACACTGTTTATTCCGCATTCCTGTCGATAGTTTAGGGGCTGTAAAACTAAAAGATAAGATGGCCTCCCATTGAAAAGGGCAGGCAGACAGCTTTTAACACTATGCAGGAATGCTTATCTTTGTATTACTTTGTTATCAAAAGCAGATGTTGTAAGCCACGTGAAGGAGCAGCAGAATTTGGCTTAATAAAATATTTTCTTTTTGGCAGCAGCATTATTATTTAATTCAATATACATTCCTTCTCTCTTTATTGCTGAAAACCAAATACTTTTTCAATTAGTACACACGCTGTAGTGATACTAAATTAAATCTGTAGTGTTATCACTGTATTACTGTGTATATTCACAAATGCTTAACACACTGCCTCTGAGATAAGCCTGTCTGCTCGTGCCAAGCTACCAAGGGGGTGAGCAGGGGTTATTAAGGAGTGTAGCCTCCTTACCCTGACTAGGAGCAAGGGTCCCTATTTTGACAAAGGTGAATACCATTGCCAACTAGAGATCCCCAGATCTAACAATTATGTTACCAAGGCTGTTATATTATTTTGCTAACCTCCCGGTATATGTTCCAGTGCGATTGTTTCGTGAGCTAGAGGGATTAGTCAGAGGTCTAATCTGCAATGCGGGGCGGCCCAGGATAGCACTGAAGAAATTATAGTACCCTCATCGTGACAGCGCTCCCCACCCCCAGGCACATGACATGCATGCAAATAATACACACAACACAAATTTGTTATTGGGAAAAACTGCTGCAGGTTTATTACATACAACGTTATGTAATATGGTGGGTTAACTTACGGGCGATCCAAGGGCAGGCAGCATTCTCACCACCTGCCCGTCTGATGAACCAAGAAGCACTGGAGCGAACCCCGTCTGTGCTGCCCCTTCTGGTGATCCTCCTCCAAGATCACGTGACACTTATTACTCACGCCCATTTCAGGGCGGAACGTTGCAAGGCAAGCCCCCGGTTGTTCAGGCCAACAACCGCCCGAAGGACCAACGGGGCGCCGACACGGTGTGCAGGAAACTCCCATGAGGCTACTGGGTTCTGGCTCTGGCACCCCTATGTGCCGTGCTGATGTACCCTTCTGTACCCAGTTGTTTCCAGATTGCTCTGTAACTCCGCCACAGCTCTGGCGGCAGCCACCGTCGCCGACAGGGCCCCCCACCAAACAGCTCCGTTCTCCCCTGCAACTTCTCATATACATGCCCCCTGCCCTGATTGGGCAGGAGACCCAATCTACATCACCGGAGGCCTTTCGAAGTGAACTTGTGCCAAGAAGTGTTACTCCCGTAGGAAAGTTCCACCGCTTTACAGGACTTTGCCCCATGCCACTCGGGCGGGGCGGGTTAGGCACTATGGTTCATATGGCCCCTGAATTTGCTGGCCGCACCCGGCCGCACCGTGTGTCTTGCACACCTGTGCCCCACCTCTAGAGGGGCATCAGGCCACTAGTTAGCTGTCCGCTCCCACACCCGTGTGACATTTAGGCTGTTAGGGTGAAAAGGAATATGCTTTCGCATTGCACAGTCATACTGCCACTTGAATCCTGCGCACTTGTTATCCCTGCAACTTCTCATATAGGGGCCCCCTGCGCGTGGGCAGGAGGCGCCACTACATCCCAGTGACCCTTGATGTTGGACCCCCAGAGTCTCATGACTAAGACCTTTCTGACAAGTGAACTTGTGCCAAGAACTAATTCCCCCGTGGGAAAGTTCAATCGCTTTCCATGACTCCGCCCTGTGCCACTAGGGCGAGGCGTAATCAGGCACTATAGTTCACATGGCCCCCTGAATTTGCTGGTTGCAATGGGCCACACCGCATGCTATGCACACCTGTGCCCCAAATTTAAAAGGGGCAGCAGCCCACCTGTTAGCTAACCGCTCCCACACCCGCATGCCCACACTGCTGTTAGGGTGGAAGGGGATATACCTTGGCATATGCAGTCAATCTGCTCTCTAAATCATGCCACACCTGGTTGTCCCTCACTGTCAGTATGTGACAAAGAGCAAGGGATCACCAACTCAGGTCCCTCAGTGGTGCATCCCCCTGGGCCTTCCTATCCTTGCCCGGCATCCCTTCTTCTTCTGGGTATCCCCAGCTCAGCCCCCCTTGGTGGTGAGACCCCCTAGGCATGCCCGATCAGAGGATCTCTTATTCTAACATTGTCCACAGCCTGAACTATGGTGCCTTGCATTAACGCTTGACTCAGTCCTGCTCACCCCCACTCTACCTATATGTGGATAGGCAGGGGGGGCATCACACTGCCCGCACTGAGCAGACCCAGGGCTGGGAAACAAACTGCCCCGTTGGATTCCAATTATTGTTAAACCCTGGACATCATCATGCCAAATGTTCTATTACATAGGAAATGCAATGGGGTTGGAAGCGCACTCCTTATGTGCAGAATTAATCAATTATTTACAACAAATAGAACAATTTCAACACAATGGTGCAGCAGTGGGACCCTCGCTGTCTGTCAAGAGCCATGAACAAAAGTGTTTGAATGCTACCAGTGTGGTAGCAGCACTGCGCACTGTTCACAAGTGGTCACTAAATGACCCTCCAAATAATTAAATGTAATTCAAATGCAATTCATCAAAAATATCAAAAATATAAACCACATAAATGCAATAATGTTTGTAAATGTCAATCTTTACATGTAATGTTGGAATCAAAAGTTAATTAACATCACTTTTTGATTGCGTTAACATGTAGAAGAAAGTCAGTTTCATGACACAGTTAACAACAGGAAATTCACATATGTATATTTGGCCCGATGCATTTCGGGACCAAGAAGTCCCTTCTTCAGGGCCAATCTGAAAATGGAACTATTGAGCAAATATCACTTAACAAAATAGCGTGTAAAAAACAGCAAGAAGTTACACGAAGGAGAATAGTGTCGGGATGTGGGTCCATTTTTGACCTAATTGTCAGATTTTTGGATTTCTACTTACAGCTTTTTGTCCAAAACTGACCTACGTATCTTAAGGACACCACCCATTTTTTACAGAATCTAGCTAGGCTAGATATTGACCCCCAAGCCCAGATTCTGTTATGCACCATAGACGTGACAGCACTCTACACCTCGATCCCGCACTCAGCTGGGCTAGAGGCGGTCCAGTGGGCATTACTTCGAACTGACAGTATTGAGATGGATAAAATATTCATACTGCAATTATTGAAGTTTTGTTTACATAACAGTTATTTCCAATGGCAGCATAAGTTCTTTGTTCAATTGACGGGCACATCTATGGGCTTTTCTGGAGCCCCGGCGTATGCCAATACTTACATGTCACAATACGAGTTTGACCACATCATTTCGAACACAGCATGGTGGGAGAAGATTCCTCTTTACTGCAGGTGCGCAGTGCTGCAATTACATAGGAGCTATACGTGCATGGCACCTTGCCTCCCCATGTCTTGGGACGGCGGCACGCTATGTTGGTTGACAGAGTTCCCGCCCCGCAGGACCAATATAGCTAACCGGGTGGGGCGTATTAGCTAAGTGCAGGAACCTGAACCTACCCATTGTTCTGGGGTGCACCTACTATGCTTTATTGAACCGATGCTTGTCAAACCCCGTTGCTTGTTAAACCCTGGCAAACACCGCATTGTGTACCTCAGGTTTGATCAAATATGTCTTGTGCCCACTATTGGAAGCACCTCACCTTTCCGTGCAATGACAACTTGTGCAGCACACCCCGCTTGCTTAACTGCCGCCAGATCACAGGTGAACAGAGTCTATTGTCCACTCTGACCGTGGATGCTTCCAACCCCCGAAGGTGTCAGAGATCTGGATCCCCCATATACTGTTAAGCTGTAGTACACCTTGGGCCATGCGTTACACCCTTACAACCTCACTAAAAGGATTCTTTTAGATCAAAAGTGAAACTCCTATATGCTCGTAGGTAGGGTCGCCTCTATTCTCTTACTATCAGTGAAGCTGCATGTGTTACCGTATTGCAACCAGTTCACCATCCCTGAATATTGTATAGAAACTCATCTGGGAATGTAAGAGTGGGCCCGTGCACTGACTGTACTGTACTGACTGGGCATGCAAGGGCTGGACTGTCTCAACTGCAAGCTGCTCCCAACCGGAGGCCCCAACTAGGTTCTACCAAGGTTAACTGATAATACTACCGCATGGGTAGTTGCGCGAGCATGCACTCCTGACCTGGTTTGGAATTATGTGGATCGTGGCCCTGTGGTGCCACTGCACCCTTATGCTGAGTGACTCTTCCGCAGTGCACCCTGCTACTGTCCCTGTCGCTTACTGGAGTCCCTTGCCTAACCATCATAGACCCTGCCAACCTAATGCCCCGCAGCAAGTTGGGTGGAAGAGCCCATGTACCAGTATGCGTTTCCCTACTCCCTTACTGAGGGTCCCGTTCGTGACAGGTGTGTCACTGTCATGGCAATGCAGACCCCGTAACCGGCCCCAATCTGTAATGTGGTAATTATAGGCGTTTGCGTCATCTGCTGTAATACATTTCTGTAGTGTGGTGGACCCCAGTGTTGGTGAACCTCCTACCAGTGACTAAGAGACCTTCTAATTGCCTCTGTGTCCTTCCAGGGCCTAGCAACGCTGCAGTCTGCTAACTAAACACACAGACAGGCCCCACACACCTCGATATGCATAAGAGGACTGCCCTTTGTGATGGGTGCAAGGAAGCAATATGAAATGCATATGTGCCCGTGATCACACAGTTGGGTCAGGTGGGGAGCCTGGACTGACCACCAGTTTTAAGTCTGTGCAGGCCCCACCCCAGATGGCCAACCCACATCATGCCCCTGCCCCCTACTGCAAATAATAGTAAATAAACGAGTCACGTGGCCGTTGCCCATGATGGCGTTGTTTGTCTGATAAGGGGGGTAGGTGGCTCAGAAAGCCTTAATTGCTGCCCTTAGCCACGGGTACTGTCAGTGGCCCATGACGAGTGCCCTGCTACTTCTATCACATAAAATGTATGCCTTGCATTGGATTTAATTATTAGTTTATTTTTGTGACTTAGCTGCCCCAGTCCTGCTGGTCCTATTACCAGGGAACGTGCTTTCCTTTGCAGACCGAGACACCCCGTGTGTGTTTGCACACTGTGGCCACCCATGAGTAATTCACCCGGTGTCCCCGCTTGGGTACTTGCAATCATAAACCTTGTGTAAGCCTGCCCCCGTCTCCACCCTGGAGCACCTGCACCAGGGCCCCCTGTGCTTGAAGGAGCTAATCTGTGCCTAGGTGGTGGGCCTCCTGACTGGTCTTTTGTTGTTACTATCATTGCATGTGGATCTATGCTCCAACCAGAAATTCGTACAGGACATGTCAGTGTTGGTGGCTTAGTGACAGTTGCTAGCTGCATAAGAAAACTATGAAGCACCTGGGGTGTAACTAATATTGCAACTCCCACTTGGGCGCGCTGACAGACAGTGTTTCTCATGATGCCGCAAAACATTCTGTTCTACCTGCTGACATTGTAAGCTGCACTGCTGCATTTGCCTCTCGTTACTGGGGGGGGGGGGGGTGAGCCCCGGCTTACCTGTTCAATTATTGGCTGCTATTGGTGCTGAACCTTCCAATAACAGCTTCTTACCCCTCCCGTTAATTGTAAACTACTGTGTCGGCCACTCAACTGTATGCTCCTAATGCCCACTGTTCATCCCTTTGTTTGCAAAGCCACCTGCGTCTCCAGCCTCCATAGCAATTGCTCTTTGTCCTGCCAATAGAGAGAGTAGGTTCATTGTGCCCTGGGCCAAGCCCTGTGCCACCATTACAGAAGTGAACATGTTGGGGCGAGTACCTGAGCACCGTATTTGCCTTACCCATTCTTAGGCACGGGAAAAGGAGTGCATTGACCAACACTGCCCAGGAAGCAAGCCACATGTTGGCCATGCAACTGCATAAATCATCTGCCCTAATATCTTTTAATCAAGCTGACCTGAATGGAAATCTGTACATTGACCCGCAGATGTCAGTATAGACCCATGAGAATGCATCTCATTAACAACTTAATAGCATTCCTAATCCCGTGAAGCTATTCCTTTTGGGCGCAACATGGAGTTGTCCCGCACCGCTGCCAATGAGTGAGCATATATTCTCTGGGCATGATAGGAATTAAAAGCATCCCCTGCACAAATTGCTTTGAAGGACCCTGCGCAAGTCTCAACCAGCAAACATGAAGCTCAAACTGCTCCCCCCATAGCGCTGAGGGGGGCAAGCCATGTTTGAGCCATATTCCGAGCCCCCTCGGATGGAGAGGAAATGACCCCTCCCTGCGTAGCAGCTAGTCCGACTGGACACCGGAAACTATGACGCCTCTCCGGAATGGTCCCCTGGACCCGGTCAGCCAGCTGATGGACCAGTACCCGAGTGGAACCTACTAGACGGCCATGTAATAATAACACTGAATGCAGCGCCCCTCTGCACACTCACTGATCCAGCATGCAAGTGACATGGAGAAATTTCGGCGGCTAAAGGCTGATAGTGGCGTTCAATATACGTAATCGTGCTGTAATTAAGAACCGTGCCGTTCACCTTAAATGGACTACTTCCAAATGCCTACCAATGCTAAGAGCCCTGCTGTCGCAGCGCTCGTAATGACACACCGACACAGGAGTGACTTTTATGCTTCCTTCTTTATTCCCTGCCAGCCTCACACTGGCTTACAGACTACTTGCTTCCGGTTACCTCACTTCCTCTTCCTGCTGCTTGCCTGTCCTGTCTCAGCCTGAGGGTCAGGCAGGACGATGCTACATCTCCCCTGTTTTTCAAAGTCTTACTACTTCTACATTTCTTCAACCAGACGTCGAGGCTTTCTTATCTGACGCTGCGGTCGTTCTCTGTGTCCGGGTGTTGGACTGTGATGCGTCGTGATTTCAACCATTCGTCCAGGACTGTGGTGACTTCGGTCACTGTTGTCACTCTGATTGGAGGAGTCACTTGAGGGTAGGTTTGACGCGGTCTCTTGGTGGCCGCGCCGGTTGCATTTTCTGAAGTGCGAGATGTTCCTCGTTATCTGCTTGTGGTCAGCTTTGGCTGTGACCATGGTTCCTTTCCTCTTGGTGACTTGCATGGGGGTGTCGAGGTATCGACTGTCTGCTTTGGCTCGCCGATCGCTTCGCACTATGACCCAGTCTCCTTCATGTATAGTGGAGTCCTTGGCATGTCTGCGTTGGTCAGCATACATCTTCATCCTATGCTTCTTGGTGTGGTCGATGTCCACAAGGGTGTTATGATCGACAGTGACATTTCGTCGTTGAGGATTTTCGTTCAACATGGGTAGTCTTGTTCGGGGTGTTCTTCCTAGCATCACAGTTGCTGGGCACTGTTCAGTGGTGCTGTGCGGCGTATTGCGGTACGCTCTTAGTACTTCGTTTAATGTCTGCTGGATGTCTCGGTGAGTCAGTTCTGCTTGCTGAAGTGCCCTCTTTAGTGTCCCCATAAATCGCTCCACCATGCCATTTGCCTGTGGCCACAACGGAGTGACTTTCTGGTGTTTGAAATTAAGATGGGCTGCGAAGTTCGTGAACTCATGGCCGTTGAAGGGGGGTCCATTGTCTGTCTTTACTCGTAAGGGGATACCCCAGGCCGCGAATATCTCATCGAGCACTGGGATCACAGTCGTTGCTCGAGTAGATGATATTAGTTGTGCGAAGGGAAAACGGGAGTATTCATCCATGGCAACAATGATGTATTGTCCTGATTGCAAGGGGCCGAAGAAGTCGACTGCAATCTGTTGCCATACTCCATCTGGTAGCTCTGACATTTGTAATGGTGCAGGCGGTTCTTCTCGGCTGACTACTTGACATGTGAAGCAGTCTTTTAGCGTTGTCTCGACCATGTGGTCCAGGGAGGGGAACCAGACTCGTTCTCTCAGAGCTTTCTTGGTCGCATTGATGCCTCTGTGCCCTTCATGTGCCAAGTTTATGACCCCTTGACGCAGTTTGAGTGGAATTACGATTCTCCCTCCTCTCAAAAGAAGACCATTGTCGCTGATGGAGAGCTCTTCGCGCACCCGTTGAAAGGCAGCTAAGTCTTGGCGAAGGTGAGCTTGTTCAGAGGAGGATTGCTTCGTGTCTCTCCAGGAGTTGGAGCGAATCCTGGTCATCACTGCTTGAATGAGAGGGTCAAGTGCAGATGCTTCCTGGATGGCCTCAACAGGGACTGTGGGAGGACATGCTGCGTCAACAACAAAGTGGAGGTATTCGTCGGCCACAGAGAGAGCAGATCTGGCTCCTGCAAGCGGGTGCCGTGACATGAAGTCAGCTGGGTTTTCCGCTTTCCCGGGTTTATGGATAATGGAGAAGACGTAGTCCTGGAGGCGTAGTCCGCACCGCTCAATGCGAGGTGGCATTTTTGCATTGGGGTTGCCGAAGATCGTAATGAGCGCCTGATGATCCGTAATGATCGTAAAATGTTTGCCATACACAAAAAGGTGGAAATGTTCGCAGGCCCACACCACAGCCAGGCTTTCCTTTTCCGGCTGGGAGTATGCTTTTTCAGTATCTGTGAGACTGCGGCTTGCATAGGCAATGATGTGTCGTTGCTCCGAATCATTACGGTATTGGGCCAGGATGGCGCCCAGGCCCACAGGACTGGCGTCCACTGTGATTTCAGTTTTCTTCTTCGTGTCAAAGTATGCCAGGTTGATGGCCGACCCCACAGCTTGTTTGATCACGGTGAACGCGTGTTGGCACGCATCTGTCCATTCGAACGGCTGTCCTTGGCGGGTGAGTTCACGTAGCGGGTAGCTGATTGTGGCGTAGTCGCGGATGTAGCGCGCGCAGTAGCTAGCCATGCCAAGGAACGAGCGTAGGTCTGTGACATCTCTAGGTTTCTGGGTGTCGGCCAGGGCCGCTACCTTCTCGGGATCCGGTCTCATGCCCTCCTTCGAGAAGATGTGCCCGTAGAATTTTAAAGTGTCTTTGTGAAATTCGCACTTGCTGGCATTGAGGGTTAGATTCGCAGTCATCAGTGCATGACACACTCTGTCCAGGGCCGTGTCGTGTTCCGTTTGATCCTTCCCAAATACCAGCAGGTCATCACTGTAGTTAAAGGCATTTGGGATGCCTTGGATGACTCGCCTGATGGCCTCCTGGAAGATCTCGGCAGCCGAGGATATACCAAAGTTCAGGCGTTTGTACCGGAATAGGCCTTGGTGCGTGGTAAAAGTCGTGATGTATCTCGACTTGTCGTGAAGCTCCAGCTGGTGGTAACCTTTGTTGAGGTCTAGTTTGGAGAATACTGTGGCGCCATTCAGTTTGGTAATCATGTCACTGATATGCGGCCCAGGGTGGCGTTCCCGCTCAATAGCGGTGTTGGGCGCGCGCATGTCGACACACAGCCTGACTTTATTGTCCTGTCCCTTTTTCGGAACTACCACGACCGGCGATACCCAAGGGGTGGGACCCGTCGTGCGTTCAATGATGTCTGTTCTGAGGAGATCTTGGAGTTCATCATCGACTGCCTTTTGTAGATGGAACGGCACCTTCCTGTGGTGCTGAGCAATGGGTGTCACGTTTTCGTTGATGTGAAGTTTTACCTTGAAGTGGTTGAGCTTCCCAAGGCCTTTGAACAGGTTGGGGAATTTCGCCACAATGTCTGGGGTGTCCTCCGTCATGTAGAGGAGTTCCACGAGTTTGAGTCTTTCCGCCGTGGGTAAACTGAGGAGACAGTCGGCCAGGTCTGGCCCTTCCACTACATGAATGTAGGCGTCAATTGACCGGTCCTTAAACGTGAGAGTGGTGCGGAAACGGCCTAGGCACGGCAGTGGCTTGCGTGACATCCACGTGAAGACGCGGACAGCTGCTGGTTCCAATTTGGGCTTGTGTTTCATGCTCTGATGTTCTAAGGCACAGATATAGTTCAGGGAGGCTCCAGAGTCCAAAACAAATTTCGCTGGGTGATCACCTATCAGGATGTCGAGTTTTGGATACCGTTTCAGTCGATCCGGGTCAGCAACCATGCATATGTACTCATCACGATCCGGGGTAGTTACCATGCAGATGTATTCGTCACTGTCTTGTGACGTGAGGGTGCGTGATGGCGATTCACTGGAAGTGTCTTTGCGTGAGCGATAGGAGTCTGACACGTGACGCCTGGTGCTGTGGCTACTTCCAGAACGTCCTCTTGACTGCGGTGAATAGGCGGACTGAGCGCTGGAGTTAGATGAACTGGAGGACCTTCTTCCTCTCTCTTTCACGGCTCGGGCATGATGCCGTGACTCATGTCCTTTGGTTGATGACCTATGGCTTGGTTGTTTGGCTTGGCATGCAACCTCAAAATGATTGTCTCTTCCACATCGGTGGCATCGCTGCCCGATTGCTGGGCATTGACCTGAGTGCGGGTAATCCTGTCCGCATCTATAGCAGGTGGACGTGGCTTTTGTGGACTTCTTGTGTCGTGAGTTTCGACGTGACGGGTAGGACCTGCGAGAAATGGACGAGGACTTGTTGCTCTTGGATGATCTGTGAGCTTGAATGCGCAAAGCGTGGTCTTTGTGATCTGATGACTTCTGTGTACCCATTCGCTTCGCGTAGTCCTCGGCCTGGTCATTGATTCTTGTCAGTTCCTCGATTTCGTCTAGTGTGTATGGTTTCTTTAGGAGTCTCCGGCGCAGTGTTTCGGACGAACATCCATCAATGATGCGGAGTCTCAGGGCATCTTCTGTTTTGAAATTGTCGAAGTCGCAGTATCGTGCAAGTCTCCGGATGCGCATAATGAAATCGCTCATGCACTCATCTTTCTCCTGCATGGCAAGGTTGAACGTGTGGCGCTCATAATCCACATAGCGTTTGTGGAGAAAACGTCTGTCAAGAGCGGCTTTGGTTTCATCATAGGTGGCAGTTGCCGCATTGGGCAGTTCTTTGATGATTTGTGCAATGTCTGGACCAATCAGATTTCTCAAGGCTACAATCTTTTGCTTGTCATCTTGCACTAGGGAGCCAACCATATAGTCCTCAAAGTCTTCACTCCACGTTTTCCACGACGGACCCATACTGTTGCCTGGGGGTCAGTGGTAGTGGCTGCGGTTGACGCATGAATGAGGCCCCAATGGGCTTATTCGCCATCGTGGGCACGTTGGTTGGAAGAGCTGGCCCTCCTGTACTGGGAGCTGGGCTTCGTGGTCTTGTCGCGCCAGACGTATTGGGAGCTGTACTGGCAGGGTCGGAGGAACTATCCGGGCCCTGGTCGGACATCTGCAGGTAATGGGCTCTTGGTGGCGCTGGCTGGCTTTATTTGTTAAGTATTGTCCAGACTGTACTGTACTGGCGTGCTGTTAGTTTCACGCTGTAGTTTATGCCTTTTCGTGGCTCTTTGAGCTGTTTCTTATCATGGCTGCTGTTTCTTATTAATGTTTATTGAGTCTTTGTGGCTCCTCGAGCCGCTTACTAGCTTGGCTGCTGTTGATAATGATATTTAGTTCTAGAACCGATTGGCGCCTGACTTTAAGATGGCCGCCATGGACACTGCGTGGCTCTGCTTATGGGCGGGCGCCTGGCTTCAAAATGGCCGCCGCGCAGGACATTCAGCCTCGTGTCTTGATTTCAGGCAGTGCGCGTGGCGGGAGCGGTAGGGTTTGAACTCACCCTTGCTCCGCGCGCTGTCCCCGGTTCTCTGCTTCAGCACCTCCTGGTCGCGCTGGGAGTCGGGCACTGTTCTCTGTTGCCGCGCGGACTCAGCTTCAGTCTTCTGGGATCACTCGGTGAGGGGAGCACGCGGTGAGCGCACTCTGGCATATGCGCCTTCCTTCTCACGTGCGGTGGTCAAGCTTGCTGGTGCACGCGTTCTCGCTTCTTCGCGTCGCTCCTCAGCGCTTCACTCAGGCAGCTAGGTGACTTGTGGCTTCGGCGGATGATAATTCCCGCTGCAGGGCTCGGTGGTCGGCCACATGGGGTGGCTGAGCGATGGGCTGCGTGTGGGTTTTTCGTTTCATCTCATCCCATCCTCGTCGCCAGTGTCGCAGCGCTCGTAATGACACACCGACACAGGAGTGACTTTTATGCTTCCTTCTTTATTCCCTGCCAGCCTCACACTGGCTTACAGACTACTTGCTTCCGGTTACCTCACTTCCTCTTCCTGCTGCTTGCCTGTCCTGTCTCAACCTGAGGGTCAGGCGGGACGATGCTACACCTGCCTCATTCCAACGCATGCACCTGGAAGGAGACGGCGGCCTAAGGCCGCTAGAGAGGCGATAAATATACGTGATAGTCCTGCATTAAGAGTCGTGCCGAGCAGCACTGAATTTACCTTACCCATTCTTCAGGCATTGGGAGATTAACAGCCTGATTCATGTAGGCAATAGCGCTCGCAAAAGGGCCAGATTCTGAGAATCTGGCCCTTTGCGAGTGCGATTTTTACATTTGGTATTCACAATCCCAAATGCAAAAATCGCTATTTAAGAATTCGCATATTTGCGAGGAATGGCATTTAAGGAATCTCTAATAGAGATTCCTCAAATGCTATTCATGACACATCAAGAAATTGCGATTTTGCACTTTTGGGGCCGCTATTTACCGAGAGGTCAGACCTGTCGGTAAATAGCAAAAACTCAGAAAAATGCTTTTAAAAGCATTTTTCTAAGTTGCATGTTGCACACACACATGTCCTTTGGACATGTGTGTGCGCAACACCTGTTTCAATTTGCATTTAAGGGGTGCTACAGGGTGTCCTTTGGACACCCCTGGCACCCTTAAAATCGCTATCTTATTTGCGAGTAGCAAATTGCTACTCGCAAATAAGGGATACTCCCCATTCATTCCTATGGGCCTCTTGGCCCATAGGAATGAATGGGGAGTTTTTGCGAGTAGCAATTTGCTACTCGCAAATAAAGAACATGTAGGAATCGCTATTTTATTAGCAATTCCTACATGAATGGCGTTTTGCGTGTCCTCAATAGCGAGTCGCTATGATTCGCTATTAGGGCCACGCAAAACGGCATGTACATGAATCAGGCTGTAAGTGACTTGCCCAGGATTACAGGTTGTGGACACGACCCAAAGGCGAGAACCTGGTCTACAGCACTAACAGCCTGATTCATCAAGCCGAAATCGGCTCGCAAAGGGCCAGATTCTGAGAATCTGGCCCTTTGCGAGCGCTATTTTTGCATTTGGGATTGATCATCCCGAATGCAAAAATCAGTAATAGCGTTTTCGCTATTTTGCGAGGAATTACATTTAAGGAATCTCTATTTGAGATTCCTTAAATGCAATTCATCAACCATTTTTAAATTGCTAATTCGCAATTTCGGGCCGCTATTTAACGAGAGGTCAGACCTCTCGGTAAATAGCGAAAACTTAGAAAAATGCTTTTAAAAG